>NC_061120.1:126639796-127371524 GCF_002878395.1 Capsicum annuum
AGTCGGTGAACATAAGCAGTCAAGCAAATCTCTGGAAAATAAGAGAATGGTATCAATCGACTCTAACATGTATTAACTTGGATAGTTTCAACATGTCGACATAGTCGTCATTTCTTATGGAGTGTCAAATATTTCGCTAGAAGTCAATTACGTGAAGAAAAAATAGCTTCGTTAATACTTGAAGACTCGTCTCTAAAGGCCCAACAAGTCATGCACCTCAACAGGCCTTGATGTATAGGGGCATTTGTAGATAGTGAAAAATTGGATCAAATCTTAAAGTCATAACGTGTTGGCCGAATCAAATTATTGAATTAATATTTAAATTAAAATTATATAATTTAAATAAGATCCATTTACATTTGGGTCCGTGTGTTAAGTTGTTAAGATTAGTCAAACTGATGCTCCCAAGCCCAAGGTCCGCTAGGTTTACTTGGAGACCGAAATACCCCAAGCCCTAGCTTACACCTAGGGGTCTTGATCAAAGAAGAAGGGATACATAGAGAACAAACAAACACATTTACACATAGAGAGAAGCTCTCCTCTTCATTGGTGATCCGCAAGCCTTCTGCATATCACGAAGTCTTCATCTCCAAGTGGTGAGCTATAGGTTTTCATACCTCCGCGATTATCATAAAAGTTGTGGTCCACAATCCGTGGTGAAATCCAAATAAGTATCTCATCCATTCAAGAACAAGGTGAAGAACATGAGGAGAAGAATCAGAGAATTACATCTTTCTTTTAAAATTTTATAAAGATTGTAACCCCGAGCATATTTTGAAATAAATACTCTTGTTTGTCGCTATTTTCCTTTTCTTGAGTACTGTTCTTCAAAAAAGAAACTTAGCAGCAAGTATTGAAGATTTGAGTCATGAATTGAAGGTCGCATGTGAATCATAGTTGGAGAGAGACTTAACTAAGAAGTACTAGCTCATGACTATAAATTATAACCTTGACAATCATCAATATTGCTTTGAAGGACCACATGCTAAAAGGAAAAAAAAAGTGAACTATGTGCAATCAAACTCGATGGTAAAAATGATAGAAGGTCACCACAAAAATTAAAAACCTTAGGTGATCCTTTCTATCCATCCCTGTTATTTTGTTTAAACTTTTATAAGTAGAGTTATTCGTTAATCATTATTTATACTTATAAGGCACATGAAAGTTGATGTTAATGTCATTGCCAGAGGCGGAATTATAGTCCAATTTATGGTCCAAGCATGGTTTTTCTATCACATTAGGTATTTTATCTACATATTATTTAGAGGAGTGTTTGGATGGATTTTTTTTTTTTAAGCTTATAAGCTGAAAGCTAAAAGCCAAAAGTAGGTATCAATCAACTTTTAACTTTTGGTTTGTTTTATTTTTGTTTTTTAAGCCTAAAGTAAAGTGCTTTTAAGTTATAAACTCTGAATCTATTTTTATTTTTATATATATATATATATATATATATATATATATATCAATCAGGTCTTATTATTATTTTTTAATTTTTGAAAAAATCACATAAACACAAACAAACCGGCCTTTTTAAGGAAAAATCAACCAAGCCTAATTTTTTGAAAAAGTGACCTAACCATTATAAAAAAAACAATAAGGACTTCTTTCGGGAATAAGTAATATCAACCATTTCTTTTTCTTTTTTTTCGCGAAAAGACAATTTTAAAGTGAAATCTTTTAATCAAGGGCAAAAAGTTCAAATAACATTTTTAAGGCCCTTCACACTTTAATATATTATAGATATAGATATAGATATAGATATAGATATAGATATAGATATAGATATAGATATAAATTATTTTTCTAGCTTTTTAATATGCAAAGTTACTAATAATTTCTTTTATAGTAAATGGTGCCTAATAATTCCTTTTCAATTAATAGTATCCCTGATTCATTGTTGATCTTAGATAAGACTATCAATTTTAATTTTGAAAAGAACTTCTTTTGGTTGAAGAAATCGTAATAAGAATTGTCAAAATTATTCTAAAAGCAATTTAGGCAAGGCATTATGAGATGAATCAAGTCATCTTTTTGATATGTCTTTGCATATCAATCACACTATTATCTTCTAGTTTTATTATTTTCCTTGATTAACACATTCAATTCAGAAAATAAATCTAAATCTTCAATGTCAGAATAACTATTATGCATTAGAAAAATTCTAAATTAAGACAATATTTTTCAATTAATTCTCCCACTTTTCATGTCTCAAATGATCACATCATAGTAATAATAAGGTGTTCTTTTTTTTTTAATGCTAAAGAAAATCCCATGTAAGACTCTATTTATATTTATATTTTTTTTAAAAAAATATGAGATATTTTTTTATGCTAATAACATATTGCAATAATTTTATTTAGTTATATACTATTTTTACACAAAAATATAGGACTTCCATAATTTTGGGCTCTAGGCAATCTCTTAAATGGCCTAATGGATGAGATATCCGTGCGTATAAGCAGATTTATATTTACAAGTATATTAGTTTATTTCACTTCATGTTCTAAATTGATATTTATTCCGGAAGAAATATGTGAATAGATCGAGATATCAAAAACGCAGATACCAGCATTTTACCGCAACATAAGAGTTAGTGGAATAAGCAATATATTATCAAAGTTACTTAATAATTATTCAAATAAAAAGCTAGTTTGGATATATAATTCAAGGAATCAAACATTGATTTATTCGACTTGCAAAGAAGTTAGAGACCATGACATGGAAGAACTTAGAAAATGGAGATAAACACTCCTCAGATCAGAAGAACAACCATTAACGAGATCTATCAGTAAAAGAATTATTTCAGAAGAAGCTATGGATCAATTTTGTGAAAAAATTGGCCAAAAATTCAAAGACCACATATGCAGCAGATGTAGTGGCAAGCACAATTTTATTCTAGATGTGATGCTACACTGATAAGAAGATAGAAAAATAGCAGATACAATAAAAAAGAGATAGCTACGGAGCAAAATAATGGAGATAAAAAAGACAAGCTATTAAATGGTGAAAATGACATGTAGATAACTTTCACAATTTCCCATTTTTCAGATATTATTTGCTTTAATTCTTTATATTTTGGTACCACTTTCGTAACTTTAAAGAACATAGGATCTGATACCAATTGTAGGGGGGGCGGATTTAGGCGCGGTAACTTTACTAGAAAATAAATAGTTATTAGGTAATAAGTATTTATTTTTATATAATGTATTTTGTGAATATTATTGATTGGATTAATTTTTATTTTTATCTTCTTGACTTAAGATATTTTATTAATTCATATTCTAAATTAGATATTATCGTAGTTAAATTATCTAGTATTCTAGGATCCTCGTTGGTATTATTTAATCTTTTGTATTCTAGGTATAAACTATATAGTTTATTTTTGATTTCTTTTAATGATTTATTCTTATCGTAAGATGTATCCATTAATTTATGTAATTGTCAAATACTTTGTAGTAATATTCATTAACTGTTTTTCTTCGTTCTTGTATCTTTATTTCCATATATCTTATTAACATATTCAATTTTACTGATATTCATATTTTGGGGGTGATTAAATGGTAGTTGATTAAATGTTTTGCTATAATATTCTTTAGCTTTTTCTCTTAGTTTTTGTAAGTCTTCTATATTATTTTTAAGATATTCTAAATATTCTATATCTTTTATTTTAAAATATTCAATTAAATTTGTTTTTATAAATCCTACTATTTTTAGTTTCTTCTATTTTTCCTATTTCTTCTGTAGTTTGTTGTTTTATTTTTTCTATTTTCTTTTTTCTATCTATTTCTTCGTTTTCTCTTTCTATCCTTACCATAGCTGCTAACTTATCTTCTAATTTTAATTCTTCTTTTTCTAACATTAAATATAAATGTTCACCTATTTTCTTATACCTTCTTCCTAGATTAGAAAATACTATTTTTATTTTTAATTCTTCATAATTTTCATATATTTTTTCATCTATTATAAATTCTTCTTTGTTCATTTTTATTTGATTTTTAATAAATCATGTTGGTATGTATATTTTAGACTATCTATTATTGATTCTAAATTTGATATTTCTTCTTTTGTGCATTTATTGAGTTTTTACTAACTCCGATAATTATGTTATATTGTAGTCTTTCTATCCTTATTTTTAATTTTTTACGTTTTTTAGATATATACTGTTTACATAAAATGCACTAGGTAGATATCAATATTTTATGGATAGTTATTTTAAACAATTACCTAATTGTATAGTATACATAGATGATATACTATTATATACAAAAACTAAAGAAGAATATTTAAAATTATTAGAACAATTTACAGATATAATAGAAAAATCGAGAATAAGTTTAAGTGTAAAGAAAGCAGAAATAATAAAAAATCAGATAAAATTTTTAGGAATACAAATAGATAAAAGTGGTGTAAAAATGCAACAACATATAGTCTAAAAAATAATAAATTCAGAAGAAGAATTAGATATAAAAAAAAATACAATCATTTTTAGGATTAGTAAACCAAGTAAGAGAATATATTCCAAAATTAGCAGAAAACTTAAAACCATTACAGAAATGATTGAAAAAGGATGTAGAATATAACTATAATGAAGAAGACAAAAAACAGGTACAGAAAATAAAATTACTTTGTAAAAAATTACCAAAATTAGAATTTTCAGATGAAAATAAAAAATTTACATATATATAGTAGAAGCTGATGCAAGTGAATATAATTATGGAGGAGTACTCAAATATAGATATGAAGAAGAAAAATTAGAACATCACTGTAGATATTATTCAGGAACGTTTAACGAAACAGAAATAAAATGGGAAATAAATAGAAAAGAATTATGTTCAGCTCTTCTTAAGAATAATTTCTCTCTGTTATATGTTATAGATAATTGTGTATGCTCTATATTATATGGTTTTACTTGTTCTAACCATTTTATTCCTAATATTATGTCTATTTTTTACATTTCTTCCTTTATTTCAAATTCTATTTTCATTTTTCTAACTCCTATTGATAATTTTTTCTACTGTATTTTTAGCATTTAGTAAGCTTCTTGGTAGATATGGGCATATATTATTATCAAATTTTATTTCGTCATTTTTTACTAGATATCTTGCTATATAATTTTCTTCTTGTCCTGTATTTAAGAGTATTAAATATTCTTTTTCATTTATTGTTCCTGTTATATAATATTAGTTTAAATTAACTATTGAACTTGTTCCATAACTTGTTCTTTTTGATGAACTTGATGATTCTGATTTTTCATATGTTAGTCTTTTTGTTATACTTATTCTATCATTTATTATTTCTAAACTTTCTTCTATATCTATGTCTCTATAACTATAATCATTATTATCAATTGTTTTTACAAATTGTTCGAAAGGATTTTCTATTTGTATTTTGTTAATTTTATTTTTTCCCATTATTTTATGTTTTGTTGTTAATACATATAGATTTTTACATCTTGCTGTAAAGATTTTACTTCCCCGGGTTAGTTCTATTCCTGATATTTTTCAATATAATACTAATGATTTATCTATATTTTTATCTGTTATTGCTACTGAATAATTTGTACTTATTATAAATTTAAATTTTTGGGATATTAAATTTTTTTTATGGCAGTTATTATACTTTTTTCTATAGGTTTTATAATTTTATCATCTGCTAAATATAATTCTATTGGTGTATGTATTCCTTCTCTAAAACATGTTTTTATTAATATCTCTGTACCTCCAAGGTGTACATATTTTATTGGGTCTCTATTTTTTATATCGTTTATTTCTTTATTTATTATCCTTTTTATTACTAGTGGTATACTAGCTTTACCTTTTGCATATCTGCAGTCTATTACATATTCTTTTTGGCTTACTACATAATATTCTTCCTTTTTCCTAGTAAATATATTTTTTATTGTTGGTATTTTAAATATTTTTTCTACACTTAAGTCTAACTCTTTTTCTTTTATTTCATCAAATATATTATTATCAAACATTATTTTTTGATTTGTTCCTTTTTCATTTAAATATTCTTCCTTTGTTATTATTTTTATATCTTCTTCAGTTATTTGGTTTATTCTTATATCTTCTTCAGTCATTTAATTCGTCTAATTCACTATCTATTTCATTATTTGTTTCATTCTCTGAAATTTCATATATACTATCTTCACTTTCTAATTCGTAATCTATATAATCTATTTGCATGTATTCTGTATTTTCTATTTTTATTTCTGATATTTTTTTATTTTTTGGGTTTTTAGGTAATTTACAATCTCTAGCTAAATGTCCTAATTTTCCGCAACTATAACAAGTACATTTTTTTATAGATTTCTTTTTCTTATATGGTCTTTTATGTTTATAATTTTTTACATAATATCTTTTTCTTGGTTTCTTATATTTATATTTTGAGTTTTTGTATTTCTTATATTTCTTATGCCTTTTTCTTTTCTTATAATATCTTTCTTCGCATCCAAATTGAGGTGTTATTAAATTTTGCAACATGCTAAATTTCTTATTAATGTTTTTTTTTCATTTTTCACATAGGTTTCAATACCATTGTTGTAAAAATTTATTCTTGCTCCTGGAGTATCTACTATTTTTGCTTCATCCCAACTCTTTATTATTTTTGAACTAAGGCAATTTACTAAAATATAATTTTCTTTTTTTTTTACTTTCCTCTGTATTATATGCTCCTTTATAATAATATTCTTTAAATGTGCAAGTATATTCATCTATATAACACATATTACATATTGCTAATTTTAACATTAAATTCCTATTTGTATCTTTCTCTTCATTTTGTTATTCTTCTGTTGTTGTCATGCTGCTAAATTCGTCTTTTATAGCTATTTCATATTTTTTTTAATAATTCTATAGGTGTTGATTTAGTTGTAGTTATTGATGATGTTTCTTCTGTAGATTTGTCAGTTCTTAATACTCTTTTACTATTTTCAGTTAAATTTGAAAATCATAATTTCACCGTTCCTATTTGTGTTCTTTCTATATATTCTGGTGCATCTGTTAAACTTATATGATTATCTAATAATTATTTTGTCATATATCCTATCCATAATTGTATTGTTTTTTCTGTATCTATTACACAATCTAAGTCTAAAAAGTTATAATTTTTATTAACTATTTGTTTTGGTGTCCATTTGTCATATTCATCCTTTAGATTATATCTTTTAAACTTATTTTTATAATATGTAGGTTTTCTTTTTTCTGATGTTCTAGGTATTACATTTTCATCTTCTTTTCTATCAAAAGTATTTATTTCTGTGTTTCTATTTTCTAAGTTTTCTTCATTAATTACTTCTTGTTTTTCATTGATTTCTAAATTTTTTGTATTTGTTAAGATTTCTGTATATGTTTCACTATCTTTCAAATCATAATTATCTGTTTCTTCAACATCTATTGTATTTATTTCTAATTTTTCTTTAAATTGATTTATCTCGTTTAATAATTTTTGTTCTTTATTCTTTTCTTCTTTTTTTTCTGTCTTTTTTCATACAAATCTTTTAGCATTTGTAGTCGCCTCTACTCTAGCTACTCCCCACCACGGCTTCTTGCCTCATTAGTTTCACCTTTAGGATGACATAGTTCTTAGGAATTTTTCTCCGTTTTCACTTTGCTAATAAACTTCTTAACATGCTATTCTTCAAATAATTCTACTATAAAGTAACTAACATGAACTTATTTTATCATATCATGATTGTTACGAATTATGAATTTAGCTATTCAGAATAGTAAATGAATATAACTGTTCTGGTAGGTTTGATAATTCTAAGTTTTGTTCCTCCATAGATTTTTCCATTGAAATATACCTGTTTTTTAATAAATAATCAAAATATTTGTTGTAGACAAGAGAGAATTTTTTGCTTCAACTCATGAAGGTTTGCCTCTTTCTGCCTTCGATGTCTTTCATTTATAATGAGAAACTTTACAAAAGCTTTCCTAATTTTTTTACACGTGTTCTACCTTTTTTACAAAGTCTACCTAACCTAATTAAAGTCCTGACATAATTTACATGAAAGTCTTTTCATAAAGACTTTAATATCTAACTATAAGACAAAAATCATAAATGTTTTTGGCTTGAAAAGTCAAAAAGCCTAATCTATTTAAAGACTTTACAAACTTTGTACAAAAGATTTTACGTAAAGTAAATTTATTCACATATTTTTTGTCTTTATCTCTTTCTTCCTTGTATCTGCTTTGGTTATCTTCTTCATTTTCTTATCAGCGTAGCATTACATCTGGAATAAAGTTATGCTTGCCATTACATCTGCTGCATATGTAGTCTTTGTATTTTTGGCCAACTTTTTCACAAAATTGATCCATAGCTTCTTCTGAAATAATTCCCTTTCTGATAGATCTCGTTAACGGTTGTTCTTCTGGTTTGAGGAGTGTTAATTCCTATGTTCTAAGTTCTTCCATGTCATGGTCTCTAACTTCTTTGCAAGTTGAATAAATCAATGCTTGATTCCTCGAATTATATATCTCAGCTGATTTTTTATTTGAATAATTATTAAGTAACTCTGATAATATATTACTTATTCCAATAACTCTTTTGTTGCGGTAAAATTTTGATATCTGCGTTTTTGATATCTCGTTCTGTGCACATATTTCTTCCGGAATAATGTAATCTCTGGTCATACCCATTTTGACGACATTAATAGTCTGTTTAATTTTGTCAAATAATACTTCTGCTGGTGCGGAATAAAATCGAAAATAGAATAATTGTTCGTTGGTAATTCTCTTGTAAGTCATAAATTCTTTGTGAATTTCTGGGATTCCTGCTAGCTCTTTTCCATTGATTGTGTAAACTGTAGATAATAATCCATAATAGTAACATGATTTAATAAAATTTGAGTTTGTTCCTGGTAGGGCAATAAATTTATTGTAATTTTGGCATTTTGTCGGTGGTTCCAATTGGGTATGATTGTGCTAGTGTAATGTTATAGGAGGATTTATGATTTTAAATTAGTTGGGCCAAATATCTTTACAGCCTCTTAAATGTGACTCCAAATATCATTTTAACGCCTTAAGTCTTTCTTGATGAACACTCCGACTACTTCCCAATTGTTCCTATTCTAACACCCTCGCGCACTTACCGGGGGGAAAGACTACACTCAGTTGTCAGGTCACAAGTTATGCTTATTAGTGACATGTGGGATGTACATAGTTGAAGACTTGAAGTTCTCAATTAGAAGAGACTTAAATTGAGGTGTCAAAGTGATTGTCCGGAGCCAAATTTCGGGGGTGTATAAATATTTGGCCAATCAATTAAGAGTATAGCAGCATTCATTAGTATATAGCTTGTGTGTTGTGACATTGAGTACTGCACATTAGCTTAGGACAAAACATTTCTTTTCTTTTCTTGTTATCTTTTGGGTTCCTTAAAACTATGCTTTGCATATTTTAGTATAGCACTTGTCACTTCCAAACTACTTTCAATATAAATATTTTGCCAACTGCTAAAACACATGCGGGGAATAAGGTACATAATCCTGATTGTTCGTCAGCAGCAATGCCCTCCACGTGATGATTATTTCACCAATATTCACTACTCAGCCCTTAATAATTGGAGCAGCATGAGCACATGCTTTCTTCGATTTAGGGTTCATTTATTCATGTCAGTGATAAAATGTTCATTCAGAAATTAAATACTATGAATTTCAATTTAAGATTCTAACCGAGTACAATTAATTTTTTGGATTCAAATATCTACAATTATTACTTATTTAGTGTTTTTAACAATATATACCCAGTAATTAAAGTTACTAAGTTCGAATACTATTGGAACTTGTAATATGAATGCTAGCTAGACAGACCAGTGAGAATAAAGTATAACTACTGGAGTACTCTTCTTCTTTCTGGAGATGATCAAACAATGTTTAGAAATTTGGGTGTTTTAAGCGTAGATGCAGTTTTTAGTTGGAAGTTAGATTTATTTTATAGCATAATTACTATGGGAAAAAGCCAAGTGTCCAGTTAGGAAACAACTAAGTTAAGATTTGCAATATTACTTAGGGGGTCATTTGGTTAGGAAAGAGTAATTCCAGGATAGTTAAATTTAGAATTATTTATTTCGGGATTATCCAGAATTAGTAATCCCACCATGTAAATCGGATAACTTATCCCACCATTATGGTGTAAATAGTGGAATAAATAATTTCGGTACTAACTAATACCTCCAACCAAATATAGGATAAAATAATTCTTCATTTTATTTCAAAATTACTTATCCCTTACGAACATATATTAAGCACTCTTCTTTCATATAGCCTATAAGAACAAAATTTAGATGAGTTTGAAGTTAATATATATATGTCATTGCGAAGTAATTTCATATTATCATAATATCATTTTTACCTTTTGCAGCCAAAAAAAATAAATGGTGTCTAATGTATTAAGCTCCCGTGTGAGATTTAAAAAAAATTGGATCAATAAAAATCCATGTTACGTAGCATTAAGATTACAAATTTATTTTTTAATTTATCTGTAGTTATTCTATTTGTATATGTGGCAAAAATTAGTCAAGCACCCGTGGCACTCGGAGAAAGAACGAAAAAGGCTCGAGAAAGTCAGATCCTGAAAGGACATTCTCGAAGGAGAAAAGATTAAGATGCGCCGAAAGCAAGAGGAGAGTCAGGGGCGCTGGTGATGTGGACCAAGAGAAAAGAGGGGACAAAGTATCAGAAGACTCAGATACGCGGATTAGTCAGGACCTGATTATTGCAGAAATACTAGTTGACGTCACTAACAACATCACTATATATGTGGCCTCTGTTGTATGTCCTGATACTTTAGGTTCTCAATTGGAAAAATTTTTGCTATGAATGAAACACAATTATTACATGGAAGACATAAGTTGTACAATATTTCACTATCTTTTTTACAAATGGATTATGAGACCCACTTTCTCAATTAAAAACTAGCAAGAAGACATAGGTCAGGGGAATTGAAAGTGGATGGTGGGCTCCACACAAATTGAAAATGTGAGGGATTATTAAAGAAAAAATTATAAAGATTAGCATATTTAAGAACTTAATTATAATAAATAGTAATACTTTCTCAAAATTATAAATCACAGCAAAAGTGATAATTTTTTAATTATTATATTGAAAAGAATGTAGGTTTTATCCATTTTTTTTTTTAATCTTTTTCTATTTTTTTCAATTTCCTTCCATATTTCACTTCATTTTCTTCAATTTTTTTTTCTTTTTTTTTTAAATTGTACTCCATCAAAGAAGGTAAGTTGATATTTATAATATTTGCATATTATCTTTTCATATAATTTATATTATTTTATTTTTCGTATTTTTTTCTTCATTCGTCTTCTTTATTTTTTTTAGGCGGGAAGGGGAGGTGTGATTTTTTTTTTGGTTGAAAGATTGTAGAGGTCTGCTATAATGGAAGAATATGTTATTTGATGGAGGTATGGTATAACTTTCCAACGTTATTTGATAGGGTTTTGTGATTTTTTTTTGTTGAAAGACTGTGGATTTTTGTGTTAAATGATTTCTACTCCTATTTAGTTAAACAAAAAAGTTGGCATAGAAGAAGTTAGATCGAAGCATTGTGACAAGCCGAAAAATATTGAAGAAATCATGAAACGAAAAAATTGAGAAAACCTTTATCTCCAAAATCCCCAAAAATGCAAAAATATGTGAAATAGAGAAAGTCAAACGAAAAGGAACAATATGTATTTTTCCAGTTGTTTATATGTATTTATAAGTAATGCATATGTATTTTTTCAGTTATGTATATGTATTTATGAATAATACATAGGTATTTTACCAGATTGCACATATATATATGATTAATGAATATGTATTTTTTCTGATATGCATATGTATTTTGAATAATACATATGTATTTTCTAGTTATTCATACGTTTTTATGGGGCCGCATGCTATATGTATTGTTTTGGAAATATATTTTTAGTTTTGCTTAGTTTTTTATAGATAAATATATATTTATGAATAATATATATGTACTTTTTCAGTGTACATATGTATTTATGACTAATACATAGCTATTTATAATAACACATATGTATTTATGATTAATACATATTTATTTATGGATGATGCATATTTTTCGTCATAATAATATTTTTGATGTCTACATCATGAAAAAGAAATGTGTAGTTCAAGCGCAATTAGAAAAATGTATTATGTCACTTTTTATCATAGAAATTTTGTGTTCTATATATTTATATATACATATGAGTCAGATATGTATTTATGTAAATACATATGCAGATATATATTATGTTTTGTACTGTAAATACATACACAGATTTGTATGTCTATGTATTTTGTATATTTTTTGAATATGTATATGTGATATAGATATGTGTCTTTGTCAAAATAAAAACAAGAGATGGAAGAGTAAAAAATAAAAAAATTAAAATTAAAATAGAAAAAAAAAAAAAAAAAAATTAAAAAAAAAAAAAAGTAAAATCAAAAAAAAAAAAAGAAGCAAGAAATATAAGAGTAAAATAAAATAAAAAAAGAAATAAAAAATAAAAATAGAAAAAAAGAAGAAGAAAGCGAAAATAGGAAAAGAAAAAGAAAATATGAGAAAGGAAAAAAAAAAGAAAATGGAAAAGAAAAAAAACAAAAAAGGATAAAAGAAGAAGAGAAATAGAAGAGTCAAAATAAAATGGAAAGAAGAAAAAAAGGAAAAGAAAAAAAATCAAAATAAAACAATAAAACGATAAAAAAATAAGCAAAAATAGGAAAAAAAAAGAAAAATATGAGAAAGGAAAAAATAAGAAAACGAAAAAATTAGAAAAGAAAAAAGAAAAAGGATAAAATACAAGAAAAATAGAAGAGTCATATTAGGAAAAAGAATTTTTATAATTAAATGTAGTATGAATTAAGTGACGATTACTTTCCTTATTTAACTCTAACTTATGAGAGTTAAAATAGGAACTACTATTCATTTGTAATTGATTTATATAACAACATTTTACTTAAATACAAAATTTACTATTTTTTATAATTATGAAACAGTTTCTATAAATGTTATAATTATAGCGGTTAAGTTGATACTTTTAAAAATTTCCCATTACTAGATCAATGTTATAATATAGGACCCACTGTATAATCTCAATAAACCCCCTTGTTTTTTTTTCCTGACTGTTGTCTTCCAGTTTTTTTCACATTTATTTTCATCAACTTTAAACAATTCACGTGCAGAAAATAATTCTTTTAATTTATTTTATAATTTCAATATTCAATTTTTTTAATCATTGATTTGAATAAAAATTAAATTAATTAAACATATCGACACATTTTTTTAGTTTTATGTGATTTAATTTATTTTACTAAAAATAATAATAATAGAATTGACTAATTTTATAATTATTTTTAAGAAATAGAAATGTATCATTTTTATAAATAATTTAAAATATTTTATATAATTTTTTATCAAAATTTTAGTACTTTTAATTTTATTGTAACAAACTAATAGATTTAGACTTAAACACATTTTAAAAGAAATACTTGAATCAAAGTCAATTTATGTAAAAATAAATTATGAGATTTTTATCAAGGTATTTTTATATTTATTATAAACTATATTCACCTAATTAAATAATATATTCTAAGACATTATTCATAATTAAAAGGAAATTATAGTCATCGCAATGAAAAGGACAGTTCATGATTACAAGTTATCAACTAATGAAATTTCTTTCTAATGGTAGGGGAAAAAGAGATAAATACCATTACTAAAATTTTTTTAAAACAAAAGACAAAAAAAAAAAACAATCAAATTGACAAATGTGTACTATATTTATTTTTAATTTATTTGAATAATTTAAAATTGATTTAATAATAATTTAAATAAAAAAAAGAATCCAAACCAAAGTGTGAATAATTCTACTTAAAATTCATGTATCGATCGTAAAAAAAAACCCAATCAAAATTCACTAGACAAAAAAGAATATTCTCCAACTAATCAGATGCTAATTAAAATTTTCAAAAATCATTCTTCAAAATTAAACTTTTGAATACAAAAATAGCCCTTGTTTTGCTTGTCAGTGGGACCACTAAAGTCCATTTGTCCATAAGTTGATGCCTCATCTCACGCATAATAAAAAGTTTCCTCAATTGGAACATTTCTATTGGCTACTAGTAGGTTCTCAGTTGGAACATTTCTATTGGCTAGTACCTTGCCATTATAATATATAAATAGATTACTATATTTGTCACAGATTGTGATTCCTAGCAATACAAGAGCATCAATACAATATTTTCTTGAGCAAAAAAATTTTACTTTATCATCTTTTACCTGCTCTCATCCTAGCTATTTCACATGGAAGATACACTTGGGATTAAGGATAATCTCTCGGAGACGATCGATTTAGCAACGATTCACTTGGATTCTTACTCTCGCTCTTTATTTAACTTATTTATTCATCATTTCATCTTCTAATTGACAGATCTGTACTTATTTTTTAGCTTTCTTTACTTTGCTCATTACTCAATCTACATTCAAACCTTTGGTAAATAGACTTAAACAAATCATTAAATTAAGATGCAACCTTATACAAGTTCAATTGTACTGATTTTAGGATACAGACTTTTATGAGACTTGGTAGTGCAAAGAATTCTTTGAGTTCATTTTTTAAATGGTCACTCAATATTAAAAATTATGTAGCAACGTCATTTTTCCATTTTTATCATATAAAAAGTCACCTCTCGATGGGTATTTTTTGGGCTGATTTTGTGAATTTTTCGATACAGATAACTCTTTATTTGGCATTTAAATCAGTTTTCCATGCAGACTTAATTAATCACAATTCCCAGCTCTAAAAATAAACTTGGCCAGTATGATTTTGCCATTGCTGTCGATAATTTGGAACTATTTTTTTTTCTAAGAAAAAAATGCGGGACTATTTAAGTCCACGAATTCACAAAATCGACCAAAATGATTAATTTTTGGTGTGACATGACTCTAGAAAAGAAAAGTTTTTTTTGATAAAATTTTAAGAATTTATTTTCTAGATAGTTTTTTAATAACTAAGTGACCATTTAAGCAAGTAAATTTAATTTATTTTTTATACTAACCATGTGTGTAACTTAAACTCAATCTTAATATGTAGTTTCTGTTTATGACTTTTAGTCCTTCTCAAGGATGAGGTTGGGAACCCCATCACAGATAAGGAGGAGATCACTAACCACATCTCCAACTTTTATCATTCACTCTACACCACTGATCATACCAGTAGTACCCTCCCAGCACACTCTGGTGGGAATGTCCCTAATGCCATTCCCCCAGCCATGAGTGCTAACCTTGACACCCTCCTAGAGACACTGAAATCACCATAGCTCTAAGGGTCTTCAAGCCTCTCAGGGCCTCTAGATTAGATGGTCTACACCCCATTTTCTATCAAAATTACTGGGACATAGTGGGAGAGAGCACTAAGGTTTTCTGCTACAAGGTATTTGAGGAGTCAATGATTCCTGAGGAGATCAATCAGACCCTCATTTGCCTTATTCCAAAATGCCCTAATGCCTCCTCCATAAAGAACTTCAAGCCTATTATTCTTTGTAACACCTTCTACAAGCTTATTACCAAAATCATTGTCAAAAGGATCAAACCCATTCTGGGAACCATCATAGCCCTACCCAGGCTAGCTTCCTAGCTAATAAAAGAGTTATTGACAACGCTATCATTGTTCAGGAGTATGTTTCTCACTTTAGGAAGATGAGGGGCAAACACCACAACATGATCCTTAAAATTAACCTTGAGAAGTCCATTGATAGGTTGGAATGGTCCTTCATTCATAACTCTTTCCACTTCTTCAAATTACTTGCTAAGCTCATTAGACTCATTTGTCTTGTGTTTCCACTAGTTCCTTTTCCATCCTTATCAATGAAAGCAGTACCCCTACCTTCACTCCCACCAGGTGTATTAGACAAAGGGATCCAATATCCCTTACCTCTTTATCTTATGCATAGAAAGACTGGCCAGGTAGCTAACAAATCTTGGACCCATATGTCCATCACCATTAGGGGGTCCAAAAATCTTTTACTTGTTCTTTGCTGAGACTTCACCCTATTTACTAGAGCTGATACAACAAATTGTGATGCCATTCTCTCTACCCTATCCAAATTCAGTGTTTTTTCTGGACAGAAAATCAATAAAGCAAAATCCACGATCATTTTTTCTAGCAATACTCTAAGCCACAATGCCTTGAATTACTCTGATGCCCTGGGGATAGATAGAAACACTGAGTTTGATAAGTACCTAGGTTTTCCAATATTTCACAAAGCCCTTACAAATACAGACTTTCAGCCCATCATTGACAACATGGCCAGCAAGCTTGCTGGTTGGAAAACCAAAATCCTAAACTTGACTAGAAAAATAGTCCTTGCTAAAGCCACCCTTAGTAGTATGCCAACTCATATTATAAAATATATCAAAATCCCTAGCAAGGTCACCAGCATTATTGATAAAACCTAAAAGGACTTTATCTGGGATCTGAGGATGGTAAGAGAAAGATTCACCTTCTTAGCTGGGACACCATCACTAAGCCCAAAGATAATGGGGGCCTTTGTTTTCACAAAGCTGACCTTAGAAATAGGGCACTTCATGCCAGCTTGGCTTGGAGGCTAGCCAACTACCCTCTATCCTTCTGGTGAAGAATTCTCACCTCCAGATACCAAAGGGCATGCAGAACACCCTGGACCAATAGAATTGTCTCTAGAATCTAGAGGAATATCCAGCAAGGTTGGAATAACTGCTCCAAGGGTGTTAGTTGGCATGTCAATAAGGGTAATAAAGATAGGCTCCTCTTTGATATATGGGTTCCCCCACATGCAACCCATAAGAGACCTTATCCAACGGCTTTTTCCTGATAATGGGATAAACCTTACAGTGGACACTATGTTTGCCCCTACTAGTTGGAACCTCTTCAGCATTTCTTTTGATCTCCTCTATACCTCCTCCAATGTATCAGAGATGCCTAGCTCATGCTAACCCCAATTAGGGGTGGAAATTCCATTTGTTCTATTTGATTGTTGAATATCAGTTTGGTTTTTTGATTTTTAGATTGACGAAAATAAAAACCATAACCAAATCAAAATTATTTTGGTTTGGTTCGAATTTTACAAATTCAATTCGATTATTTCGAATTTTTATTTTAGTTTTAATGATTAAAGAACTGGTTGGGTTTATATATATCAAATGAAAGATCTTTGAATTATCTTTTCAACGATACCAATTTTACCTAAATCTGATATCGGAGCAAAGAGTTATGCCCATTTTACTTTAGCATGTCAAGTTGGAAAACGGTGACAATGTTTCTGAGGGTTATCATGTTTTTGAAGACCTTTTTGATGACGTCGTCATATTCTGACGATATTTCTGACGACATCGTCAGCCCTGGGCAAAAAATCAAGAATTTGGACCCCTTTTGTGACGACCATTCGTGATGGCCTATCACGTACCTGACGACCTGTCACGGATAGCGTTAAGTATATTTTTTCAGCAATTCAAGGGCATTTTTGCAAGGGTATTTTGTTCATTTCCCACCTTTTTTAAGCCTCTATAAAAATGAGGAACCCTCATTCAAACTCTAATTCCATCATTTTCTTTTCCAATTCTCTCAAGAATATCTAGAGTTTCATTCAAGAACCCTAATCTTCCAAAATTCATTCATATATTCTTCAAGGTTTCTTCAAGAATCAAATTCCTCATATTGTGGGCTTCAAGAATTTATTTATTTCAAGTGTGGATAAAGTTTCAAGCACTAAAGTTCATTCAATTTCAAAGGTTAAGGTAAGTAGATGTTGATTCTTGGGTCCCTTTCATCCAAAATGCTCAAGAACCCTTTTTAAAACTAAAAGATTTTTATATTTATGAGTTGTAAATGATTTGTATGAGTTGAAATGGATGTTTAATGTGTTGTTGAGTTTTGATTTATGTTTGCCTACAAAATTAATGAGATTTGACCCTAGTATGTGGAATTCATGTGATGTTTGTGATAGACCCTCTTAAAGTTGTTTTTCCATGTGATGTGTTCATGACTTTTGGGTGTAAAAATGATTGAATAAGTGAAGAATGTTCTCCATAGGTCTGATAAAGAGCTTAGGTGAAGCATAAGGGTCACTATAGTATGTTGAATAAGAAACCCCAAATTGTGAGAGAGTCCATGCATGCCTAGTGTTTGATAAAATGCCTTAGTGAGTGAAATATGCCAAGATAGCATGAAATCTCTAAGTAGGTGTAAAATCGGTCGTGTCTAGTGGTTGTTGAAAGACCCTAGTGAACAAGTTGAGATATGATGGTTGTAAATTCTTTAATTTTTTGCTCTTTGATATATGCTAATCTTTTAATACATGTCGAGTGGTTAGCAAGTAAATAGTGACGTGTTAGTATGAAGTTTCCCCCAAATCAAATGATATCCAAATACATAACAAGACCGATATAGGTATGAAGTACTTGATGTAAGATCTCGTTGAATGGGGTATAATCTAATAGTATGTCTTCCCTGGGCTAGTATATGATAGTGAACCGATGTTGATGATCCTTAAATGTTTAGAGTGACCCTTTTGTGGTTGTGATGATGAATAGAGGTCTATGTTTCCTAAATGCTTAATGCGATGTCCTAAGGATCTTGAGAGGGAAAGTATGTTATGATGCCCAACTACTTGAACTGATGCTTTAACAATTGTGATGATAAATGAATGATTGTAATGATAAATAAATGCATGTAATGATGAATGAATGATTGTAGTGATGAATGGATGACCGTGATGATGCATGAATGGTTTGTGATAAAGAATGATTATGTCTTACTTTTATGTTATCGAGTCCTGGGGGTATTTATACCCAAAAATAAAGCTGTTGTCTAGAGCCCATGTTAGTTTCTCGATAATTCCAATAGAGCTATGATTCTCAGAACTCAGTGAACTATAGATCTCTGTATCCTCAGATAAGTGCGAAGCTTAATAAAGCTCAGTAATCTCAGTTATCTGTGTAATATCTATATCGCTAGTAATCTAGCCTCAGACCTGTAATTATAATAGTATTCATATGATTTAATCCTAATCTCAGAAGTGATTCGAGTAATCTATTCAATCTATATATCGTCAGTCAGATACCATGATTTGATATCTTTTCCGTCAAATACAGAACCAAGTGATCTCAGTGTAACTCAGTTAGACCTTTTGAGTAATATGATCAGTGTCAGATTTAATTCAGCCAGTGTTCAGTTGAGAATTCAGTTCTGAGACATTCAGTTGGGAGTAGTAACTAGCATCGAGCGAGCTCAAGAATGGGAACTCACCTACTAGTAGAGGGTGTGATTCTTAGAAGTAATCCTTGTGCTCCAGAACTATGTAGCCAGTGTAGGTTAAGATATCACACCTGTTAGTTGAGGGTGGATGAGAGACATCATACCTGCTAGATGAGGGTAGATGATGTGGCTTGACGTGCTAGATGAGGGCTCCATCGTTCTCATTTGAGGACCTGCTAGATGAGGGTCACATAGAGTTGTCTTTACCAGTGGCGCAGTAATGACACCCTTCCAACTGGGGCACAGGTTGGACCCCATATGTGGCAGGTCGGGGTATGTCGATTTAGTGACTACTTCCCACAGTTTCAGTTTCAGATTCAATCTCAGTTTCAAAATTAGTCTTCAGAAATCAGGACTGTCAGATACAGTCATCTATCATTGTGAGGAACTCAGATAGTTCCATTGCTTTATGGGCCATCCCATCAGATAGAATTGGTCCCACATACAGTTATTTGATATTATATTTAGAGATATGCTATCAGATAGGCTTGATCACAATATCAGATTTTTATTGAGTATTCTTATTTTCAGATTTAGATATAATTATATTTCTTATCATTGATAAAGCTTTTGAAATCATCTGTTAGAAAGGTTGATCTCTAATCTTGTCAGTCGAAAGCAGTAAGTCCAAGAATTCAGTTATTAATGTAAGCACATCCAGATCCTTAGTTATCAATATCAGATAAGTTAGTGATTCAGTATCTCAGTGTCAGTAGTGAGTTCAGTCTGTAGTAAAGTGGTATCTGAGTTTCAGTATCTAGAGTTGCGATAATTGTGTTCATGTTCTGTGCATTCATGTATGTGTGCTCACGCGGCATTTTCATGATTATTTAGTTTAGATATTATGTATCCATGAACCCTTGTATTGGCCTACCCCGTCTACATACTCGGTATATTTTTGTACTGACGCATTTGCGCTATGGTGTTTTATTTGACACCATAGGTTCAGAGGTACAGGATCCAATTTATCCTCAACAGTTTGGTCCCAGTCAGCAGCAGTAGCAGTGAGTCATCTTCTTTCGAGTATGAGTCTCAGTTTACTTCTATTATTTTAGACTTTGTTTATTTTCTGTTGACGGAGTTAGTTGGGGACATATCCCATCAACTCCACAGTTCAGACAGTTAGAGGCTTTTTAGACAGATGTATTAATATTCAGTTTTCAGTTTTGAGTATGTATAGATGTGTTGAAACTTATGGCAAGTTTTCGTATTTTTTAGATATTATGCAGTGTACAGGTACAAATATCAGAAAAGGGTTGCTTGTGGTCCTTGGGGTCCATAAGCACCATGTGACATCTCGGGATGGGATCTCGGGGCTTTATAAACTTGATATCAGAGCCTAAGATTCAAGAGTATCCTAGGGAGTCTGAAAAGCCGCATCTTGTAGAGTTTTGTACATGGGTGTGTAGCGTGCCACATTTATGTACAAGAGGCTACAGGATGTTCTTAGGAGTAGTACCTCTTCTTTCAGTGATCATTTCGTGTGAGTGAGCATGAGATCAAGTTTATCTTTAGTCTAATACACTTCATTCTTTTATTTATAGAGTATGCCTCCTCGCAGAGACTTTGTCCATAGGGTTGATGATCATCCCCCTCAGTCAATAGATCCTGAAAATAAGAGTGTGTTACATGCAAAGTTTCGGGCAGCTTTCCAGGTGCTAGCCCAGGCAGTGACTAATATTCATGGCAATTGTCAGGCTGCAGTCCCACCTCAGCAAGATGGGAATTCTACCGCAGCCAGGATTAGAAGCTTCATGAAAATGAACCCGCCTGAATTCTTTGGGCCAGTAGTAGGTGAGGATCCGCAGTTGTTTCTTGAGGAGGTAAAGAAGATCACCTAGATTATAAATGTGTCAGAGAAGGAGAGTGTTGAGTTAGCGTCTTATAGGTTGAAAGATATTGCCCATGATTGGGTAGTGATGTGAGAGAAAAGTAGAGGGGAGAATGCAGCTCCCATGACTTGGCTAGAGTTTCAAAGTGCCTTTCTAGATAGTTTTTTTCTGCTAGAAATGAGAGAAGCTAAGGTAGAAGAGTTCATGAACCTAAGGCAAGGCTCTATGACAGTGAAAGAGTATTGTCTTAAGTTTAACCAATTAGCTAAGTATGCTCCCGAGGGTAGAGCTGCCATGCTTAACAGAGATATGGATCTTTCTAGGCTAATGATTCATGCATAATATATTGAGGCAGATAAGATAAAGGAGAGAGGGAGAATGAGTAAGAAAGCCAAGATAGGTAGTCGTGGTTTCTCACAGTCAGGGTCTCAAGGTGGTAGTAGTTCTCAGTATGGTCGGAGATTTTTAGTTCCAGCTCCATCTTCAGCTAGTGTACTCGCACTTATGTTTGGGGATGTCAGATTTGAGGGAGAACAAAGCTTCAAAGCCCAGAGTAGTACTAGTGGTGTTCGTACCTACCTGTTGTGTGAAGAATATGGTAAGAATCATAAGGGTGTATGTAGAGCCGGTAGTGATGTGTGCTTTGGATGTGGCGAGACCGGTCACAAAGTTTGAGACTGTTCTAAGCCAGGTCCCCGAATTCAGCATAGTCTTCCTTCAGCTCATAATAGATTGTATGCACTTCAGGCTCACCTTGATCGGGAAAGATCCCCTGAAATTGACCCGAGTATATTATGAGCCCTTCATCTTTATGTTATACATTGATAGATCTTTTGCTCTCAGTTTGAGCTTATATGTTAGCATGAGTCATGCATAAGTTTTAGATCTTGATCGGTCAATTATGACCCAGTTTGTACGTGCCCCGCGCACCGCTCCAGTATTTTAGCAAAGTGTGTTTAAAGGGACATAGAGCCCCAAGGGGGAGATACCCCATGGTATTATGATTTTGCATTCCATTAGATTCATCTCGATACATGTTCAGATATTCATTATAAAGTTAGCATCAATCATTTTTGCATTGTCAATTCGTGCTTTCAAAAGTCAGCTTAGCCGGACATTCATGCATTAGATATGCACATTTAGTAGAAAGAGTTCAGCTTATCAGTGTGTATTCAGTCGTGTATTCATGAGGTCATCCCAGTTATGAGTCCATGCATCAGATATGCATGTGTATTATGAGAATTCAGCTATGAGTATCATCAGTCGAGTATTCCATGCATCATATATGTATGCCCAGTGTGAGAACTCTATATGTCAGTCGTTCCAGTTGCGTCGTCCTGATCTGAGATGTTTCCATTTCTTGAGTAAGTTTTGTTGATACGTATTCTCATTCTATCAAAGGACATTCGAGGACGAATGTTCTCAAGGGAGAGATAATGTAATGCCCCGCAAAATCCTCTTCCAGTCTGAGCCTTAGAGTGTATTTGGTAAAGCGAAAATCTGAGTCAAAATATTTTAGAAATATCCTCCCAAGTATGAAATACTTTGAATCCTGTGGGAATCTATTTGATCATGAATTAATATCATAGAGGTCCCCTAACTCATGAACGAGTTGAAAATTTTCCTATCGTTCAAGTTTTAGTGACCGTCAAAATTTGGGTCAACTTAAATCGACCATAACTCGTTGTATATGAATAAATGGTTGGATTAATATATTTAAAATTAAAGATCTTTGAATTATCTTTCCAACGATACCAATTTTACCTAAATCCAATATCGGAGCAAAGAGTTATGCCCATTTTACTCCAGTATGTCAAGCCGGAAAATGGTGACGACGTTTCTGACGGGTTATCACGTTTCTGACGACCTTTTTGATGGCGTCGTCACATTTTGACGACATTTCTGATGACATCGTCAGCCCTGGGCAAAAAATCAAGAATTTGGACCCCTTTTGTGATGGCCTATCACGGACCTGACGGCCTATCACGGATGACGTCAAGTATATTTTTCTAGCAATTCAAGTGCATTTTTGCAAGGATATTTTGGTCATTTCCCACATTTTTTGAGCCTCTATAAAAATGAATAACCCTCATTCAAACCCTAATTCCATCATTTTCTTTTCCAATTCTCTCAAGAATATCTAGGGTTTCATTCAAGAATCCTAATCTTCCAAAATTCATTCATAAATTCTTCAAGGTTTCTTCAAGAATCAAGTTCCTCATAGTGTGGGCTTCAAGAATTTATTTATTTCAAGTGTGGATAAAGTTTCAAGCACTAAAGTTCATCCACTTTCAAAGGTTAAGGTATATAGATATTGATTCTTGGGTCCCTTTCATCCAAGAAGCTCAAGAACCTTTTTTAAAACTAAAAGATTTTTATGTTTATGAGTTGTAAATGATTTGTATGAGTTGAAATAGATGTTTAATGTGTTGTTGAGTTTTGATTTATGTTTGCCTACCAAATTTATGAGCTTTGACCCTAGTATGTGGAATTCATGTGATGTTTGTGATAGATCCTCTTAAAGTTGTTTTTTCATGTGATGTGTTCATGACTTTTGGGTGTAAAAATGGTTGAATAAGTGAAGAACGTTCCCCATAGGTTTAATAAAGAGCTTAGGTGAAGCATAAGGGCCACTATAGTATGTTGAATAGGAAACCCCAAATTGTGAGCTAGTCCATGCATGCCTAGTGTTTTATAAAATGCCTTAGTGAGTGAAATGTGCCAAGATAGCATGAAATCCCCAAGTAGGTGTAAAATCGGTCGTGTCTAGTGGTTGTTGAAAGACCCTAGTGAACAAGTCGAGATATCATGGTTGTAAATTCCCCGATTTTGTGCTCTCTGATATATGCTAAGCTTTTAATACATATCAACTGGTTAACAAGTAAATAGTGACGTATTAGTATAAAGTTTCCCCCAAATCAAATGATATCCAAATACATAACAAGACCGATATAGGTATGAAGTACTTGATGTAAGATCTCGTTGAATGGGTTATAATCTAATAATATGTCTTCCCTAGGCCAGTATATGATGGTGAACCGAAGTTGATGATCCTTAAAGGTTGGAGTGACCCTTTTACGGTTGTGATGATGAATAGAGGTCTATGTTTCCTAAATGCTTAATGCGATTTCCTAAGGATCTTAAGAGGGAAAGTATATTATGATGCCTAACTACTTGAACTGATGCTTTAACGATTGTGATGATACATGAATGATTGTAATGATGAATTAATGATAAATGAATGATTGTAGTGATGAATGGATGACCGTGATGATGCATGAATAATTTGTTATAAAGAATGATTATGTCTTACTTTTATGTTATCGAGTCTTGGGGGTATTTATACCCAAAAATAAAGCTATTGTCTAGAGCCCGTGTCAGTTTCTCGATAATTCCAATCAAGCCATGATTCTCAAAACTCAGTGAACTATAGAACTCTGTATCCTCAGACAACTGCTAAGCTTAATAAAGCTCAGTAATCTCAGTTATCTGTGTAATCTCTATATCGCTAGTAATCTAGCCTCAGACTTGTAATCAGCTCAGTTCTAATAGTATTCAAGTGATTTAATCCTAATCTCAGAAGTGATTCAAGTAATCTATTCAAGCTCTGTATCGTCAGTCAGATACCATGATTCGATATCTTTTCCATCAGATATGGAACCAAGTGATCTCAGCGTAACTCAGTTAGACCTTTTGAGTAATATGATCAGTGTCAGATTTAGTTCAGCCAGTGTTCAGTTGAGAATTCAGTTCTAAGTCTTTCAGTTGGGAGTAGAAACTAACACCGAGCAAGCTCAAGGATGGGAACTCACCTACTAGTAGAGGGTATGATTCTTAGAAGCAATCCATGTGCTCCAGAACTACGTAGCCAACATAGTTTGAGACATCACACCTATTAGTTGAGGGTGGATGAGAGACATCATACCTGCTAGATGGGGGCAGATGAGGTGGCTTGACCTGATAGATGAGGGTTCCAACGTTCTCATTTGAGGACCTGCTAGATAAGGGTCAGATAGAGTTGTCTTTACCAGTGGCACGGTAATGACACCCTTCCAACTGGGGCACAGGTTGGACCCCATATGTGGTAGGTCGGTGCATGTCAGTTAAGTGACTACTTCCCACAATTTCAGTTTTAGATTCAGTCTCAATTTTAGACCAGTCTTCAGAAATCAGGACTGTCAGATACAGTCATCTATCATTGTGAGGAACTCAAATAGTTTCATTGATTTATGGGACATCCCATCAGATAGACTTGGTCTCACATACAGTTATTTGATATTATATTCAGAGATATGCTGTCAGACAGGCTTGATCATAGTATTAGATTTCTATTGAGTATTCTTGTTTTCAGATTCAGATATAATCATATTTTTTTATCATTGATAAAGCTTCCAAAATCATCTGTTAGAAAGGTTGATCTCTAATCTTGTCAGTCGAAAGCAGTAAGTCCAAGAATTTAGTTATTGATGTAAGCACATCCAGATCCTCAGTTATCAGTATCAGATAAGTCAGTGATTCAGTATCTCAGTGTCAGTAGTGAATTCAGTCTGTAGTAAAGTGGTATATGAGTTGCAGTATGTAGAGTTGCGATAATTGTGTTCATGTTCTATGCATTCATGTATGTGTTCTCATGCAGTATTTTCATGATTATTCAGTTTAGATATTATGCATGCATGAGCCCTTGCATTAGCCTACCCCATCTATATACTCGGTATATTTTTTACTGACGCATTTGCCCTATGGTGTTTTATTTGACACCATAGGTTTAGAGGCACAAGATCCAATTTATCCTCAGCAGTTTGGTCCCAGTCAGCAGCAATAGCAGTGAGTCTTCTTCTTTCGAGTATGATTCTCAGTTTACTACTATTGTTTGACTTTGTTTATTTTCTATTGATGGAGTTAGTTGGGGACATGTCCTATCAACTCCACAGTTCAGAAAGTTAGAGGCTTTTTAGACAGATATATTAATATTCAATTTTCAGTTTTGAGTATGTATAGATGTGTTGAACCTTATGGCTAGTTTCTGCAATTTTTTAGATATTATGTAGTGTACAGGTACAGATATCAGAAAAGGGTTGGCTTGTGGTCTTTTGGGTGCATAAGCACCGTGTGACATCTCGGGATGGGATCTCGGGGCATTATAATAGGGTATATTCTTAGGCTTACACCTCTAAAAAACATTGCAAGCTGCAATAATTTGGATTACCATCTGCTTCATGTTGGGCCAATTAAAAACCTGAGACAACTGTTTGAGTGTTCCTAGTTGACCTGAATGACCACCCAAAGGGGAACCATGAAATATCTTAATCAACTTCTCTCTGAGAGCACCAAAACTTCCCACAACTATCTTACCCTTTCTTCTTAACACAATAACTGAATACTGGTAAAAGTAAGGTCCAATAGAAGAAGTAGTCACCTTAGTTATAATTATGGCTACATGGGGTCATCTGCATAGCTATCACTGATATCCTCCATCCACCTAGGAACCACAGTAGTATTAGCATTAAGGAATGCAGGGATAGTATCTTGTGCTTCAAACTATCTAGAGAGGTCATCAACCACTCTATTTTTAGCTTCGTTTTTATACTGAACTTTAAAGTCCAAGCCCAAAAGCTTAGTGAGACCCTTTTATTGAATAACAGTAGTAACTCTTTGTTCTAGAAGATATTTATGGCTGAAATGGTTAGTTCTCATAATGAAATTCCCAAACTGCAAGTAGTGTCTCTACTTATCTATTGCATTCAACAAGGTCATGTACTTCTTCTCATATATTGACCTGCCTCTGGCCTTAGGAGAAATAACCTTACTGAGATAGGCTAAAGGTCTTCCCAGTTGCATCAATATCGTTCCTATGCCATATTGACTAGCATCAGTTTTCACTATGAAAACTTGAGTGTAGTCAGGAAGAGCAAGCACAGGAGTACAGGACATAGCAACTTTGAGTGCCTCAAAGGCTTGGTCAACTTCAATAGTCCAGTGAAAGACATCCTTCTTGAGAAGATCATGCAAGGGTCGACATATGCTACCATAGCCCTGTACATACTTTCTTTAGTATTTTGTTAGGCCTAGAAAATCTCTAAGAGCCTTAGCTGTAGTAGGTTTGGGTCATTCTTTAATAGCCTTTATCTTAATAGTGTTAGTGGACACCCCTTCTGTAGTAATGATATGACCAATGTATTCCACTCTACCCTGACTAAATAAATACTTTGATTTTTTAGAATATAAGGTGTGCTCATGTATCACCTAAAACACTGTCTCCAGATGAATCAAATGATCTTCCAAAGACCTGTTGTAGATAAGGATATCATCAAAGAATAACAAAACAAATTTCCTGAGGTAAGCCTGAAAAACCTGATTCATAAGAGCTTGAAATATGGTAGGATCATTGGTAAGCCCAAAGGGCATGACTTTGAACTCATAGTGACCTATATGTGTTCTAAATGTTATTTTAAGCACATCCTCAACCTTCATCCTGATCTGGTGTAACTAGCTCTGAGATTAATTTACGAAAAGATTACAGACCCTTGTAAGTCATCCAACAAATCATATATTATAGGAATAGGATACTTATCCTTAATTATTATGGCATTCAAACCACTGTAGTCTAAACAAAACCTCCAAGATTTATCTTTTTTCTTCACTAGTAGTGATGGGAATAAGAAAGGTGATTGGCTATGTTGTATAATTCCATTACTCAACATCTCAGCTACCTATCTCTCAAGTTCGTTTTTTTAATGATAGTTGTATATATAAGGCCTCAGTCTAACAGGTAAGGCATTTGGTTTCAGAGGAATGACATGATTCAATTTCCTCTCAGGTGGTAATGACTTAGCTTCAGCAAACGACATGTCATACCTGACCAATATCTTCTGAATTGCTCTATCAATCTCTGTTTGTTCTACCTCAGTAGTTCCAGCCATAAAATATAAATGAGCCAATAATGTTTTTCCCTTTCTTAATATCTTTCCCATAGCAGTACTAGTGATCATGTTGAGTTACCCTTCTTCTAGCAGTGCATGAAGAATCACTTTATCTGCATTTTTACCAACAGTTACACACTGATTCTCATGATCAAATGTGGTTGGATTAAATTTTTTCATCCAGTAATTACCAAGCACAATATTAGATCCACCTATTTTGATAATATTCAAATCTTATGTAAGACTTTTACTTCCTATTTACTAAGTAAAGTCTATGCAACTAGAACTGCAATAGACATACTTGCTATCTATAATAGTCACTTTAATTGGATCAGAGTACACAGGATGATGACCAGTTTCTTTTACAGTTTGTTTATCTATAAAACTATGAGTAGCACTAGAGTCCACCAGTACAAAAAGAGACATTCTTTTTTGTACCTCCAACTAGAATAACATTGACCCCTAAATTGCTTCCGAATAATGCATTCAAGTATACAACTTCTTGTA
The DNA here is from genome assembly GCF_002878395.1 of Capsicum annuum. Classification (NCBI taxonomy): domain Eukaryota; kingdom Viridiplantae; phylum Streptophyta; class Magnoliopsida; order Solanales; family Solanaceae; genus Capsicum; species Capsicum annuum. Next base: position 126,668,358 of record NC_061120.1, read on the forward strand.
TTTCTAAATTTAATTATATTCAATCTCTATCTTAGGGTTGTTAATTTGGTTTGATAGCATTTCTTCAGTTTCTCCAGTGATGCACTGAAGTTGCTTCATCTTACATTGGTGCCCAGGGCTAAACTTATCCCCATATTTGAAATAAAGATAATTACTTCTTCTATATTTATACATTTCAGGACTCACCCTGAACACATTAGGTCTCATATTTTTAAGGTGTTTGTTCCTTTAGCAACCGTTGTACCGTAGACATTAATAGGAGGTTTGTACACCATCTTATCTTTCTTCAAGGCAACCTCTATTGCCTTTTCCTGCATTCAAGCTTTCTTAATTGCAAAGCTCAAGGTAGTCGATCAAAACATCTTAACTACAAACTTAATCTCCTCCTTTAAATACCCCATAAAACTAGACAAAAAATAAGCATCATTTAGGGCAGGGTTCATTATGATCATTTGATCCTTAAGATCTTCAAATTTGCTCAAAAACTCATCTACACTCCTCATTTGGACCAATTTATTAAACTCCTCGACTACATCCTCCACTGCTACATCTCCAAATTCACTGCACAATTCAGATTTAAACTTTAACCAGGTCACCAAACCTCTACTTAGGGTCAGTGAATGGTACAGGACTTCAGCATCTCCACACTGGTAAAGTGCAGCATTCTCAACCTTCTGATGTTCTGCAATTTTATAGAGATTAAAATATCATTTGCATTTTCGAATCCATACCTTAGGATCAGGACCTTCAAAGTTAGATAGATCCTATCTCGGTGTAGGCACTTGATTACCTTGTTGTCGAGCTGGTCGCTCTTCATTTCTAAGAATTAGAAGTAATCCATCTCCTAAATTAGGATTTCCTTCATGACCACCATTATCATGCCTCTCCAGTCCTGCTAACTGCTCCAAATTTTGTTCCAATGTTCCTTGGATGCCTATTTGAATGGTTTTCACCTTATATTGACTAGCTGACAACTCCGCTAATAGTTTATCATGTCAAAGGAGTTTCTCATCCATATGTCGCAAATGAGTACCCTTCGCCATTATTACATTTCAAAGTTTGTAGAGCTGAACCAGGCTCCGATACCAAATATCACGACCTAACCTACTTAATTGCACAAACTAAACTAATAAAAAAACAATAAAATTTGGGTGGAAATACTTCTTTATTGATTGAAGTAACCGAAGTACTAATTTGACAACTAAAGATAAATTGAACTAGAATTTTCCATGGTTGAGCTCCAAGCTAAACTAATATAAAGAAAAAAGAAGAAGAAGAAGAAATCAGTAGAGAGAATTTGAGAAAGAAGGAGAGGAAAGAGGGAAAGGTAGTTACAAAAAATTTTTTAATGCCCTTTTCTCTTTCCTCATGGCCTTTTATAGTCACACAAGTTGCTACATCGATTGATCTGGGCCTCACAATCATTTAATGAGCTTTTAATCTAGACCATTCATTTATTTCGCTAACTATCTTTAACAAATCTAAGCGTAAGGTCCAAACATTAACTAAAGTTATTTATGAAATCACACCTTTTCCTTTGCTGTAACCTGTAAGCAAACCCTTTTATTTTCAACATAAAAGTAACCAGTAATGAAATGCTTGAAGTGTTGTTTTCAGGTTTAGTAAATTTGTAATAACAAGAATTTTAAATACATGTTCAAACTAATCATATGAACAATCAAATGAAGTTGTAACTCTGTATTCACAACTTTGAACTTCAATAATACGTTCAACTGAACTTATGAACATCAATAAAATAAAGTTCAAACTATTTTTTGAAAAATAACAAAATCAAATATTTACAAAAAGATTAACATTAGAAAATTCAAGTATACCAAATTCACGGTGTATCCTTAAGAAAATCATTTCTCTCAAGTATCCGAGGTTATGGAATATATCCTCCTAGGTTAAAATGAATTACTTTGACAAAATAGCAATACCTCAAACTCTGTTAAACTATGAACGCACTCAACAGTAGGAAATCACATTATAGTTTTTCAAAAAAGATGAGTGTTTTTAATTCAAAATTTCATATTTATACCTGATGAAAAATTCAGGTATTTATAGCCATCAAGGTTTTGCTTCATGAAGAGAAGAAATGGTTCAAAAAGGAGAAACTCTTCAAAAAGCTTACAACCCATTGGAAAGGTCATAATCATTCAAACTAAAAAGATGCTTATTCAAATTGCATCCTTTCTCTTGGCGTCTTTTTAAAAAAATACCTATTTATTTTTCATTCACGCCTCTTAAAAACCCAGCAATTCCCCACATGTATGGGGAATGCCTATTTTATAAAAATTATGGACAAGTGTGTGATCTACAAGCAAAGACTAGTTGTATTTGAATAAGGAGGTTTCTCTTTGAAATTTCCGTAGTGAACTTGCATTGAATGTACTCGGTCAATTGATAGATATGATATCTTTAAATTGTTGAGCTTTAGATAACACAAGTTACATATAACCAGTCTTTTACCATTTTTTATTCTCACAATTTTATTCGTTTCATCCATGAACACAACCTAATTTCATGAGAGCATATCATTCTCCTTGAAGCGAGTTTCACTTCAACCTCACATAGGTTATTCCTAAATGTTTAATACTATAGATCAAACTATTTGATCAAACCTGTCAATCTTAGAAACCATTAAAAGGCTTCAAATCATAAGTCTTATTCTTGTTTTCTCAACATTGTCTTCATCATAAGTGTTGACACCTAATTTTCACCCTCCACAACTAAGTTTAATTTTGAGTTTCTTCTATTTTTAAAAAAATTACAACATTCATTTTATTTGGATAAAAACTTTCCAAAGTATTTATCTAGATAATTTTATCATTTTAAGTAGTGATTATACATTTTCGTATTCATTTATACGAAATCATGTCATTTCATTACTTAAATATTTATTCTATGAAATATCGGATTTTAATCAAAAGATTGTCTTGAAAATTAATTCAAAAAGTTAAAATCTTGATTGAAGTATAATTTGTTATAAAAATGATTTATTTTAAAAGTTTATGTTTGATTTTATGAAATCAAGAAACTCGGGATTAAATCGATTATTTTGTTTCAAGCGTTGTTTCAATTGAGCCAAACTATTAAATTAGACCTTAATTGAAGGCGATTTGGCCATAATTACAATGTAATTGGTCAATTAATTTTTATTTAGGCTAAAATTTAAATTCAATTGGTTAAATTCTAATGATTAGGCTAATTTAACAAGTAGCCTAAATTTGTAAATCCCTAATCTAATTGGGGTTATTTTAAATAATCTTAATTTCAGCCCAATTCATAAAATAACCTGCACCTGCCGAGCTGCCCCAATAGGCCTAAAAACTTGACCCAATCCACTTTTCTCATTAACCCAATTTCAACAAAATAGCTCCATCGATAATACAACTTGGGCTATAACCCGATACCAATAGAAAACATTGATAGCCATACCAGTGATAAATAACAACAAAATTCGACCATTACCGACCCAAACAACAACGACCCGCTTCTAGCCTCCAACCTAAACTCAATAACCCATATTCACGTACAATAATAACAGCAACAACCAAAATCAATGCCAAATAAAAAATTCAAATTTTAAAATTCAAATTTCGTACCAATCAATATGAATTCGTACACTTCCACCTCACTCAACCTTATCCTCATTTCAAATTTGAATTTATCCTAGTAAAATTCCTCAAATTACCCTTAAATATTAAAATCCCTCATCAGTGGAGCAAGAGTTCACTCCCCATTTTGTTCCCTATATAAAGCTCCTTATTGAGCTAAAAAATGGAAGTCTTAGAAGGTGGAAAAAGCCTTTTGAGCATAAGGACTTGGAAAATTATTTTCGAGCAAGAGAATTTCCTTTAGAATTTCTCTAGTTAAAGTTTGATGGTATCGATTTCGATTTCTCTGTGGTGGTCAAGATTCCGATGATAGGCTCATGGTTTTGTTTTTCTACCCTGAAAGAGGTAGACCTATTTTTTTCTTTTAATTTTATCATTATTTTCCCCTTCTCTCGTTCTTTATATTAGTCGCTTCATAATTTAATAAAAATATTGCTGGGATTGTTCGTTGTAGAAGCTTCAAAGGCCTTAGGATTTTTGTGATAATTATTGTGTTTGTTGGATTTCTAGTTAATCTTCCATGTTTACTTGTTATACTCAGAATTTGTGGGTCTTCTTTTGTCATTATTTTGAGTAAAATGTTGTCCAAACTCCTCGATGAAATCTTGACTCACGATTCTTCATGACTTGCCAAAGAGAGGGAAATATTGGTCTAAAGAGTTTGATTTGAATATTTATTACTTGTTACTCCTTGAAGTTTAGTTTATTTACATGATCAATTTAGAAATCGTATTTCCAGACTCCATCTAGCGTTACATTGGAGTAGTTGTTGTCTTTGAGGTTATCTCTGTGTAGGAATTTTGTTCATACCCATGTGAAAAGAAAACATTCTTATCATCCGGGCCCTTTTCCCAATTTTACTTTTTATGTTTTCTTCCCTTTAATATTTGTTCTCTTTTATTTTTTTCCTGAGCCACTCTATAGGACCATCAAAACACTATGAGTGTAAGTTCAATAGAGCCTTTTAAGCCTTTTGTCTTGTGTAAGAAGGCCATGGATACCTATCTTGTTATTTTCTGATAGAACTTGGTCTATAGACTTATTTACTCCTATCTAAAGGTGCTAGATTTTAATTATTTTCTCGAGAAGCTGAAGATTCGTAATTGATTGTACTCCAGTTAGCCTAATAAAGTTTCCCCAAAGGCGATTTAATATTATGTTGTCCACTTTTTAGTCGGGTCATTGCTTGGATAAAGGTCTACTTTAGTTGGCTCGAGATTAATCATTAATAAAAAATAGAAATTGTTTTATTCTGTTTGGTTTGTTTGTGTACTAAATTAGTTATTTTGGTATCAAATAGACTCTTATCCTTCTTTATTTTTTTCGTTTGTATGTAATCTATGTGGAGTCCACAAGGGACTCTCTGTCGTTACATTTTTTGAAGCGGCCAATGAGGCCTATATCCTCAAAAGTTTAAGTCCAAAAGTTGATCATTTTGCGTAACGATGCTAGAATATGGAAGAAGGAGAAAATGGGTCAAAGCCCATTCGATGAAGTCGCTAAGATGGAAAAGTCTCAATTTTATTATTGCTTTATTTATTTTTATTTATTTATTCCTTTATCCATTTATTCATTCATTTGGAGCCTTGAAGCAAAATTTATAATATAATATAGGTGAAGTTGATTCTGGGACAAAGGGTCTAGAAAAATAGTTTAGGACAGGTTATGGGCCAAAAGCCCAATATTTTAGATTAGAATTGGTCAAAAGCCCAGTTAGATTAGGACAGGATTGATGGAGTTGGGCTTACAATCCTAAGTCTTCTAATTCTCCCCTTTCTCTTTTACATGCTATTTGATTTTAAATTTCTTAGAACTAGTTAAATTCCCCACTAAGTTGCCCAAAATTAATTTTGCGCAAATTTTTCCTTAATCAATTTCTTTTCAACAATCGATTTCCCTTTTAAAGTTAGTCAAAAGAGTTGTTTTAAATAGTCAGGATAACCGCAAATTAGCGGATACTCATTTTAAATAGTCAGGATAACCGCAAATTAGCGGATACTCTTGGTGCCTTAACAACCTTCCAAGAGTATTAATAGGAATCACTTACCCGAAATTTCAACTTAAATGATTTTTTCTGTTTTGAATCATTTAAGAAATTCCCAAAGGTTTTCTTAATTTTTCCTAAATAAATTAAGTGGCGACTCTATTCCAGAGTTTAAAAACTTTTTTGAAAGTATTTGAACTTGTTAAGAAATCGAATAGTCAGTTCTCTGAAAAACAATGAGAATGAGTTGAGTATACTGACAATGTTAAATCATCAGTCACAACTTTGTTTGATCTCCTTGAACCTAGATTTTGGGATTTGTAGTCTGCTAGGTAGAGTAACCGCTGTGATGACTTGTCTTAGATCAAAAACTCATTTTCTTCGATGACCTTTCAGTTCCCTCTCTAGTTAGGCTTTTTGTTAGTGGATCTGACACACTATCATTTGACCTCACATAGTCAATCATGACAATCCACTAGAGAATAGTTCTCTAACGGTATTATATCTTCATCTTATATGGCGAGATTTATCGTTAAACATCATGCTCCTTACCCTACGTATTGTCGCTTGATTATCACAGTGTATGCATTTTGCTACCAAAGGTTTGGTCCAATAAGGAATATATTTCATAAAATTTTGGAGTCATTCAGCTGATAATTTCAGATTCCATTGTATAGCAGACAATACATGTTTGTATGAATAATTTCCAAGAGACTGCTTCTCCATCTAAAGTAAATATATATCCACTCATGGATTTTGCTTTATTCGATCCAGTGATTCAATTTGCATTAATATGTCCTTCAATTATTGTTAGATATTTGTTATGATGCAAAGTATAGTTTTGAGCATATTTTAGATATCCCAAGACTCTTTTCGCTACAATCCAATGAGTTGGATCTGCTAGTGTACCGACTTAATTTACTAATAGAACATGTGATACGCCAAAATTACAAGTCAAATCCCACAGGGAATACTGTGCAAACTAAGTGTTATGGTTGTTAATACACTATTGATCGAAGGTTTCGGAGTAAAGGGGGTTTTGACTTGTCAACAGTATTCAGATATTTGTAGCAAATTGTGTTCCAACTGGTAAGTTTTAGTGCAAGCGTTAATTCAATAGGAGTAGACAAACTAGAATTATGTTCACCAAGATGTTAAAGCAGTCGGGGTTGTGAGTTATCTTAAGTTTCCAATTTATAACCTCAATTGTAAAAGTTATTGAATTCTAAAGTTTACCCATTTGTTTCTTAACCTAAATGGATAGTTTACCCTTCAATTCTTTCTAACTTAAAGAATACATTGGTTTATTCAACTAGTCTCTCACGTGGGTTGATCCTGTTAAGGCATCAACCCATAACCCAAAGGTTAAAGCCTTTGAATTTCATGTAAACCTCTTCTTTTCCCAACATGCACTTTTCTACTCAAACAAGTGATGTTTTTGGGCTCACCCTTCAAGTTTGTAACCAAGAAAGGTCGTTAATATGAAGAAAGGTTTATACAATCTCAATTAAGTAGGGATATTAAGTATTTCACAACCCTAATTAGAGTCATTCACATCAAGGCTCCCATAACCCTGGTTATGGGAGCTTAGCCACATATCTCAAGAGAAGAAGTAGTCATTTTGTTATTCATAAATAAATTCAAAGAATTACTTACAAAAGTTCCAATCATTGTTCTTGTATCTTCAGTGAATTATGAATAAAATAGCTAGATCCACAATAGTAGCTTCCCTATCAGAGATTAATGTGTTATAATCAGTTTTAAAAGATAGAAAAATGATAAAGATGTGTAAATAAAACCTTAAATGGGTATTTATATGTTTCCAGGGACTGGGGTTTTAAAATTTGAAACTCAGATTGTCGCTTCAAGTTTGACGAATGAGTTGACGGCCTGTCAAGTCTTAACGGTCTCTTGCTGGGTTTATCACAAGGCTTGCAGTGACGTTGCATTCTGTTTCACCTTCGATGGCCAGATTGATCGCCCGTCATTAGGATGATGGTATATTGCCTGGACCGTCGCTTCATCACCAAGGTTGACTCATTCTACTTTTAGTTAACATCCCGTCAGTGTCCTGACGGTCCGTTGCTTAGGTCATCGCAAGGGTCTGCCATGCTGCTTATTCTGCTTGTCATTAACAAACATCTTGACAGTCTGTCACATAGTTGACGGTCCATAAGTTTGACCGTCAAAGCTCTTTTTCTCTTGCTTCTCCAAGTTATTTCTACAGCTAAGTCTTTGACCTGAAAACACTAAAATCTAGTGTCGAATACAACATTAGTTGCTCGAAAATGCCCAATTATCCCTTGTAAAAGGTATAAAATGTTCCGTCAAAATCCAAAACATCAACACCCTCCACTTAAGACAATTGCTTTTTCTTATGCAACTCAACACCAAATCTCATACATGAACAAACATAGTGACGGGCATTCAGCTGTTAAACTAAACTTCATACAACCATTCAACTGTCATCTTGCTCATGTGGTCTTAACACATCAGGATCCATAACTGGCATTACTTACAATTCAACACAAACACAACCATAGACACAACATCCCAAAGAAATCAGCAAAACTAAGTATAACTCAATATGCCCTCACAGTCAAAGAAGTCCACCACACTCTAGTGATTTAACTTGTGGACAAAACAAAGACTCTCACTCTCACAAACAGAGTTGCAAACATAGCATACATACCCATAGGATTTCCCCTATCATCTAATGCTTCCTTATGGTTTATTCGCTAAGATTAAGCAGGTCTTTCTAAGGCTTGTAATGAGGTTCTAGGGCTAGGTGAGGACAAATTTTGGAAAAAGTGACTTAAAATTCAGACTTCACTCTCTTTTCCCTTGATTTATACTCACCAAGACTACTACTTTTCTAGCTCACTTTTAGTCTCTATTATTTATCCATGATTTCGCCATAACCCCAGTTTTTTTTAGAGTCAACATCATCCACCCTTAATATATGCTAACGCAGTCAGTTGAGGTGCACAATATCTAACTAGATTAGGGAATGATGTGATATTTCATTTCAACTCTAGACCACCTTCATCAAACTGCTAACATTCTAACAGTATCCACCCTCAACTTAGGAATTTTGTCTAAGTTAAGGTGCATAATTTCCAATATTAGACCAGGGCCAAAGTTAGGTGCTAACATCCTAAAGAGAGTTGGTGGGTCATTTTTTTTGGCTAAGTGGACTAACAGTACAAGGAGGCCTGCTATCCTATCTTATTGAATCAATCACAAAACAACCTTAATGAACTGGGAAAGTTCTAGGTGTAAAACTAGCAAGACCTATAACAGACACTTGCACACATAGGCAATGAGTTAACACTTATTCTACCAACTCTTAGGATTTACATTACATAGTTATGCTCACTTTACATCCTAATGCCAAGTACAGAATCACAAATGGTTGTTCAATATATTTACCAAGTGACAAGAAAGAATAGTCATATAATTATGTTCAAAGTACTTTTCCACAGTCATTTTTCAGTTATACATACAAAATAGTGCTAAAAGGGAGAAAAATAACATAAATAACATACTTATAATCATGACACGATATGTACATTACGAAAAAATAAATATGCAACCTAAATATGCCGATTCTACTAGATAGCACACGGGAGAAAAAGAACACAGAAAATAAAACCCCTGTGGTACAAATATACCTACCCCTACTAAAAATGAATGCTTTATCCGTAATGCATTAAAATAAAGTACAAAAGAGGGGAATACCTGTAAAGCCTCTCAGTCTGATGAGGCATCAATCAAATGTGGTGAGGCTTCTTTGTCCTCAGTTGCAGCAATGTTGACCCCTATGGTGGTAGGGATGCTCAAATCAGCATCCTCCTAGCTAAGAAGTATATCAATAGGAACCGGGTCTGAAATTGGCCCCCCTAGGTAGGGTAGAACTGGTCGACACTCCTGTGATTTCATCCACAACTTTCTTCTTTCTCAACTCTTTATCCTTCTTCAATCTCCTTGTAGCTTTCCTCAAGTCTCTCCCATACCTTTCTTCAGGAGTCATCGCTTATCACCTTCTACTTTTGGTGTCTTTCCTGTCAGCACTTTTGTCCACCTGCTTACCTTTGTCCGTGAGCAACATATCTATCAAGTCTACAATGCCCTCATCTTCATCACTGATAATTAGAGCAGGGTCAAAAGTGAGCTGCTCTGGTTGTCTTTTCAGCTCTTCTATATCTGCTTGTGCTTTCTTGAATTCTTCCATGAACTAAGCAAAATCTGGAATAGACATCGCATCCAGCCTTTTGTTGACACACTCCTCCATATCGTCTATCCTAATCTTAAGTTCTAAAAAGGACGGATTGTCTCAGCTACAATATGATCAACAAAAGGCTTGAGCTGTGTAGACCATATGTTTAACTGCTTCTAAAACCTCTTTTGTGCTTTTATAGACTTGGAAAAATTCTCTTGTGTCAGCCTTTACTCAGAATATTGAGGTAGGATAGATGCAGAATCTGCAGTACCACCTATTAGCTGCTAGAGGTAAACTTGTAGAAGTGGTAGGTGGCACATAATCCATCGGTACATATGTAGTGATAGGCAACGACATACCTGATGGAATATCCAAAGTCCTGGGGGCTGAAGTTAACTGAGTCTGATAGGCGGGAGGCTTGTTGACTCACATTTCGCACTTTGAGTCATGTTTTGTTTTCTCATATCCTGTCTGTGACTCGCACAAACCTCATTATCAACCCCACTAATCAAAGGTATATTTGCCCATTTGCACAACTCCGTGATAAGGCATGGAAATGGTAGAGCACTAGACGTCTTGTGTGCACGGGTAAACAACTCATCGGCGATAGTATTGCCAAATTCTACCTTCAACCCCTCAATCAAGGTAAAAACCAATATCTCTCTCTGAATCTCCAAGTTAGCATCACCGCCCATTGGCATTAATCTCAACCTTATAATTGCCCACTAGAATTTTTCCCTAAAACTTAGGGACGACTTAGCTATTTGCTCATAAGGGTTATGCAGCCACACTGGATTTCTATTATCTGTCAATACTCAGGCTAGCCAGAGTCTTTGTTGGTTTGCTGTGAATATTTGGTGCTTCAGATCTGGGATCACAATAGGTATCTCATACTCAGGACCAAATAGGAATCAGTTCAACGTGAGTTCTAAAATATCTATGTTCACTCCACGCACCTGAACAATATCCCAATTTCCCATGTCACTAATCTTTATACCCTGGGGGTAATATTTCTCTAGCGATTCCATATAGTCTGCAAAGAACTCACGAACAAGTTTTTGTTGGTATGTCTTGGGCAGCCTGCTCATCCAAGATAACTCATATTCATTAAATCTTTGCTCCAGCTTTGGGTACTCTTAAATTTCGGTGGTGACAATCTGATACTCTTCGTGGATGGGCCTCCTTATTGGTCTATTTCCTATTAGTTCCAGCACATCCAGGAAATGTTCTCATGCTTCCTTTATTTTTCATTGAACTACCTCCGGCACTTACGGGTCCTTGCGCCTTATGACATTTGGATCCTTCTATTCTGATGCCTTGATTTGGTCAGGGTTAGAGGTTTTGACCCTTTCCTCATCGAGATGAGAACTTGTACTATTGATGCTGCTTTTACCCTCCTCCTCAAATTGGGAGGGTGTCGAGGGTACCCTATCTCGTTGCTGAGTGTTAAAGGCAGGCATCTTATCACTCCTTGCTAGCTCGCCTTTTCCCTTTTGTGTTCTACCATCGCCTATGATTAGGGGAAGTTTTCATGCCATATCATCTAAAAAGGGAACAAACAATCAGTTTGCAATTTAAAACCAGATAGAAATAGTGAAAACTTGACTTGACAGAAGGTCTGACGGTCCATCAAGACTGCGATGATCTGTCACCCTCACCATCAAGCCTCAAACCAGTGAGTTTTTTATCAAATAGCCTAGCGACTGTCGACCCGACAGTCCGTCAGGGTTCTGACGATTTGTTAAGTTATCCATCGGTTGAACTAGTAAGCATCAGACTCAATAACATTGCGACGGTCGATCCGACGGTCTATCAAGTTGGCCGTCAGCCTCACTTTTCAACCTCAGATTTCACTTTGGCATTTCATCGAACACCTGGTGTACTTTAAGTTATTATATACACAATTATGGCATTAATTTAGTATTTCAGTGCAAATCTTGCTACTTTTGGTCCATGGGTTCTCAGACTTCACCCCGAACAGTGTACACCAGAGTTCGACTTAAAATCAGAATCACAAAAAAGCAAAAACAAAATGAAATTTCTTTCAATAATTATCAACTTACATGACACATGTTTCACCAAATTTAAAATAAGAGTAAGGTTGTGATCATGACTTATTTCTGTAGTATACTTCACTACTTTGACTTTGCAAACTTAGAACAAAAGAAGACTTAAAGCTTTTATCAGTGATTGCTAAATTGTTTTCTGATGTGAAAAATAGAAAGAGGGGGTTGTTTAAATAAAAGAGAAAGGGGAAGAGGGAAAGTCCTAAGAGGATATGAATGCTCTCAGGTACTTTGAATGTAGGGAAATTTAAATAGGCTCACTATTTGAAAAGTTGGTAACATACTCAACCGCTTCTCCTTATCAATTTATGTAATACCCGTACTTTTCCTAGCTTGAAATTTTTCCCTAAGAATGTTAGAACTTTTCTTTAAAAGATGAATCCATTTTTAGAGACGTGGAATTTCTAAGATTTTCACTTTTTCTCAGTGGGAAATTCAATAAGCTTTCCATCGACATAAGATCCGCCCAAATCCGATAACCGATAATAAGTTATGACTATTTTAAGTTCCCATAAAAAAACAGCGCCATATTGGTTAGTGGCGCGCTGCGCCACTAACTAAAATGGCTATTGTTCTTTTCCAGTGTCTCAGTGCGATTTCCCCCGCGTTGCACCAAACTTCATAGTCGCAGACAAGGTGGCAACGCATAGCTCTAAATTGCGTCACCGTGTAATTTCCTATTTATCACTTTCCAATGACTTAGCGCAATAGTGACGCATCGCACCAAGGATGAAAATTGGGAAATTTTCTCAGAAATTAAAGATGCTTCCAAGGGTTAAAGGGTCAATTTCCTACCCCTATTTAAACCCAATAACACGTGATTTAGCCATTCTTCACCCAAAATATACTAGTTTCTATCAAGTTTCTCATAAGAACAAGTTAGGGTTTCTATTGGGGATTCAAATTCAAGAAGGTTTCACCATCAACCTTCACAAAATCATGAACTAATGTATGCGTAGTGTTCATTCATGGACTCCTTTCATCCATGAAGCCCAAGAATCTCTTTTCTAAGTTTAAGTTTATGGATTTCTTTATAAATTTCAGGTTGGGTTTGTTTTGTTTATGTTGAGAATGATCAATTGAATTTAAATCCGTGTTGGGTGATCAATTTTATATGGAATTGATTTGTATAGATATATATTCATGTGAACCTATGAATAAACCCTAGGATGATGAAATTAGAGATGAATCATGATGATTAATTTTTGTCTAAATGTGCAATGCCTACTATGTGTATGATTAAATGTCTAAATAAAGGAACAATGCCCAACTAGTATGATATCATGAAATCCCCATGTATGTACAAGCTTATGCATATCACATATTTGATGAAGTGCTTCAATATATGAATTATGAATTGTGTTGTTGGTCATGTGTTCAAGTAAGCCATGCTATGTCTATTTCTTCTTATTGAGTCCTGAGGGTACTTGTACCCAAACAGTTAGCTGTGTGCCTAGAGCCATGTCATGTTTTCACGATCTCTTCAATCAAGCTATAATCCATAGAACTCAGTTAATCATGTGACTCAGGAAATCTCAAAAATCTCAGTAATTTCAGTAGTTCAGTAATCTCAGTGATCTCAGTAATCTCAGTAACCTCAGTATTCCTAGTCAATCTCAGTGACTTCAGTATTTTCAGTCAGTCCTCAGAACTCAGTACATTCTGTCAGTCAGCAAAACTCAGTAAATTAAGTTTATCTCCATACCACTAGTATCATCTCAATTTAGTTAATCAGTTCATTATCTTTCAGATGGAAGTAGGATTCAACACCGAGCGAGCCTAGGGATGGGGATTCACCCGCTAGATAGGATTGAGATCCCTAGAAGCAATCCCTAAGTTCCAGAACTACGTAGCGAGCGTAGGTATGAGATGTCAACTATTAGATAGGACTGACATACTCAGGGATCACCCGTTAGCGCATTTGAATGTATAGGAATGATCCCCGGGGCCACCCGCTATATTAGGAATGACTCCACAGTTGTTGTATTTACAATTTGTGCAGTACTGACACCCTTCTATCTGGGGTTATAGGTTTGACCCCAGTTAGCTTAGTATGGGGCATGTCAGTTAAATGAATACATCCCATAGTTTCAGTTATAGAATCAGGACAGTCAGATACAGTTAATTCAGCTCAGTAGTATAGATTTAGAACTATCAGATATAGTCACTCTTTATCATTATAAATAGATTCTGGGATCACCCACTAGATAGGACTAGTCTCAACTATGGTCAATCAGTAATGGTATCATTATATTTAGGGATCACCCGCTAGATAGGACTGATCTCATATTCAGTTACTCAGATACAGTACAAAACTCAGCTAGTTCCAATAGATTTAGGACTGTCAGATACAGTCACTCATGTTATCAGTTATATTAGTTATTAGAACTCATGTTATCAGTATTCAGCTTTAGGACTATTAGATACAGTCAACTAGACCAGTTTTTCATAAATCAGAACTATAAAAAATAGTTATTTATGTATCAGTAGCACAGTATCAGTCCTTATCAGTAATTCCATGTTATTAGTAAACTTAGTGGTCAGAACTTAGTGTTCAATCCTATCACGATCTCAGTTATAGTCACGTATTCATGCATGTATTCTCATATTCATGTTAGTCAGTCAGTTAGTATTGTTCATGCATATGAACCTATTGCATTTAGCCTACCTCACTTGCATACCAGTACATTTAAAGTACAGATACATTTGTGCTATGGTGTTTTATACCATAGTTTTAGAAGCACGAGCTCTCGAGCATCCTTAGTAGATCAGATGTTCAGCAGCCAGACCAATAGTTAGTCCTCATCATTTGAGGATAATATGATTATTAATATTATTTTATTATTTCAGTAGTTCGGAGTTACTTGGGGATATGTCCTATCAACTTCTTATTCAAACAGTTTAGAGGCTTTCAGACTACAGTATAGTTTAGACAGTTTATTTTTTTTATTTGGGTATTGTTACCTCATTACAAACATTGTTCCATATTCAGTATTAGTTCAGTTTTGAAACTTATGGCCTTTCAGTACATGTTTTCGCATTTATATATTACATCATGCAGTGTTCAGGTATAGATATCAGTCTGTTAGCTTGTTGTCCTTCAGGGTCATAGGCACCGTGTAGCATTCCGAGTACCAGATTTGGGGTGTTACAAACTTGGGATTAGAGCCTAAGGTTCAATAATGTCATAGGAAGTCTGAAAAGCTGCATCTAGTAGAGTATTGTATATACGTGTGTTGTGCACCACACTTATGTGCAGGAGGCTATGAGATATTTTAGGAACAATTTCCCTTCTTTCATTCTTCATGTCGTGCCAGTGAGCATAATCTCAAGTCAATCTATCATTCTAATCTATTTTTTCCTTTCTCCTATAGAACATGCCTCCTCAAAGAAGAAACGAAAATCAGTCAGCCCTTCAGCCCAAAGAACCATCGGTCGATTATGTTTATCATACGAATTTTAGGGCCATATTCACTACTCTTGCTCAGTTAATTACTACTCATAATGAATGACCAGTTGTTATTCCGGCCAACCCAGTGGCCAATTCAGCTGCAGCCAGGATTTGGGACTTCACCCGAATGAACCCTCCATTCTTTCTATGTTCTAAGTCAGATGAGAACCCTTAGGAATTCCTACATCAGGTTCAGAAGGTGACTGATATCATGGGGGTGACTACTATTGAGAGTGCTGAGTTAGCTGCATATCAGTTGTAGGATGTGGCTCATACTTGGTTCAAACAGTAGAAGTTAGAAAAGGCAGATGATGCAGGGCCTATAGAATAGGATGAATTTGTGTTTGCATTCTAAGTGAGGTTTTTTCTCCTAGAGATAAGAGAAGCTAAGATGTTAGAATTCATCAACCTCAGGCAGGGCACCTTGACAGTGAAAGAGTATTCTCTTAAGTTTACTCAATTATCCAGATATGCCCCTCATGTGGTTGCAGAGAGTGGGGCCATGATGAGTAAGATTTTGTTAGAGGTGAATGATAGCGTGGTTAATGAGTGTAGATCTGCCATGCTAAATAGTGACATGACTTTAGCCATACTTATGACCCATGCTCAGCAAATAGAAGAGCAAAATATTAAGGTAATAGAAAAGTAGAATAAGAGGGCAAGGACAGGTAGTTTTAGCTTTGCTCAGCCTAAGACAAGGGGTGGTAGCCGTTCTTAATATTGTCATAAGCTTTCATTCCCAGCTTCATCTTTAGCTAGTGCACCAGTACCGAAGTTCGGGAATGACAGTCATGATGGGTCGCCAGGATCTGAGGCCAGGATAGTCAGAACAGGAGTCTTACTAATCTGCTTTGTAAAGAGTGTGGTAGGAATCACCTAGGTGTATGTTGAGCAAGTAGTGAGGTATGTTATGGATGTGGTAAGCCAGGCCACAGGCTGTGAGAATATAGAGTAAGGACTCGAAAGGGATAGGATTTGCACCAGCAGGCATCACTTCCAGCACCACTAGTGGTCAGTGTTAGAATAGGTTTTATGCTCTTCAGATTCTCCATGATCAAGGAAATTCCCTCGACATAAATTTGGGTACGTTATATGTCCCTTATACTCATGATATGTACTGTTAGACCTCTTGTTCTTATTTCAGCTTAAGATTTTCAGCATGAGTTACTCAGTCATGAATCAGTCCATTGATGCCCTGTGCATCGCCCCAGTATCTCAGTAAGGTAATCGTTCTTAGAGGGACATAGTGTCCCAAGGAGGAGATACCCCATTATTCCTCATGCTCTCATTTCTTAAATTTAGTTTTGCTTCGCATAAAGAATCCAGTTTAGAGTAGAGGGCACTGATAAGTTGACCATCAAAGTCCCAACCTTAGCTATGGGCTAAGTATTCAGAGGCTTAGTTCAGTTCACAAAATTCAGTTTATGTATCATGTTTCAGTCCCAGCCATGTTCTCATATTCCCGTTCATGCATATTTCTAGCATAATCATGGGTTCATCAGTACTTCTCAGTTCATGAAATAGTTTTTCTTTAACTTACTCAGTTCCATGTTCAAACTACCATTACAAACTTGGTACTAAGTACCCTTGCATATTCAGCCATGCATTCATATATCAGTTCAATCATGTAATTATGCATCAGACATGCATTCTCACTGTTAGAAAATTCAGTTCATCAGAACATTCAGTCATATATTCATGAGTCAATTATTCATGCATCAAATATACATGAATTCAGCTTGTCAGTCATGCATCAGATATGCATGTTCAGTATGTTATATTCAGCTCTTCAGTCATGTCAGTCATGAGATCATGTTTCAGTTATTCATGTTCAGTATATACATCAGTTGTCTTTTCTCCCCTCTCTCAGTCAATCTCATTCAAGGACGAATGTTCTCAAGGGGGAGATATTGTAATACCTATACTTTTCCTAGCTTGAAATTTCCCCCTAAGAATGTTAGAAGCTTTCTTTGAAAGATGAATCCACTTTTATAGATATGGAATTTCTAATATTTTCACTTTTGTTCAGTGGGAAATTCAATAAGCTTTCCATCGACATAAGATCCACCTAAATCTAATAACCGGGTAATAAGTTATGACTATTTCAAGTTCCCATCGAACAACAATGCCATATTGGTCAGTGGCGCGCCGCGCCATAAGCTAAAATGGCAATTGTCCTTTTCCAGTGTCTCAGCACAATTTCCCCCACGTCGTACCAAACTTCCAGGTTGCAGACAAGGTGGCAACGCGATAGCTCCGCATCGCGTCACCGTGTAATTTCCTATTTGTCACTTTACAGTGACTTGGCGCGATAGTGTTGCGTTGCGCCAAGTATGAACATCGAGAAATTTTCTCAAAAATTAAAGACACGTCCAAGGGTTAAAAGGGTCAATTTCCTACCCCTATTTAAACCCAATAACACGTTATTTAGCCATTCTTCACCCAAAATATCCTAGTTTCTCTCAAGTTTCTCTCAAGAACAAGCTAGGGTTTTTATTGGGGATTCTAATTCAAAAAGGTTTCACCATCAATCTTCACAAAATCATGAACTAAGGTATGCGTAGTTTTCATTCATGGACTCCTTTCGTCCATGAAGCCCAAGAATCTCTTTTATAAGTTTAAGTTTATGTTTTTCTTTATAAATTTTAGGTTGGGTTTATTTTGTTTATGTTGAGAATGATCAATTGAATTCAAATCCATGTTGGGTGATCAATTTTATATGGAATTGATTTGTATTGATGTATATTCAAGTGAACCTATGAATAAACCCTAGAATGATGAAATTAGAGATGAATCATGATGATTAATTGTTGTATAATGTTGTCTATATGTGATGTGCCTACCATGTGTATGATTAAATGCCTAGATGAAGGAACAATGCCCAACTAATATGATATCATGAAATCCCCATGTATGTACAAGCTTATGCATATCATATGTTTGATAAAGTGCTTCAATATATGAATTATGAATTATGTTGTTGGTCATGTGTTCAAGTAAGCCATTCTATGTCAGTTTCTTCTGATCGAGTCCTAGGGGTACTTGTACTCGAACAGTTAGCTGTATGCCTAGAGCCATGTCATGTTTTCACGATCTCCTCAGTCAAGCTATGATCCATAGAACTCAATCAGTCATGTGACTCAGGAAATTGTAGAAATCTTAGTAAGTTTAGTAGTTCAGTAATCTCAGTACTCAGTAATCTTAGTAACCTCAGTATTCCTAGTCAATCTCAGTAACTTCAGTATTCTCAGTCTGTCCTCAGAACTTAGTACATTTCGTCAGTCAATGGAATTCAGTAAACTCAGTTTAGCTCCATACCACTAGTATCAGTTTAGTTCAGTTAATTAGCTCAGTTCAGTTAATTAGTTCAGTATCTTTCAGATGAGAGTAGGATTCAGCACCGAGCGAGCCTAAGGATAGGGATTCACCCACTAGATAGGACTGAGATCCCTAAAAGCAATCCCTAAGTTCCAGAACTACGTAGCCAGCATAGGTATGAGATGTCACCTATTACATAGGACTGACATACTTAGGCATCACCCATTAGTGCATTTAAATGTATAGGACTGATCTCAGGGGTCACCTGCTAGATTAGGACTGACTCCTCAACAGTTGTCTTTACCAGTGGCGCAGTACTTACAACCTTCCAGCTGGGGTTACAGGTTGGACCTCAGTTTGCTTAGTATAGGGCATATAGGTTAGATGAATACAACTCATAGTTTTTGTCATAGAATCAGGACTGTTAGATACAGTCAATTCAACTCAGTAGTATATATTTAGGACTGTCAGATAAAGTCTTTCCTTATCATTATAAATAGACTTCGGGATCACCCACTAGACAGACTTGATCTCAACTATGGTCAATCAGTAACAATATCATCAGATTTAGAGATCACCTGCTAGATAGGACTGATCTCAGATTTAGTTACTTAGATACAGTACAGAACTCAGCGAGTTCTATTAGATTCAGGACTGTCAGGTACAATCACTCATGTTATTAGTTATATGAGTTATTAGAACTTATGTTATCAGTATTTAGCTTCAGGACTATTAGATACAGTCAACCAGACCAGTTCTTCATAAATTAGAACTTTTAGAAATAGTTATTTATGTATCAGTAACACAGTTTTAGTCCCTCAGATATTAGTAGTTCCATGTTATTAGTAAACTCAGTAGTCAGAACTTAGCGTTCAGTCCTATTACGATCTCAGTTACAGTCACGTATTCATGCATGTATTCTAACATTTATGTTAGTTAGTCAGTTAGTATTATTCATGCATATGAACCTATTGCATTCAGCCTACCTCACTTGCATACCAGTATATTCAAAGTACTGACATATTTATGCTATGGTATTTTATACCATAGGTTTAGAAGCACGAGCTCATGAGCATCCTTAGTAGATCAGACGTTCAGCAGCCTGACCTACAGTGAGTCCTCATCATTCGAGGATAATATGATTATTATTATTACTTTATTTTTTCAGTAGTTCGGATTTAGTTGGGGACAAGTCTCATCAACTCCTTATTCAGATAGTTTAGAGGCTTTCAGACTACAGTATGTTTCAGACAATTTATTTTTTTTTGTTTGGGTATTATTACCTTATTACAGACATTGTTCCATATTCAGTATTAGTTTAGTTTTGAACCTTATCTCCTTTCATTACATATTTCTACATTTATACAGTACATCATGCAGTGTTTAGGAACAGATATCAGTCATGGGTTAGCTTGTGGTCCTTTGGGGTCATAGGCACCGTGTAGCATTTTGGGTACCAGATTTGGGGCGTTACAATTTAAAAATATTTTGGGTTAGATAAGGATGGATTATTAAGCATTAAATTGAACCAACCTAAGCCGTAAAAATTAGAGTTAAGTTGACGATCGATCGAACAGTCTGTCAAGTTAATTGTTGCGGCTTAACAAAACCATATTCAGTCTGCCTTGGTGTGATGGTGATAGCTATGGTCCATCAGGGGTACGATGGTCTATCATGTTATCCGCCGGTCTTATTCCAGTAGATCAAGTTTCTGGTTTCCTTTTGACGACTCCAGCGACGGTCCATTAACCCTTCGACATCCCGTCAAGCCTCCCGTTAGACATCCCCCAACTTGTTCTGCTTCTGTTTTCTTGCATTTCTCTTCCTGCACACTTACACAACGCATTAAATTGCACACAAACAAAAATAAAATCTAACTATGCTTGCAACAACACTTTGTGAGTTGCCTCCCACTAGCACCTGATTTATCATCGTGACACGACTCAGTTATCTCGATTACTCAGACTTCATCGAGATAGATGGAAGCTAAGCACTTTACCGAGTCTATTAGACCGATACATAACTTTAATCATTACCCGTTAAACTTGAAGGGCCTTCCATCCTCATTTTAAGTTCAACTACTCCAGATCTGTAGACTTAGTTAACTTTGAATGGGCCAAAACACTTTAACTTACGTTTACCTGGAAAGAGCTTCAGTCTGGAATTTAAGAGGAGTAACCAAACCGAGAGAAGATGTTCTTTTTAAGGAATACAACCACTCTTTTTCCTTCATTATCGACAAAGGAAACAGTCTCAACCCATTTAGACGCATAATCAACGGCAACCAAGATGTATTTCAATCCATAAGAGCTCATAAAGGGCCCCATAAAGTCAATGCCCCAGACGTCGAACAACTCCACTTCCATCATTTTTGTCATGGGTATCTCATAGTGCTTTGAGATTGACCCTTATCTCTGGCATTGGTCATATCTCCGCACAAACTCATATGCATCTTTAAATAAGGTTGGCCAATAATAGCCGCTCTATAGAACTTTCATTGCAGTACGGTCACCTACATGGTGAGCCCCAATTAGGGAAGCATGACAAGCTTCCAGGATACTCAGCACGTCCACCTCTGGGATACACCCCCTGATAATGTTATTTGCACAATGCCGGAATAAATATGGCTCATCCTAGAAGTAGTGTGTAACATCATAGAGAAATTTCTTTTTTTGGTGAAAATAAAGATTCTCTAGGATAATCCACTTACCATATAATTTGCAATGTCCACGTACCAAGGCACCCTTTCAAGCACAACAACTAGGATTTTCTCATCCAAAAATGTATCATCAATTTCGAGTTCATCCTTGACTTCTTGATCTCCCTCAAGTTTGGATAGGTGATCGGCAACTGGATTCTCTCATCCTTTTCGATCTTTGACTTCAAAGTCAAACTCTTGAAGAAGTTGCACCCATCTAATTATCCTTGGCTTAACATCCTTCTTTGCCATCAAATACCTCAAAGCGGCGTGGTTTGTAGGAACTACCACCTTGGTACCTAATAGATAAGCACGGAACTTCTCAAATGTATAGACCACCGTGAGAAGTTCCTGCTCAGTAAAAATGTAATTCTTTTGAGCCTCACTCAATGCCTTACTTGCAAAGTAAATAAAATGAAACAACTTTTCTTTCTTTTGGCCTCGCACAGCCCCAAGTGCCACTCCGATTCCATCACACATGACTTTGAACGGCATCAACCAATCTGACGCAACAATGATTGGGGCATCAACTAATTTCTCCGTAAGGCATTCAAATGCCTTTCTGCAATCATCATTAAATATGAAATTCGCCTCCTACTCCTAAATCTTGAAAAGTGGATTTACAATTTTAGAGAAATCCTTTACAAATCAACAATAGAATCCCGCATGACCAAGGAGACTATGAACTCCTTTTACTGAAATGGGAGGAGGTAGTTTCTCAATAACCTCGACCCTTGCCTGATCGACTTAATTCCCTTGGCTGAAATTCAGTGTCCAAGAATAATGCCCTCTTTTACCATGAAATGGAATTTCACCCAATTTAGCAATAGATTGAATTTCTCGTACCTCTGCAATACTCTACTCAGATTAACCAGACATTAAAAAATCTCCTACCACAGAAAAATCATCCATGAACACCTCCAAGGTGTCCTCAACTATGTCAGAGAAGATAGACATCATGCACCATTGACATGTGGTGGGTGCATTACCTAGACCAATTGGTATCCGCTTGAATACAAATGTACCATATGGGCACGTGAATGTTGTCTTCTCTTGGTTTTTGAGTGAAATTGAAATAGGGTTGTATCCCGAATACATTTGAACCATGAAGGGCATTAGGAAATAATCCTTTAGAGTCCACGAGTTTAACTTCCTATAATCCATACAAACTCTCCACCCGATGACAGGCCTAAGTGGAATTAAATTTTTCTTCTTATTAGCGACCACAGTCATGCCCCTTTTCTTGGACACATACTGCACGGGACTCACTCACTTGCTGTCAGAGATGGGGTACACTACCACTACATCAAGCCATTTAATGATCTCCTTATTAACTACTTCTTTTATTAGTGGGTTCAATCTATGTTGATACTCAATGGTTGGTGTGCAGTCTTCCTCAACCTGAATCTTGTGAGTGCAAATACCCGGAGGAATACCAATAATATTGGAAATGGTCCAACCAATAGCCCTTTTGTATCTCCTAAGCACAGAGATAAGTTCCTCAACCTTCTGCTCACCCAAATCTACTGTAATAATCACAGGTAAAGTGTTTCCACTACCTAGTAACACATACTATAGAAGGCCCAAAAACTCCTTTAACTCCAACACCAGTGGCTCTTCAATAGATGGCTTAGCCGGTGGTGTTGGGCAATTTTTGAGGTCCAAATTTGGCTTCTTGGGAGCATATGAATATGATCCCATTTTTGTCAGGGCACATAATGTCTCCTCATATTCTTCAATACCTTCGCTATCAGAGTTCATCAAGACCGCAGCCAAAGTTTCAATAATAAATTTCTCCTCGATCGGCACCTCTCACTCATCCTCATAATAAACATCAATAATGGAGAATACACTTATCTCTTTGTGCTGCTTCATAGACTAGCATATATCAAACCAAATTACCTCATTATTAAGTCTGAACAGTAGCTCATTAGCCCGTAAATCAATAAGCACGCTCTCGATTACAAGAAAAGGTCTACCTAAGATTATGTGTACCTCAAAGTCCATCTCACAATCCAGAATAATAAAATCAGCAGGAAAATAAAGATGGCCACCTTTACTAGCATATCATACAATATCCCCATTGGCCGCTTCACTAACCTGTCTGCCATCATTAGTCGCATATTTGTGGGTATAGGGTCCCACAAACCCAACTTTTTGTAAACAACAAGTGGCATCAGGTTAATCCTTTCTCTGAGATCACATAAGACCTAAGAAAAATCAAGCGACCCAATAGTACGAGGGATGGTGAATGCTCCCGGGTATGCTGTCTTTTGTACCAAGGATCTTGTCAAAATGGCACCATAATGGTGAAGATTATCCACCGGTTCATAGCTCACTATTCTCTTCTTTCTCACAAGGTCCTTCATAAACTTAGCGTATCCAAGCATCTGCTCTAATGCCTCCACTAAAGGCACATTCACCGTCAGCTACTTCAGCACGCTATGAATTTGCTAAACTTTGTATCATCAACCTTTTTTTTTAATCAATGAGGGAAGGAAGGTGGTGGTTTTGGGAAAGTAGTATCCACAGCTTCCTTCTCCTTTCCCTGTTCTTTTTCTAACTCATCAACCTGCTGATGGTTAGATGAAATCTCATTACCATGGCTTCTTAGACTCCACTGGATGGTTTTCTTCATCTTTCATATCTTCTTCATCAACATCATCAATTGCAGCTTTGCCCACACAAGGGCTCGGTAATACTTTACCACTCTGAGTGATAACTGCCACACAAGAGCCATCATTTTGAGGATTTTACACTATATTACTCATCAATGTACCATTTTTTTCTAATTAAATACTACAGATAACTGGTTCATCTGCCTCTTTAGTTGCTTAATAAAAGTGGAGTGCAAATCAACCAACTGACTCATAGATGACAAATCATTCTTCAGTTCAGTCATACCTACATTGGTTTATTCCACTCTTTTCAACAATTTTTCCATTGTTTCCTCCATGGATATCTTTCCTAAAATAGTAGCAGCAGCATCACGATTTCTAGGAGGCATATACAAACCACTTCTGTCAGTCTTGTTTTTTCCAATCCCCTTGGTTGCGGTCTGTGTACCCAGATTTATCATCATAGTTCCGACCTTGGTTTCCTTGGCTATTGCCTCAAAAAACCCCTGGTTGTTTTAATAATTAGCCTCCTCTTCAGAATCAGAGTCAGATCTACCTTGTGACCCAACAGTTTTTACCTTCTTAGTCTTTCCATATAACAAATATTTAGTAAGTAGATCCATCTAGGTCTTTATGTCTACCATATCTTGGTCATTCTCCTCCTCTTTTCGACGTTGGTCTGCAGACATACCACTAGATATAGTAAAGCTTGCTACCTTAGAATACCTAGTATTCCAAGCTCTACTCTGTTTAGTTATCCTGTTAAGGATTTATGAAGCTATCAGAAAAGTGAGATCTATTTCACCTGCAACATTATCCACAATTGGCTTCATAATAGAGTTTAAAGCTCTATACAATGTTTCCATCAAGTGTATGTCAATTATTTTATGGTTGGGATACTGCATCAACTTCTTCTTGAACCTCTCCCATGTCTCAAAAAGAGCTTCAGTAGGAAGCTGCCTGAAGTTACTTATCTCATCTCTTAACTGTAACATCCTGGATGGTGGAAAGAACCTTTCTAGGAAAGCCTCTTTCAACTACCTTTAGTTTGTTATAGAATCAGGAGTCATCCCATTTAACCACAATGTTGCCTCTCTAGACAGATAAAATAGAAATAGCCACAACCGAACAGCATTTTGTCCAACTCTCGGGTTATTAAAAGACTTACAAATAGAGACGAAGTGCACTAAATACATATTTGAGTCATTATACGGAAGTCTGTTGAACAACCCCTTAAGATAAAGTAGCTGAATCATTGTGCTAGTGATGTTGAACTTAGCTCCAGGTGCCAGTGGTAGAGGAATAATATCTCCAGTTGAACCTGCTCCATCCATATCGTCCTCATCATCATTAAGGTTAAACTGAACAGCTTGGTACTCTGGTCTTACCCTGGTAGGGCGATTCCTATTCACGATCGTAGATACACCATCTGCACATCTTTGATTAGCCAAATTAATCAAATCGTCATCTCCCAGATCCTCATCATCTGGGTTTTTCTCCCAACCTAGAATACCAGTATTCTATCGATTTAGTTGAGCATTAGCTAAGGAAGTTAATCTCTCTGCTTCTTGCTGATCTTCCATTTTGCCAATTAATTAAGGTTCCAAATGTATTGGTAATAATGGTTCACCCGAACTCCTTGTACTTGGCATACAAAATAATTACCCTACAAAGAATGAAAATAACAAATAAAGGTCAAATTTGGGAAACTTGACCAAAGTTCAATTAAAAATCATAAACTTAATTGACAACCATATTCCTTGGCAATGGCACCAAAATTTGATACGTCCAAATTACAACTCTTGTTAGAAAGTGTAAGCGGTCGCTGTGAAATATAGAACCCAACTAGGTTGGGGTCAAATCCCATAGGGAATAATGTGCAAACTAAGTGCTATGGTTTTTAATAGATTGTTGATCAAAGGTTTCAGAGTAAAGGAGGTTTTGACTTGTCAACAATATCCAGATGTTTGTAGCAAATTGTGTTCCAATTAGTAAGTTTTAGTACAAGCGTTAATTCAATGAGAGTAGACAAACTAGAATTATGTTCACCAAGATGTTCAAGCAGTCGGGGCTGTGAGTTATATTAAGTTTCCAATTTATAACCTCAATTGTAAAAGTTATTGAATTCTAAAGTTTACCTATTTGTTTCTCAACCTAAATGGATAGTTTACCCTTTAATTCTTTCAAACTTAAAAAATACATTGGTTTATTCAATTAGTCTCTCGCGTGGGTTGATCCCACTAAGGCATCAACCCATAACCCAAAGGTTAAAGCCTTTGGATTACATGTAAACTTCTTCTTTACCTAACATTCACTTTTCTAGTCAAACAAATGAGGTTCTTGGGCTCACCCTTCAAGTTTACAACCAAGAAAGGTCGTTATTATGAAGAAAGGTTTATGCAATCTCAATTAAGTAGGGAAATTAAGTATTTTCACAACCCTAATCAGCCATTCACATCAAGGATCCCATAACCCAAGTGATGGGAGCTTAGCCATATATCTCAATAGAAGAAGAAGTAGTCATTTTGTAATTTATAAATAAATTCAGAGAATTACTTACAAAAGTTCCAATAATTGTTCTTGAAACTTCAGTGAAATATGAATAAAATAGCTAGATCCATAATGGTAGCTAAACTGGGTATTTATTTGTAACGACCCAAGACTACCCCCTAGTTGTTACACGGTACTTATAGTCCCGAGGGACCATAAGCTAACCCATGAGCTGGTACTTGCTGTCAACACGGGATAATATAATTAAGAATTATGGAAGAATAACTTAAGTGCCATAAGGTTTTAAATATTTGAATTCAAACTAAAATATAAATCTAGGAAAATAACTGTCTGAATCTAATTAAGTACTGATAAATTGAACAACTAACTGACTTTAATATCTGAAAAGCCTCTAAGACTGATTGACTGAGAGTTAATGGGATAAGCCACCACCTAACTCCACTGACTACTAAAATAAAGACATGAAATAAGATAGCCTATCCTCGGGTGATGAGGACTCACCACTGCTACAGTACTGCTGAGAATCTGAGGGACTAAGTGCGATCCGAGAACTGAGCATCAACACCTATGATATGAGACATCATAGTGCAAAAGAAGGGTATGTGATCAGTACTTTGAATGTACTGGTATGCTAAATGAGGTAGGTTAACATGCAAGGCTTCACGAATAGGAGTAATAATTTGTATGAATATACATGTAAAGCATGGAATACTGAATAGAGAGCATGAAATCTATAGATACTAAACATGCATGAAAAATATAGACACTGAGGATGCATGACCAAGCATGTGACATGAACTGAGTAAAATTTGTAAATTAAAATACTAAAATTTATTAAAATATGTATGTTTTGATCAAATAATACTAAGACTGAAGAACTGAACTGTAACTGTAATTGAGACTATATCTGAGACTGTAGGAGGTATCATCTAACCGACATTCCCCAATTTAAGTTAATCGGGGTCAAACTTGTAACCCAGTTGGAAGAGTCTTATACCGTACCACAGGTACTAACGCTGGCTGTGTGGATCTACTAAACTGATATCATGTCAAAAGGACAAAGGATGTCATGCCTGAACTAATGGGTGACCCCTGTGAGATAGTCAATCCTAATCTGACGGGTAACTACTCATATCCAATGCTGTCTACGTAGTTCTGGACTATAGGGACTGCTACTAATGACTTTGCCTATCTGAAGGGGAAGCCGCCATCCCTACACTTGTTCGGTGCTAAATCCTACTCCCAACTGAATGACACTGAAATGCTAGACTATTCTGAGTTTTACTGACTGTTATGATAATGCTCATGATATAATCTGAAGTTATTCTGAAGATATTGAAACAAAATTAATATTGAAACAAAATTAAGTAAATAGCTACGGTTTCGGGTATTTAATACCCCCAGGACTTAAAACAATAGTAGTAGCATGACACTAAAACATTGAAAGACATAGCATGAAGACTCTTATTAAATAAATTGCTTTTATAGGAATTTTATCAAACACTTATAGTTCATGGTTTAAAATAATCATAGAATTACTAAAGGACCAACATAATTGACATGAAATTATCATGGAAAACATTAAGTAATGATTTAATTCAATAAATTATAACACTAAAACATGAGGAATCGAATAACAACAATGGCTTCATTAGAACATGGTATTAAATCAAAGTTCATGGAGATTAATGGATGAAATCATGATTTAAAATCAAATAACTTTAAAATACCATAAATTTATAATTAAAAATGTTACTTGAGCTCTATGGATGAAAGGAATCCATAGATGAACATCTAACATACCTGGAATGATGAATTTGGAAGGATTGATGGAGAGTTCTTGAGAAATTGGCTTGAATTTGAGAGCTAGGGTTTCTTGTTCTTGAAAAATGGGATCTTTAATTTTGAAGAATAATTTAATAATGATGACTACTTAGGGTATTTAGGGGTTAAATTTTGTTTTTTAGTTTAATTTGGGCCATGGAAAAAGACCCAAATACCCTTGGATAAATTTAAAAAAGAAAGCTGAAAACTGACCATCCCGATTTTTGGCCTTGGCGCGATGCGCCACCATCCTGCCAAGCCACTAAAAAAGGGACAACTGGGACCTAGAAAAATGGTGTGATGTGCCACCATCGCGGTAAGCCTGTGGATGCCAGTTTGGCCACTTCTGTGATGCGCCATGATCGCGGAGGCCCACTGAAAATTGACAAATGGAAAGTTAACCTTCTTCGTATGCGCCATGATCGCGGAGTCACACTAAAAATCAACAATATTCATTTGGAGTGTCTACACGATGCGCTAAGGGTTAAAATAATGATGTTTTGCGACTGAAACATAAAATCATCATAACTTCTTACCCGATTATCGGATTTGTGTGAATTTTATATCGTTGGAAAGCTAATTAAATTTCCTACGCAACGACAGATTCTAAATTGAAAAATAATGAGCATTTCAGATATTTCATATACAAATACTCATGCACTAGGACTTAGATTATGCTAGGGAAATATGAGGTGTTACAATATCTCCTTCTTGGGATCATTCATCCCTGAATGAAACTGGTTAAGCTGGCTCTATAACTGGATCACGCACGCTAAGAACACAGCGGATTAGAGGGGACAAGAGGAATATGTATGTCTAATGCATGGAATGCATAACTGAACTGATTCATGCATACACAACTGACATGAACATGATGTGCAACTGAAAGTGAGCACGATAGAGAAAAATCTAAAGAAGATTTGGTACATTACACTGAATTTGGATTTGCGGAGAAAAGATGAGGGTACTTGGTTTGGATGTATGCTTTTGCTTCCCAAGTGGCTCCCTCAATGGAGTGATTCTACCAAAGAACTTTGACTAGTGGAACTTCTTTGTTCCTTAGTCTACGAACTTGATGATCAAGAATTTTGATTGGAACTTCCTCAAAGGAAAGACTGTTCTAAATATCTACACTTTCTAAGGGAACAACTACAGCTGGATCACCAATACCCTTTTTCAACAATGAGACATGGAACACTGGGTGTACTGAGGCTAAATCTGAAGGCAACTCTAGCTCGTAAGCTACCCTTTCGAAACGACTTAGAATTCTGAAGGGACCGACATATTGGGGACTGAGTTTCCCTTTCTTGCCGAATCTCTTCACTTCCTTCATGGGAAAGATCTTCAAGAACACAAGATCACCGACCTCAAACTCGAGATCCTTTCTCCTTATATCTGCATACAATTTTTGTCGGCTCTATGCAGCCTTAAGTCTTTCTCAGATCAACTGAAACTTTTCCAAAGAATCCAACAGTAAGTTAGGTCGTACTACTGCAGCCTCACCTACTCTAAACCAACCAATTGGAGATCTATATCTTCTACCATAGAGAGCCTCAAATAGAGCCATACGGATACTGGAATGATAGCTGTTATTGTATGCGAATTCAATCAAAGGCAAATGGTCATCCTAACTACCTTTAAAATCAACAGTGCATGCTCTCAGTATATCCTCAAGAGTCTCAATGGTCCTTTTTTCTTGACCGTATATCTGAGGGTGAAAGGATTTACTGAGGTAGACTTGAGTACCAAGACCCTTTTGGAACGCTTTTCAAAAGTGAGAGGTAAACTGAGTACCTCAATCTGAGATGATGATAAGGGAACATTGTGCAACCTAACCAACTCTCTGAGATAGAGATTGGCATAGTCCTCGGCTGAGTAAGAGGTATGGAATGGTAAGAAATGAGCTGATATTGTCACCCTTTCTATGATAACCTAAATAGAGTCATGCCGGCGATGGATACGAGGCAAACCTATCACAAAGTCTATGTTCACTTCCTCCCATTTCCACATGGGAATACTGAACTCTTGCAAGGACCCACTAGGCTTCTAGTGCTCAATCTTAACTTGCTGGTATATAGAGAACTTAGCTACTAACTCTGCAATATCTCTCTTCATCCTACTCTACCAATAGATCTCCTATAAATCGCGGTACATCTTAGTGGCCCTTGGATGAATAGAGTAACGCACACCATGCGCTTCTATAAGAATTCTTTACCTTAACTCATCTATATCAGGCACACACAACCTACCCTGACAACGCAAAACACCATCTCCCCCTTGGGAGAAAACCTCTACTTTTTGATCTTTCACTGAATTTTTCAACTTAACTAGACTAGAATCTCTATTCTGTTTTTCCTTTACCTCAAAAACTAGAGATGACTCTGAACTATTTTGCACCCATACACTACCTTCTGCTGAATCGAGTAAACAGACACTAGTCGAGCAAGCTGATGGACTTCCTGAGCTAACTTCTTCTTACCATCCTCAACGTGAGCTACACTACCAATAGACATTCTACTGAGAGCATCATCCACTATATTGGCCTTGCCCGAATGATACAAAATGCTCATGTCATAATCCTTTAATAACTCTAACCATCTTCTCTGACGTAAATTCAAATCTGTCTGAGAGAACACATACTGAAGGCTTTTGTGATCTGTGAAAACATCTATATGCACCCCATACAAGTAATGCCTACAAATATTTAAGGAAAACAGTACTGTTGCTAGCTCAAGATCATGAGATGGATAATTTTTCTCATAAGGCTTAAGCTGTCTAGAGGTGTAGGCTATGACCTTACCTCTCTACATGAAGACACAACCCAAACCTACTCTGGATGCATCACAGTACACAACAAAACCATCTGAACCGTCTGGTAGAGTCAAGACTGGGGCTGAGGTGAGTCGAGTCTTCAACTCCTGAAAACCCTTCTCGTATGATTCTGACCATTGAAACTTAACTTTCTTCTGAGTCAATCTGTACATGGGGGATTCAATAGAAGAAAACCCTTTAACAAACCGACGGTAATAGCCAGCTAAAACAAAGAAACTCCTGATATCTGATGGAGAGATGGGTCTTGGCCAATTTCTCACCACTTTGGTATTTTAAGGATCAACTCTAATGTTATCATCAGAAATTATATGACCAAGAAATGCTACTGATCTTAGCCAGAATTCACACTTACTGAATTTAGCAAACAACTGATGAGCTGTAAGAGTTTGAAGCACTACTCTAAGATGGTCTGCATGATCATTTTCGCTACTGGAGTAAACAAGGATGTCATCAATAAAGACTATGATAAATATGTCCAAGTACTGCTTGAACACTCAATTCATCAAGTCCGTAAAGGCTGTTGGGGCATTTGTAAGACCAAAAGACATGACTAGAAATTAGAAGTAACCATACCGAGTTCAGAAAACTATTTTTAAAATATCACATTCTCTGACTCTAAGATGATGATAGCCTTATCTGAGGTCTATCATGGAAAAATAATTGCCACCCTGTAGTTGGTTGAACAAGTCATCAATTCTAGGAAGTGGGTACTTATTCTTGACTGTGACCTTGTTCAACTGATGGTAGTCTATGCACATTCTGAGAGAACCATCTTTCTTATGCATGAATAGACTAGGTGCGCCCCATGCGGAGATGCTGGGTCTGATGAATCCCTTCTTTAGGAGATCTTTTAACTATTCTTTCAGTTTATTGAGTTTAGCTAGAGCTATTCTGTATAGCAGAATAGATAGAGGCTGAGTATCTGGGATAAGGTCTATTCCGAAGTCAATTTCCTTTTCGGGAGAAACTTCGGGAGGATTTTTAGGAAACACATCTGAGAATTCTTTTACTACTGGGACTTACTCAAGAGTAGGAGTTTCTGAGTTAGAGTCCTTGACTCTCACAAGATGGTAAATAGACCCCTTCAATATCATTTTTTTGGCTCTAAGGTATGAAATCAACTGACCCCTAAGAGCTGTACTACCCCTTTATTCAAGGATTGGTTAATTTGGAAACTGAAAATGAACTATTCTATTTCTATAATCAATTGAGGCATAACATGAGTGGACCCAATCCATGCCGAGAATGACATCAAAATCCATCATCTCTAACTCAACGAGATCAACTGAGGTAACTTTTTGAGATATTACGACCGGACAGTTCCTGTATACCTGTCTGGCTATAATAGAAACACCTACTGGGGTAGACATTGGAAAGGGTTCTGCTAGAGTTTTAGGACTGACTCCGAAATTGACAGCTATATATGGTGTTACAAAAGAAAGAGAAGCTCCAGGGTCTAGTAAAGCATAAACATGTAAGTGAAAGACCTTCAACGTACCAGTACCTACGTCAGGAGAATTTTCCTAATCTTGGCGGGATTGAAGAGCATATAATCTATTCAAACACCAACCATTGGTA
Organism: Capsicum annuum; assembly: GCF_002878395.1. Classification (NCBI taxonomy): domain Eukaryota; kingdom Viridiplantae; phylum Streptophyta; class Magnoliopsida; order Solanales; family Solanaceae; genus Capsicum; species Capsicum annuum. The sequence continues at coordinate 126,701,080 of NC_061120.1, forward strand.
GCACTGGAAGCGGCACCCTACTGAGTTGGGTAGCCAGATGGAACTGACGATTGATGAGACTAGCCCTATTGGTCCGTATCCCTACCTTTCTGAGCAACTACCTAACATTCTCGAATATGATGGCCTGGCTTGCCACACCATAAGTACGCATCACTACCTGCTCTACACTCACCTTGATGGTGTTTGCCATACTTCTGACATAAAGAATTGGTACGAGTACTGCTAACACTGACCTGGGACTTAGAGCCTGGTACCCTATCCCTATTGTCATTTCTAAATTTGGGTACTAGGTCACTGGATGAAGAAGGTACTGGAGCTGAAGATCTCTAAGGAAACTGAGGATGGTTACCACCTTTTGAACTTGGCTGATTAAAATTAAAACTACCTATCCAAGCTCTCTAATTTTCTCTCTTCCTTCCCTAAATCTTTGCTCCTCCATCTTTTGAGCATGGACCATCAGACTAGACAAGTCCATCTCGCTAATCAGTATTGCGGTTCTACACTCCTTGACCATACTATCAGACACGCTAGACACAAACTTACTCATCTTGGACCTACTGTCAGTCATATGAGGAGCATATCTAGCTAAGTGAGTGAACTTGAGAGTATACTCTCTCACACTTATGCTGCCTTTTCTCAAATTAATAAATTCTAACACTTTGGCCTCCCTCAACTCTAATGGAAAGAATCTATCCAAGAAAGCCGTGGCAAACTCTTCCCATTCTATAGTCCCTGCATCAACACCTTTATCAAATTTCTACTTCTTAAACCAAGTATGGGCTATATCGTTCAATTGATATGCAACCAAATTGACACTCTGACTAGAAGTCACCCCCATAACATCCGTGACCTTCCAAACCATATCTAAGAATTCATGTGGATCCTCTTCAAACTTAAATCCCGTGAAAGAAGGAGGATTGATCCAGGTAAAATTCCAAATTCTGGTTGCAGCAGTATTAGCCACTGGGTTGGTCGAAATAGAAGATGGCCGTTTATTCTGTGCTACTACAAAGTTTGCTAGAGTAGTGAATGCAGCCCTGAATTTTGTGTGAGAGACATGCTCGTCCAGAGGATCTGCCTGGATGGGCTGAGGGGCTGGCTGAGTTTCTGTTCTTTTTCCATTCTCCTTGGGAGGCATGTTCTGTAAACGGAAGGAGGAAATGGATTAGACAGAGAGTTTAACTTGAGCTCATGCTCACTCACACAACATGATTTTTAAAAGAAAGGAAACTTTTTCCTAAATGCCTTATAGCCTCTTGTCCATAATTATGGTGTGTTACAAACCTATGCATAAGACTCTACTCGATGTGGCTTTCATACTTCCTGGGATACTTTAAAACCATAGGCTCTAATACCAAGTTTGTAACAACCCGAGACTACCCTTAGTCGTTACACAGTGCTTACAGTATTGAGTGACCACAAGATAACCCGTGAGTTGGTACCTATTGTTAGCACTGGATAATGTAATCATGAATTGCAGAAGAATAACTGAAGTGCCATAAGTTTTAAAAATCGAATTCAAAATGAAATATAAATCTAGGAAAATGACTGTCTGACACTGATTAAGTACTGATAAATTGAACAACTAACTGACTGTAACGTCTTAAAAGACTCTAAGACTGAATGACTGAGAGTTGATGGGACGAGGCCCCAACTAACTGCATTAACTACTGAAATAAAGACATAAAATAATATAGTGGCCTCGGGTGATGAGGACTCACCACTTCTACTGTACTGCTAAGAATCTGAGGGACTAAGTGTGATACGTGAACTGAGCATCAACACCTATGATATGAGACATCATAGCGCAAAAGAAAGGCATGCAATCAGTACTTTGAATGTACTGGTATGCTAAATGAGGTAGGCTAACATGCAAGGTTTCATGAATAGGAGTAATGATTTATCTGAATATACATGTAAAGCATGGAATACTGAATAAAGAGCATGAAATCTGTAGATACTAAACATGCATGAAAATATGTAGACACTGAGGATACATGACCAAGTATATGGCATGAACTGAGTACTCCTAATTTGTATCTGAGACTATATCTGAGACTATGAGAGGTATCTCTAACCGACATTCCCCAATTTGAGCTAATCGGGGTCAAACCTATAACCCCAGTTGGAAGGGTGTTAATACTGTGTCATGGTTTAAAATAATCATAGAATTACTAAATGACTGGCATAATTGACATAAAATTATCATGGAAAACACTAAGTAATGATTTAATTCAATAAATGATAACACTAAAACATGAGGAATCTAATAACAACAATGGCTTCATTAGAACATGGTATTAAATCAAAGTTCATGGAGATTAATGGATGAAATCATGATTTAAAATCAAATAACTTTAAAATACCATAAATTTATAATTAAAAAGGTTACTTGAGCTCCATGGATTAAAGAAATCTATAGATGAACATCTAACATACCTGGAATGATGAATTTTGAAGGATTGATGGAGAGTTCTCTAGAAATTTCCTTGAATTTGAGAGCTAGGGTTTCTTGTTCATGAAAAAGGGGATCTTTAATTTTGAAGAAGAATTGATTAATGATAACTACTTAGGGTGTTTAGGGGTTAAATTTTGTGTTTTAGTTTAATTTGGGCTTTGAAAAAATACCCAAATACCCTTGGACGAATTTAAAAACAAAAGCTGAAAACTGACCATCCCAATATTTGGCCTTGGCGCAACGCACCACCATCGCGCCAAGCTACTGAAAAAGGGCCAACTTGGACCTGGATAGCCAGCGCGATGTGTCAAAATCTCGGTAAGCCTGTGGAGGCCATTTTGGCCACCTCCGCGATGCGCCATGATCGCAGAGGCCCACTGGAAATTGGCCTACTTCGCGACATGCAATGATCGCGGAGTCACACTGGAAATCAACAATTGTCATTTGAATTGTCTATGCAACGTGCTAAGGGTTAAAATAGTGATGTTTTTTGGCTGAAATATAAAATCGCCATAATTTCTTCTATTATCGGATTTGGGTGAATTTTATATCGTTCGAAAGCTAATTGAATTTTCTATGCAACAGCTGCTCTAAAATGAAAAATAATGAGCGTTTCATAAATTTCATATATGAATACTTATGCACTGGGACTTAGATTATGCTAGGGAAATATGGGGTGTTACATTATATGCCTTCAGGGACTGTGTTTTAAAATTCGAAACTCAAATTGACGCTTCAAGTTTGATGGATGAGTTAACGATCCATTGCTGGGTTCGTCGTAAGGCTTTTGGTTATGTTGTATTTTGTTTCACCTCTGATGGCCAGGTTGACGGCCCATTGCTGGGCTGATGGTCCATTGCCTAGACCATCTCTTTATCACCAAGGTTGACTTATTCAGCTTCAAGTGATGGCCCGTAGTGTCCTAGCGGGAAGTCGCTTGGGCCGTCGCAAGGGTCTGCCATGCTGCTCATTCTGCTTGTCGTTGATGGACATCCTGACAGTCTATCACATGGTTGACGGTTCGTCAGTTTGATTGTCTAAGCTTTTTTTCTCTTGCTTCTCTAAGTTATTTCTCCAGCCAAGTCTTTGACCTGAAAACACTAAAATCCAGTGTCAAATACAAAAATAGTTTCAAAAATGCCCAATTATCCCTTGTAAAAGGTATAAAATATTCTTTCAAATTCCGAAACATCAACATGTTATGTCTAGTCACATATAATTCATTATATACATTAAACTTTTCAACACTCTTGCATAGTCTAATTATGAGTCACTTTTACCTTCATTCTTTTGAATATAACACCTTTATTCTTTTGAAGTGCAAAGATCATGTCTAATACAGTCTTGGCAATATTGAAATCCAAATACATGAACTTATCAAGTACCTTTTTCAATGTAATGAGACTGTGACAATGCCAACCCTTGTGGAGTTCTATTAATTCTTATCCCTAAGATCACATATCGACTCCAAGGTATTTTATATCAAACTTGCTCTCAAGCATTCATTTCATAGAATTTATGTCAGAAATGTCTCTTCTAATGATCAACATATCATTCACATGCAAACAAATAATGACTTTGTAATTTTAAATGTATTTAATATAAACACATTTATCACATTCATTTATCTTGATCAAATTTTTTATGCCACTGTTTGGGTGTTTGTTTAGTCCATAAAGTGACTTAACAAGTTTGCAAACTTTCTTTTCTTTACCAGAAACTGCAAAATCCTTGAATTATTTCATGTAAATTTCTTCCTCCAATTCTTAATTTAAGAAAGTTGTTTTCACATCCATTTGATGAATTTCAAGATCATATACCACTTCTAAAGCAACTAACATCTGAATAGACGTTATTCTTATTACTGACTAGTATGTGTCAAAATAATCAAAGCCTTCTTTTTGTCTAAAGTCTTTCATAACAAGTCATGCCTTATATTTTTCAATAGTACCATTGGCCTTCATTTTTTGTTTGAAGATCCATTTAGAACCTAAAATTTTATTTCCTAGAGGAAGATTAACCAACTCTCAAGTATTGTTGCTTGTGATTAAATCAATCTCGTTATTGACTGCCTTTTTCCTAGAGGATGAGTCTGAAGACGACATAACTTATTTAAACATTTGAGGTTTATTTTTAAGAAGAAATATTATAAAATTTGATCAGAAGGAAGCTGATTTTCTTTGACGTGTACTACGCCTTGGATTCTCATCATTAAGTATATTCTCCTTTGGTTCATCTCAAGGTTGTTCAGATTCTTCAGTAGACTGCTTATGTCCAATTTAATATGGATAAAAATGTTCAAAGAACTCAGCATTATATGATTCAATTATCATGTTTTCATGAACATTCAAACCTTCAAATTTATAAACTAAATTTACTGCTTGTATCATATTCATAAAAACACAGTCCATAATTTTTGGTCCTATTTTAGCCTTTTAGGTATAGAAACTTTGACTTTGGCTAGATATCCCCACACTTTAAAATATCTCAAGTTGGGTTTTCTTTAGTTTTATTTTTCATATAGAATAGATTGTCTCTTGTTATGGGGCACTCTATTAAGTGTTCAATTTTCTATAAGGAGATTCATACTCTCTACTCCATTACTTCTTATCATTTTGATATTTTTATCTGACTGATTTTGAATTTCAGTTTATATTGTCTAAAAATGTTTTTTGTTTTATCCTTATCATTTAACAAATAAACATAACAATATCATGTGCAATCGTTAATGAAAGTTATGAAATATTTTTCTACCACGACATATTTGATTCTACAGACTTACATGGATGCTTAGCATACTTAGATTCCACACATACTTGACACTCTGATTTATTGCACACAAAGTTAGTCAACACTTTCAAAATAATCAGTTTTCACAAGATTTTGTAGTTGACATGTCCTAAACAACCATACCAATAATTGTTTGACTCTAACAAATAAGAAGAAGCCTCAACTTTCTTTATTTCAACAACCATGACCTCAAATTTGAAGACACCATCATTGAGGTAGCCCTTTCCTACATACATTTTATTCTTGCTTATTATAATTTTTTCCAAAATACACACATACTTAAACCATTTTTAACGAGAAGTGTTGTTAACACTAAATTTTTCCTAATAGTAGGAACATAGAGAACATTATTGAGAATGAACACCTTGTCGGAAGTCATTTTTAGAAATATCTTCCAATTTTATTCAACCTTGATTGGTGCATTATTTTCCATGAAGATCACTTCTTTGAGATCCTCGATGTCACAAGTAGAAAAAACTTATTTGTCTGCACAAATATAGTGGCTCCTGAATCAAACCACTATTTATTTGGATTTCAACCTAGATTAAATTCAATCATTTCAGTTGCTTCCAATATGTTTATTTGATTTCTTTTCTTATTTTTATTCATAACTTGACTATTTAGATTTTTGTGGTGAACATTAAATACAATTGTAGTATCTTTAAATGTTTTCTTTTTCTTCTAACTTCTTCAACTTCTTATTATTTTGAGCATCATTCTTAACAGAATTTGCAACCATCATTGATGATTTATCATTCAACTCATTATCCTTTTCTATCTTGGGACAACTCACAAGATTTTCAAATCAGATAATTGATTTTCAATCATTACTTTTTCTGAAATATGAGGATCTATACTTGTGAACATTTGCATTTCAAGTTTGGTCAGCCAAATGACATTATTTGTTATCATTCTTAGAAGTTCACACCATAATATTTGTTTGGTTTCTCTATCGTTTCTATTGCTAGATCAATACCTGAACAACTTAATGATGCAACATTGATTGTCGTTGTGACAACACCATTCACAATCAAATTAATTGTTGTTCAGGTTCTTTCAGTATTTTTCTATCAATCTTTGACATACACTTTAGTATTTTAGAATACTAATAATAAAGACTTTAATTTTTAATCAACTTGTTCTAATTTGCGATGAAGTTTTTATATCTTTAAATCATCAACCAAATAAACTTTGAGACCTAACAAAATTTTTCTGACTTCAAATCAGAATCAACTTCAAACAGAGTGAAAATCCATAGGTTTTGAACTCCAGAAACCAATACAAAAAATTTTACGAATTGGTGAAGTTTTTATATTTTTTGAACCAAACTCCCACACTAATTTCTTAGTGAAGTTCTTATATTTTTCTAACCAAGGGTCAGAAATCAAAATATTTTAGTCTCCATAAAATCAGACTCAATATAGATTAACCAAGTACTTGACTTATAAATAATGATATTTATTTTTCACCGAACAAGCACAAAAACTAATTTTTTTATTATGTAATTTTCTTAAGATTGTTATTTTCTGGGTTTAGTAAAAACTGTACTTTATAGCAAGAACTTCAAATACATGTTCAAACTAATAATATGAGCAGTCAAATAAAGTTGTAACTCTATATTCATAACTTTGAAATTGAGCAATAAGTTCAACCCAACTTATGAACATCAACAAAATGAAGTTCAAACTATTTTCTAAAAAATAGCAAAATTAAATATTTAGAAAAAGATGAAGTTTAGAAGATTCAAGTTCACTAAGTTCACGGTAAGTCCTTAAGAAAATTATTCTCCTCAAATACCTGAGGTTATGAAATATATACTCTCAAGATAAAATGAATTAATTCGACAAAATAGTGGTACCTCAAACTCTGTCGAACTACAAACGCACTCAACGGTAGCAAATCATATTAGAATTGTTCAAAAAAGAGAAGTTTTTTTAAGTCAAATTTTCATATCTGTATATGAGGAAACATTCAAATACTTAGTCATCAAGGTGTTGCTTCATGAAAACAAGCAACGTTTCAAAAAGGTGCACCTCTTCATAAAGGTGTAACTCCAGAAAAGGTGCAACTCTTCGAAAAAGCCATAATCCATTGAAAAGGTCATAACCATCCAAACTGAAAATGTGTCTATTCAAATTGTATTTTTTTCTTGGTATCTTTTCAAAAAAAATACCTATTCATTTTCCATTCAAACCTCTTAAAAATCAAACATGAATTAGGTAAATTAAATTGTCTAAATCACATCTTTTGTGGTGCGATATTTCTTCAAACTTTGCTAATACATGTGAGATGCATTATGCACTAATACTTCCATTAAGTACGCAAAATGTTTGATACTTTCAAAAATTACACACAGTGACATGCTCAAACTTAGTGTTGATTGATGTTACTCGAAATTGTATACTTCTTTGAGTATTTCATCAAGATATATATTTTAATTTAACTAGAAAGAATAAATTACAATAAATTATCTTGATAAGACAATTCAATCTAACTATTTTTTATTTCGTTTTAAAATAACTATTCAAAGCCCAAGCGATCTGTTAACTTCATACCTTATGCAAATCTAAAATCTTAGGATAAATCTTTCATTGAATAAAAAAAGAGGAAGACAAATTCGATCATACCATTATAAACTTAGGAATCAATTTATCAATAATTACGTTACAATTAAAAATTTTGTAAAAAGAAAAATCGAATGAACCAAGAAAGGCCCCATTACCACTAAAGCAAAAATTACTTACTTGCTATAGGGGTGTGGTGTGGTGGGGGTCATGTGTTGGTTATTTATCTTGGTCTACAGGCCATTTCCAACCACACTCTATATTTTTTATCTCCAAATATACAAAATCTCTATATTTGGAGAACACCAACTCTAATCCACAACCCTATTTTACACTCCAAAAAAGAATAGTCTTCTCTTTCTTTAATATTATATTATTATATTTATTTCATTTATATTTTCTTACTTTACAAAATAAATCCTTTCCATTTTTTATATATAATCACCCGATAAAATTCATATTCATCTACTAATTTAATTCCTCATTTTACGCATGCTCTTTTCATTTTTGTAATGGTTATTTTTATCATACAACCATAGATTATATTAAAACTAACTTATATCTTAAATAAATATATTATATATGAAAATTAATTTAATAAAATTTAATGTAACACATATATCATATTAGAAAATAATTACGAATATTAGGAACTTGTTATAAATGTATTTACATTATAGTAAATGTCTATCAAGAATATAGATAAGATCTATCAAGATCTAAGACCTAGTTGATATCTATCAGGATTTGAAGTATCTGTCTTTTAGTGAGAAACTAGGAGTAAATTTCTCCTATAAATAGAAGGATTTTATTCATTGTAAATTATCCTCAAGCATTACAAGAGAATACTCCTCAAGAGAAATAAGAATTACTCTCTCTTCCATCTCTACTCTTATTTTTTATTATTTATATTTTATAATATGTTATCAGTGCGAATTCTCTATTTTAATTAGTACGACGATAAGCTTGAATCTTTGGTACGGTAAGATATATCTACATGATAAATAACTTTAGTAAATTGGGAATTGAATTTGATGGCTAATGATAATAATGAGTTTGTAAAAGGAATATATAACCTGCATCTGTACGGCCACTGTTTCTTGTTTTGAAATTAATTTTTAGAGATATATTGTTGATTTCTTTTGCCTTAGCTAGACACTTTTTTTTATTTAAATAAATTGTTATGACAGTATTAGGTAATTTCAATGTTAGTGATTCCTTAAGTTATTTGTCTTTTACTGCTAATGATATAATTATTATTGGACTGAGGAAAAGAATTGGTTTTGGAACCACTTATGCTTTAAATTTGTTCATGAAGAATAATATTGTTAAAAGATATGATGAGAATTTAAGTCTTGTCTCATTAAGAGAGTAAGACATTGGTTTAAAAGTTTCAATGCACCATGATAATAAAATATTGGGTTTAAGTCCCATCAATTTATGCCTAAGACGCCTTTATATGGATAAGACGTTGAGTTTGAATCTCAATGCACCTTATTGGTGATATTGTAATGGATAAGGCAAAACAATGTATTTTTGATGAAAAGTCATGAAACTTGTCCATTGAATATGCTCCATTCCATGAAGTGAATATGGTAGCAATATATGATAGGTTTGAAAGATAACAATTTGCTTCATTTTCATCAAGTGAATGTGATAGCAATATATGATATACTTTGAAAGATATGTATGCCTTGATGTGCTCCTAAAAGTAGCAATATCATGAAAAAGGTTATGAGCTATCAGAATCTGATAGGTTTAAGACATGATCATATACCATTCCTGGGGAATGAGAAACTTATTAATGCAAACGTGCACTTGATTGTGATGGTATCACAACTCACCTCCGAAAGAGGCAGAATAACTAAGAAGAGTTATTTTGAAATCTACTTCTAAAGTAGTAAATTCGAAAATTTATTCTTTTAATACTAAATCTAAAATTTACTAAAGCAAAAAGGCACATGTCATGGTAAACTTGGAGTTTACTAGTATAAAAGTTCATAAATTAACATGAATGATTGCTATATTTTGAAAATGTGCATATTGAGTATTAGACATATGTTGAAGAAATAGAAGATTCTTCAAGAATTATTTATTTGCTTGTTCTCATGACAAGTTGGTTGGACCAACTAATGTTGGCATTTGATCCCTCAAAATCTAAAAAATATAAAAGGTGAATATGAGCCCGTTCACCAGTCATGTGATCTATTAAGATGCATCGATATAGGATGATCACTTGTAAGTTTATTGTCAACCTGTAGTTTGACATTCATAAAGTAGCTTGCTCAATAAAATTGAGCTAATAGCATAATTTCCAGATTGTATAATCAAGACAATTCATCTTGATGATGATGGTTTAGGATTGAATGCCTTCGATAAATATCTAAATCATTGCTAATGAGAACAAAACTTCATGTGTTGGTCTGAAATATGATATGTTGCATACAATAGAACTTCTATGCATTAGACTAATAAATTATGATTATTTCTTTCCTCTTAATTTGTTCAAGGTTAGGAACTAACTATTCCATCTAATAGTTTTGATATGCGATAAACGATTAATGAATAACCATGATGCACAAACATGGGTTCCTCAAAGAAGATCGAGGATGAATGTTACTTTTCCTAACATTAGGAGGAGATTATAAGTAGCTATGAAATATGTTAGGAATTATCATCAGATCCTCATTCAAAAGATAATTCAAGTCAAATACTGGAAGCATTTGTTGACTCAAATTTAGTATCATATTTAAGCTACAAGTGCTCCTATTTTTCAATCTTAAAGGACAAAGTATACGCATGCATGAAGAGTGGAAGACTAATTGGTTCCAAATGAAATAATCCTTGAAAAGGATAATGAACAAATAAACATAATAAGAAGGCAATGTTCTCTTGAAGAGCCTACATCATAACACTTCATGAAATCTTATGAGAGGTTCATGTAACAAAAAATAATAAAGTGACGAGATCTCAAAATGTTATGTCACAATGTAAACCGATATGAAATAATATATCATCAATATCTTTGATACAATATTGGCGCAATAATATGAAAGATCACGTGGATCTGAATTCTACGTTTATTTAAGCATGTTGCCGTAGAAATATTTATCAAGTGACATGAAAGGATACATCTTGCTAAGTGTAAAACTTATTTGATTTGCAGTCCAGACGCTTGAAGATGTTACATATGAAATGTTGAATATTGTCACTTGACAAAATTTAAATAAAAACTTTCTAAGTATTCAAAATGTTTGAAGCATATAAAAGTTTCTGGGAAACTTATTTATGATCCTTATATTGTATAAGATTATAGCTTGAAAATTATTGAAACTCTTGGAGAGTTTTCAAAAGTAATAGATTATTTGATGAAATGAAAAATATACCAAATTGAATTGGTTATGAAGTACCATATCTTAGTGCAATTGGTGTACCATACCAGCGAAAAGGTGAGAAAACTTAATTGGCAGTATAATAGCCTCATGTAATGCTTGTTTGGCACTCTGAAGTCCTACCACAACATTTCATTTCACGTTAAACTTTGTTGTTATAATAGCTGAATTAAGTCCAACAATAGTTGTAAAGTACTATCTCTATTTTTCTTAGGAAACATAGCAACAATAGAAATAGTACCAAACAGAGCTAGTGTGATATGTTAATCTTGTGTTTTGTTCCTCTTATACTGAGGCTCAAGTGAAGATGAAATTGAAAATCCAACTGACCATGAATCATTTGAGCTTTCGCGACACCAGATTTTGATTGGCTTGTAGCCTAAAGGAAGTGTCAGTTGTTTAATGATCAAGAACTTTAGTTTTACTCCCTTCGTTTTGAATTAGCTGGTCCCTATGGACTTGGCACACCATTAAAAAATATTATAGGTGTTTATTTTACCAAATTAGCCTTATTAATTATGCTTTGAAAATATAAATTTGAATAAATACACTTTGTTTAGTCATTTAATGTTGAGGGTTGTATTGGAAGAACATAATAAAATTCTCTTAATTTCTTCAAAGGGACAACTAAATTGAAATAAATATTTTTAGAAAGAGGGTCAACTAAAATAAAACAGAGGGAGTATAATAAAGTAGATGCTAGTCAAATTTTAATGTTAAGATGCCAAAAGATGCAAATTTAAATTCAAATATGAAAGAAAGCAGACCTTTGTGCCTTTAAGAACACTCATATTATTCTGGGGGATAATGCAAGAGCCAAGACTTTACATTCAATTTGTAGAGTTTGATGATCACAAAAAGTCAATAGATTTTTCACTAGCAATAATGTTAAAAATGAGGCGTTCAAACTTCTTTAAAAAATCTAGGTAAGAGTGTAAAGCATCAAAAGTTGCATTGTCTGCATAGTTTTTGCTTCAAAACACAAATCTTGAACCATTAACCTAACATAAATTGTAATTCCAATATTTATACAAATAACAACAAAGCACACTTCAAGCAACATACTTGGAACATCTAATAAAAAGGGAACATGGATTTTCTTTACTATAGCAGTCGTGGAAAGACATACAACAACAGTAAGCTGATTTATCCAAGGCTCATCTTCTAAATTAAATGCAGATATAAGCCTGTCAAAATAGTTTACAGCTAAAATAGAAGAAGCAGTAGCACAATCATAGTAATTAATGAAGCTCAATTTCCAGTTCAATGGATTTTTTTGCCTTCATGAAAAACTTTTGATATGTAAAGAGAAAAATTTTAATTTGCTAACCCAATGTTGTGGTAACGCAAGCATCCCTTATTATGAGGTTATTTATTTGAAATTGTGAATTAGATGCAGAAGATGTTGATTCCATAGAATTATTCGGAGCATAAATTTGCGCAAGACGCCTCCTTAAATCAAGTTCTCTAGTGTTCCTCTACAATAATAATATCTCTTTTTCAGTTGATGAAATTTTCTTATATCTTTTACGTTGATTGAATTTTATTTGTACTCGACAGATACAGACGTTTGTTATTTGGTCCTAAATATGTTGTGAGGGCCTATTTTTATCCCCAGACACTTGTAGTCGTATGTGAGAGATTGTAAAACGAATTGCCAAGTCTAAAAATTAGACATAAACGTGGAATGTACTATACAAAAACAATCAAAAATAGAGCAAAAAAAGAAAAACAAATAGATATATTGACAAAGTTAGGAAAATGATTTTGCAGGAAATGAAAAGCATGTCTTGGCTGTCACTTTTAGAAGAATTATAGATGCAACTCTTGGTAGATACAATATACGCTTGATTTTAAATTGGAACCAATAGTTTAAATAACTAATAGCTTCTCGGCTTATTAAAATAAAGTACTTATTATATTTTTGTAATAGTAAATTCTCATCTTAATGATTGATCTCAATGGTCCCTAATTTCGTTTTTGGACATATGTGGTTTTAAAATGAAGAATAACTAGACCATAAGATTAGCTTTTGACCAAAAAATTACTTTATTTTTGTATTAACCAACTCGAAGCTTGTTTAGTACTTCTATCAAACACTTCACCTGCAACTTCAACTCATTCCTCTTATTCACCTTTTATCCTCCAAAAGTTATACCAGCATATAAATTTATGTCCTAAGTGCAATCAGAAAAGCCATAACAGAACAAAAGAAAAGCAAAATCCATTAACCAAACTTACCACATAAATCATAGCAAGACAAATCAAAGTCTTTAAGTAAAGGGAGAGACTATAAAGTAAAGATTGAAAACTAACCACTCTGAAATGCAGAAGAGTGATAATAAAGAAGAAATTAATTGTACCTAATTCTCACCAACACAAGTTTAACTATTAAACCATCAATTTTGCAATTGGATTGTGAATAGTCAATGTATGGCTATGGATGAAATTTAGAACAAAAGTATTTGATGTGTATTTACAATCACAATGGACGTGACATCTCTAGAAATTAACACAACTTAGATAAACTTAAAGACCAAAATGCCCCTTTCCAATAAAGCAGGAATGTTGATAAGAAGGAGACTACTTAGGCCTCATTTGTTTGCACTTAATAAAGGTCTAAATCTGAATGATTCAGACTTCAGACCATTAAGAGCATTTGTTTCTCATTAAGATTTTGGCTCTTAATAGGTCTTAATCATTCAGATCTGGAACTAAGTATTGATCACTAACAGGTGTTCTTGTGTTAGATAATATTCACCACCATTCTATCTATAATCATCAGTCACCACCACTAACAACTTTTGTCACCACCACCTAGACACCAACCACCACCACCACCAACTACCACTACCATAACAACCACCATTCACAATCATAATTGTTACTAACCACTATTTCCATCCGCTATCACATCTACCACCTCCATTATTTTAATTATATCCCCCGTTATCACTACTGTCAATGCCAACGCCAATGCCGACACCACTACCACCACCACCATCATCAACCATTATCGGCTAATCCCAAATACTAACCAACTTATCTATTATAACTAGCGCCACTGCTAACTATTGGTAACACATCATCAACATCCACACATTCTTTGGCCACCACCACCATCACCATTGTCACCAGTGTCGCCAACTCTACTACTGCTTCAACCACCATCATTGCTACAGTATATCTCTACTAATAATCATCTCCACCATCCCAGCTAACAATATCTCCAACTACTACTAACATGTCGTCAACCATCATGCATTTATTTTTTAAGCTATCACAATCAACACCTCCAACTACTAACATCAACCAACTTCACATCACTACCACAACCACTACCAATCGCCACTATCATAACAGTCACTACAATACCAAACGTCTCTACCATCCCAACTATCACTACCAACATTACTATGTACTAAAATCAATCATTACCACCACCACCACCATTACAAACCATCTTCATTATCACTAACAAATATAAATATTTTTCAATTAAATAATAATTTTATTATATTAAGTCAAATATTTTCTAATATATAATTATTTTTATTTGAATTATATTTTTTAATATACATATAAATAAATAAATAAATTTTACATATTCAGATATTGATAAACAAATAGTCTTAACCATTCAGTTTTTAGATCTGAAGATAACATCTTAATCATTCAGATATGCATTCAGATTCAGACGTCTGAATCTTAATAAAAACAAATGCAACCTTAGTCCATCAATTTCCTCTTATATAATAAGGGAAAAAATCAACGTTGGGATAATTTTGGAGCCTCGTTTTTACTAAAAATAAGTTTAATATATTTTTAAATAAAAATTAAGTACTTTAAAATAAAAGGTATAAATTTTTTATTAAAGAAAATTTCAAAAGAAAATTTTAACAATTTGAAGCGTACAATTTTTTTCATTCAATGCTAAAAAATTAGATCACTAAATGATTACTACTATATATACGAGAGGATATTAATTTTGGTAGTCCTCACAATGGTATTTTAGGTATATCACTTTTTTTTGTTAAGTAAAATTATCACACATGGCAATTAATGATGTCTTTTTCTAGTATATTTCCATTTATGCCCTTATTATTTTTGTTAAGACCATTTCAACTTGGACTTTTATTATTGGTCTCTTCTTATCACTTATTAAATTATCTTTAGTTAAAACTTCATTTATCATCAATTAACAATCACTTTAGCCAAAAAAAAAAAATCAATCCAAATAATTTTTAATAACTACTATATATAAGAGAGGATATCAATTTTGGTAGTCCTCGCAATAGCATTTTAGGTATTTTTGTTAAGTAAAATGATCACACATGGCAATTAATGATGTCTTTTTCCAATATATTTTCAATTATGCCCTTGTTATTTTGTTAAGACCATTTCAACTTGGACTTTTATTATTGGTCTCTTCTTGTCACTTATTAAATTACCTTTAGTTAAAACTTCATTTATCTTTAATTAACAATCACTTTAGCTCAAAAAAATCAATCCAAATAATTTTAATACTAAATTAAAGTTTACAATAATTTTCAGCGACACTCTTATAGTTCTTATTGATATTGTACAATTCTCAAGACACATATAATAAATAGGATAACTTAATCAATAATACCTTGTACATATTATTTTACTTAGCAAACATGAAGAAAGACACGATAATAATTAAAATGGCATGGATAAAACATTCTTTAAGGGGTGTGTAAAACATAAACACGACAAGCAAATGAACTTAATGGAGTAATCTATTAATGTAGTTTAATTATTATTTAGTATCCTTATAGATTATTATGAAGTTAATTTGTATAAAATATCTAAATTAAGGTTATAATATATAATATAAACTAGAAATCATTGAAATATTTTTATTGTATTAGATGATTTTATAAGATGAAAAAAATAAATTATGCAAAAAGTCTTGCTACATGAAATAAAGAATGAAATTAAAATTCAGTAAATATCCAAAAAAAAATTACTTCTGTATATAAGTAAACAATTAGATACTCACAAAATCATAAAAATATAAATAGTTTTTATTTATGATCTTCATCAAATTATAATTATTTAATTATTTAAAATCATGTTATTTTACAAAATATTGAATTGCTTTTGGCCTTTGATATATTCTAATTCTCTGGTAATACTTTCTTATTCACAAATATTTTTTTCTTAAAAATTATCTACCTACGTAATTAAAAACTTTAATAATTAGAAAAACTTATTAACAAGACATGTTTGATATATCATTAGATAATATTATTTACAAAATAAAAAAATATATAACAAATCATATTTTAAATTAAAATTAGTTGTTTTATATCTTGAGTTTGGACCTGGTCTTAGCACAGGCCTCGGGGAACTAGTAGAAAGTATATGAAAAGAAATATTGTCTTAAACATAAAAGTTATTTAAAACATAATGTTATTGAGATATCGATATTAGACTTGATTTTTCAAGTTAAAAGTATTAAGAAAAATGATAAAAATAGAAGATAATAGTTTAGTCAATATACTAAATCAGATAAAAAGATTTGACTATTTTTCAAATGGATTCTTTATAGAATAATATTAACAATTTTTATGACATTCGTACATGAATTAAGAATATTTAAAAATTAAAATTAATAACATATTACTCTTAAGACCAATAATGTCATTGGAGATAAATAAAAAGTTATTAGTCCCTCCATTCATAAATAAGTGGTATTTTAGCTTTTAAATTTTATTCTCAAATGAGTGATGTTTTAGATAATCAACAATACATTAATGATGTTCTTTAAATTTTATCATTTTTTAATTAAAAAGAGTATTACATAATTAAGAAACTACTATTAAGGGTAAGTTTGCAAAATACGCTTGATTTTCTAGAAATAAATAGTTTCTTAAAGGACGAGCTCAAGCTAAAAATATCATTATAACAACCCTCATGGTTTTTTTTCTATTTTTATGCATTTTGATCATTTTACTTTCTCTTAATTTTCTTATAGTATTTATAGTCTGTGGGGTTGGGTGGCATGATTTTTGAGGTGGTTGGTTGAGAAATATGTGAGTTTTGCATTTTGAATGATCGAAAAAATGATATGGTTGACTAATATCAATATTTATTGAATGTGAGTTTGAAATGAAATTCCCACAGTTTTATCACCTTCAGAAGGTGATTCTTGAGTTAGTTAGACTATTAATTTGAGTTTTGAGATATTCAAATGAACTTGGAAAGAATTTTTGAGTTTTGAAAGTTAAAACCTTGAGAGTTGATCAATTAGAAAAGTCATTTTGAGTTTCAATGATTTCACCATATCTAGACAATGATTTTTATCTAGTTAAAGTTTTGATCCAACCCCTTTGGCTTATGAGGCCATTTTGGTTCTTTGATTGAGTTTTTATAGTTTTCTTAAGTTTGGGTTGACTTTAATTAACATTAAAATGAAGCCAAATAGGTGTGTCTTTGATTTCATCAGGTCCCAAATACATCTTATAACTAATTTACACTGATTGTTTGTATTCAAAAGGTCCCAGATGAGGTTTGCAAAAAATAAATCGATGCATTTTAAATTCATATGAGGAAATTATTCCCTGTTAAGTGAAGTTTATCGTTGTTGGTGCTGGTGTGTCATCTATGTGAAAAAATGGCCACACCATCAGACTCGAAATTGTAATATTTCATCTGCATATGCAAAGGTTCGGTCGCGTTGTGAAGCCGTTAGTGCAAAAATGATCCACTGGAGCAGAAATTACTGAGTTTAAGTCACAATCATGTTGATTTGATATGTTTCAATATTTAGGATCTAGGAAGTTCTGATTGAAGCAATTCTCAATGTATTTTTCTCTCATATAAATATTGCGTATGCGATTCTATCTTCATTTTACTCATTTTATTAGAATTCTCATTACACTTTTTTTATAATTTTGATTCATAAATTCGAGATTTGAAAATCTCAAATCTATTGGTTTGATGACCAGTTTGTGATGGATTTTCATTGATTTTTTAAACTTAAGGTTTTTATGCTATGGAAAATGATTTCATCATCAATTTACTGAACTATTAATTATTTCTTCGTTGAAGCCCACATGAACATGAAAATGAACATTGAGGATTTTAGGTCTAAAGTTAAGAGATCTTATTTTTTGGAAGGTCGGTTATGAATTTTGTTTTCAATAAAATTTCATATTTGAGTTTCTTAATTTATGAATAACGTAATTTTTAAATAAAATTTCAGCTTTTTCTTGTGGGATCGAATTTGAATTTTTGAACGTGAAATTTTGAGTATAGAAATATTGGTGTTTAGGAGTTTCCTTTTCTTATATAAAATAATTATTTATTCAAACTGAAATCATTCGGAGGCTCTATGGAAGAGCAAATATTTGATTTGACTTTGCAGACTTCCTTTTAAGGTAAATCAAGACTTTCTTTGACTCTTTTTTAAAATGTTTATATGCTAGCTAGTTCTATATTGAGAGTGATGGAGTTATAGGGGATCCTATTTAGGTGAGATGACGAACAAATATGCGAATACCAATATATCATGAAAGGGATAAATGTAATCAATTGACTATTGTAACTGAATTTTCAAAATATTGATTTACGTGCTCTGTTTGGTTGATAACTGAGTTCAATACACCTTTATTCAAATATTAATCATAGTCAGAGCATGAAAAATGTGATCGGACTATTGTTTAATAACTTGTGAAATAGAAAGATACTTTTTCCAACTACTCGCGATGTTCTGAATGATATTGATGCATTCCATTATATTTCATATCTTCTTACATATATTGTATCACGATATTATTGGTTCTTCTCTAAGGTTTTTCTGGCGGATCCGAAGATTATGATTCATTTGAGGTACTATAACTTTTGGAATAATCTCTAAGAGCCCTAAGAGAGGATTTGAATTGAGAAACTATATGATAATTACTCTGAGGGCCTTCACGCGGATCCAAAAAGTGTATATGAACCTCACGAGTTTTACATGGGGTCCCAATTAGCTATATAAAGCAACGGGCATATCCGAATAAGATATGCAGGCACAACAATCATTATTACCATCATCTCTATTTGATTGCATGTCATGAACCATACTCATCATATCCATTTAATTATATTGCCTTGGTGTTAAGTGATTGATTGATTTTGAAAGTGATTCTTCTATCCTGTCCTGAGTTATTGTAATTAATTATGTATTTTGTGGTTGTTATTTGAGTTAAGTGTGAAGTTCTGGGTCTATAAGTTTATATGAATTATGTCGGGGAGTGAAAAAATATGTGGTTCTCACCATCATTTTGAATTAGGATCAGTCGACGATGTTGTTGAGTACATGTGGTTTAGTACACATGCTTTTTTACTTATGCACTTTATGTGCAGGTACTGATGTTATTTTTCCCCAGATCATGACTAAGATTTCGCACTTGGAATATTATTGAGATTCAAAGATAGTGACTAATTAATTCCCGTGACTAACAAGTCGCATCTCTATCTTCTGGTGTTAGTTTGTTTCCTTATTTCGAGACGTCTTAGACTCTCTATTATATTTTGCTACTCTCTGAGACGTGTACTTTGTGACTTTCAGATTTGAGTAGCTTTGTTGATTTTCATGATTCCTTTTTGAGTTGATTTCTTATGATTTAGTGTTGATACTTGATGTTATTCCCTTTGTCTGTCGCATATTTGCTTTCTGTTTTTTTTGTATATTGTTAGGTTGACTTACCTATTATGGGGGTGTGATAGGTGTCATTATGATCAAGTTTTAGATCGTGGGAATAACTTATTTAGAAATATAGGGAGTAACAACTTGACATCTCAAAGAATAAGAAAATAAATGTTACTCCCTCCTTTTCATTTTATATGATACCATTTGACTTGACAGAGCATTTAAGGAAAAAGAAAAACTTTTAAAATTTGTGGTCTAGAATGATCCTTGAATATCTGTATGATTATAAATTATTTCATTAAAGATAAAAGAGAATTGTCAAAGTAATTTGTTTTTTCTAATTATAATAAGGTGACATCCATTATGAAAGGGACTATAAAGGAAAATATACCATATAAAATGGGACAGATGGATATATATATATATATATATATATATATATATATATATATATACATCACAGTTTATCCCCAAAAAGTTGATTATAAAAAGAAAATATTATGTATATTTCATAGATTTATGGTTTTGGTCAAACTTTTGAATGAAAAAGTTACTGTACTATTCTAAGTATAGTAATAAGAGTTTGTCAAAAGCTTTTATTGTGGGAACAGGAGATGATGCAATGACCACATTCTCCAAAACTCCAAGGCCAAATTCGAAAAAACGTGTATACTTCATTCTCCATTCATTTTTATTTGTCCACTTTTTTATTGATACTAGAATAAATTCATGTGCGTTGCACGTGTATCAATTTTTTTAAAAAATAAATGTATATAAAAAATATATTAGTTGTGTGTCTGTTATTTTATCAAGTATAACTTTTTGTAAAAAAAACCACGTAAAATTTTCAAGATAAAAAAGTATAGTTGTTTAACAAGGAATTTAGTCATTATATTTATTTTTTAATTTTAAAAAATGTTGTTTTGACGAAGATTTATTTTTATTTTTAGGATTGTATATATTTGTACTATATGTAAAATGTAATTATATTGAAACAATTGCATACCTATACTTCTTTTATTGTCAAAGTGTATTTCACTTATAATGAGATGATTGATAATAATAGAAAATATATAATTTAATTGAAAACATAAATCGTAATAATTAGTTTAAAAGCTTTTGTATATGTTAAAAATACTCCATATTACTACTATTAATAAGTGTGAAGAAGCAGGTACCTCTTCGTTGATGTGCCTACTTCCAACCAAATTACTATATTGCCTCAAATTAATTATTCTAAGTCAGTTACGTATTCGTAAATTAATAATATTTAATAAAATAAAAGTAAAATAGACATTTATGACATGTATGCTTTGACTTCTTCAGTTGTGCTTTTATTATATAAAATATTTGGCACATATATTATTTGAAATTTATTATTATAAATTACAATAGTTAAAAACTTTAAATATCTAAAAATATATTAAAAGTATGACTGATTATCTAAATTCCATTTGTATTACATAAATTGAGAGAAAAAATAATATATATTGAGCTTGTGGCAGTACGGTCCCCTGATATCTAATAAATTGATAAATAGAGTGTAAATTTATACTTACTAAATTTCAAGAATTTTATATATATAAACATGCATTTTGAAGAGTAAAATCATAAAAGATTTCCCAAGTCGGAAAAGGCCCAACAAACTAAAAGATTTTGAAGAGTAAACTGATAAAACATGGCCCAAATACGAAAAAGCCCAATAAATTAAAACAAACATAGGAAATCAAACAAGAAAGTAAACAAATACTCCCTCTATCCCAAATTATGTGTCACTATTTGATCGGACACGATATTTAAGAAATAAGTATTGACTTTGATAAAGTTACAAAATTATCCTTCTTAAAGAAAGGAGTAATAGTATTTAAAATCAAGTGGGATCACTTTTAATTAAAAAGACAAATAAAAAATAAGTAATAGTATTTAAAATCAAGTGGAACCACTAAGGGTAAAATTATAATTGTGTCTTTAAAGACTTACCAAATAAGGAAAGACGACATTCTTTTTGGGACGGACCAAAAAGAAAATGGCGACACATAATTTGGAACGGAGGGAGTACTATTTCTACTTTGTCTGAACTCCAAAGCTTTATTGTTTTCAATGAACATCTTTGTTTTGTTCCTGTACGTTTTCTGCTTTGGCATTGTTTCATTTTGCTATATTCAAAGCTTAGTCTGAAAAATAATTTTCGAAGATAGCTTGTTTGTTGTTTCAAAATAGATTCTATGTTGTTTCTCTACTATAAAATGGTGAGCTATATTGGAGCTATTGTGTCGATCGATGAAGGGAATAAGCAATTTTGGATTTAGGATCTTTAATTTTTCAATGAGATTTAACATTTATTCTCCCATGCGTTTTCTCTTTTGATAGTCCAGATTCAAGGTGAGCTCTCTTTTTCCTCAACCTCAATTTATTTCGATTAAGTGCGATTAAGCTGTTGATTTCTTGTTGTGTAGGTGTTTGTATCTCTTTTATGGGTTTGCATTGATGTGTAGTGTTTAATTAAGCATATGGCTTTGGGATTTTGGCTTGGTTTTGAGGATTTCAAAGTGGGTTCTTTGGTGGTTCTGGATAATAAGTTAATTACTATAGCTTTCACATATAGTATATGTCAGGTATGCTTAATCTTGTCAAATTTGAATATCTTGATGTTTGCATGTCATTTGAGACACTTGAATTGTTTCTTGAAATGTCTCAAAATTTATTTATGGGTGGTGCTTTATTTGGTGTTAAAGGTTGTGCTATATTTTTGTCCATCACTAGAACCTGTAAGTTCTTTTCCATATAATCCATTATGGATTGCATGGATGGTTTCAATAATTCTTACTTTTCGAAAATAGATGATGTTATACTTGTCCTATTGATAAGCCTATTTCAGGGTCTTGGTTCGCGAAGGCTAGTGTCTGGGCATTCAAACCATTTGAATGTGAAGACTGAATATAGTTCGTGGGTCATGTGGATTGTTTTTGTTAGACTAAAGATATTATTTCGTACAGTATTTTCTTATGTAAAGATGTTCTCTGTACTTTGATTTAGTTAAAGGTCACTTCCATGCGTTAGTGCTTTGCTAAATCTGCTCAGACTTGTTTTCTTGTTTCATGATTTCTTACATTGTTGACATTAATCAACTTGTTGTTAGTATACTCCAATTGCAGAAAAGTCGCAAAGCATAAGATAAACCTCATCAACCTTTTCTGAAAGGATATATGGTTTGTTGTAGAAATTTCCTTAAGTTAGATTATTGATATCCTGTCGGGGGTCTATCGGAAACAACCTCTCTACTTTGTCTGAGGTAGTGGTATGGATTGCATAAATTTTATCCTTTCTAGATATTACTTTATGGGAATACACTGGATATGTTGTTGTTGTTGTTTTAGCAGCCTCTTTTTCTTATCTTGTGGTTGTCCCGGATAAGAGGATAGTAATGATTATGTTAAAAATAAAGAAAAGAAGAATGTGTTATCCCCTTTCATGTTATGTAAATTGCTATCTTTGTTTCAAACACTTGTGGTGTCTTGTATTTGATTTTAATGCTCTTTAAAATCAAGTTGTATCTAAGCAAGAAAGATCAATCTAAATGGTTTGTGTATATATGAAGTTTTCATATTTAGAATGCTTTGCAACCTTCGCCCCTGTCTGCAAACTGTGAAAAATCAGTATTTTGGTCAAAACTATTGAGATCTAGGGATAAAATGTTATTTGAAGATTTATATTTCTTGTTTTCAACTTTAATCATGCATTGTGCACACTGATTTTATCACAAAATGTGGCATCCATATCATTTCTTTTGCTGAAGCGAGACCCCTTTTTCCTCAAGCAAAACTTATTGTAGAAGCTTACAACTGTGTAAAATAACATCTATACTCTCTCAATGTATTTATACTAAATAATATTGCCGCACCTCTGTCGAATCCTTTAAAAATACAATACTTTTGAAGGATCTGACACGCACCCGATGAAATTTTTAAGAGTCTGAGCAACATAGGGGAAAAAGAACTTTTTCAATAATAGAAAGAGTTATTTTCTAGAAGCTGAAATCAACATTTTAAAATCTTGACCAAGCACAATTGGAACTTTAATATTGACAAAACTACTGATACTCTGATACTCTTCAAATATATTTTTTTGAAAATTAATTCTCATACGAAACATTTATCATAATAAGCATATTTAAAATAGTTGTCAAAGAGATATAAGAAACCAAGCATCTAATTATCCAATTCAACAATTTTATATATTAATCATACAAAATAATAGTCATATACAAGAGATCCTCATTTTTACATTATTACATACTCCTCTATTCATTTTTATTTATCTACTTTGGACATTACACGTCTTTAATAAATAATGATTGATATAAGTATTTTATTATAATATTCACATTAATGTTCACCAAACCTTTTTTACGGATCAAAGCAGGCACATCTACTTGATGTCCTGGGAATGAAAACATCTACTTCATCAAAAACACAGAAACTTAATGTAGCTATTTGTTAGTTGTTACTACTATATACTCACCAGTCATATGGGAGGTGATATTTTGATACTATTTGTAAATGCCATAGTTGGAACAATATTTAGAATTTACCTTGCGGATGACATAGTTTGCCTTTGGCAGCAAGGGTTAAGTAGGAATCAAGTGTTGGACTTTGAAAAAATTTTAGATTGATTCTTCCAGTGATTTTGACCTATTTCAAAATGTAGTAGATTTAGATATTTCACTTTTTTTTCTACGTGACATCTATTCATCATTTGACCTATTTAAAACTAAATAACTATTAAATAGGATATTAACTCGACCACTTACAGGTGAAAATAGTAAATATAGTTGGATTGAAATGCTTGGAGCTGAACTATGGTTTGGTTTTTAGTGGTTTCTTAGTCAGTCTCTTCGGTCAAACATAATTTATTGTCAAGCATTTTGAGACAGACTATTGCAAAGGTATGTGATACGATTTTCCTAAGCATTCAGTTGCCTTTTGTTTTCTGAGTCTTTCCATTGCCTGCTTTATTTTCCTTGCATTGTCTAAGGAGATTAACTTTATTTTTGTTAAAATATATCATATGCCTGGATGTTATCATCTAGGGATTGTTCATAGTTGGTATAGTTCATTTCTGGGTATCAACATGATTTTAGTTTTGTGTGTCTTAATTATTCAAGCTACTATTTTCTTCCATTTTTATTTATTTTAATCCTATTAAATGTACAATGAGGTAACTGTAATCTTAAGTAGTGAGCATAAGTTACATGTGCCACTCCTTGAAAACTCATGTGATGGGTCAGGTTAGCTTTACTGTGATATATATGAACATTTTATAAGCTATGATGTTTTTCATTCTTTCGATTACTACTGTAGAGACAATGAACTGATGCAGGATACTAACAAGCACTATTCTCTATTAGCTTTTAGTAGGTTCAAGCTTAAAATTAGTTGGTTAGAGAACTATTATCGATATTGGTGTTTGCTGATTCACGTGTTCTAGTTGTTCTTGCAGTCTTCTATATGATTCATCCTTATATTGATATAGTTGAACATAGATAGAGAGGTGTCTTCGTAGCTTTATTGCTGATGTCAAGAAAAAGTTAATATACATATTTATCCTATGAGTATGTTATGAGCTTGTTGTGTCAGCAGTCGTCATTGAGATGCTGCAGCTTCAATTTTAGAAAGTTAAATGCATTTAGTTGGAGTAGAGTATTCTAGGTGTAAAGAAGGGGTGGCATTTTCACGACCATTTCCTTTATGCAATAACTTTTTCTTTTTACAATAAATTCTGTTGCTTCTATCTTATCCAAAAAAGTTTCAAGTTGATTGTAAAAGCAAATTAGGTTATAGTAAATGACATCAACATGAAATAAAAAGAATCATCTCAGTGGTATGAGACATAGAACTTAGATAGCTAGACAAAAATTATCCATTATTACTTTATCACAATAGCTCAATCTAATGTAATTGTGTATCTCCTGAACCTATGAATATGAATATTTGAGGTGAGTCAGTAATAATATATTAGGTGTAAAAAATTTTTTGTATTAGGTAATTTAATGTGTTGTATCTTACGTAATATCTCTTTGTAGACGATATTTTTGGTGTATGTTCCTTTTCTTCGCTTTGGTTGCTCTGTCCTGACCTAAAATTTTGTCATTGACATTGATATTCCTCTTGAGAGTGCAACGTATAGCTGTTCATGTGAAAAATATGTTGTGGCAAGTAGAATCTAATAGTTGGTATTGCCTGTCCCTATACTTTGTTTATCGTTATTGAAAAACATAGTCGCACTGGAAATTGTTTTCTAATGAACTAGAACGAGTAACCTTCATTTTTGGAAGGTGATAGCTGGATTCGTGGGATAAACACATGCTTGAAAGCATTTTACCCAATCATTATTTCTGCATGTATGAGGTTTTTGTCAAAGCCTCTACATATTATTCTTGTGCCATTACATAAGCCATTGAAAGCATTCAAATTTCTTAATAACATGATAGGTGCATTTTTTTGTAAAACCGATCTGTAAATCAATAAAATATAATAAGACTGATAGTGCGAAGAATTTTAATAATAAGTTCCAACCAAAAATTCTAAAATAGATTTAGTTTTGTTAGATTAATCCAAAATCTAGAAAATAGGTAATTGTTGTTACTAAATGGAAAATTTAATTACGTAAATACATAAGAGCATACCTGTGTGGAGGCAGATCATTTGGTGTGAGATTATTTAAGTAGTCTTGCTGATAATAATTGTTAATATCATCTTCTACAGAGTTGAAACTCAGAAACGTTCTGCTTTCACCTGGAAATCTGAAAATTGACATTTTATTTAGTTGATCAACGTATTCATTTCTGCTTGCTAGGATAGCCCGTTCTGTCATGTATTTTGCACGTGTATTTTTATCCATCAACGGAAATATTTATTTGAATAATGTATCTTCACCAGTACTACTGCTCATATTTTGAATAATCAGTTCTTTTGGAAGAAGTACCAAATCATCTCTTATTGTAGGATCCTCCTCATTACCTATACGCAGTAAGAATTCACTGAAAGATGGATCTGTTCTTGCTCTCATATTTCTTATTAACTTAATCCTTTTCATGCGATGCCATAAGTATGATTTTACCAAACTTGCATTTACGGTTTCAACTCTTGTAGATTTTGGAATTACTAGAAGTACTTGGCGAAAATCACCTCCGAAAACCGTTATTTTTCCACCAAATGGTTCATTATGTCCAATATATCTCTGAAGCTCCTATTAACTGTTTCAATTGTCCGAAGGCTATCCATAGATACTTTATCCCAAATAATTATCTTGGCTTTTTGAATCAATTTAGCTCCACCGCTTTGCTTTGACATATGTGTGACAGTTGCATCAGTTGTCTGAAGTGGTATCGTAAATCTAGAATGAGCCGTATGACCTCCTGATAAAAGAGTTGCTGCTATACCACTTGTTGTCCTTGCTAACTCTATCATGCCTCTTAATCTGATATTTGTAAGTAATGCACGATATAAGACTATTTTTCCAGTCCCTCCAGGTCTATCGACAAAGAATAATCCTGATTGTCCAGACTCAATCCTTTCCAATATGATCTTGAACGTTTGTTCTTGTTCAGGATTTAGCTTTGTCTATGTATCTAAGTCTTCTGGAGACACTACTATAGATTTCTCTTCCTATATTTCTCTGCATTCTGATATAATTCCATCATCCAACCTCTGCTCAAGTTTAGGAAAGTCATAATTTTACATTCTCTTACCCATGCTCTCTAAGAAATGATTTATACTTTTCAATGTACATTGAAGTTGAGCAATAGGAGAATTTTCATGTATTCTCTTAAAATCTTCCGACATATCGTCATAATATGTATCCCAGGGCATTCTAACATCCGTTGGATTACAATGACCAAAGTTATTGCAAATAAATTTCTCAAAGTCGATGGCATTTTGAAGACTACGAACGTAAGCATTCAAAAATGCAGCTATCTGATTCTAGTAAACCTCTTTCTTTTGCATCTTCCTTGAATATTTCACATCTCCTTCTATTAACAGATAACAAGTTTTCAAATGATGTTGGTCCTGGTACGTGATTCAATAACAATCTCAAATAGTGCCTTTTGCCTTCTGCTGGGTTAGCTGCGACATAAAAGTAAAAAGACTAAGTAAATCGAATTTAAACATTAAAAATATTAAAAGTGGTTTTATTGGATGCCTTACGAACAGCAATTCAACCAATAACAAACCTTAATTTTCAGGGTGTCCATATCTTACCCTGAGGGTTCAAAACATAGTACTCTGAAAATTCTCGATATAGATATTGTCGCACTTCGCTATCTGCCGAACATCTTCGAAAATATTCTGTGAGCATGGTTTGTGAGGCGTATTCCCATGCAATAACACTTTTCAAATTTTGATTGCTCCAATAGCACACTACAATGTGAAAAACTATATTAGGAATAATTCAATGAGCTATGTTTAAATTACTATTAGCTAAGTTGTGATCTTCTCATATTGATATTGAAATGATATATTAATTCATAGAGATTCTAAAAGTAGGAATTCATACTCCAGCGGCAACATAAGATATCAGTATGTGAGGTTAATTTTTTCCAATAATTAAGATTTTAATGGAAAAGTTTCCCCGAATCAGTTATCCGAATAAAAAGCAACAATAAAATATCCAACACACATAAACTAATATAAGTACCACAATTATGAAAAGAAGATAAACTGATACATTTCATTATGAGCAATTTTCAGGTGAAAGATCAGACTTTTAATTGGAAAAAAAGCACTTTTGGCACTGCTGACAAACAAATACACATAACTGAGAGTAGTTGAAATTTAGGAATAGTTCATACACATATTTTGTATTATTTCATCATAAGTTAAACTAGCATAATTGTTGGATATATATATAACTTACCTGATTGTTTATTTGGGAGATGAAGTTGAAGGTTAATGACGGGAGGCTGCATTTCACTGAGATTGAATTAAAAAATTCTCCATAGTGCTTCTGGTACAGTCATCCACCGTGTGCATCTTGAAAGATGTGAATTTCACCGATGACTTTTTCTCCATCATCCGCCTCGATATAAATAGCAAACCTATCATGACCTTTATATATGTACTTGTAGAGATACTTTATTGCTTTTACCCCTGAACAAGACTCAATGTTGATGTGGCAATTATATCTAGTCAGCAAATAAGGATTATATAGAATGACCTACTAATTATTCATTGTCATGCCTCAGACCTTTTCCCTTTTTCCATCATTTCGCCTCTTATAAATAGGATATCCATCCTTTCCTTGTATTTATTTATTACTAAATGACCAAGGATGGTGATTCTTGCATTATCCATCTTTCATATATGAATTTTCTAGACGATTCTTTTCACACGGACCATGCATCATATGCTTGACAACCAAATCATACAAGATTGAAAATTCTTCTTTATCAAGAAGTTCAGCGGTAATAAGCTTGTCATAATCGTTGGAAGATATTATCATGTATCCTTGTTCAAGTATTAATAAAAGGTGTATGCGTAGTAGTCCTCTTTTTCAAAATCCAACCACAAAAACATGTGCTGCAACAGGACCAAATATTTTTTTCTTGAATATCTGACCTTTAAATATTATAGCTTTGCTCCAAAGACTCTAGTCACCAAGTCAGGTCTATCTCAGGAAGTTTTCCTCGTAACAAATTTTCTTTGATCTCTACCCAATCAGGATTACATGTCATTGTGATAAATAGATCTGGCTTTCCAAAATATTGAACCAAAGACATTGCATCCATATATCTATGACACATGTCCCTAGGACCTCCGATGAATGACGCAGGACATATTACTCTCTAACCTACTTTAGCTCTTTTAATTTTTCCCGCTAGGATGCTATCAAATATACCTTGCAATATTTACCTTCTAAGATTTGATTGCTCCTGTCTAAAATATTCAAGTCGTGTTTTTTCCAGCTTTATATATATGTCAACGATAAATTGTTAGAACAATTGCCCGCACAATAGAATTATCGTGTCTTGTCCATCATGTATTTGCAGCTTGTAGCAGTAGTACCCTCTACATGAGATACATTGTTTACCTCCTCATTGTACACCTACAAAAAAATATAAAAAATAATGATAAGAGGATTTTAATTACCAATATGTAACAATCGGTGGTTTTTATATCAAAACTATACCTTGTTGTTCATTGTCAAACACCTCATTAGCGGATGTAAATGTCAAAATATTTTGATTGAGGCCTGCAACTTTGGTCTTATGTGAACCTTTTTTTGGTCCTATGTTGTTTTTGTATTCCTTGGTGCCAACCTGATTCACAATTTGGGAAAAGTAGAGGATACTGGAGTGGGTCAAAACAACCATAATAATTCTTAACTCTATGGATATTGCCTGAGTGCTTATGAACAATAACTTCTCTATCAAATGGTACATTGGGATTGTTTTCGTCTATCCAAATAACTCTTCAACTTGATCTACTGATAGTTTTTTGTAGACACATTGATCTAGTTTAGCATTTGAAGCAATTCGAATTTCTAAATTCTCAAAGCTTGAATGGTCCTTTAGTTGGTGAAAGAATTGTGCATAAGGATTAACATCCATTATCTGTCTAATTATTGCCACAACTTCTTTGAATAAATTGGCTTCTTTGAGTTTTGAAATTCCATTGCATACCTCATTTTTTGTGTCAAAAAAAGTATATTTGAAAATAACATGGAGTACTTGCATGTGGGATTATAGAAGGCAGGTTTTGATATATTTGACCCTGTGCTCTAAATGTATAAACTCCATGTCGTGAGAATGCCAGATCATTGTCGAGTTGAACACTAAAAGATGTAAATGTAAATATGCTATTGTATCCTCTAATGTGTTTGCAAAATTCTTGTACTATTTTTGATTATGAGAAAAATAAGTCATAGAGTTAAGCTGGAACTATAACTTTTGCAAGCTTCACTGATCCACCATAATAAGAAAAAGTTGGCATTTTATGTTCAAACCTCATATCCCGATAATGTATGCATTTAGGAACATTTTTCAACATATGAACAGGCAATATTGATGGTATGTAGGCAATTTTACCTAAATTATTGGAGTTAAATGTTAGAAAACTTAATGAATAATAAATATAGCACAAATAGAATGGATGTATCTATAATTAATAAGTTAGTACTGCATTACTTTCAATATCATATCATTCGGATAGAGCTTTCAAGAACCAATTTATTCTGTGTTTTTTATTGGTTCTTTTTCTTCATTATCAACATCTTCTATGGATTGAACCCTTTTGTTAGCTGCAAATAGAAAAAAACCGTACATGTGTTAATTGTTAGACTAAAAGTGTAGGAAACGACGAAGATACACTCATGATGATAATTACAATTTCAAGAATTATTATTTTAGTAAGCACATCATTGTCATGTCTATTTTGTACATCCAGTGGTGACATTTTGATAATTTAATTAAAGTTCAAGGCCTATGTCAAGAGGATATTGGTTAATTTATGCATCTCTACGTTTCTAATGCTTTTTCCATGTACTTTTAGTGTCTATTCATGCTTTTTTATCTTTTTGTTTTTTACTTGTGATGGAGCCTCTAACACTTGTATAATTTTAGAATAAATTGCAAGGGAAAAGCGGTAGAGAGAGTGAGAGACTTGTCTGAAAAAAATTAAATAGAATTTCTGGAGATTCTGTAAAATTTTACTGTATTTGTGTGTGTTTACATTGAGGTAGCTATTTGCAAGAAAAAGTCAAAATTATATTTAAATCTAGGCTGACGATGTTCTATTGGCCTTCTTCTTACTTTAGGATTGCAAGCAAGTCATTTATGAATAGACTGGAAAATATTAGACTTGCCAAGGGACAGGACTTGTTAGTTACTATAACAAAAAGGGGAAAGAGACTATCTGTAAATGCGTACCTTGCACTGGAATTGATATAGGAATCATACTTTTATTTCCTATCTGAATATTCTTGTATGGACATTTGCATAACATAGTTTCTATACTGGTTTTCTAGGAGCGCACATAAAGCATTTGTAGGTGGTTTTTTTTTCTTATTGACTATCTATTGTAGGATTAGCACTTCCCTCCTAGCATATATTTAATTGGTAAAGGTTTTCAGATGTGTTATCTGTCAATAGACAATTGACCTATTGATGTTAAGTAAACTTTCTTAAGATATATGAATCTTATCTGCGTTCCTAGATTGCTACCTCTTAGAAAAAAATCATGATGGACCTGCTTGAAGGAGCATGAATATGAGTAAGATAGATGATCAGTTCTGTCTAGAAGTAGGAGTTATTGAAATTGGGGGATTAACAGAGAGAAAAAAGATAAATTTGAGGTTCTAGAAGTAGTAGGAATGTATGGAGGATTTATTTCTTTGATAAAGCTATCCGTAATTTGGGAGGTTCTTGCTCTTTTACTGATTAATTATCATTTCTTTTGTATAGCTCGTATAAGAAGACAGTCAAAACTTTGAACCTATTCCAGAAGACTATTTCATCTACACTGGATTGTAGCCTGTGCATGTAAATATACGTTTACTCATTTGTATTTCGAACACTAAATTGGGTTTGTCAGAAAGTAGGTTACAACGTATGAAAGAAGTGCATATTTTGCTACCCAAATATTATCACCTGTTTCTGCCAAATCAATATTATTTTATGATTCTGCGTCTTTTCAAGAAGCAAATTTTATCAGCCTGTGCATTGACTTGGAATGTTAAATTTCATATAGTATCATTTAGTTTCCTAAAGATGGATGTAAGGAGTAGGATTGTACTTTTGTACTTTTTGGATAATACTTTGAATTAGCAGACAACTAACTGCCTACAATTAGCGTTTTCCCCTTGGCAGATTGTTGGTCGCACTTTTGGTTCTAAGATTATCAATGAAGAGGTTTTGGAATCATGTTATAGAGGTCAAGGTTGATCATTTGAAGGCTCATTCTAGGAAGACTATCCGGTATAGATAACCTAGAGAAACCTATCACTTAACTCTACAATGATGTTGGATTAAGACGTGTTGTTTCTAGTTTTGAAAGGTGTACGTAATAATACAAGCCAATTCATTTTTACCTTGATTATACTAATAGATACAAAGGTGCAAATATCAAAAGAATTTCAGGCAACTGCTACTCATAACCTGTTTTCACAATCTGCTCTAATTAAACTTTGTTTCACTTTCATTTAGGCTTCTCAAAGTGTAAATGCTATTGATTACGTAAATTAGGGAGCACAGGGTGTTCTTCAAAAAAATTTGGAACCAAAATTTAACCATCTGTCAAGATTTTCTATATATATTCAGGTAATTCATTCTAATTCCTCCAACTTTATATTTTATACGATTTTGAAGCAACAGTCCTCTATGCACTAACTGGAATTAAATAAATCAATTGTTCTAAGGAAATAAAGTCACCATTGTATTTGTGTTTTTAGGGAAAAAAATAAATATAAATTACGAGCTAGTACCTAAATTTATTGGTTTATTTTCTAGTTCACGTGCACTGTTGATTTCAGGAGTAAAATTTGTTATGTTTGCAACAATATATGTGTTATACCTTTGAATGGCTAGAGAAATTTTTCGTTGATCTATATTGAGAAAATAATAAAAGTCTTTATTATAGTGGCAGATGATATGTTAAAGTATAATGCGTTAAATAATTTTATATCTACCTTGTGCCATATGTGTAATGAATAATATCCTGCGACATATAATAAGTGATTAATAACATATATTGTAATTAAATAAAAAAAGATATTATGTACTTAGATTAAATTAGAAGCACATTCTTAGCACATATTAATAACCAATATTAGTTGATATGCCAGCAAAAGCTGCTTATATTGTTTAAATAACGGAAACCTAAACAACTAATAACTATCAAGAATCTAAAAGTATTTGAGCATAACCTAAATGAAAACTATCTATATCTATACTAAAAAAATACGTGATCTTTTTCATAGAGAATAAAGCATCACAAATCCTTTTTAAGTTTGACCCTTTTAGTAGCTATTAGATCCTCACTAGTATCCTCATGGGCTTTATTTTTGTGGCTCTTTTTTATGGTAGTTTCTGCAGATGGTTCTTCATCGAGTACGTCAACTACAATAGGATTTTTAACTGCAATAGGCATTTTAACTTCTTGTACTTATTCTGCAATGAAGCGTCGTACAGCTCGATCTTCGATATTTTTTGCACTAAGTCTGATAAGAAATGTGTATTTTTTTCTTATACTTAGCACCAAGTAATGATAAAATGGTTATTCTTCATTCTGTATCAAAGAAGAGAATGTATAAGTAGTTGCAAGTCTTATACATTCTCCAATTTTTATGGTTTTATGCTCACACCTCATGATGACGATCATGTTTTGGATATTAACGAATGTGTATATCTATAATGAGGAGATTTAGTGACTCATTTTTTAAAAAATAAAGGAAAAGGTAACTGAATCTCCTCACTTTTGAAATATAGAAAGCAGTTTCAAGTAGAGAATAAATAACATTTTCTAATATTGATTGTACATACGATTTAACATCGGAACCAATCAAATATCTTCCAACTTCAAACAGTGTGATAGTACATCTCTCAACCTTTGTATAATGAGCAGTACTGTCAGTCTCTGTACAGTTAGCAATTGTACAATTAGCAGTCTCTGTAAAAACGTCCAGTTTTAGTAGAAATTTGAAAAAAAAAAATAGATATACAACTATTAGCCCATGTATTGATTTTTAAAATTGTTGCAAAGTAATTTGGATCTTTGTGTATTACATGTTTTCATAATCACTTTTTTCTGTGAGGCAGCGAGGACATTTTGAATCGCCATGCTCCACTTTCTCATAACATTTGGTTCAAGATGCATAGTAGGGATCATTAGGATTTATTATCTTTTTGATTGTTGCATTGAGTTTACAATATTTAAGCTACAAATAGAAATATGGAAGAGTTTAGGATTAATACTTTTAGAACACATAAGTTTTATGAAGTAATTGAAGAATAGTACCTCATTATCAAACAAGCCACTTGCAATATCCCCAATTGTCAATTTTTAGCTGTTTAAATCTACAAAGTTGGTAGTAGAGTAATATCTGGGTGTTTTTTATTTTGTAATAAAGACCTGCAGGGTGTTTATTTAGTACAGTATGAGAACTATATTTTTAGTGTTCATTAATAAGAAATATGAATTTATACTACCATTCGTGTAGAGATGTTGCCTTTTCAAAAGTGAGATCTATCCACATAGTAGTGATGGATGTTGAACCTAGCCCAAAATTTTCTACAACGATAGAAAGAAAAAAATTAGTACCTAAAAAGGCATAGAATTTAGTATAAAGAGAAGAACTTTTAAGAAAATATCTTGGTATAGTGTAGTCTTAAAATCACAGAATACTACTATGAGATTTTCAACAGACAACTTTGGAAGCAACTCATTTTCTATGTTTGATGATTCAACCCATAATGTTATAGTCTTTCGATCACACCTAAATGTTACAGTAAAACATATAAGATTGAATTAAAAAAATTATATTATAAGAGGTAGAGAAGAGAAACAAAGTAGGAAGATAAACAACATTTGTTAAACAAAAGAAGAATTTTGAAAGAAAAAACTACTTTATTTGACTTACTTCTCATTCATAAGTACTATCTCTCTTTAGGTTTTTTCTCTTGTGAAGATCTTAAAACTCACGGAGATTCCAAAAATATCTACAAACAATATTAAGTATAAATGATTAAGTAAATAGCGATAAGTAAATAAGAGTAAATTGAGTTTATATAAATTGTTTGATTATTTAAATAAAGAGAAGTAATTACCCAAAGTTAGTCCAGGTGATTGTAATTTTTCATCTTTAAACGAAATAAAATTATTTAAAAAATCAATTGTAGAGAAGGGACCCTTGCATTCTTGAACAATGGTTGTGCCGATGAAGCCAATCTCGATTTTCTTGTTGGCTGATAGGAAATTAGGATTGGGAGGAGTAATGCAGTTGTTCATGATATAGCAAAAATTGTCTTGTTGTAATAATGTTGCCCATTTTTTGACTAAATCATTGAATAGTATAGCACCAAGTTTTGTGCTCTAAAAAAAATAGTGGACGTGTTAATTTTCATGGATGAAACATAAATTGAAAAATGAAAATTTAAAGACTAAGTAAAAAATTCCAACCTCTTCATCAACTAACTTCAGAAGCTTTCGAGTACCAGTTGTTGTTTTATTAAATTCTTTTGTTGGATCACTCCCTATGACCAAGAATTTTATTATGGAAAGGTGATCGGATGGCTTCAAAGCACTAATTACAACAACTTCAGTAATTGAGTCCATTATAATAGTAGCCTAGAAAAAGGAGTTAGAATAGCATTAATACATGATTTAGAATGAAGTAAGATTGATGAGTTGAGTAGATAAGTTTACCTGAATATGTGAGTTATTTTTGTCTATTTAATCGAGGAAGAAGGCATATATTTAATTGCAGAAGAATGCAATTACTTATATTTTCAATAAAGAACACAAATTAAATCAATTAAGAACATAAATTCAAGTATATACTAAGAATATAAGCTAAATTGCTGGCATAGCAATTAATAATGTGTTTAAATCATGAATGAGCAAGAAACAATCAATAATCAATAATACCAAAAAACAGTAGAATATTATGACATAAGCAAAAGGGAGTTGACGAAGAAAACCTGGAGAAGAATGAAAAGTAAGAGAAATTATCAATGACTGAAAAGTGAGAGAAATTGTCAATGAACGAAAAATATGGTGAGCATGGATAAAAAATGAAATCAGGGCTTTTATAGAAGTTGGTCAAAGGTATGTTGAATCCTATTTTACATAGGTTAGAAATTGTTTTATGCTATTTTGTATGGAAAAGGTTACGCCAAAACCCATGGAAGATGAGTAAGGTGTTTTTTTAGGCAGAAGATGGTTATTTTTTTTGGGCAAAGCTATAAAGGAAACTTTAGTTTATTGGATATTTTTATTCTTTTGATATTTTTGAATAGTTTTATTAGTTGTTTTGACGTGATATTTTTGGAGTTTTTTTTTTTGACAGAACGCGGTGATTTTTTTGGACAAAGTTGTAAGAAGAAAACTTTTAGCGGAAAACTTTTAGTTTATTGGATATTTTTATTCATTTGATTTTTTTGGATAGTTTTATTAGTTGTTTTGACGTGATATTTTTGGATAGTTTTATTAGTTGTTTTGACATGATATTTTTATATAGTTTTATTAGTTGTTTTGACGATTTGGGGTGTTTGAGGTGTCCTTCTTTAAGCAGGAATGATGAGTTTTTTGTAGATGGTGGAAAGGATTTCTATTTTTGTTAGAAAAGATTATTTAGTTTTTGTAATTTAATATTACTAAAATAATTAGGAAAAGAAGGTGAAAAGATAATTTTATCTAAAGCGAAGACTTTTAATGAAGGGCAAAAAGTTCAAACGCTATTTCTAAGGCCCTTCACACTTTTAATATACTAGTTTAGGGTACGTGCGTTGCAAGTGTACATCAAGTCAAGTCATTAATCACAATAAAATTTATAAATTAATAATAAATTATTGAAAAATAGCAACAAATCGTAAATAGTTTTTTTTTCTTTGAGGTCAATTTCACGTTATGATACCTACATATTAATTTACTGAAAAGGATATTGAAAGAAGAAGATGAGATCTTTGATGATGTGAGACTTATGATGAAATCTTTCTCTTTCACAATACAAGAAATTTCACTTCTTGCTCTTTAAATTTGTTTGCCAATATTCTGTTGGTTCTACATTGTGTTTGCCAATTTGGATTTGTAAAGTCAAAGTACATCACTTTCTATGTAAACTGAGGATCAATACTCATGTGTTGGTATCTTGAAAAATAATAATTTTAAAGTGTCGTAAAAGAGTTAATACATATTACATCAAATGCATAGACATATGAATAGTGAATAAATATAATAATCTCAGAAGACTTTGTAATTAACTTTATCCATGAGATATTAACTAATTTCAAGACTATTTATTCTATCACTTTAATTAAAATGATGGAATACTATTCCATATTAAATGTAGGATAAAATAGTCACATGTAATATTTTAGCCCATGAGAGATTCCTACTTATCAATCTCGTGTACCAAACAATTTTTAAAACATATACTATCACTAAAAATATATACAATAAAAGATAAGTACACCTCTAAACCATTCTTCATTTGTCCATGTAGGTGAATTCTTGTGTACAACTTTTCTTTCATAATCTTATAATGTCTAATTTCTATAGTCCTAATTACTAGTAGTGAGAGGAAGCCTTGAATGAGCGTCCTCTATAATATGTTTTGAGCTCTTCAAAGGAACTAGCGTTTAGTATACTAAAAGCTCTCTTTTTTGAAGTACAGCAATACGATTCATCGGCCGAGTACAAGTGACAAAGATTTGAACATAAACATAATGTTGTCATACATGAATAATATTAGTCCAAATAGAATATGGCATAATGTTCCATGGTGTGCTATATGTAATTTAGGGTGGTCACTCAAACATCTTTAGTCAAAAAATTATAGTACATAAATTGAGAATTATAAAATTATTTTCATACCAATATATATACATATATATATATACACACACACACACATACATATTAAATGTTGAACAACCTTTCCCTATTAAAATAACTTAAAAAAACTGAATGAAACCTATGACGGTCTGTCATTGGGTTGACGGTCCGTCGGACTGACTGTCACACATGGATCTGAATAGGGTCTCACTGCTAGGTTGTGACGATCGTGGGCGACGGTCTGTCGCAAGTTCGACGGTCTGTCAACCCAACCGTCGTACCTTATCCAGAAGGTGGCCTCACTATTTCCATTATGATGGTCTGATCGAACGTCCGTTGCTAGTCCGACGGTCTGTTGGCCTGGCCGTCGCTCCGAGGCAGAAGGTAGTTCTCACTACCTTGCTGTGATGGTCATGGGCGACAGTCCCTCGCTAGCCCGACGGTCCTTCGGGCTCACCGTCCCATCTAGGCGGTTTTACTGCCTTCTGTATTTCGGCCATAACTTTCTCCTCTGATGCAAGAACTGTTACCTTGAGCTTGATCTGAGTTAGGGGAGAAGAGGTGAGGATACTTGGTACATATTTCTACTTCTTCTTCCCAAGTAGCTCCCTTGAAGGACTGATTTTGCCAAAGAACTTTAATTAGAGGGACTTCTTTGTTCCTCAGTCTATGAGTCTGATAGTCTAGGATTTCGACTGGAATCTCCTCATAAGAGAGGTTGTTCTGGACATCTACGCTCTAAATAGGGACTAGAATTTCTGGGTCACCTATATATTTCTTGAGAAAGGAGACATGGAAGACTGGATGAACTAAAGCTAGATCTGAAGGCAATTCGAGCTCATAAGCTACCTTGCCAAAACGACTGAGTATCTTGAAGGGATCGATATATCGGGGACTGAGCTTTTCCTTCTTGCCGAATCGCTTCACTCCCTTCATAGGAAAGATCTTTAGGTAAACATAGTCACCAATCTCAAACTTGAAATCCTTTCTACAAACATCTGTATAAGACTTCTGTTGGCTTTGAGCAGCCCGAAGTCTTTCTCTGATCAACTGGACTTTCTCTAAGGTGTCGAATAGTAAGTCAGGCCCTATAACTGAGGCCTCACTAACCTCAAACCAACCAATTAGAGATATATATCTCCTACCATAGAGAGTTTCAAATGGAGCCATCTGAATACTGGAATGATAGTTGTTGTTATATGCAAACTCAATCAAAGGTAAGTCGTCATCCCAACTACCTTTGAAATCAATTGCACACACCCTAAGTATATCTTCTAAAGTTTGAATGGGCCTTTCTACTTGACGATCCGTCTGAGGATGAAAGGTTGTACTGAGATGAACTTGTGTACCAAGACTCTTTTGGAATCCTTTCCAGAAATGAGAGGTAAACTGAGTACCTCTGTCTGAGATGATAGATAGCAAAATACCGTGTAATCTGACCAACTCCCTGTTGTAGAGTTTGGAGTAATCCTCAGCTGAATAAGAGGTATGAACTAAAAAAAATGAACTGATGTGGTCATTCTGTCTACAATGACCCAAACTAATCATATGATGATGAGTTCGAGGCAAACCTATCACGAAGTCCAAGTTCACAACTTCCCACTTCCAAATAGGAATACTGAACTCCTACATGGACCACTAGGCTTCTGATGCTCTATCTTAACCTGGTGACATGTAGAGCACTTAGCCATCAACTCTGCAACGTCTCTCTTCATTCCACTCCACCAATAGATCTCCCGCAAGTCACGGTATATCTTTGTGGCCCCTGGATGAATAGAGTAGCATGCACCATGTGTTTCTGCAAGAATTCGCTGCCTTAAGTCAGCTACACCTAGAACACACAAACGACCCTAACAACGCAGTACACCATCTCTTCCTTGGGAGAAAACCTCTGCTTTCTAATCCTTGACTGACTCTTTTAACTTGACTAAGCTGGGATCTCTATCTTCCTTTTCTTTCACCTCGAAAACTAGCGATGATTTTGAACTACCCTAAACCTACATATCGCCTTCTTCTGTATAGACCAAGCGAACGCCTAGTCTGGAAAGCTGATGGACTTTCTGGGCTAGCTTTTTCTGACTGTCCTCAATAAGAGCAACACAACCCATAAACATTCTACTAAGAGCGTCAGCCACTATATTGGCCTTGCCTGAATGATAAAGGAAACTCATATCATAATCTTTCAAGAGCTCTAACCACCTTCTCTGACAAAGATTGAGATCATTCTGAGAAAAGACATACTGAAGACTCTTTTGATCTGTGAACACATCTATATGAACACCGTATAGATAATGCCTCCAAATCGTCAAGGCAAAGACTATGCCTGTTAACTTAAGATCATGAGTAGGATAATTCTTCTCATGAGGTTTAAGTTGTCTGGAGGCGTAGGCTATGACCTTACCATGCTGCATGAGGACACAACCCAAACCTACTCTGGATACATCACAGTATACTACGAACCCATCTGGACCATCTAGAAGAGCTAAAATTAGAGCTGAGGTGAGTCGAGTCTTCAACTCCTGAAAACTCTTCTCGTAAGGATCTGACCACTGAAACTTAATTTTCTTCTGAGTCAATCTGGATATAGGGGATGCAATAGAAGAAAACCCCTCAACACACTGCATTTAATAGCCAGCCAAACCCAAAAAACTCAGATATCTGATGGAGAGATATGTCTAGGCCAATTTCTTACCGCTTTGGTCTTTTAGGGATCTACTCTAATGCCATCACTGAAAATGATATGACCAAGGAATGCTACTGACCTTACCCAAAACTCAGACTTACTGAATTTGGCGAACAACTGATGATCTCTGAGAGTCTGAAGTACAATTCTGAGATGGTCTGTATGATCTCGCTCACTGCAGGAATAGACCAGAATATCATCTATGAAGACTATGACAAACATGTCCAAGTACTGCTTGAATACACGGTTCATCAAGTCCATGAAAGCTTCTGGGGCATTGGTAAGACCAAAAGACATGACTAAGAATTTGAAGTGACCATATAAAGTATGAAAAGCTATTTTTGAAATGTCACATTCTCTGACTCTGAGTTGATGATAGCCAAAACTGAGGTCTATCTTAGAGAAATAATTGGCACCCTAAAGTTGGTCAAACAAGTCATCGATTCTGAGAAAAGGATACTTATTCTTGATCGTGACTTTATTAAGATAACGGTAATCAATACATATTCTAAGAGAACCATCTTTCTTGCGCACAAATAAGACTGGTCCTCCCCATGGGGAAATACTGGGCCTGATGAATCCCTTATCTAAGAGATCCTTTAATTGTTCTTTCATTCTCTAAGTTCTGCTGGTGCCATTCTATATGGTGGAATAGATATAGGCTAAGTACCTGGAAGAAGATTATTGTTGAAGTCTATTTCCCTTTTGGGAGAAATTCCTGGAAGATCTTTAGGAAAGACATTTGAATATTTATTTACGGCTGGGACTGATTCAAGAGTGGGAGTTTCGGAACTAGTGTCCCTAACTCAAACAAGATAATAGACACATCCTTTAGGAAAAAAGATGACCTCTGAAAGCGGATACATTACCCTTCCACTCTAGGACGGGTTCATTCAAAAACTGAAACTGGACTATTCTGTTTCTGCAGTCGACTGTGGCATAGCAGGAATGAAGCCAATCCATATCGAGAATGACATCAAAGTCAGTCATCTCTAATTCGACTAAGTCTGCTGAAGTGACTTTCTGAAATATCATAACCAGGCAGCCCCTGTATACTCGTCGGGCTATGATGGTTTTTCCCACTGGGGTAGAAACTGAAAAGGGCTCTACTAGAATTTCGGGACTGATTCTAAAATTGCCTACTATATAAGGAGTAACAAAATACAAGGAAGCAACTGGATCTAGCAAAGTGTAAAGATGCATATGAAAGATCTGTAATGTACCAGTAACCACATCAGGAGAATTTTCCTAATCTTGACAGGACTGAAGGGCATAGAGTCTATTTGGGCGTTGCCCACCAGCAGTACTAGAGGTGGCACTCTACTGGTTTGGGCAATCGGACTGATCTGAAGAGTGGAGATGACTCTGATAACTTGACTAAGGACAATTTCTGACTCTGTGGCCTGGCTTGCCATATCTGAAATAGGCAATGCTACTAGCTCTGCAAGCACCCTTGTGGTTCTTACCATAATTCTGACAAAGGGGATTAGTTTGGGCACTACTAATAGTTCCCTGAGACTTAGAGCCTAGCACTCTATCTCGGTTTCCATCTTTGAATTTTGGCACTAGAGTACTGGCTGACGAAAGAGCTGGAACTGATGACTTAGGACGAAACTGAGAACGATTTTCTTCTTCTGATTTGGGGCTGACTAAAATTGAAGCTACCTGTATTAGCCCTTTTATTCTGCTTCTCTATCCGCTAAGCATGAGTCATAAGCCTGGCTAAAGTTATGTCACTATTCAGCATGGCGGATCTGCACTCATTAACCATGCTATCGTTCACCCTTGAAACGAACTTACTCATCTTAACCCTGCTATCTGCAACCATATGAGGGGCATATCTGGATAATTTAGTAAACTTAAGAGAATACTCTTTCACCGTTATGTTGCCCTGCGTGAAGTTGATGAATTCTAACACCTTAGCTTTGCTAAGCTCTAGGGGAAAGAATTTATCAAGGAAAGCAGAAGAAAACTCTTCCTACTTAACTAACCCTGCATCAACTTCCCTCTCTGACTTCCACTGCTTGAACCAAGTGTAAGCAGCATCCTGCAACTGATATGCAGCTAGCGCAGTACTCTCAATAGTAGTCACCCCCATAATGTCTGTCACCTTCTGAACCTGATCAAGAAATTCCTGAGGGTCCTCATCTGTCTTAGACTCGAAAAAAGATGGAGGATTCATTTGGGTGAAGTCCTAAATCATAGCTGCGACTGAATTGGCCACTGGGTTGGCTGGAATGACTATTGGTCATTTATTTTGAGTATCAACTGACTGAGCAAAAGTAGTGAATGCAGCTCTGAACTTTACATGAGAAACGTGTTCGTCCAAGGGATCTTCTTAGACAGGCTGGGTTCTTCTCTTGGGAGGCATGTTCTAAAATAAAGAGAAGAAGCGGATTAGACTGAGAGATTGACTTGAGATTATGCTCACTAGCACGACATGAATACTGAAAGAGGGGAAATTATTTCTAAATAATCTTATAGCCTCCTGTACATAAATATGAACCGCAATACACCCATGTACAAGACTATACTAGATGTGGATTTCAGACTTCCTAGGACTCTATAACCTTAGGCTATGATACCAAGTTTGTAACAACCCGAATCTGGTACCCGAAACTCTATACGGTGCTCATGACGCCGAAGAACCACAAACTACCCCATGACTAATATATGTACCTGTATACTGCATAAAATTCTAAATAATGCAAAAAACATAAACTAAAAGGCCATAAGGTTCATATATCTGAAGTACAGCGTAACATCTGAAAAGGGTTGTGGAATACCCAAAACAACTGAAATAACTGTCTGAGCATAATAGTCTAGAAAGCCTCTAACTGACTGAACTGTCTGAGTAAGGGGTTGATTGGACATGTCCCCAACTAACTCCAATTGATAAATGAGATAATAAGAAATA
The DNA here is from genome assembly GCF_002878395.1 of Capsicum annuum. NCBI lineage: Eukaryota > Viridiplantae > Streptophyta > Magnoliopsida > Solanales > Solanaceae > Capsicum > Capsicum annuum. The sequence continues at coordinate 126,745,097 of NC_061120.1, forward strand.
ATCATGTCATCGAAAGATGAGGACTCACTTCTAACTCCGACTGCTGAGACTGGAATCTGCTGCTGCTCTGGAGCTCGTGTCTCTGAACCTATGGTATAATATACCATAGCGTGAATGCGTCAGTACTTTGAATATACTGGTATGCATGTGAGGTAGGCTAAATGCATAGGGTTCATATGCATGAACAATAATAATAACAGACTTACTATCATGAGCATGAGAATACATGCATGAGACATAATAACTGACACTGATATCGTGATAACATGACTACTGAATCTGAATACTGATAACATGACATATTGATGCTGATCTAACTGATAACATGAGTGACTATATCTGACAGTCCTGAATCTGATTGAACTATCTGAGTTTCATACTGTATTTGAGTAGACTGTGTCTGACCTTCCTGAAATCTGAAGAACTATCTGAGTTCTATTACTGAGACTAATTGACATTGTCTGACAGTCCTGTATCTATAGCGTGAAACTGTGGGAAATAGTTATCTAACCAACATTTCCCTAATACGGTATTATGGCTAAGTTGGGATCCAATCTGTAACCCCAATTAGAAGGGTATTAATATCGTGCCACTGGTAAGGACAAGCTGTGGGTGACCCTCACCTAATAGTGTCCCTATACGAGAATGATGGGGACCTTATCTGACAGTACTTATCCACCTCATCATCCCTCATCAACAGTGTTGATGTCTCAATCTATGTTGGCTACATAGTTTTAGAATGTAAGGTTGACTACTAAGGATCACACCCTCATCTAATGGTGTGTGTCCCCATCCTTGGGTTCACTCTGTGCTAATTTCTACTCCCATCTGATTAGACACTGAACATGATTTAACTAAACTGAACATGGGCTGAATTACTGAATTTCATTTACTGATAAATACTACTAATATCTAACAACTGACTGAGTTCATGAGATTATGGAGATTTCCTAAGTCATAAGACTGTCTGAAGTCTAAGGAATCATAGCTTGACTGAAAGTATCATGACAACATGATATGGCTCTAGGCACACAGCTAATGTTTCGGGTACAAGTACCCCCAGGATTCGATAGAAGGAAACTGACAAAGCATGACTTGCTTGAATATATAATAAATATCATACTACAATTTCTGAAGCATTTTGTCAAATATGTTATAGGCATAAGCTTGTACATATATGGGGATTTCATGATATTATGCTAATTAGACATTTTTCCTTTATCTAGGCATTTAATCAAACACATGGTAAGCATATAATGTGTAAACAACATCACACAACAATTAACTATCATGATTCAATTCTAATTTAGTCATTCAAGGGTTTAATCATAGGATTTCATAAATCTATACCTATACAAGTCAACCCATATGGAATTTAACACTCATTCATGGAATACAATTCAATTACTTTTTTTCAACATAAACAAGAGTAGCCCACATGAAATTCTTGGGCTTCATGGATGAAAGGAGTCCATGAATGAACACTATGCATACCTGGGATAAGATTCTTGATGTTCTTGACCTTGAAGAATTGGAATTCCCTTAGTTCTTAAAGAAGATTGGATTTTATTCTTGGAGATTAATGTTAGAGAGAAACCCTAATCTTGTTTGTGGAATAATGATGAACCAAATGGCTGAAATCGGATATAACTAAGTATATATAAATGGGTGGTAAATGACCAAAATACCCCTATTAAAATGACTTACAAAAATTAAACGAAATCTGCGACAGTCCATCGCTGGGTTGACGGTCCGTCGGACTAACCGTCGCACATGGATCTGAATAGGGTCTCACTGCTAGGCTACAACGATCGTAGGCGACGGTCCGTCGCAAGTTCGACGGTCCATCAACTTGAACGTCGCACCTTATCTAGAAGGTGGCCTAACTGTTTCCCTTGCGACTGCCTGAGCGACGGTTCATTTCTAGTCCGACGGTCCATCAGCCTCACCGTTGTATCTGGGCGATTTTACTGTCTTCTGTATTTTGGCCATAACTTTCTCCTCTAATGTCGGATTTTGACGAAATTGGTATCGTTGGAAAGCTAATTTATTTTTTCATATGATGAAAAGTAAAAATCTTTAAATAACACATGTACAAAAGTGGATTCATATTTCAAAGCAAGCTTCTAACATTCTTGAGATGATTTCAAGCTAAGAAAAAGTACGGGGTATTACATCTTGTTAGTTGTTGCTTAGGACTAAAAATCATATTGCAACTTGTTGCAGAAAAACTAACACAACAAGCTTCCTACGCAATTCATTTTTCTCAAATTTTTCTCTTATCATATATTTTAAAATTACATAATTTTAGAATTATATTTTTCATCTTACCATATATTTTATATTTCATAATTTAAATATTATAAAGACATAAAAAATTTAATTGAGACAATAGTAATAATTTTATCTACTGCGGGGTGTTTTAATGAAGAGAAAAAAGTTCAAATCATTTTTTTAATTTTTAAAATTAATTTATTTTGAAATGTTTGTTTCCAATAGTATATCCATTTTTTTTTAAAAAAAAAAAGATTTCTTTTTAAGAAAAAGCTTGTTTGACCAATAATTACTTAAAAAAAAATTAAGTAGCACCTATGAGAAGTGAGTAAGCTTACCATCTTTCACTTCCTTCGAAAGTGATAAACTTAACTCAGCCACCAAGAATAACTAGATAAAAGTACAAACAGAACCCATAAAGTGTTAACCATCCAGCACACCCATGAGAAGTGAATAAAGCTCTCATCTTTAACTTTTTCCTCAACTATTCCACTTAAATCCAACACTGAATATAGATGAACAAAGCTATAATCTCACATATTGGATGCAAGAAATCCATGTAAACAAAGCAAAGATAGAAAAAGCATTTTATTTTTAAGACAAACTTATTAAATGTTAAAATAGAAGGAAAAGGGGAAGTTTCGAAAGAAAAAATAAGTGTAACAACCTCATCGAGGTACAAGTATCATGGGACGTCAAAGCCTCTGGACGGTATCATGTGCTAACCCAATTATCACGGATAATTTCTCGTGGGATACGTATTTTTCCCAAATACATTTTTTCCTTTAAAGAATTCAATAACATTATCAACAATTCCTGAATTAATAGTTGTTTTTAACTTCTCTAATAAACTCTTGGGCTGAAGATGTCAGCCGTTTTGACAATTCAACATCATTATCAATAATTTTTGAATTAAAAATTATTTATAACTTCTCTAATAAACCGAGATGTCAACATTAAAAATGTTGAGAGTTGATGTGCACCCAAATCTTATTCCTATCTTTTGCGATAGATATATTATTTTTGATATACTCTTGGCTAAAAATGAATGTTATCAAAGGAGGAATATTGTAAGAAAAATATAAAAATCAAATATAATGATAAAAAGGTATTGATTTTATAATAAAACATAAATAAATAAAGAATTTGATATTAAATTTACCGATCATGAACAAATCTACTCGCATAATATATTCTACCATACGATCTAAGTCTCGTCCCTTCATCCTTGCATTATTCAAAGTCTTCTTTACTGCAAGAGACGATGAAAATCATCAAAGACAAAAAATTATGTTGAGAAACAATTCTTGTTAAAGGAGCTCTTATACCATACTCATGTATCTTGTTTCATAACCAAAACATAATAAAAATATAATTAAATCACCTACTTGATTCATAGATCAAGTAAAAGTGTAAAATCAACCAAAAAGATACACAACTCCATTGATACCAACTTGTTCTATGCAATCTATATCTGCACGTAAAACTTAAAAAAATATTCACGTATGTTTATGTTAATATGCACCGAATATAATTTTTATGTAAATAACTTCAGAACAAATCACCTTAACCCACTTTCAATGGAGAAAGGATCAAGTAAGATATTGTTTGTGAACTTCACGTGCTTCCATTTTACGTGTATGCTCTAAGTGATGGCGTCGGTCGTACCTCTTCCTATAAATATAAGATAGAATGGCATATTTATTTTAAAAGTCTAATTATGGTACATTTAGAACTCATATATTTTTATTTCTTTCCATATATTTATTTTATGTTCTTTCCATATATTTTTAGGAGTTTTTAATTTAATAACATAATAAGTAAAGAAAAATAGTAAAAAGATAATTTTGTCTAAAGTAGAGACTTTTAATGAAGGGTAAAAAGTCCAAATCACTTTTTTAAGTGTCTTCATAGTTTTAATATATTATAGATATATATTATAGATAAAGAGAAGGATTAAGAAGCAATAAATGATAGAAGTAATTTTACCATATTACCATTTAATATAATAAATTAAATGTTTTGAGAAATACATTAGGTAATGAATCGTATTTAATACTTAGAATAAAATAGGTAGAACTAGATAACTTATCCATTGATTTTATAAATTGGATAAGTATTATTATATATCTCAAAATTAAAAAGTGGACAAATAAAAATGAATGAAAAAAATATTATTTATTAATAAAAATAAATAATGACGGGTGTTGCGCGGGGTGTGGTTTTTCATATTCAATTTAAATTAAGACAAGTTCAATTTTTTATCTTTATATTTCTTTCCTTTCCATTTACATGATGCTCTCCTCTAAGAAAAACTGTAGTTTAAGAATTTATTTTATTCGATTATTTTTATTATATTTTAAAATTTTAAATTATTATTACTATTTTATATAATATTTAGTAATATGAATAATATTAAAAAGATAATAAACTCTCTTTTTCAATGTATTTGTATGACTTTTATACAAAATTTAAGAAAATAAATAATAATGATGTATCTAGTAGGAGGAGGACTTTGTTATCCGTGTTAGTGTTAGGTTTTTAAGAGGTGTGAATGAAAAATGAATAGGTGTTCTTCCAAAAAGACACCAAGAGAAAGGATGCAATTTGAATAGGCATTTTTTCGGTTTGGATGGTTATGACCTTTCCAATGAGATGACTTTTTCGAAGAGTTGCGACTTTATGAAGGGGTGCACCTTTCTGAACCATTATTTCTCTTCATGAAGCAACACCTTGATAACTATAAATACCTAATTTTTTTGTCAGATATAGAGATGAAATTTTGAAGTAAAAGCACTCCTCTTTCTTGAAGAACTCAAGTGTGATTTGCTATCATTGTGTTCATAGTTCGATAGAGTTTGAGGTACCATTATTCTGTTGAAGTGATTCATTTTATCTTGGGAGGATATATTCCATAACATCAGGTATTTGAGGAGAATAATTTCCTTAAGGATACACCGTGAATTTGGTGGACTTAAGTCTTCTAATCTTCTTCTTCTTTTTTTTTAAATATTTGGTTTTGCTATTTTTTAAAAAATAGTTTGAACTTTATTTTGTTGACATTCATACCATCGGTTGAAATTATTATTGAAGTTCAAAGTTGTGAATACAGATTTACAGCTTCATTTGATTGTTCATATGATTAGTTGGAACATGTGTTTGAAGTTCTTGTTGTAAAATACAGATTTTACTAAATGCGAAAACAACAATTTTAAGAAAACTATAATAATAAAAATTTATTTTTTGTACCTGTTTGGTGGAATATATATATATATATATATATATATATATATATATATATATTGTTTGGTTAATTTGTATTGGATCTGATTTTATGGAGACTAAAATCTTTTGAATTCTACTCCCTCGGTTAGAAGTATATAAAAACTTCACCGAGAAATTAGTGTGGAAATTTGGTTGAAAGAATATAAAAACTTCATCGATTCATTAAAATATCTATATTAATTTCTGAAATTTAAAACTTGTGGGGTTTCACTCTGTTTGAATTTGATTCTGATTTGAAGTCATAAAAACTTCGTCAAGTTTCAAAGTTCATTTATTGATGATTTAAAGATATAAAAACTTCATCATTGACTAGAAACAAGTTGGTTAAACATTATAATCTTTATTGTTAGTATTCTAAAATTCGAAAGTGTATGTCATAGATTGACAGAAAAATAATGAATGAAACTAAATAGTAAATTAATTTGATTATGAATGATGTAGTCCCACCTAAAATCAATGTTGCGTCATTAAGTTGTTTATATATTGCTCTAGCAATGGAAACAACAGAGAAATCAAAAAAATATTTTGGTGTGAACTTCAAAGAATGGCAGCAAATAATATCATTATGACTGACCAAACTTGAAATGCAAATATTCACAAGTAAAGATTCTTATGTCTCGAAAAAAATAATGACCAAAAATCAATTGTCTAGTTTGAAAGATCTTGTGAGTCGTCCCAAGATAGAAGAGGATAATACATTGAATGAGAAATCATCGATGGTGGTTGCAACTCTTGTTAAGGATGATTTTTCAAATAATAAGAAAATGAAGAAGTCTTCTGGACAAGAGATAGATCAAATCAAGAGAATATTTAAAGGCAAGTACTATAAATTGTAGTGTGTTGGCCACAAAGCTCTAAATAGTCAAGTTTTGAATTAGAACAAGATAATAAATCAGATAAACATGTTGGAAACAATTGAAACGATTGAAAAAATTTGAGTGTTATGATCACTGAATCCAATCTAGTTGGAAATCCAAATGAATAGTGGTTTGTTTCACGAGCCACTAGACATGTTTGTATGGACAAAGAAGCTTTTGCTACTTATGATATCGCTAGTTCCAAAGAAATGATCTTCATGGAAAATAATACAACAACCAAGGTTGAAGGAAGTGGAAAGATATTCCTAAAAATAATTTCCGACAAGGTGTTGACTCTTAACATGTTCTCCATGTTCCTACTATTAGGAAGATCTTAGTGTCGACAACACTTCTTGTTAAAAATAGGTTTAAGTATGTGTTTGTTTTGGAGAAGGTTGTAATAAGTAAGAATGAAACTTATGTACGAAGGGCTACCTCAATGAGGGCCTTTTAAAACTTGATGTAATGATTGCTGAAATACAGAAAGTTTAGGCTTCTTCTTACTTGCTAGAGTTAAATGATTTATGGCATGGTCGTTTAGGACATGTCAATTACAAAACCTTCTAAGAATTCATTACTTTGGAAGTGTTGCCTAACTTTGACTACAATAAATCAAAGTGTCAAATATGTGTGAAATTTAAGTATGCTAAGCATCTGTCTAAGTCTATTTAAAGGAATTCTAATTTCTTAGACTTAATCCACACTGATATTTGTGGTATGAAGTCAACATTATCTCATGATGGAAAAAAGTATTTCTTAACTTTTATTGAAGATTGCACTAGACATTATTACGTTTATTTTCTAAATGATAAGGATGCAATAATAGACGTGTTTAGGTAATATAAAACTGAAGTTTAAAATCAGTTGGATAAAAAGATTAAAATAAAAAGAAGTGATAGGGGTAAAAAGTATGAATCTTCTTTTACAAAAATATTATTAGAAAATGGAATTATCTATTACACTATTGCCTCGTATTCACTTCAATCAAATAGAATTATGGAAAGAGAAAATCTAATGTTAAAGAAAATAATGAATGCCTTACTCATAAATTTAGGTATACCATAAAACTTGTGGAGGGAATCTATCCTTACAACAAATCAAATACTCAATGAGTGCCCCATATCAAGACACATTCTATTCCATATAAAAAAAGAAAAGAAAGAAAACCCAATTTGAAATATTTCAAAGTGTAGGGATGTCTAGCCAAAGTCCAAGTTTCTATGCTTAAAAAGATAAAAATAAGAGCTAAGACTGCGGACTGTGTGTTCATCGAATATGCTAAAAGTAGTAAATCATGTCAATTTTTAGTTCATAAATCCAAACATTCAAATATTAATAAAATATGATAATTGAATCTGATAATACTAAGTTCTTTGAACATATTTATTCGTATAAATCTGGACATAAGCTATCTAGTGAAGGATCTAAACGACCTCGAGATGAACTAAATGAGAATGTACTTAATAATGAGAATCCAAGATGTAGTACATGTCAAAGAAAGTCAACTTTATTTGGATCAAATTTTATAACATTTCTTCTTGAAAATGAGCCTCAAACATATAAGAAAGTTATGTCATCATCAGACTCATCCTTCTGGAAAGAGGTAATCAATAGTGAGATCGATTCAATTTTAAGTAACCACACATAGGAGTTGGTTGATCTTACTCTAGAAAATAAACCTTTGGGTTCTAAATGGATTTTTAAAAGGAAAATAAAAGTGGATATTACTATTGACAAATATAAGGCAAGACTTGTTGTGAAAGACTTTAGAAAAAAAAAGAAGTTTTGATTATTTTGATACTTACTCGCCTGTAACAAGGATGGCATCCATTCTGATGTTAGTTGCATTAGTGGTGGTATACGGTCTTTAAATCCATAAAATAAATGTGAAAATAACATTCCTAAATGGAGAATTAGAGAAAGAAATTTACGTAGAACAACCTAAGGGTTTTGTGGCACTTGGTAAAGAAAGGAAAGTATCCAAACTTGTTAAATCACTTTATGGACTAAAACAAACACACAAAGAGTGGCATGAACCGTTTGACCAAATCATGTTGGCAAATGGCTTCAAGATAAATGAGTGCAATAAATGTGTTTACATTAAAGTCACTTAAATCACAAGGTCATTATTTGTTTGTATATGGATGATAAGATGATCACAAGTGAAGACATTTCTGACATAAATGCTGTGAAATAAATGTTTGAGAGAAAGTTTGATATGAAAGACCTTGGAGTTGCAGATGTGATCTTAAGAATAAGAATTCATAGAAATTCACAAGGGTTGGTATTTCACAGTCTTATTACATTGAAAAACTACTTGACAAGTTCAAGTATTTAGATTTAAGTATTGCCAAGACTCCATTTAACGTGAGCTTCTTCAAAAGAATAAAGGTAAAAGTGTTTCACAGTTGGACTAAGCAAGTGCTTTGGGAAATTTTATGTATATCATGAATTGTATGCGACTAGACATAGCATGTGTTATTAGTAAATTGAGTCGGTACACGAGTAATCCCAATCAAACTTATTGGATAACAGTGAAAACAGTTTTGGGGTATCTAAAATATACTCAAGACTATGCTTTACATTATAACAAATATCCAGTGGTAATTAAAGGATATGGTGACGCAAACTGAATCACCAAATTGAATAAAGTAAAATCCATAAGTGGATATGTATTTACCTTAGGTGAAGGAGCAGTCTATTGGAAATCATCCAAACAGACATGTATTGCCTGCTCTATAGTGGAATCTGAATTTATCACATTAGATAAAGCTAGTGTAAAAGCTGAATGGATCAGAAATTTCTTGGAAGATATTCCTTATTGGCCTAATATGATAGTCAACCAATAATAGAAAGGGCAGGGTGCATGATGTTTAATGGTAAATCTCGTCATATAAGACAGAGACATAATACCATTAGAGAATTACTCTCTAGTGGAATTATCATGGTAAACTTTAAAAGTCAAAGGATAATGCCTTGGATCCACTTACAAAAGGTCTATCCAGAGAGGAAATTAAGAGATCATCAAAGGAAATGGGTTTATGGCCTAGGACAAATCATCATAGCGGCAACTCTATCGAGAAGACTAGAGATCCCAAGATCTAGATTTAAGGAGATCAAACAAAGTTGTTACTGATGGTTCAACATTGTCAATATAGTCAACCCATTCTCATAATAAAGACAATGCTCATATAGTGACCTGGGAGGACATCACATGGTGCTTAAGACTATGAATAATTCCAATCTAACCCATGATATCTAATTAGTACTGAACTCATAGGAAGGTAAACTAAGATATACATAATTTCCAAAAGAAACCAACTTTTAAATCTCCCTTTTGAAATCTTACAACTTTGGAATCTCAATAAAATCTCTTTAACCGAAATAAATATTTTCTGACAAGCCTTTAATGTTATAGCTGAAAAAGGTCACTAGGATAGAACACAGTTAACCCATAAAATAAATAAACTAGTTAAGAAACATCCATGAGCTCTAAATCTCTAATAGACTTGGTCCTCAGACTATGAGGACTCACCAAATATCGGGATGCAAGAAGTGATGCTCACGATCAATCATGTTGCTAGAAACGAGCACTAGAACCTACATTATAAGACAATGTAGCATATAAAAATATATGTGGGTCAGTACTTCTGGAATATATTGAGTGTATAGGGGTGAACACACTAGTGAAACCAAAATTGAACAAACATTCAAATCATGCATGCTAAGTGTAAGAGGACTCACCTTGGACATGAGTAAAACTGAAAACTGAAAGATCATAAAATATAAATAATAAAGCATGATGTAAATATTGGTGTGTCATCACACTTAGTTTCTAAAATCTTTACTTTTATTATTTTTTGTAGGAGATTCTTATAACCGGCGTAAACCATGTGAGCTATCATGGAGTCCAACATCTTACCCATATTGGGGAGAGCTGTCCTACCCTTTCCATTGGAATAGAATCTTAACTTAAAGTTATCACTAAACTTCATCTATATTGGGAGAAGAAGACACTCGCTGGTGAGGTCCCTTAAACCTATAGTGGCTTGTAGTTTTTTTAAATTAGGGATATGCTCATCCACATTCCCTCCTCAGTGCTAAATATTACTTCTAAAATAATATATATATATATATATATATATATATATATATATATATATATATATATATATTGAAAGAGAGAGATGTGGGTTAAGAAATCCACCTTAAAATAGCATGTGGCTTTGTAAACTGAAAACCGACTATGCTTCTTTTACTTAAATCATATTCATGAGGTGAAATTATGGATTTCATATCTTAAATGTGATCATAAGATCAAAATAAGACTTTAATCAAGTTTCCATAATTGTAAATTGAACTTATTAGCTTGAAATTCTTGTACTCAATAACTTATGCTTAAATATTTAAATTTATACATCGTGTCTTAGAAACATCATATCAAATTACTATGCTCAAAACTTAAGTTAGAATCTTTCATCAATTTATCAAACTTCAAGTCAAGATAATGAAGTCATATCATAATAGAAATAATGTAAGTCAAAACATAAATAAAGGGTACTTCTCATGCAAATCAATCTTTAAATCTCATGATGATATCATAAATTTAAGAATACGACAACTGGGTATGAACCCTAATTACAATCGTATGAATTCAACTTTAAAATCAATTTTTTGGGTACAAGTATGGAAGATTATCCTTGCTCAAACCTCACATACCTGGATTGCTTGACTTGTGAAGGGAACTTGAACTTAGAGACTTGAGAGATGTCTTTGTAAGAGAAACCCTAGCCTTGTTGTTCTTGAGTATGGAAGGAGAAAGAGCATTGTTAACTGACTGGGAATAAAGGGGGAAATGCCTATTTTATGTTACAAATTCATGGATTGGGAGTTTAAAAAGAAGAAAAGACCAAAAGGCCTCTTTACTGAACAGATAGAAACTTGACCCATCAGTCGTCACAAGTCATTTTATGACTCATGACATTTGTTTATGAGTTGGCCTGGTGACTCATAACCTTGACAGTAACAATAAAGATATGCACTATTTTGGATACAATTTGTATCCTATGACTCGTAACAAGTCTTTATGACTTGTAGCCATCACTCGTAATTTGGAAAAAACTTAGGGATCCTGCACTATTGTCTCAGTGACTCCCACTATATGACTCGTATAGGCTAGTAATGACTTGCAGGGTTGAGTCATCATGTGACCATAAATATTTGTCTTTCCCACTGGTCTGATTATGACTGGACCATACGACTCGTAAGGAATCTTTCTAACTTAATGAGTGAGTCGTAGGTTCCACACTGAACTTTAAAGATGTAAGGTATTACAGTTTAGGAAATAAGGATAAGGCTTATGGTTTGAAGCTTTATAACGATTTCTAAGTTTCACAAATTTAACCAAATAGTTTGATCTAAAGGATTAAACATTTAAAAATCACCTAAGTGATAGAGAAGTGGAATCCATTTTAAGGAGAATGATAGTAAAGGCCTACTCTCTATGCTCTTATAAAACCAAGTAGTGATCATGATTGAAATGAACAAAACTATGAGAATCATAAATGATAAAAGGCTAGTTGTGTAACTTGTGTTGTCTAGGTGTATATTAAAGCTCAATAGTTTAAAGATATCACATCTACCGATTGACCGAGTGCATCGGATGCAAGTTCACTATGAAAAGTTCAAAGAGAAACCTAGTTATCCAGGTGCAATTAGTCTTTGCTTGTAGATCACTCACTTTTCATATATTTTTATATGACATAGCCATTCCCCATTCATGTGGGTGATTTTAAAGTTTTTAAGAGGTATGAATGGAAAATGAATAGGTGCTTTTCTGCAAAACACACCAAGAGAAATGATGCAATTTAAAAGGACACCTTTTCAGTTTGGATGGTTATGACCTTTCCAATGGGTTGAGACTTTTGCAAAGAGTTGTACCTTTGTAAAAGGGTGCACCTTTCTGAATCATTGCTTCTCTTCATGAAGCAAAACCTTTATGACTATAAATACCTAAATTTTTCCTCAGGTACAGACATGAAAATTTTAAAGTAAAAATACTCTTTTTTTCTTGAAAAACTAGTGTGATTTTCTATCATTGAGTGCATTCATAATTCGATAGAGCTTGAGTTGTCACTATTTTGTCAAAGTGATTCATTTTATCCTGGGAGGATATATTTTATAACGTTGAGTACTTGAGGAAAATAATTTTCTTAAGGACACACCGTTAATTTGGTGGACTTAAATCTTCTAATCTTCATCTTTTTCTAAATGTTTGGTTTTGCTATTTTTCATAAATAGTTTGAACTTCATTTTATTTATGTTCATAAGTTTGGTTGAACTTATTATTAAAGTTGAAATTTGTGAATACAAAGTTACAACTTTATTTTATTGTTCCTTTGATTAGTTTGAGCATGTGTTTGAAGTTTTTGTTGTAAATACAGATTTTACTAAACTCAAAAAACAACAAGTAGTAGCTATAGTACTAATGATTTCTTAGACTATTGTATTACTTGGTGATTCTTGTTTATGATATTATATTGGGTGTGGTGATTTCAATTCTAGCTCGTACTTTTACTGAACCTTTTCTAGATTATTTTATCTTGAGCCGGATAGTTGACGTGATGGTCCATTGCCCAAACCGTCAGTTGGGATAGTTCTACACTGTTATAACATTTTAAAGGATTTTTTTGGTCTTTTCCCACATTTAAACACCAAAACAACGTCGTTTAAGCTATCCTAAGGATGGAATATAAGTGTAAAATGCCCCAAATTCTTCATTAGCTCAAAATTCAATCAACACATAGATAGAAAAGAGAGGAAGAAACAATTTTCTTCTCCAAAGGCAAAAAATTCAATTTCAAACTTCAAATCCAAAGATTTCATCAAGGCTTTCAACCTCAGGTGTGTGGGATTTCATCAATGGGTTTTCTTTCACCAATTGAGTCCCAAAGATTACTCAATTCTCCATGTTTAATTCACTCTTCAAGCATAGGGTTTCTATGGAAAGTATGAATTTCTTAAGTTTTCAGCTTATTTCTTTAACTAAATCATAGATATATGTTTCCCCATAAATTTGAGCACCTTTCCGTACTCAGAATTACCAAATCTCATTATACTGATAAATTCTTGTTTTCTAGGCTTGAGTTATGAAATTTCATATGACATTCAGATTTTAATATTACTATCATTAGTTTCATTCTTCATAGATAGTGGGTTATAAACACCCGTTGACTAAGGATTTCATGCATACACTTATGAATACTAGATTCTCCAGCTAATATGTTATTAAATACTTTTAGATTGTGTATTTATTATCGATTTTTAGAATATTATTATTATTTACCACTTTTCGTTATCAGTGTTATTCAAGTGGGAGTAGTACTTAGCACCGAGCAAACGCAGGGATAGAGGCTCACCTATCAATTAGGTTGAGATCTTTAGTATAAATCCTTAAGTTTTAAAACTACGGTGCCTCCATAGGTTTTAAAGGGTCATCTGTTAGACTAGGTTGACACCTTAGTCCTTTTGGGTATCAGTTTAGTGGATCCGCACTAGTCAGTATTCGTACCCTTGGTAAGGTACTGAACACCCATCTAATTAGGGTTATAAGTTGGAACCCAGTTAGCTTAGATTGGGGTATGTCAGATAATGGTAGCTCCCACAGTCCACAGTTCAAATTTCAGATTTAGATACTTGTATGACCTTGTATTTAGTTGTTCAACTTATCATGCAATGAATGTTTATTACTTGGTATTGCATCATTTTATCATATCATATGTATTAGGTTCAACCTATATCGGTTATTTTTCATTTCACATACTAAATATATTCATAGTATTGATTGCATACTTTTTTTATGCTATATTTTCTTATAATATAGGTTCCAACGTTCAACATCCAGATTGCGCTTAGTATGGTTTTGCATCATATCAAAAGAACTATGGGTGAGTCCTCATTATTCGAGGGCCAATTATAAGTATTTTTTCAATAATATTCTAGTTTCAGATAGTTGAGTTAGTTGGGGGCTTGTCCCAACAACTCATATGATTTAGAAGCTTTCAGACAGATATTTATATTTTCTACATGTTGATTATGTCAGACAGTCTTGGTTTTGATATGAAGTATTGATTTTGATTTTCTTATAATCAAGTCATTTCAAAATAGTTTCCACTCAGTATCCCATTATTTGCTTCACCATTTTTAGAGTTTTTCAGGCCATGGGTTAGCTTGGGGTCACTTATGACTCTGAGCACCATGTTATGAATAGGGGAAAGTTTCGGGTCATGATAAAAATGATATTAGAGCCACTCATGTGTCATCTTTGTTGGTGTAGGTTATAATTCAAACTCAGTTTAGGCAAATCTCGGTAAGGCAAGGCAAACCTCTGTCTTAAGTCTAGGTAAATCTCATGTGGTAGGGAAAACCTCAGTAAGGATACTGAATCCATAAGTGAGGGTGTAAGTAACACCCTAGATTAGGATTAAAAGTTGTACATCAACAAAAAAACTGGAGAGATGTTGGGTATATAAGTAGGCCTTACTCCCTAGAAATGTATTTTAAAGCTCTGTGGATCTAGGCCTAGAGCAGACAGTATCACTAGTGGCTAGTCCATTAGAAGTAGTATCAAATCATCAGGTTTAAAGAGTCTTAGGGTGTCAAAAAGTCGCATTTAGTAGAGACTTGTTCATGGGTATGAAACACGTATACGTATGAGTTAAAGGCTATGAAAAGTCTTAGGAAAAGTTTCACTCCTTTCATGTTCATGTTGTGCGATAGAGTGTGAACTCTATTAAAATATTCTTCTAACTCATCCTCTAACATATTTACAGAAAATACCTCCTAAGAGAACTAACAAAAGAAGGAATGAAAACTAGAAAGCACCATCACCATCTCTAAAAAATTCTCTGAACGAACAAGTCTCCCATGCTAAGTTTAGTACTACTTTGACAACATTAGCCCAATCAATGACAGCCCAAAATAACCAACAGGTTGTTGCACTAGCCAACCCAACTGTGAATACGGCAGCATCTAGAGTCTAAAATTTCACTCAGAAGTTTAGTACTACTTTGACAACATTAGCCCAATCAATGACAGCCCAAAATAACCAACAGGTTGTTGCACTAGCCAACCCAACTGTGAATACGGCAGCATCTAGAGTCTAAAATTTCACTCAGATAAACCCTCTGGTATTTTTTGTGCTTATGTCAAAAGAGGATCCACAAGAGTTCTTGGATAGTATTCAAAAATTTACTAAAATCATAGGTATCACTTCAACTGAAAGTGCTTATTTGGCTGCTTATCAATTGCAAGGAGTGTCGTACACATGGTTCAAGAAATAGAAGGATAATAGAGGTGCAGATACAGGATCAGTTGAGTAAGATGAGTTTGTTGTTGCAATCCTGAATAGGCTCGTCCTACTTGATTTAAAGAAAGACAAGGTGCAAGAACTCATAAACTTAAAGCAGGGCAACAAGAGTCCAAAAGAGTATTCTCTTAAGTTTCCTCAATTGGTAAGATATGCTTTGGTTATGGTTGTTGACTCTAGGTCCCGAATGAGCAAATTTGTGTTAGGTATTTTTGAGGATGTAGTCAAAGAATGTAGGACAACTATTTTTGTTAAGTAGATGGACATACCTAGATTTATGGTTCATGATCAACAGATCGAAGAGGATAAAACCAAGAAAGAGGAAAGAAAGAGTAAGAGGGCCAGAAGTGGTAGCTTTAATTTCTCTCAACAGAGGTCAGATGGTTGTAACGTTCTTAATTTTTCCAAAAAATTTTAGCTTCAACCCTATCTTATGCTAGTATTCCAGTAACCAAGTTCAAGCAAGATACTAGAGATGGAGCTTCAGTCTCTAAGTCCCAGGATAGTATGAATTGTGTTCATACTAACCTAGTTTGAAAGAAATATGTCAGGAACCATAAGGGCAAGTGTATGATGAGTAGTGATACTTATTTTGGGTGTGGCATGTCATGCCATAAATTAAGGAAATACCTAGTATCTTCATGGAGAGGTAAGGATGCTTGTCAATAAAGTCAATCTAACTTTTTAGTAGCTCCCGCAGGTCTCCCGACTAAATAGGGTGCCACATCTAGTGCAGCTGGTTGACAACATTAGAATAGGTTTTATGCCCTTCAAACTCAGTGGGATCAGGAGGGTTCTACAGATGTGGCCACTGGTATGTTGCAACGTTTTCATATTCATGTTTATTCATTGTTAGATCCCGGAGCCACACTTTTCTTTGTGACCCCTATATAGCAGTAGACTTTGGTGTCAGCCTTGAAATCCTCTTAAAATCTTTTTCAATCTCTATTCCAGTCGGTAATTTAGTCATAGACATACAGGTATACAGAAATTGCCCAATCACAGTATCCAAGAAAGTCACCTCAGTCAATCTTGTAGAGTTAGACATGACAGATTTTGATGTTATTCTTAGCATGTATTGGCTTTACTCTTGCTTGCCTCAGTCGATTGTATAAACAAAGTAGTCCAGTTTTAGTTTCCAAATGAGCCAGTCTTAGAATGGAGGGTTGTACCTCAATACCTATAAGTTGGCTTGTCTCTTTCTTTATGGTAAGAAAAACAATTTTCAAAGGGTGCATCTATCATCTTATTCAAATTAAGGATTCAAAGTATGAGACCCCAACTCTTGAGTTAGTTCCTGTGGAGAATAAATTTTTAGAAGTTTTTCTCGAAGAGTTGCCTGTAGTTCCTCCTGAACGAAAAATTGACTTTGGAATAGATCTCTTTCCAGATACCTAACCTATTTCAATTCAACCCTATAGAATAGCTCCATTTAAACTTAAGGAATTAAAGGAACATTTGAAAGATCTCCTATGTAAGGATTTTATTAGGAATAGTATCTCTCTATGGGGTCACAGTCTTTTTTTGTATGCAAGAAAGACGGTTCACTCAGAATGTGCATTGACTATCTCCAGTTGAACAAGGTCACAATCAAGAATAAATATAAAATTCCTAAGACTGATGACTTATTCGACCATTTTTAAGGTGTTAATTATTTCTCTAAGATAGGCCTCAAATTTGGTTATCAACGTCTTAGAGTTAGAGAATCTGACATTCCAAAAACAACCTTCAGAACTTAGTATGATCATTTTAAATTTGTTGTCATGTTTTTTAGACTAACGAATGATCATGTAGCTTTTATGAACTTTATGAATAGGGTTTTCAAGCATTACTTGGACATATTCGTTATAGTCTTCATAGATAATATCCTAGTTTATTCTCAGAGTAAGGATCAAAATGCAGATCATTTGAGAATTATCTTGTTGACTCTTAACTATCACCAGCTATTTGATAAGTTCAAAAAGTATGAATTCTGGTTGAAATTAATAGTATTCCTTGGTCATATCAATTTTGGTGAAGGCATTAGAGCTGAGCCTCAAAAGACAAAAGCAATGAGAAATTAGCCTAGATCCATCTCTCCATTAGATATCAGGAGTTTCTTGGGTTTAGCTGATTACAACAGAAAATTTGTTAAAGTATTTTCCTCTATTACTCCTCGTATGTCTAGACTAACCCAGAAAAAAGTCAAATTCCACTGGTCTATTCTTATGAGATGAGTTTTCAAGAGTTATGGACTCAACTTATATTTGCTCCAATTTTGACTTTGTCAGAGGGTTCAGATGGTTTTGTGGTTTACTGTGATGCTTTATGAGTTAGACTTGGTTGTCTGTTAATGTCAGGGAAAGGAAATAACATATTCCTCTAAACAACTCAAACCTTATGAGAAGAACTACCCGACTCATGATCTTAAGTTAGTAGCAATTGTTTTTGCCTTAAAGATTTAGAGGCATTATATTTATAGGGTTCATGTTGATATGTTCACTGATCACAAGAGTCTTTAGTATGTGCTTATCTAGAAAGATCTAAGTCTTAGTCAGATAAGGTGGTTAGAGTTGTTGAAGGATTATGATATAAGTGTTTTGTACCATCTGGGTAAAGCCAATGCTGTGGTCGATGCTCTTAGTAGATTATCTGTGGATAATGTTGCTCATATTGGGGATAAGAAGAAAGAGTTAGTTTGTGAGGTTCACCAGCTTGCAAGGTTGGGAGTTTGGCTGGTTGATTCAGCCAAAGGTAATATCTTAGTTGAGAATGGTTTGGAATCTTTGTTGATGGATGAGGTAAAGGAAAAGCAAGACAGTGATCCTATTTTTCTTATGTTAAAATAAATAGTCTAGATTCGGAAGGTTGAGGTTTTCTCCCAAGGGGGAGACGTGTTCTTCGTTGATGACTTAAGACAGCAGATGCTAGAAAAAGCTCACTGTTCTTGATATTTTATTAACCCAGGAACTACTAAGAAGTACCGTGATTTACAAGAAGTCTATTGGTGGAAAGGGATAAAAAAGGATATTGAAGAATTTTTAGCTAAGTGTTCAAATTGCCAGCAGGTTAAGGTGAACACCAAGGACATGGTGGTACACTTCATGAAATCAACATTTCTACTTAGAAGTAGGAAGTGGTGAATATGAACTTTATTATAGGTTTACCTTGTACTCGTCGACAACATAATTCTATTTGAATTATTATGCATCGAATGACTAAGTCAAAATACTTCTTGCTAGTTAACACTTCAAATTTAGCCAAAAATTATGCCAAACTCTATCTTAAGGAGTTGATGAAATTGTATGGAGTCCCTTTGACCATTATTTTAGATAGAGGTTCCCAATTTACCTCTCAATTTTGGAAGACGTTTCATAAGTGTATTGGTACCCAAGTTTATCTAAGTTTAACTTTTCCCCCTCAGATAGATAGTCAGGCAGAGAGGACCATTTAGACCTTAAAGGATATGATGAGAGCGTATGTGATTGATTTCAAGGGTTTTTAGGATGATTATTTGCCTTTGATTGAGTTTACTTATAATAAAAACTACTACTTCTGTATTCAGATGGTCTTATAATAAAAGCTACTACTCCTATATTCAGATGGCCTCGTTTGAAGCACTTTATAATAGGAGGTGTAGATCTCCTATTGGTTGGTTTGAGGTTGGTGAAGCTTCTTTATTGGGGTCAGATTCAGTACATGAGGTGATGGAAAAAGTTTAGCTGATTAGAGAGAGGCTAAAAATCTCTCAGAGTTGTCAAAAATCCTATATAAATGTAAGAAGAAGGGAGTTTGAGTTTTCTATTAGTGATCATGTCTACTTGAATGTTTTTCCCATGAAAGGGGTGAAGATATTTGGTAAGAAAGGAAATCTCAGCCCCCGCTATGTTGGTCCTCATAAGATTTTGAGTCGCTATGGTAATGTAGCCTATAAGTTGGAATTACGTGCAGATTTAGCATTAGTGCATCCAGTATTTCATGTTTCCTTGCAAATAAATGCTTTGGTGATCCAACATATTGTTCCTTTATAGAGTGTGGGTGTGAAAGATAGTCTCTTTTACGAAGAGGTTCCAGTTGAGATCCTTGACCGTCAGGTTCGTAAGCTGAGAAATAAATAGGTTGTTTTGGTAAAGGTTCTGTGGTGAAATCAGTCAGTGGAGGGAGATACTTGGGAAACAGGCATAGATATAATGACCAAGTACCCCATCTTTTCTCTTCAAGCTCAGTCCCAGCTTGAGGTAATAGTTTCCCCTTAATTAATTCTTTCTATCTTAGGCCACCTAACTTTTTTCCTGTCATAACATGTAATCATGAGTTTGGTTTAGTTCAAATATTAGTTACAGACTCAGTTATAAAGTCTTTATTCAGTTCATAGGAGTTCAGCATAGGAATTACAGTTTCCCCCCTAACACTTCAGTTTAATTAGTTTTCATTCAAGGATGAATGACCCCAGGGGGGAGATACTGTAATATCCCAAAAATCCAAGCCAATATTAGAACCATGCTTCAAGTTCATGCAAAATCAAACTTCAATTTTTGGAAGTTTTATAAGTGATTTATACATATATTAAGGCCACATATCCCTTACCGATTGAATTCTTGGGAAGAATATTACTATAGTCAACTTCAAATTATCATAACTTTAAGATTACTGAGATCTTTTTGATATCATAACCCGCCAAAAGATATATAATTGAATTAGCTTTCCAACACCTCCAGTTTTGCCTTAATTCGACATTGGAGTAAAAATTTATGCTCGATTTATCAAAATGGTGTCTGTCTGCCACGACACAATGGCTTGGTTGACGGACCATCGCACCAGTGAGGCTCGGCGTGAAAAACCATAACCCTTAAGTAGAAATACCAAAATTTGATTATTTTGGGATGGTTGGAGTGACGGTCTATCGCCAAAACCGTCAATCAGGATAGTTTTGCACTGTTAAAATGGTTTCAAAGGTTTTTCTTGTTCTTTTTCCACTCATTAAACACCAACTCAATGTTGTTTAAGCTATCCTAAGGCTGGAAGATATTTGTAAAATTCCCCAAATTCTTCATTAACTCAAAATTCAATCAACACATAGCGACAAAATAGAGGAATAAGTGATTTTCTTCTTCAAAGGCAAAAATTAGGATTCTTCAATTTCAAACTTCAAATACAAAGAGTTCTTTCACGACCCAAACCAGGGTTTGGCCTTGAAGGGTATCTCGAGTCCCATGTGGATCGGAGATCACCCCCTATACCTAACCAAACCAAACACACCACACCCCAAAGTAGGCTAAATTTCGAACATATAACAAGATAAGAGAATATTAATTTAAGGATATTAAAATAAGTTTACAACCAAAACCAACCGATATCGGTATCAATGTCAATACCAATACCAATACCAATATCGACATCGCCCATGACAATAGTAATCTGACCAAGCCTCTAATAAAAAACAAAAAATATCCAGTCTAGACATGCCCCTGACCATAGCCAACACCAAATCCAAAGGAATAGTCAAAACATAAATAAAACCATAAACATGAAATGAGGTCTTCTGAAGTAGGAAAACTCACCACTTCAATCTGACTCGCAAGCTGATCCCGAATCCAAATCACTGATTAGTAGGAGTAGAAGAATGACTAGTCCCTACATCGTATGGGGATACAACATTTGAAAACGGTTAGCAGGGTGAATGCTAGCATGTAACTTAGGGATAAGGATAACATAATGATATGATCAATGATTTAAAATCATTCAAAGACAATGTACAAAATCAATTGCATAAACATATACATGTGTGTGTGTGTGTGTATATATATATATATATATATATATATATATATCACATACTAGTATAGGAAATAACGCTTAATATGTGTTTCAAAACCTTAGCCTAGATTGTAGCTCAACCATCATACAATAGTACCAACGGGCTATATGGGTCCCATCTCTCACCCTGTGGTCGGGCCTCAGTATGTGTAGCCACATAAATTAGAGAATAATCTCATAAATATGCACATGGGGGACTCGAACTCTCCAACATATACCAAGGTGACTTAAGCACCCAATTACATAATAATTTATGGGGGATTTGAACCTTGCTAATCATGAATTAATAATAAGGGAGACTCAAACCTCCCTGGTCACTTTGCCCCCGCATCGGTAAACACGGTTCCTAGTGTCGGTCACTCAAGCCTCCACTTTTACTACTCAGCTACACAACCCTTATTAGAGCCCAATTAAAAAAGTTGCCACACATTCTCATTCATTGAACCACAATACACATTTAGGCATACATTGTTGATATCATCATACCAACTACACTTGCAAGGTAACATATTATGCCAAAATAATTTCCATTACCTTGGGGAGAACAACTCTATTTTTCGTTAATACATATTGGAGAACACCAACTCCCTTTGTTCATTAAATCATACCATTATATTTTAAATACTTTTATATATCATGCAATAGTTCAAGACTAGTTCAATTTTTACAAATTTCCACTGTTCTTGTAGCTAAAACCAATTTCACATTATGGGGTTGGGTTATAACCACTTTAAAATCACAAATTTGGGGAAATCACAATTCCCTAGTTCATTCACCATACCCATGCACCTAGGAGTTCAAAACCATATTAAAAGAATGAAAATCATATATGTAAACCATGAGAAACATTATTCAATTCATAACATTCGAAAAACCTAAACTTTGTTTTCAAAAAAAATACTGATCTTAGGAAAAATACTTTAAATCACATACCGTTGCAAAATTAATGTAATGCCCCATATTATTGTTAGCTCAGTTCAACTCCTAGTTGCATGCATAAGAGACTAAAAATCTAAAAATTTCACTGAGTGTTGGGGACTTAGTCATATTTTTGGCCTCCTAACTTTGAGGATTTTTAAATTGGTCTTCCCGACCTTGAGATATAGGTTTTTGAGTTAATTCATATTCAGAGGTGTAAGGAGAATGTGTCAAGGAATTTTAGAATATTTTGGAAGAGGATTGGGTCGTGTTTGGATTTTAATTCCAGCAGCTCACCGCGATAGTGGCACGTCACTATGGTTATAGCGATAGAGCCTTCACTACATCGCGGTGAGCTTTTAATCCCCATTATATTTGCGAATTTTAATGTATGAGGGCTAATTTGGTCTTTTCCCCTCAATCCAATTCGTAAAAACATGAATTAAAATGTTGGTTAGGGCATTATATGCCCATTTCCCCAATTCTCCTCTCAAAGAAACCCTAATCATCCCCTAAGTTCATCAAATTCAATTACCTCCTCTTTAAGAAAACCAAGAAATCAAGTTCACAATTCCAAGAACTTTCAAGAAAAGCATCAAGATTGTGTTTCTCTTTCAAGCTTAAGGATCCAAGGAATGCGTGATGTCATCCATGGGCTCTTTTCACCCATGGAGTCCAAGAATCCATTTTTATGTTTTAAATTATGAATTATACATATTTTGATGAATTGTCTCCATGAAGGTATTACAAATTTTAATTATAAATTATGTTTACAAGTTTTTTCAATGGAATGAGCCCTTACACATTTGAATGATGAATTTTTCATGTTGAATCCCTAATTCATGGTTTAGGTATTGTAACTATGTTCTTTTTCGCATGCTTTACCATTCCCCTTCATTTAGGCATGAGATGTTAGTAGCAGTCCCAAAGTTCCAAACGTACAGTGCTACCATAGACTTTGAGGGGTCCCCGTCAGTTAAGCATGACACCCTAGTCCTTCGAGATATCAGATTAGTGGATCCACACAGCCAGCATTAGTACCCATGGAACGGTACTGACACCCTTTTAACCGGGGTTATAGGTTAGACCCCAACAATAGATTTGAGGTATGTTAGTTATAGCTAGCTCCCACAGTCTCAGTACATTATTCAGTATAGTTTTAGTTCAGGTTTGCTTGACCAAAACATGCAGATTCTCAGCTATTCAGTTATCAGATCCATTTCAGTCAATTGGAGTTAGTTGGGGGTTTGTCCTATCAACTCCACTGTCAGTTAGTTAGAGGCTTTTCAGATAATCAAATGGTCAGTTAGATAGTTATTCAGTTACCAGACATTTTGGTATTATCAGTTGTTTTAAATTGACAGTTACACTTTCAATATTCAGATTGGCATGATTATGTTTCTGGTATATCTTCCACATATGTGTTTTGTTACTACTATACTCAGTACTCACAACAGATACCGGCTCATGAGTTAGCTTGTGGTCATTTGTGACCGTAAGCACTGTTGTCGCGACTAGGGGGTAGCCTCGAGTTATGATAATTAAAAATGAGGGAAGAGTAACATGCCTGAAATAGTAAGATGTACGGAGAGAAACCACCCTTAGTAGCCCTTATTAATTAACCTCTTGAAACCCTAGCCTTAAATTAAACAGAGAGTTTAAGAGTGTTTAATCTGTTAAAGTGTTGAATGAATGCCCCAAAAATATTTTATGGAAGCATGGCCTAAAGGGTTTTAAGTAGGAAATGTGTAAAGTGCCCCTAACTTAAAAGCTGGAAAAACATCATATTGGGTTACGAGTCGACCTCTTGACTCGTACCCATACCTTATGACTCGTGACCACAAGTTGTAACTAAGACAGTCGGCAGGACCCCCAACACTGTTATCCCTACAACTCAACCCACCAACTCGTAACATGACCCTACGACTCATAAGGTCCTACTCGTGAGCAACTCAAAACCCAAATAAATCCAACATTGGACATACTGAAATTTGAACCTACAACTCGTGGCATATCCTTAAGGCTCTTAGTGAGCCACTTTTACTCAGAGAAGAATCAAGCCTCAAACTTACTGGTTTAGGTATGACTCATCCCAATAAGTCATTAAGACACCCTACGACTCCAGGGGTCCAATCGTAACCAAGTAGTGAGCCCAAAGCTCAAAAAATTTTGGAGGGCCAAAAATCTGAGGCGTACAAGATCTTTAAGGTTTTCAACATCAGGTGTATGGGATTTTATCAATGGATTTCCTTTCACCCATTGAGTCCGAAAGATTACTCAATTCCCCAAGTTTAATTAACCCTTCAAGCTTAGGATTTCCATCGAAAGTGTGAATTTCTTATGTTTTTAGTTTTCTTTTTTAACTAAACCATAGATATATGTTTTCCTATAAATTTGAGTATATTTCCATACTCAGAATTATAAAATCTCATTATATTGATAAATTCTTGATTTTTGGGCTTGAGTTATGAAATATTTTATTATATGTGTAGAATCATTGAGGACTTACGTGTGTAGTTTCCTAAACATCATGGCTCATTTGATTCACCTCTCTATCAATGCTTATTATATAGCCGAGTATCTCTTGTTTTGTTGGGTTACAAACTATTTATGACTCATTTAGATACTTGGTTATATGTTAAGTTTGTCAATCCTTAGCATGGTGATAGATTTGTTAATTCTAATCCTTGTGCTAACCCTCATACTATGAGGAATATTTGGTTGTTTGTCCTTCTTATATGTTTGAAAGGTTTGGATTCAAGGACGAATCCTTTTGAAGAGGGGGAGGATGATACAAGCATGGTTAGCTTGAAGCACATTAGGAGGGGCTTCATATATAGATGATAGCTTAGAGCCCATAGAAAGACATGAAGACACAAATACACAAGGTCATAAGCAATCAAGATGTCATTTGGAAAATCAAGAAGGTCCCATATGAGTTATTTGTAAAAGACGCACTTTTGAGCTATTTTTATAGTAGGCTATTTTTGTAAAGGCAATGACTATAAATAGTTGTCTTAGCCATTTTCATTAGGGAGATTTTGGATGACTGAATTGTCTTGAATAGACTTGATATTTAGTTACTATAGGTTAGGATAATGATTGGATTCAATTCCAGTTGTTAGCTTCGATCGAGTGATTAGGGTGGATTACCGAATTGCTTGTGTTATCTTCTTCACTTGATTGATCATCAATGTCACGACTCGAGCTAAGGCCCTGGTCGCAATGGGTATCCCGGACCATGAAAGCCCGAGAGACCCCTTAGTATGTAATCATAAGCATAACTCATATGATATATATGCGGAAGATAAACTGAAATTATGTTAGTCCCAAAATCAAACTGAAAGATTCATAACATCATATTAAAAGGGAAAACCCAAATCCAATCTAAAACCATATACGAAGCCTCTAGTGAACTAAAAACAATAGTTTGACTAGACCGGTACAAGGCCCCCGGCTAGACCATACCAACTATAAAAAGGAAATAATACATGGGATAGATGACTTCTGGTGTAAGGGAGACTCACCAATCTCTAAAAGTCTGGAAAACAATCTACCAGTTTGCAGGACCACGGGAATGAGCCTCAAAACCTGAAATATAGGGGGTTAATACTCGAAAGTACTGGTATGTAGAACAATCCAAAATAACATATTTTTATACAACAAAAGTGAGAGCATTTTATAAAGCAGTTTAGCATAAGGTAAATGAAAACACATGGGCATAATTTGATAAGCAAAATATTTTCTTGTAATCATGACTCAGCTCTTTATTTTACTTCCGAGCTAGATAGTACACCTTACATTTATAGTACCCACAATCTATATGGGTACACCATTGACTCATCGGCAAGCCCTCAAATCTAAGTTTGCCATAAAGATTGGAGTCCTAATTAGTGTTCTAGTATACCAGTGCCTCAGGTGCAAGTATACATTGGCTATAGCCAATCATGTCTCCCGAAATGGCAAAACTTGATTTCCAGCAATGAGCCCTTACACTCAAATGCCTTCTTCGAGTAACCATCTAACTCTCTTGAAGCCTAATTTTAATTCTTTAAAATCATGCTTCATGATAAAAAAAAACATTCAATGCTTATTCTGTTAAGGGCATATCACAACAAGGTATCGCTATACCCAAACTTGTAAGTCATTCATTTCATACCACATCATATCCATAGCCCTTTTTACATAAAAGCATATTAATGACCACCCAAAGAATTTAAACATCACAAGAGAGTTCTTATTTCAAAAGCATCTGCAAACTTATACAAATACACTCTCTTTTCAAGACTTAAACACGCAGTGGCCAAATTAATCATTATTCATATGCAGTTTCTTCATTAGGAAACCATAGCATTTAAAATAGAAATCACCTCTTTGAAAAACACTTGAAACAACCATCCATAAAAAGTAAAAAGACATTTAAACTCATGAATCATCATCATTCATAAAACAACCCCAACATTTGTTAATGGTAAATCTCATGATCAAAAAGGGGCTTATAATTTATGCTCTCAAACCCAATTCACAAATCATAACATTCTAAGACCATAAATTTCATCGCGGGGAAGGAAATTCGCAATTTATATTAATAAATCACTTTTTGAACTCAAATCATGTATGCACAAGATTATAAATCAAGCTTATTCAAAACCCCCATGGCAATTACGTACTTTCATCAAAACGGGTTTATGATGCATACTCTTTAAATAATTTCCAACACCCATTACATATAGATACATATATATCTTAAAAACTTGTTTAAAGACGTAAATTTATGCCCATGAGATTTAGGATAGTCCCACATACCTTTTGACGGAGAAAAATTGAAGAGAGCGTAGCAAAATTGGACCTTCAAAGCTTGAATTCCTTAACCCTAGGTAGTTTCTCCCCTTTGATTTAGGGAAGATGATTTAGGGATTTTACAAGAGAAAATAATATGTTTAAGGTTTAATACTCGTTCAAAGAGGGTTAGGAATGGTTATGGAATGATAAAAGACCTTTATGTCCTTAAAATAAATAAAAATGGAACACTTTTTGACGCTCTAGACAGGCTATGCGTCGCATGGATAAAGCAAACCTTAAGGTTTGTGTCGCATGGCCATTGCATAGCTGAGGCAGTGTGCTTACGCGATTGCTTTGCGGCACATGGCCATCGCACACCCTGGACAGTGCCTCATTCAAACACTCGTAACTGTTGACTACGGACTCGAATTGACAAAAGATCGGTGGCGTTAGAAAGAAGACTCGAAGAGTTTTAATTTGATATCTAATAGGCCACATAACTTTTTATATACAAGGAGAAATGGTTGTTGGAAGTTAATCCATGAATAGTCGTCAACTAAAAGTCAATTGATAGGAAAGTTCTCAACTTAACTTTTGAGCTAAGAGATTTTTATGACGTATAATCATCCCCAAGGATCTTCCCACACTAAGTAATTGTTATTCACTCTTATATATAAATAAAAACCATTGCGTTTGGGTCTATAAACGTAGGAAAGATGGTTTAATGTTATCCCAAAAGTACGGGGTGTTACATTATCTATCCTTTGGGATCATTCATCCCCGAATGATGGATAGGAACTTGTTAAATCTCTAAATGTATGGAATAAAAAATGTAACCTCGCATTAAAAAATTTTCCACAAAAAAATATGCAAAGGTATCAAAAGAGATTTACGATAACCCCTAGTGAATCGTGTAAGAACAAAGCATAGGATATTAAGAATTGACATAGAGATGACCTTGCATACGAGTTTTAGGGATCATGATCATCACAACATATGGCATGAGTTTATTTGGTGATCATAGGCCTGATTTACATTGGTACTAATAATGAATAAGATTTCATGGGAGATAAGAAATAGAAGCATTCTCTACCTTACAAGATATAACGAATAGACCTAAAACTTAGAGACACTACTTAGCTATGCCCCAAATAATAAATAACATACTTTATCATTTCCATCTTACAATTCTCCCATAACACATCTAACCACAAGAGTTTGAGTTCGGTCATACAGTACTTCTATGTTTAAGCCTAACCCAAAGTTAAAAGGTGCTAACTTAAGCTACGGGACCTTGTGTTATACCTCCCATTAGAAATATCACCTTACCTCATCACTGTAATCCAAAAACCTCATCCTAATTAAAGGAGTACTAACCACATAGCAAATTAGTTTGCGTTTTTATCAATCAGAACATCCAAGCCTATCATTAC
This sequence comes from Capsicum annuum, assembly GCF_002878395.1. Taxonomy (NCBI): domain Eukaryota; kingdom Viridiplantae; phylum Streptophyta; class Magnoliopsida; order Solanales; family Solanaceae; genus Capsicum; species Capsicum annuum. The sequence goes on from NC_061120.1 coordinate 126,773,809, forward strand.
TACACCCACTTCATGAATCTCCCCACTAAGACTAGCAAATTCAGTCACTCTCACAAAGATTTTCACCACATATCTTCTTCCTAACTATTTCACATAATGAAAGTTCATATCTTTCTTTACCCCTTCACCTATAACCTTATCTCGAGAATCACGTTAAAATTTTCACATTCAAGAATATCTACTCCCCTACCTAAGACATTACTATGCTTCCACAACCACCATCATACTGGCATACGGAGGGTCATTGAGGGAACCGAGCATAAGCATCATGAATGGGAGTAACATGAGTCGACTATAAATTATACTTATTGCACTACTCATGGTGGGACATAAGGTAAAGATATGATACAATCATAAAGTTCTTCATATATCAAGTGTTTGGATCATAAGCAGAGAGTCATTTGGCATAAACACAACATAATATGAGTTCTTAGGACGGACCATAGGAAGAAACAAAAATGCTTACATCATGAGTCATATAACATAAGGTCAAAATTCATGAAGTCAACGATTGAGATAAGGATTATACTTGAATCTATTGCATCTTATTTTTAGAGTTGAGATAGTCATGAGTTTGCATGAACCTCATCACTTTGGCTAATCCCAACGTAAAATAAATTGGAAAATATAGAAAGCATAATTTCTTAGAACTAAGTATGATATCAGACATGGACCTTTATGGATCATGAGCATCATAATATAGAGATTGAATACATGAAAGACTTGATTTATTGAGACATCATTGCTTCTAGTCTGGAGGTAGGAACATGACATAACTTACATAGAGAACTCAGACCTTATACATAGGCAAGACTTGAATACATAAGACTTTAGTAGAATGGACTCTTAAATTGAAGTAGGAGGAGTTTGCTTGAATAGGAATAGGTTTATCATGACTCTTCCCTACAACTTGCCACAATGAGAAAATTGGGAACTAACTTAACTTATCATATCACCCTTAGAGCAAAGTCACACTCCTAAACTTAAGGATATAACCTCTCATCAAATCTATACCCACAACTCTCAATATAAAGGGGTATCACCATGCACATAAATGTAAAACTCCCCTCAATAATTTTAATATAAAGACACTAAATTCTTTCAAGGACATCCTCTTCAGGGACACTAATCATAACTTCCTCCAACCCCCAAAGTCATTGACTTATGACTAACATTATCATGGGCATGGACATCCATGCTTCTAAACACTTAACACTCCATCTTCAACTCCTTAGAATGCTAGAATTACACCTCTAATTACATAACGTACAACTTAACAAAACTCATAAAATGATACCTAAAGTGCATATTACCTACCTATATATCCTCAGTTGAACTCTAAAGAACACCCTATGACATCTTCCCAAACTTCTCCATACTACAAAATTCAAAAAAGTGAGCTAGGTACACATGACACTCATACATATAAAGCCTTATCTAACAACATGCTACCTGGAGGGTTCAACTTATTCTTATAAAACCTGAAGCTCTTACTAGCTGATGACTCAGACGTAATTCATTACTTTAATACTAGTCCTTATGTATTTATATCATAATTATCCACCCAAATTTTGTAAGTTATCAACCTAGGATATTTCATGCATCACATCACTAATTTATTCCCACAAAACATACATCATTAATCTTAAGATACGATTCTTACCACCACACTCCACATCTAAAGTTTAAGCCTAAAGTCTAGTATCAATCATGTACCACCGATGAAGCATGCCACATACTATACTAGTCCATCAAATTGGGAAATCAAACCAAATACATCATTTCACTTAACTACTACCTACAATCACATCCTCTACACGACATTACTACTACACCTTAAAATCCACTACATTTCTTCTCATATGTAGCACTAGTTTATAACTGCTAGAGAAAAGGCAATCAAGGTGGTGCAAAGTCATATAATAAGGATAGTTGATCTTAATCTTATACTATAAACCATTACGATCTTATCAACATATTCCACTTTCTCATATCATATTTACTTATCTATGCATACATTTTGACTATTTCCAAAATCTCATAAATATCAATAAGTTTTCCCAAGTTAGTCGATACTTATAACTTATTGGACAATCTACCCTCTTTCATTCACAATATATAATTGATTTATACAACTACCATAACTATCTATTCTGAGCTCCTTACCTATTTAAATAAATGATGATCATAGCCAATCACTTCCTTCACAGACTACCATGCAATCTATAAATCTTGCTACAACATTAGCCACTTATTATAAAAAGGAAACCCCCCTCAATCAAAGGTTATACAGCTAAACTAGCTTCTATATGTAAAATTTACCCTCATTCTGACTTCTAAACTTGTGACTTCATATCACTGACTTCTGGTCCATCTTACGGCTCATAGGTTATGACACTTTATCACATACTACTATACATGTGAAAATAATGTTCCAACATTCTGCCACACATTATTACCCTTAAGTATGATATCTGAATACACTCCATACCTTAGGATTAAATGAACGATTGATGAAGATAGAGGAATAATCTTAAATAAACATACTTTAAAGCACTTATGGACTCCTCTCAAGTCCTTGTGCAATTTCATAATCTCTTATGACTCAATTAGAAAGGACCACATCTTTTATACTCTAAGCTTCTGCACTTGAATCGCCTCTACAGTGAGACATAGCTAATAAAATTAGAGTACAGAAGGAATTTGGAGAACTTCCATATGGACAACACAATGGCATGATCTAGAGCATGAAATAATAGAAAATATCTCTAAAATCCCTCATACCTTCCTCCTTATAAATATGGCATACTACATACCCATAAAAAAAACTCTACTCGACACAGCTTCGTAGATACCCTAGGACCATGAACCATGCTCTGATACCAAGCTTGTCACGACCCGAAGCAAGGCTTTGGCCATAACGAACATCCCAAACCATACAGGCTCAAGAGAACCCTTAGCATATAATCATAAGCATAACTCATATGATATAAATGTGAGAAAGATAAACTAAAAACATGGTAGTCCCGAAATAAAATTAAAAGCTTTATAACATTGTATTAAAAGGGAAACCCCAAATCCAAAATAAAAATAATAGTCTGACTAGACCTACAAGTCCCCTGGATGGACCATAACAACCATAAAAAGTAAATAATGCATGGGATAAATGTCTTTCGATGTAAGAAAGACTCATAAATCTCTGAAAGTCTAGAAAACAATCTACCAATTTACAGAACCACAGGAATGGGCCTCAGAGCCTAAAATATAAGGGGTCAATACTCAAAAGTAGTGATATCTAGAACAATCCAAAATAATATATTTATATATAACATAAGTGGGAGCATTTCATAAAGCAGTTTAGCATAAGGTAAATGAAAACATATGGGCATAATTTGATGAGAAAAATATGTTTTTGTAATCATGACCCAACTCTTTATTTTACTTCTGAGCTACATGGACAATTACGTACTTTCATCAAAATGGGTTTATAATACATGCTCTTTAAATAATTTCCAACACCCATTACATATACATACATATATATCTTTCAAACTTGTTTAAATATGTAAATTTATGCCCATGAGATTTAGAATAGTCCCACATATCTTTTAATAGAGAAAAATTGAAGAGAACGTACAAAAATTGGACCCCCGAAGTTTAAATTCCTTAACCCTAGGTAGTTTTGCCCCTTTTGATTTAGGAAAAATGATTTAGGAATTTTAGAAGAGAAAATAACGTGTTTAAGGTTTAATATTCATCTAAAGAGGGTTCGTAAAGGTTATGGGATGATAAAAGATCTTTATGCCCTTAAAATAAATCAAACAGAACACTTGTTGATACCCCGATTAGGCTATGCATTGCATGGACATTGCATAGTTGAGGCAGTGTGCTTAGACGATTGCTTTAACTTCGCACACCCTGGACAGTGTTTATTCAAACACTCATAACATTTAACTTCGAACTCAAATTGACGAAGGGTCGGAAGTGATGGAAAAAAGACTCAAAGAAAGTTAATTTGATATTTAGTAGGCCATATAACTCTTTATATCTAAGGAGAAATGGTCACTGGAAGTTGACCCATACAAAATCGTTAACTAAAAGTCAATTGATAGGAAAGAGGCCAACTTAACTTTTAAACTACGAGATTTTTACGATGTATATTCATCTCCAAGGATGTTCCCACACTAAGTAATTGTTATTCACTCTTGTATCTAAATAAAAAACCATCGGGTTCTAGCTTATAAACGTAGGAAAGATGGTTCAACATTAGCCCAAAAGTGCGGGGTGTTACAATTGAGTTATCATTTTGTGGATTCAATTTGATTTCTCATGCATTTGATTAAGTTCTCTTTCTCCCTTGACTTAATTATTATTTAGTTTAGCCTTTCTCTCTTCACTTGTCATCTCTTATGTCTCTACTATCTTTACTTTGTGTTGTTGATTTTTTGTATTTCGATATCGATTTTAGTCGCATTCGACTAGGATCATTATTATTCTGGTATCTAATTTTAGTCACATCCGCTCTGATACCAAAATAATAATGATTCCCTGGTCAGATGTGACTAAAATTGATATAAAAAAATGCTAAAAATCAACAACACAAAATAAAGATAGTGGAGAAATAAGAGATAAAAAGTGAAGAGGGGAAGGATCAATTGAGTAATAATTAAGCCAAGGGAGAAATAGAACTCAATCAAATACATGAGAAACCAAATTAAATCCACAAAATGACAACTTGATGATCAATCAAGCGAAGAAGATAACACAACCAATATGGGAATCCACCCTAATCACTCGATCCAAGCTAACAATTGGAATTGAACCCAATCACTACCCTAACCTAGAGTAACTAAATATCAAGTTTGTTCAAGATAATTCAATCATCCAAAATCTCCCTAATGAAAATGACTAAGGCAACTATTTATAGTCATTGCCTTTACAAAAATATCCTATTACAAAAATAGCCCAAAAGTAATTATTTTATAAATAACCCACAAAGGACTTTCTTGATTGCCCAAATGGCATTTTTATTGCTTATGAAATTGTGTATTTATTTTTTTATGTTTTGTCCAGGCTCTAAGCTATCATCCATATATGAAAGCCCCTCATAATGTGCTTCAAACTAACCATGCTCATATTAAGAAGATAAATAAGTAAACAAGACACATAGACCGTTGACATTTACTAAAAATCAACAAGTACTGAAGTTGTCACGTGATTTCAAACCAAAACTTTCATAAATCCATCAAATAATCCTCATAATTAATAGGAAAAATAGAATAAATCTGCAAGAAATAACTAAGCAGCAAAGCCATCGATATCAGACCAAAATCTCAATTAGCACCAGTCAATATGAAACATTGTCATATACTACTATAGAGAAGTAGAATCATATCACATATTTAGCCAATCATGAAGGTTATTTCCATCGATGAAAAATTACATAAGGTCCTAATAAATAAATGCAAACTACTGAGTATACTGTCGTAAATCATTATCACCAAAGATGTCAATCATAGATTAAAGTCAAGCAAGAATGTCGGTAGCATTACAATAGACCAAATCTTAAAACATGAACATGCACCAATTGTATATTCATATATAGCAATTAGGCCAAAAATCTGAAAGTATGTAAAAAATTGGAGCTTTCCACATAGGATAGTCTAGATAATTAGACAAACACAAATCACAAAGAAATTTGACAAAACTATCAACCAGACTTCATAAATTTCAGATCACAAAATCTACCAAAAATAGTAAAAAGAAAAAAGGGGTGGAAGAGAATTCAGACATATAATTTAAAAGCAACCAAACGCGGGTGGATTCTTAAGAATCCATTATAACCCTTTGACCTTATCTATAAGATTGACCAAAGCATGGAGAAGCGGTGGGGTACGGGGTGTGCTCATTGGAGTTGAGGGTGGTGAAGCGTGCATCTTAGTGGATATTTTATTGATAAGGTTTTCGCAGATTAGTAATGTAATGGTGGTGTGGAGAGGAGGGAAGAGAAAATAAGGAGGCAACAAATTTATAGAGAGATTACAGAGAGAAAGGAAGAAGGAAGAGCAGCACTGTGGCGAGGGAGAGAAAGAGGTACCGCCATTGGTTTTGGCGATGCAGGTGCGGGTTACCGAAAAGGGTGAGGCGACATTGATTTTTTAGGGAGAGAAATTAGTGAAAGAGGATATGAATGGGGATTAGGATTCGTTGGACAATTAAAAATGAAGTTAAGAGTGTTTTAATCTGGGTTGTTGGGTCATATTTGATCAACAACTAAGTTTAAAATTAGAATATGGGTCAGGTTTGGGTATGAAATTAGATTATGGATTGGGTTTAATTAAAATTTGAATTGGGGATTTGAATTTGAGTCAAATAAAAAATAAATTAGGCTAAAATTGATATCAATTGTGCAAAAAATGGCTAGAAATTAAATAAATTAGAAAAAATTTAATTGAGTTTGAGTTACGATTTAATAAATGTAGTAAATGTATAATAATAATAATAATAATAATAATAATAAATAAAGTCTTATAAGTTTGTGCATGCATATTTATGAAAAAATAGTTAATGAATATTACCAAAATTAAGTAAATATTATTTAAAATATAAAATTTCTTGGTATATAAATTGCATACATCAAAATCATGCATACGACACATCAATATTTATTTGATACGATAATAATATGAAAGAAAATATTTAACATTCCAAAGTAATAATTTTGGTAATATAGCAGCATAGGAGGCATATCGGGAGGTCAAAATTGGGTGTCAACACAATCCAACTTAGCCTAATTTAGGAATATTGGGGATGGAAGGGTGAATTGACCCTTAAGATGAAATACTTGTTATGCCTATAGGATCCAATTACCCTAGGTTACTACCATGTTAGACATAGTTGAGGTTAAGGACCCGTTAGTATAAGGTTTACTACTTAACTCGATGGATTAGTACTATTTCTCGGATTATGGTATTATGGTTATGCTGGGTATTTATATATTACTGGTTCCGAAGCCATGATTATGATATTAGTTGGATTTAGGGAGAATATTTTATCCTTGTACAGGACATAGTCGTAGCCTGTGGACATTTAGGTACTTATAAATGTAATATCTGGATACTGATGATGACATTTCATATATTCGGTACATTCATGCTTACTTAATGGTACGATTCTAACTAAAAATATTATTTTATTACTATTTTCCTAAAATGATATTTATTTCCACTTTTCACTTTTAATATGGATTCTTTCATAACGAGAATTGTACCACCTTAATGGATGTTTTATGAGATTTTGAGACTAAAAAGTGATATTTTAGAGATTTAACCGAGATAAATTTTGGTTCACAATTTTACTACCGTTATTTACTTTGATCGAGAGAGATTTCAACCCTTTCTACACTTGATGATTTAGTCCTGGTTATCCAGGGTAACAAATATATAAACTTACACTCTTTTAGCTATGATTAAGGTCTGTACATTTATTATATGTATATCTTTCTGATAACGGATAGAGTAAAGTTAGGATAATGATGATGATTAGAAATCCTGAATCAAAACTAGGTCGGTGTATATGGGTACTCTCAAACCCCCTGGAGGTTCGTTTGTCTGTGATCCATCGTGCCGGAGAAGAGAGGCACCATAGGTCTTAACTTTGTGAGTTGTTGAGCTAAAGGAGCTGTATATACTGGGTTATATTATGGCACTTGGATCAGTTAGGGTATTATGGACTTACCTTGCATTCATTCATGCATGCACATTGCCTATCATCGATATGTTGTTTGGTCCCTATTCCTATCAGTCTTATGAGGAGTTGCATAGTTATAGGTTATGAGTGTTACTTAATGTGTGTTGATTGAGCCTTTGGGGGTATGGGGCTCGATTTATGTATTGTTTGTCCAGACTAATCGGTTACTATATTATTGTTAGTTTGTGGCAGGTTGATTATTGGTTTGGTACTGAGATTCGAGGTATGATTTTGATTTCTTTCTCCTATGGGTTATTTTTACTATGGATAATTATCTTATATTAAGACGTTTGGATTAGGGACCTTATTTATGCTAATATTAGTTCCTACTACGATTAGGAGGCCTTAAGATGCTAGTATGACTATCTTAGATTGTACCTTTGAGTTTGTCTTACATATATATATGTGTGTGTGTGTATTTTTGTGTGGGTATCTAGCTATATATGTGTGTTTGTGTGTGTTTCTAGCTGTAGTATTACCGTATATCCCTTTCTTTCTTCATTTATTCATAATGTATATCCATTTTTTGACCTTATATGCTACTCTATATTCTTCTTCTACCCTCTATTTGTATATTGGTCAGTGATGTATAGTATAGTGCTTTAGTGTCTAAGAATGGTTAGGATAGGATAGTTTATCCTTATTGGCTCCTTAGTTTTATTATGTTAGTTTCCTGGATATTTGGTTGTAGTTTACGTTTTCGCTTGCATGTTATGTATTTACATTATCTTTGGATCTCAGTTGGTGCCTACTGATTACTATATGTTTGGTACTCATACTATACTTCTGTAGCCTGTACATCATATTACAGATTCTCATCATTGTTGTGTGCATCGTGCGAAGCAACTATGGATCGGAGATATAGGGTGAGCTCCTGGAGTTTAGAGTAGTACTATTCTCCCTCTTAGATTAGATTAATCTCTATGTTTTATTCAGAGATAGGCTGTGTCAATATATTTATTTAGTATTTTATTTGTATTCTGGTTATATTAGAAGCTTGTGTATTGATTCCATCAGGTTTTGGGACTGTCTTGCATCTGTCAGTCTTTTATTTTATTCATTCTGCTATCTTCATTCATTTCTCTTAGTAGTCCTTTACTAGCATTTTTTGACTACAAGTCACTGTGGGTTGTAGTAGGTGTCATCATGACCTGAGAAATTGAATTATGACATAGTTACTTAAGAGTAGCCTATGAGTGAAGCGGGTTGCCTAACCTATTTCAAAGCAGTAACAATATAAGTAAATAAGTCAGTATTTTTACGTGAAAAATAGACGACTAAAAAAAGGTGTGAAAAATCACGACTTGTACCTCTACAGGATTTCACCCCAACTTCACTAAATAACTTGAGCCTCAGCAACAACAAATTACAAGACTTCTATAATCTAGGAATTATAAACTCTAACTCATATTCAAATAAAACTCACAAACCTCCCAAGGTATGTGATCCCAATTCTTTGAGTTCTCTAACTTGAAAATAATAATCTAACTCAGTTCATAACTCACTGAAAAATAAGATTACATCAAAGTTACGGTTCAAGAACTAGTCCTAATACATGAAAACTAAGACTCCTTATCTTTCTAAATATTGGAACCATATTCAACAAAATGTTTCTTCAATCTTCAAGTTGTACACTGTCAAGTTAATTTGTCAATTGCCTTTTGCTTTGTAAGTGCATGAGTGACTGTGAAAGACACTTCCTTTATTTATACACAACTTTCAAGGAGTTCTTCATCAAATCAAACTTCTTTCTTCTTCACGACTCTTATATCCTTAGAGTTTTATCTTAAAGACAACTCCTTGAGATCAACCTGTCTTCAACTGTTGTATTCAAACTTAAATTCTTTGATTTCATACTTGATAATTTATTCAAATTTATCAACTATATTAGCCTCTCCATTACTTTAATCGAGCAGCCTTTTTTCTTATATTAGTTATCTTTTTATGAGGTTACATCCTTGCACCTGTGTATCTATGAACCATCTTGATCAACATGTTTCATTCACTTGTCAATCATCAAAAGTACGTAGAACCCAACGGATCCGAATTATAAACACCTAGAACTAAATTCGATTCGAAAAATTAAAATATTCTAAAATTAAATTCATAAATTGATTTAAATTTGAATAATTCAAATTTTTTGAATTGATCTGAATACTCAATTTGATTTAATTTATGCACACCCCTAAAATCCATTACTCAAAATAATATAAGTAATACCAAACGATGATAAAAATAAACTTGCTATAAATGTATTTACATTATAGTGAATGTCTATCAAGATTTAGTTGATATCTATCAGGATTTGAAGTATTTGTCTTATAGTCAGAAACTAGGAGTAAATTGGGCTTCCTTCATTGTAAATCATCCTCAACAATATTACGATCTCTCATCCCTCAAGAGAAATAAATAAAGTCTCTCCTCTTCTCTCTCTATTTATTCTTCTTCTTTATTCTTTATTATTTCATAACACGTTATAAGCACAAGACTCTACCGTCTAAATTTGAAGGCTAAGGCTAAGGTATTATTTTTTTATTTCTTCCTTTTTCCATATGGCTGACAATCTTATAAAGTGTGAGTTTGTAGCCCTTCAAAGTTTGGGCAAGAACTATATTACATGGGTGTTGGATGCTGAAATTCACCTAGATGCTATGGGTCTTGCTGTAACACCCCGTATTTCCCAAGCATAATTTAAGTCTCAGTGCATGAGTATTCATATATGAAATTTCTAAATATCTCATTATTCTTCAGTCTAGAGGTTGTCATTGCGTAGGAAATTCATTAGCCTTCTAATGATACAAAATTCACCCAAATCTGATAACCAGGTAAGAAGTTATGGCGATTTTATGTTTCAGTCGCAAAAGATCGTTATTTTAACCTCTAGCGCGTCGCGTAGATAGTCCAAATGACAATTGTCGATTTCCAGTGTAACTCCGCGATCATGGCACATTGCGAAGTAGGCTAATTTCCCATTTTTCAATTTTCAGTGGGCCTCCGCGATCATGGCGAATCGTGGAGGTAGTCAAAATGGCATCCACAGACTTACCGCAATGGTGGTGCGTCGCACCGTCTGTCTTGTTCCTAGCTATCCCTTTTCCAGTGGCTTGGAGCGATGGTGGCGCGTCGCGTCAAGGCTAAAAATTGGGACGGTAAGTTTTCAGCTTCCATTTTTAAATTTGTCCAAGGGCATTTGGGTCATTTTCCATGGCCCCAATTAACCCAAAACACGAAATTTAACCCCTAAACACCTTAAGTAGCCATCATTATTCAATTATTCTTCAAAATTAAAGATCCCTTTTTTCAAGAACAAGAAACCCTAGATCTCATATTTAAGGCAATTTCTCAATAACTCTCCATCAATCCTTCCAAATTCGTCATTCCAGGTATGTTAGATGTTCATCCATGGATTCCTTTTATCCATGGAGCTCAAGTAACATTTTTAATTGTAAAGTTATGATCTTTTAAATTTATTTGATTTTAAATCATGATTTCATCCATTAATTTCCATGAACTTTGATTTAATACCATGTTCTAATGAAGTCATTGTTGTTATTCGATTCCTCATGTTTTAGTGTTATCATTTATTGAATTAAATCATGGATTAATATTTTCCATGATAATATCATGTCAATTATACCGGTCCTTTAGTAATTCTATGATTATTTTAAACCATGAACTGTAAGTGTTTGATAAAATGCCTACAAGAGCAGTTAATTTAAAAAGAGTCTTCATGCTATGTCCTTCAATGTTTTATTGTCATATTACTACTAGTTTTTTGAGTTCTGGGGGTATTGAATACCCAAAACAATAGTTGTTTACTTAATATTGTCTCAGTATCTTCAAAATAACTTCAGATTATATCATGAGCATTATCAAAACAGTCAGTTAAACTTAGAATAGTCTAGTGTTTCAGTGTCATTCAGTTGGGATTAGGATTTAGCACCAAGCGAGTGCAGGGATGGCGGCTTCCCCGTCAGATAGGCAAAGTCATTAGTAGAAGTCCCTATACTCCAGAACTACATAGCCAGCATAGGATATGAGTAGTCACCCGTCAGATTAGGCTTGACTATCTCGCAGGGGTCACCCGTTAGTTCAGGCTTAGTACCCTTAGTCCTTTGGACATGATATCAGTTTAGTGGATCCACACAGCCAGCATTAGTACTCGTGGCACGGTATTAAGACCCTTCAAATTGGGGTTATAGGTTGGACCCCGATTAGCTCAAATTGGGGAATGTCAGCTAGATGATATTTCCCACAGTCTCAGATATAGTCTCAGTTACAGTTATAGTTCAACTCTTCAGTCTTAGTATTGTTTGACAAAAGTGTATAGATTTCAACTAATTTAGTATTTCAGTTTACAGATTTTACTCATTCATGTCATATGTTTGGTCATGCATGTTCAGTATCTACAGATTTCATGCTCTCTATTTCGTATTCCATATTTTATAGGTATATTCAGACAGATCATTACTCCTATTCAAGAAACCTTACATGTTAGCCCACCTCATTTACCATACCAGTACATTCAAATTACTAATCGCATACCTTTCTTTTATGCTATGATGTCTCATATCATAGGTGCTGACGCTTATTTCTCAGATCACATTTAGTTCCTCAGATTCTCAACAGTACAGTAGCAGTGGTGAGTCCTTATCACCCAAGGATAGGCTATCTTATTTCATGTTTTTATTTTAGTAGTCAGTAGAGTTAGTTGGGTGCTTCTCCCATCAACTCTCAGTCTGTCAGTCTTAGAGGCTTTTTAGACATTACAGTTATTTAGTTGTTCAGTTTATCAGTACTTAATCAGATTCAGATAGTCATTTTTCTAAATTTATATTTTTGTTTAAATTCAGATATTTAAAACCTTATGGCACTTCAGTTATTCTTCTGGAATTCATGATTATATTATCCAATGGTCACAACAAGTACCAGTTCATGGGTTAGCTTGTGGTCCCTCGGGATTAAAAGCATCATATAATGACTAGGGGTAGTCTCGGGTTGTGACAAACTTGGTATCAGAGACTAAGGTTTTAAAGTATCCTAGGAAGTCTAAAAGCCACGTCGAGTGGAGTCTTGTGCATGGGTGTGTAGCGCGCCATAATTATGGACGAGAGGCTACAAGGAGTTTAGGAAAAAATTTCCCTTCTTTTAGTATTCATATCGTGTGAGTGATCATGAGCTCAAGTTAAACTCTCTGTCTAATCTGTTTCCTCCTTCCGTTTACAAAACATGCCTCCCAAGAAGAATGAAAGAAGAACAGGAACTCAGCCAACCCCTCAACCAATCCAGGAAGATCCTCTGAACAAGCATGTCTTTCACGCAGAATTCAGGGATGCATTCACTACTCTAGCAAACTCTGTAGTAGCACAGAATGAACGGCCAGCTGCTGTTTTGACCAACCTAGTGGCCAATACTGTAGCAACCAAAATTTGGGATTTCACCCAGATGAATCCTTCTTCTTTCATGGGATCCAAGATAGAAGAGGATCGACAAGAATTCTTAGATATGGTTTAGAAAGTCACGAATGCTATGGGGGTGACTTCTAGTTAGAGTGCCGAGTTAGCTGCATATCAATTATAGGATATAGCCCATACTTGGTTTAAGCAGTGGAAAGTTGATAGAGGTATTGATGCAGGGCATATAGAATGGGAAGAGTTCGCCATGGTTTTCTTGGAAAAATTCTTTCCATTAGAGTTGAGGAAGGCCAAAGTATTAGAATTTATTAATTTGAGGCAAGGTAGCATGAGTGTGAGGGAGTATTCTCTCAAGTTCACTCAGTTAGATAGATATGCTCATTATGTAGTGACTGACAGTAGGTCCAAGATGAGTAAGTTTGTATCTGGTATGTCTGATAGTATGGTCAAGGAGTGTAGGACCGTAATGTTGTTTAGCGAGATGGACTTGTCTAGACTGATAGTCCATGCTTAATAGATAGAGAAACAAAATACTAAGGAGGGGTAGAGAGAAAACAAGAGAGCTAGGATGGGCAGTTTTAATTTTAATCAGCCAAGGTCAGAAGGTGGTAACTGTCCTCAGTTTCATCAGAGGTCTTCAGCCCCAGTACCTTCTTCATCCAGTTCCCCAGTACCCAAATTCAAAAATGACAATAGGGATAGGGTACCAGGCTCTAACTCCTAGGTCAGTATAAGTAGTGCTCGTACAAATCCTTTATGTCAGATGTGTGGCAAACACCATCAGGGTGAGTGTAGAGTTTATAGTGATGTGTGCTTTGGGTGTGGCAAGCCAGGCTATCGGATTTGGGAGTGTCGGGTAATTTCTCAAAAAGGTAGGGATGCGCGCCAACAAGGCCAGTCTCATCAGTCGTCAGTTCCATCCGGCCTCCTAATTCAGCAGGGTATCACTTCCAGTGCTACCAGTGGTCAGTGTCCGAATAGATTATATGCTCTTTAGTCCCGCCAAGATCAGGAAATTATTCTAACGTAGTTATTAGTACGTTACAGGTCTTTCACTAACATATTTATGCTTTACTAGAACCTGGAGATTCTCTTTCTTTTGTAACTCCATATATAGCTATTGATTTTGAAGTCAGTCCTGAAACTTTAGTAGAGCCCTTTTCAGTATCTACCCCAGTGGGTGTTTCCATCGTATCCAGACAGGTATACAGGAACTGTCCGGTCGCAATTTCTCATAAAGTTACCTCAGTTGATCGCGTAGAGTTAGAGATGACGAATTTTGATGTCATTTTTGGGATGGATTGGCTCCACTCATTCTATGCCTCAGTTGATTGTAGAAACAGAATAGTTTATTTTTAGTTTCCAAATAAACCATTTCTTGAATGGAGGGGTAGTACTACAGCTCTTAGGGGTCAGTTAATTTTGTACCTTAGAGCCAGAAAGATGATATCAAAGGGGTGTATTTACCATCTTGTGCGAGTAAAAGACTCTAACTCAGAAACTCCTACTCTTGAGTCAGTCCTTGTAGTAAAAGAATTCTCAGATGTATTTTCTGAAGATCTTTCGGGAGTTCCTCTCAAAAAAGAAATCGACTTCGGAATAGACCTTTTCCCCGATACTCAGCCTATACTATTCCACTATACAGAATGGCTCCAGCTGAACTCAAAGAACTAAAGACCAGTTAAAGGATCTTCTAGAGAAGGGATTCATCAGACCCAGCATCTCCCCGTGGGGCACACATATTCTATTCGTGCATAAGAAAGACGGTTCTCTCAGAATGTGCATAGACTACGTCAGTTGAACAAGGTCACAATCAAGAATAAGTACCCACTTCGTAGAATCGATGACTTGTTCGATCAACTACAGGGTGCCAGTTATTTTTCCAAGATAGATCTCAAATCAGGCTATCATCAACTTAGAGTCAGAGAATGTGATATTTCGAAAAGTCGAAAATAGCTTTTCAAACTTGGTATGGTCACTTTGCATTTTAAGTCATGTCCTTTGGTCTTACAAATGCCCTAGTAGCCTTCATGGACATGATGAACTGAGTGTTTAAGCAGTACTTGTACATGTTCGTCATAGTCTTCATTGATGACTTGTTTACTCCAGTAGCAAAAATGAGCATGCAGACCACCTCAGAGTAGTGCTTCAGACTCTTAGAGCTTATCAGTTATTCGCTAAATTTAGTAAGTGTGAATTACAGTTAAGATTAGTAGCATTCCTTAGTCATATTATTTCTGGTGATGGCATTAGAGTTGATCCTGAGAAGACCCAAGCAGTGAAAAACTAGCCTAGACCCATCTCTCCATCAGATATCATGAGTTTCTTAGGTTTAGCTAGCTATTACCGTCAGTTTGTTGAAGGGTTGTCTTCTATTACATCCCTCATGTCTAGATTGACTCAAAAGAAATTTAAATTTCAGTAGTTAGAATCATGCGAGAAGAGTTTTCAGGAATTGAACACTCGACTAACCTCAGCCCTAGTTCTTACTCTACCAGATGGTTCAGATGGTTTTGTTGTGTACTATGATGCATCCAGAGTAGGTTTAGGTTGTGTCCTCATGTAGAGAGGTAAGGTCATAGCCTACGCCTCCAGACAGCTTAAGCCTTATGAAAAGAATTATCCGACTCATGATCTTGAGCAACAGCAGTAGTATTTGCCTTAAAGAATTGGAGGCATTACTTGTATGAGGTACATATAGATATGTTCACAGATCACAAAACCCTTCAGTATGTGTTCTCTCACAAAGATTTGAATTTGTGTTAGAGAAGATGATTAGAGTTATTGAAGGATTACAACATGAGAATTTTGTATCATTCGAGCAAGGCCAATGTAGTGGTTGATGCTCTCAATAGAATGTCTATAGGTAGTGTAGCTGATATTGAGGATGGTAAGAAGAAGTTAGCTCAAGAAGTCCATTATCTTGCCCGACTAGGTGTCCATTTACTCGATTTAGCAGAAGGTAGTTATAGGTGAAAAGTAGGTCAAAGACATCTCTAGTTTCTGAGGAGAAGGAAAAACTGGATAGAGATTCCAGTCTAGTTAAGTTGAAAGATTCAGTCAGAGATCAAAAAGTAAAGGTTTTCTCCCAAGGGGGAGATGGTGTTTTGCATTTTCAGGGTAGGTTGTGTGTGCTTAGTGTAGATGAGTTGAGGCAACGAATTCTTACAGAAGTGCATATTGCGCATTACTCTATTAATCCAGGGGCTACTAAGATGTACCGCGATTTGTGGGAGATCTATTGATGGAGTGGGATAAAGAGAGATATTACAGAGTTTGTAGCTAAGTGCTCTACATGCCAGCAAGTTAAGATTGAGCACCAGAAGTCTAGTAGGTCTATGTAGGAGTTTAGTATTCCCATGTGGAAATGGGAGAAAGTGAACATGGACTTTGTGACAGGGTTGCCTCCTACCCGTCATCGGCATGACTCTGTTTAGGTTATCGTAGATAGGATGACCAAATCATCTCATTTCTTGCTAGTCCACACCTTTTACTTAGCCGAAGACTATGCCAATCTCTATCTCAGAGAGTTAGTTAGGTTGCACAGTATTCCCTTATCTATTATCTCGGATAGAGGTACTCAGTTTACCTCTTACTTCTGGAAAACGTTTCAAAAAGGTCTTGGTACTCAAGTCCACCTCAGTAAAACCTTCCACCCTCAGACAAACGGTCAAGCAGAATGGACCATTCGCATGGGTTGTTGAATTAAATCACGACTTAATATTTTCTATGATAATTTCATGTCAATTATGCCGGTCCTTTAGTAATTCTATGATAATTTTAAACCATGAACTATAAGTGTTTGATAAAATGCCTATAAAAGCAGTTGATTTAATAAGAGTCTTCATGCTATGTCCTTCAATGTTTTAGTGTCATGCTACTACTAGTGTTTTGAGTCCTGGGGATATTGAATAGCTGAAACCATAGTTGTTTACTTAATATTGTCTCAGTATCTTTAGAATAACTTCAGATTATATCATGAGCACTATCAGAACAGTCAGTTAAACTCAGAATAGTCTAGCGTTTCAGTGTCATTCAGTTGGGAGTAGGATTTAGCACCGAGCAAGTGTAGGGATGACGGCTTCCCCGTCAAATAGGCAGAGTCGTTAGTAGCAGTCCTATACTCTAGAACTATGTAGCCAGTGTAGGATATGAGTAGTCACCCATCAAATTAGGCTTAACTATCTTGTAGAGGTCACCCATCAGTTCAGGCTTGATACCCTTAGTCCTTTAGACATGATATCAGTTTAGTGGATCCACACATCCAACGTTAGTACCCGTGGCACGATATTAACACCCTTCCAACTAGGGTTACAGATTGGACCCCGATTAGCTTAAATTGAGGAATTTCGGTTAGATGATACCTCTCATAGTCTCAGATATATTCTCAGTTATACTTACTGTTCAGTTCTTCATTCTTAGTATTGTTTGACCAAAAAGTACAGATTTCAGTTAATTTTAATATTTTAGTTTACAGATTTTACTCAATTTATGTCATATGCTTGGTCATTCATATTTAGTATCTACAGATTTCATGCTCTCTATTCAGTATTCATTGCTTTACATGTATATTCAGACAGATGATTACTCCTGCTCATGAAACCTTGCATGTTAGCCTACCTCATTTAGCATACCAGTACATTCAAAGTACTGATCGCATACCTTTTTTGCGCTATGATGTCTCATATCATAGGTGTTGACGCTCAGTTCCCGGATTGCACTTAGTTCCTTATATTCTCAGCAGTACAGTTGCAGTGGTGAGTCCTCATCACCCGAGGACAGGTTATCTTATTTCATGTTTTTATTTTAGTAGTTAATGAAGTTAGTTGGGGGCTTGTCCCATCAACTCTCAGTTTAGTTGGGGGCTTGTCCCATCAACTCTCAGTCAGTCATTCTTAGAGGCTTTTCAAATATTACAGTCAGTTAGTTGTTCAGTTTATCAGTACTTAATCAGTTCAGACAGTCATTTTCCTATATTTATATTTTAGTTTAAATTCAGATATTTAAAACCTTATGGCACTTCAGTTATTCTTCTGCAATTCATGATTATATTATCCAGTGCTCACAGCAGATACCAGCTCATGGGTTAGCTTGTGGTCCCTCGGGACTGTAAGCACCGTGTAACTACTAGGTGGTAGTCTCGGGTCGTTACACTTAGTGGACCTTTATCAAGCATCACTAAAGAAGAAAGAGAGAAATTTTAAGGCTAACTTTCTCTCTAAAAATAATATTGACATCACATGCTTGGATTTAGTAAACTTTTACGAGCACCTTGAAGGAAAGATTGATCACTTGATTGGTGATGGTTCCGTAAACATGGAAGAATGAATACTTTTATTTTTTTTTATTGTTGATAAGAGTTATAGAATAAAAATCATGTAAAAGTAGTTGTCTGCATGAGTGATAACACTTAAACTACACCTCTCTTACGAGAATGTAAGTGATCGTTGTCACTATATAACCCAACTAGGTTGGGGTCAAATCCCACAGGGAGTATGGTGTGAATTTGAGTTATCTGCGGGTTAATCAACTAATAGTTAGCAGTTTCCTGTGAATGGGGTTTTTGGAAAGGTAGCAAATAATTACTTATCAATTCAGTGTTTGAAATCAATATGCTAAGGGAAACCAGAGTTATGTTCACTATGGGTATTGGGATTTGACAGACGCTAGTAACGGTTCAAGATTCTTATGGTAGGTAGTAACAACAGACTATCCTTGTCGAAGTTATTTCTAAATGTTTCTCAGCCTATTTTGACATTTAACCACCTAATTCTTTCAAACTTAGGGAATTTATATTTCATAACAGGATGTTATCTCAAGTAAATTAATCTTGTTACAACATTAATTATTAAAAGGAAGGTTGATGCTTCCAAGTCCCTGTTGATAATTCGCTTCTTACTAGAGTTGATTTCTTATCTCAAGCAAATCACTAGTAATCAAGGCCTATTGTTTGCAACCAATAGTCAGAATATAAAATAATGAAATTAACAAGAAGTTTCTACCACCGTTAAAATCTTGAACACTTAGTTATGTCATATCCCACAACTCGGTTTAAGGGAATTTAGCTACTCATAATATAATAAGCAAGACAACAAGTTGAATTCATAATTTGATAGATGAACTTACAGCAAGATGAATAGCAATAAGTATTTCTCAAATTTGATCACGGTAAAAAAATCCCCAAACAATGGTAACAATCTCTCCAAAAATAATTCTATAATATTGCAGAGAAAACTAGAGAGAAAACTTGATGATAACGTGAAGTTCAAGATGCTTAAAAAAACCCTAAATTATGCCTTAAATACTTTAGCCTAATTATGGAAACAAATCATAGATTACAGATCTTTTTTTGCACAGGTGACGACAAAGTGTGATGCCTTATCAGGAGTCCGACGACTTATCAGAAATGTCATCAGCTTCTTCTCCAAGTTTGATAATTTCTGCCTTAGGCTGACGATGACACTTTGACAGCTTATGATGAGTCTGACGACTTATCAGAATTGTCGTCAGGTCCTCTTCCACTTTCATGATTTCTGCCTTGGGATAACGACATTTTTGACTGCTTATCAGATACCTGATGGCTTATTAGGGAATGTCGTTACACTTCTGTTCTCACTACCTCACACTGTCTACAACTGACAATGATTCTTATAACTTATTACAAAGTTGACGACTTACCAGATTGTCATCACTTCTTCACTTCAAATCTCATTCTCCGTCTAAGGTTGACGGCAACTTTGATAGCTTACACAAGGCTGATGAATTATCAGACAAGTCGTCAGCTATACTTCCCTCTCTACTTACTCAGAAATCAACTCTTTTACTTCTATTATTGTTGGTTCTCTTGCATCTTGACTTTTACTGCAATATCAAAGAGAAAACAATCAAAAACGATAAAAATTGCTTAAGACTTTGCAATTATTCTCAGTTAAAAGCCTCAAATGTGTTAGCATCTGCTTATACATCAACACCCTCAACTTAAAACAATTTCTTGTTCTCAAGAAACTAAAACACAATCAAGAGGATATAAAGTACATTTGACAGTCGACCATCCATATTATCTCAAAACATCTTCACCATCTCCAAGGTCAATTAATTTAAAAAACAAGTGTGCATATTATTGAAGAACAACAATGCGGCACACACAGGAATCAACATATGGCATCAATTTAGGAACAACAACCATGCATGTACCAAGATTACACTATGCAAACAAGTTAACAACTAGCAACGTAACCAGTATGCCCTCACTACAAAGAAGTCCCACTTGACTTATATCAGACATCACATATGTAACCATGCGGCCAATCAAAAGACGCTCACTCTCATAATGAAGTTCCAATCAATGTATGACAAATATCATAGGCTTGCCCTTATTTTCCTTACAAGATTTTCAGACAGGTCAGCTAGGATCACTATAGGTCTTCTCTTTGGCTTGTAATATAGGCTAGGGGCTGGTATGATACTTGATGATATTTAAAGTGACTAAGCCTCCTTGACACTACACTAGCTTCTGGGGTCTCACTTATTAACCTTTTTCTATTCTTCTCTTTTCTTGATCACACATATTCAGGATGGGTGCGGTCTTTTCTACAATCACTTCTTTTTTTTTTCATAATTTTTCTTTTCTTATTTTTTCCCACTACACCCAGCTTTTTATTCTTTTCTTTTACTCTACCTTTATCCATACCCATTTTACATCATGCACCCCTATGATAGCCATCCTTAACTTAGGCCATTTGCCTAAGTCAAGGTGCACAGTGTCCAATGAGGACCAGGGGCAAAACGGGTTTATTATGATATAAATAGGATGGTGATAGGTATCATAAAAAGAAATAGGCTATTCAGTCTCAAAATAGGATCAAGGGATATTATACATACAGGAAAGGTCATTTAGGCTAAAAGTGGGCTAATATCAAAACGGCCTATAATCCTTTCCTAACCCCTATCCTTTAACCTAGGTAAAACTAACCGGGCAAGTTCTAGATTCAACATACAAAGGGAACTAAGTTTGATCTCACGTGCACATGGCACACAAGTATATCACAAGCTACTACTTATCCCGTTCATGCAATTGTTTAGCAATGATTATCAAGTCACTAGAACTAATACTATAACAAGATACACAGTGGTCATAATTAGATACAAATCACACAGTTAAACAATCAAAACATTTGAGAGGTGTTCAAAAAATAACAAAAATATGTTAACTGCCTAAGGTACTTGTATTTCTCCTAGTCAACCACAAAATGTTACAACAACAACTCACCCTACACCCTCAACTTAAAATCAAAGAAAAACTGAACTAAGGGTTAGGGTATACCTGGAGTATATCAAGTACGGTGATCATGGGTTGCCTCCCAAGCAGTGCCTGATTTAACATCGCGGCACGACTTAGGTATCTCGATTACTTCAGACTTCATCGATACAGATAGTAGCAATACTTTTTATCGAGTCTTTTGGATTGATATAAAGTTTGACTCGTTGCTCATTAACCTTAAAGATACTGTCGTCTTCATTTTCAAGTTCTACTACAACAAATGGGTAGACTTAACTGTTGTCGTCTTCATTTTCAAGTTCTACTACTCCAAATGGGTAGACTTGACTAACTCTAAACAGGCCTGACCACTTGGATTTAAGCTTACCTGGGAACAGTTTGAGTTTGGAATTGAACAGAAGCACCAAGTCACCTTTTTGGAAATCTCTTGTCTCGACCCTTCAATCATGATACTTTTTCATCTTTTCTTTGTATAGGTCTGCTCTTTCATATGCCCCGAGAAAGAATTCATCCATCTCATTTAGTTGTCCCAGTCTTAGCTCTGCTGCCTCCTTCCAATTTAAATTTAACCTTTTGAGTGTCCATAAAGCCTTGTGCTCCAGCTCTATTGGTAAATGGAATGCTTTGCCATAGACTAACTAGAATGGTGACAGGCCAATGGGTTTCTTGAAAGCAGTCCGATATGCCCACAAAGCATCATAAAGCTTTTGAGACCAGTCTTGCCTACTAGCGTTCACTATTTTGGCTAGGATAGCTTTAATCTCTCGATTTGACACCTCCACTTGTCCACTAGTATATGGGTGATATGGAGTGGCTACTCTATGATATTTCACCCCATATTTCACTAAGGCAACTCGAAACACTTTGTTGCAAAAATGAGATCCTTCATCGCTTATAATAGTATCTGGTACTCCAAAACGAGAGAAGATGTTCTTCTTAAGAAAAGCAACATCCCTCTTTCCTTTATTGTCATACAAGGCAACAGTTTCGACCTATTTCAAGACATAATCAATAGAAACTAGAATATATTTCATCCCATACGAGCTTATAAAAGGACCCATGAAATTGATGCCCCAAACGTCAAACAATTCCACTTCAAGTATCTTAGTCAAAGGTATCTCATGTCTTTTGGAGATTGATCCCTACTTCTGACATTGGTCGCACTTCATCACAAACTCGTGAGTATCCTTGAACAATGTTGGCCAATAGTAGCCACTCTGCAATACCTTTCTAGATGTTCGGTCACCTACATGGTGACCTCTAACTGGGGAAGCGTGACATACTTCCAATATACACAATACATCCACTTCTGGCACACATCTCCTTATAATATTGTCAGCACAATGACAAAAAAGATATGGCTCATCCCAGAAGTAGTGTGTTACATCATAAAGGAATTTCTTTCTTTGATGGAAGGAAAAATTTTCTGGAATTACTTCACTCACAACATAATTTGCAAAATCAGCGTACTAAGGTATTTTCTCCATAGCAGCAGCCAAGATCTCCTCATCAGGAAATACATTATTTATCTCTATTTTATCACTAACTGCCTGCTCACCTTCCATTTAAGACAGATGATCCGCAACTTAGTTTTTGCAACCCTTCCTATCTTTGACTTCAAAGTCAAATTCTTGCAGCAACACCCATCTAATCAGCCTTGGTTTTGGATCCTTCTTAGCCATCAAATACCTCAAGGCTGTATGGTCAGTGTGGACTACCACCTTGGTCCCAAGCAGGTATGCCCTGAATTTCTCAAAAGCATACACTACAGCCAGGAGTTCCTGTTCAGTGATGGTGTAGTTCTTTTGTAATCCATTCAGTCCTTTGTTGGCATACTATATTGGATGAAATAGTTTGTCCTTCTTTTGTCCTAATACAGCTCCAAGGGCAACACTGCTTGCATTACACATGATCTCAAATGGTTTTAACCAGTTGGTGCAACAATGATAGGGGCCTCGACCAGCTTCTTTTTAAGGCATTCAAATGCCTTCAAGCAATCATCATTGAAGGAGAACTTCACTTCTTTCTCCAAAAGTTTGCAAAGTGGATTTGCAACCTTTGAGAAGTCTCTTATAACCTCTGGTAAAATTCAACATGTCCAAGAAAACTATGCACTCCCTTCACTGAAAGGGGAGATGGTAGTTTCTCAATAACTTCAACCTTGGATCGATCAATATCTATCCCTTTTGCTGAAATTTTATGCTCGAGAACGATGCCCTCATTTACCAAAAAGTAGCATTTCTCCCAATTAAGCACTAAATTAAATTTAACACATCATTGCAAGGCCATACTTAGGTTTTCCAAACATAGGTCAAACGAATCTTCCACCATAGATAAATCATCCATGAACACATCTAAGATGTCTTTCACCATATCTGAGAAAATAGACATCATGCACCATTGAAAAGTAGCGGGTGCATTGCATAACCCAAACGGCATCCTCTTAAATGTAAAGGTGCCATATGGGCATGTAAATATCATCTTCTCCTGATCTTCAGGAGTAATATAGATCTGGTTATATCCAGAATAACCATCCAAGAATCAATACCACCCTCTTCCAACCAATCGATCAAGCATTTGGTCCATAAAGGGCATCGAGAAGTGGTTTTTCAAAGTCCATGAGTTTAGTTTGTTGTAGTCCATGCAAAATCTCCACCCAGTCACATGCCTGATTAGAATCAACTCATTCCTTTCATTTGCAACAACAGTCATGCCCCCCTTTTTTGGGCACGCATTGAACTGGGCTCACCCATTTACTGTCAGAAATAGGGTGAACCACTCCTGCATCCAACCACTTAATAATTTCCTTCTTAACTACCTCTTGCATTGGTGGGTTAAGATGGCACTGGTACTCGATGGTTGGAATATAATCTTCCTTAAGTTGTATTTTATGCGTGAAGATGACAGGGAGAATGTCAATAATATCTGCGATAGTCCATCCTATTGCTCTTTTGTACCTCTGAAGTACCAAAATAAGTGCTTCTACTTGCTGCTCGCCCAAATCAGCTGCAATAATAATGGGTAGCGTGTTTTTGCTGCCCAAAAACACGTACCTTAAATGCCCTAGCAGTTCTTTCAATTCGAACATCGGTGGCTCTTTGATGGATGGCTTAACTGGTGGTATTGGTCGATTAGCAAGATCAAGATCTAGCTTCTTAGGAGTATAAGAGTATAAACCCATTCCTGACAAAGCACAACAGTCTCTTCGTACTCTTCAATGTCTTCACGATCAAAATTCATAAGACTGCGGCTAAAGGCTCAACAACAAGTTTCTCCTCTATTGACACCTCCTACTTATCCTCATAATATACATCAACAATTGAGAACACACTTATTTCTTTATGCTACTTCATTGATTAGCACACATCAAATTGCACCACCTCATTATTCATCTTAAATAAGAGCTCATTAGCTCGCAAATCAATCAACACACTTTTGGTTACGAGAAAAGGTCGACCCAAGATTATGGGCACCTCAAAGTCCACCTCATAATCTAGAATAATGAAATCCACAGGAAATATAAAGCTAGCTACCTTCACCAACACATTATACAAAATACCAATAGGTCATTTTACCGACCTATCCGCCATCACGAGTCGCATATTGGTGGGTGTGGGATTTCCCAAACCCAGCTTTTTATATATAGCCAGCGGTATCAGATTAATGCCCGCTCCTAGATTATATAAGGCCTTAGCGAATTCTAGAAACCCAATCATACAAGGAATAGTGAATGCTCCTAGGACTGCCTTCTTATGCACCAAGGACCTCATAGAAATAGCACTACAATGATGGATATTATCCTCTAGTTCGTAGCTCACCGCTCTTTTCTTCATCACAAGGTCCTTCATGAATTTAGCATACCCTGACATTTGCTTGAGTGCCTCCACCAAAGGAACATTTATTATTAACTGCTTTAACATTGCCATGAATTTACTAAATTTTGTGTCGTCAACCTTCTTCTTCAATCTTTGAGGAAAGGGAGGTGGTGGTTTTGGGAAAGTTTTTACTACTACTTTCTTTTCCTTCTCTTTCCCTTTTTCCAACTCATCAACTTGATGATGATTAAAAGAGATATCGATGCCATCCAGCTTCTTAGACTTCACTGGATTATGTTTTTCAAGATCACCATCTACTTCAATCACATCTTCAACTCCACCTTTGCCCACAGAAGGGCCAGGTAATATCTTACCACTTCTAGTGGTAATCGCCATACATGAGCCATCATTCCACATATTTTGAACTGTATCACTAGGTAACGTTCCACTCTTTCTCTAGTTCAGCGCTGCGGAGAGTTGGCTCATTTACTGTTCCAGCTGTTTGATCGAAGCAGAGTGCGAATTTACTAACTAATTCATTAAGGATAGATCGATCTTTATGGTAGTCACCCCTGAGTTGGTAGCCTCCACTCTCTTTAACAATTTAGCCATCATGTACTTATGAACATTTTTTTAGAACTTGTTGTAGAGGCCTCACGATTTCCAGAAGGGACATATAACCCGCTCCTAACATTATTGCTCCTCTAATTTCCTTGTTCCTGGTTCTTATATCCAACCTTATCATAATAAGTCCGACCTTGATTTCCTTGGCTATTGCCTCGAAAACCCCTTAATTATTTACATAGTTCACCTCTTCTTCTGAGTTAGACTCTACTTTGCCTTGCGATCCCATAGCCTTCACTTTTTCAGTTTTACCTGATAGTAAATGCTTGGTTAGCAAGTTTATCTGCATTTTTAGGTGAGCCATGTCTTGATTATGCTCCTCGTATCTTCTGCATTGTTCGCAGTCATACCAATAAAAATAGTGGGGCTTGCTACCACAGAGTCTCTGGTATGCCATGCCCGACTCTGTTTGGTCATTCTCTCCAGCATTTTTGAAGTCTCTGGGAATGTAAGATCAATAAACGAACCGCCAGCAGCATTATCTACAATCGGTTTTGTCACAGAGTTAAGAGCCCTGTACAAAGTCTCCATCAAGTGTATATCTGTCATGTTGTGGTTCGGACACTGCATCAGCTTCTTTTTTAATCTTTCCCAGGTTTTATGCAAGGCTTCGGTTGGGAGCTGTCTAAAGCTACTGATTTCATCCCTAAACTGTACCCTCCTGGAAGGTGGAAAGAACCTTTCTAGGAAAGCTCTTTTCAACTACCTCCAGTTGGTTATAGAATCGGGTGTCAACTCATTAAGCCATAATGTTGCCTCCTCAGATAGAGGAAACGGAAACAATCTTAAATGGATAGCATTTTGACCCACTCCTGGGTTATCAAAAGATTTACAAATGGGGACAAAGTTCACCAAATACAAGTTCGGATCATCCCAAGGTGCTAATGGTGGAGGAATAATTGCACCCATTGCACCTGCTCCATTCATTCCATCATCATCATCATTGAAGTCATACTGGACCGACTGATGATCTTGTCTTTCTGGGAACAGATGGTTCCTGTTAGCATTACGTTGTACTGGTGCAACTATTTGCTCTAACACCTTGGGTTACCAGGGTTTAGCAATTTCTCATTGATTGTATTGTGGATGATAGAATATTGCTATGTTATCAAGACTTGCCATGTTTTATTCTTGTTTATGCTATCGAATCCTAGGGGTATTTAATACCCGACAATTTAGCTGCTACCTAGAGCCAGTGTCAGTTTTCAAGACAATCTCAGTCGTACCATAATCAGTAGAACTCAGTTAGTTACAAAAATTAGGAAAACTCAGTAATCTCAGTATCAGTCCAGTCCAGCTCAGTAAATAAATTAGGAACTTAGTAACATTCAGTCGGTTAGCAGAATTCAGTAGTATTCCGTCAGTCAATGGAACTCAATAACTCAACTTAGTTCAGTTAAGCAGTACTATCAATAACAGCTCAGTCAAGCCTAGTATGAATTAGATAGTTCGGTGTCATTCAGTTGGGAGTAGGACTCAGCACAAAGCGAGCCTAGGGATGGGGGCTCACCCGTTAGATAGGACTGAGATCCCTAGAAGCAATCCCTAAGTTCCAAAACTATGTAGCCAGCGTAGGTTATGAGATGTCACCCGTTAGATAGGACTGGCATACTCAGGGATCACCCGCTAGTACAGGACTGATCTCAGGGGTCATCCGCTAGATTAGGATTAACTCCACAACAGTTGTCTTTACCCGTGGCATGGTACTGACACCCTTCCAATTGGAGTTACAGGATGGACCCCAAATTAGCTAGCAAATGGCATGTCAGTTAGATAACTACTTCCCACAGTTTCAGTTTCAGTCTCAGTCTTCAGAATAAAACTCAGATTAGTATCACGAAAATCAAGATTATCAGATACAGTCACTCAGATTAGTAAAGAACTTACATAGTTCCATAGATCCAGAGATCACCCGTTAGATAGGACTGATCTTAGATTAAGTCAATCATTTTTATTATAAGCAGATTCAAAGATCACCCGCTAGATAAGACTAATCTCAGCTTCAATCAATCAGATATCAATATCAGTAGGCTCAGTTATCAGAAGTCTAGATAGTAGAATTCAGTATTTAGTATTTCCATGACTTCAGTTATATTTTATGCATTCATACACGTATCCTCATTCAGTAGTTTCATGATATTTAGTCAGTATTGTTCATGCATGTAAACCCTTGCATTCAACTTTACCTCATTTAGTGTGCCAGTAAATTCTCATGTACTGATGTATACTTTTCTCTTACACTATGGTGTCTTATACCATAGGTTCAGAAGCACGGGATCCAAAGCACCCTTAGCAATTCGGATTCAGCTAGCAGCAGTAGACTTAGCAGTGAGTCCTCATCATTCAAGGATGTTCCTTATTTTATTATTTCATTAGATTTAGCATTTCAGTAGATGGAGTTAGTTGGGGGATTATCCTATCAACTCCTTATTCAGACAGTTTAGAGGTTTTTTCAGACTAGATTATTTTCAGACAGTTATTTTAGTTTTAGTATTATTATACTTTTTTCAGTTTTATCTAAGTATTGAACCTTATGGCAAGTTTCAATTTTTCGCAAATTTTACAGTATATTATTCAGTGCTCAGTTACAGATATCATCATGGGTTAGCTTGTGGTCCTTCGAGGTCACAAGCACCGTGCGGCATCCGGGGTTCAAAATACGGGGCGTTACATAAAGGGAGATATGTTCATTGCTTGATTTACAGATTATCAATTTGATAAGATAGTTTTTTCAAAATTAGGGGGAGAAAATAGTGACATCAAATGAGAAATTTTATGAAAAATTCATCACTATCTCATCTTGATCCACGTACTTCTATTTGTGAGCAAGAAGTACAAAATATTATTCATCTGTAGAGAATTGCAAATCAAATGCCGGACGCATTTATAGATTTGAAAAGGATTACTAAATGACATATTCCTGCAGAGAATGTCTCGATTTGAATTGATGTCTCTAAAGGACTATCCACTAGTGTCATAGCTAATGAATCTAAAGCATGCTTGAAGTGTGGTAGACAATTAGGTTCTAAGGATCGAAATCCTAGAAAAATTAAAAAAATGGTCAAGATGACACTACAAAAGATCCTCATATGGAAGCTCAAGATTTGAGCAATGTTGATATTCGTGAAGGAATAAATGAGCTTGAGACTTAAAAAAATGATGAACTATCCATAAATTTATGTGATGTTGAAACTAATTTGAGTCGATCTGAAATAGTCGTGGATCATGTCTTTGCATATAATGTTACAACAAAAATCATGCAAGATAGCGAGGATCTTGAACCTCGATCTGTCACAGAATGTCGATAAAGAAATGACTAGCCAAAATGGCAAGAAACAATTCAATCTGAATTGAATTCACTTGCCAAATGTGAAGTTTTTGGACCTATAACTCAAACATCTAATAGTGTTAAGCCTGTTGGCTATAAATGAGTTTTTGTGCAAAAAAGAAATGAGAAAATGAAATACAAAGGTATAAAGCATGCCTTGTTACATAAGAATTTTCACAATAGACTGGTGTCGATTATGATGAGACATATTCACCAGTTATGGATGCAATAACATTACGTTATCTTATTAGTTTCACTATCCATGAGAGACTTAAAATGCATTTGATGGATGTGGTAACAACGTATCTATATGGATCACTTGATAATGAGACATACATGAAAATTCGAGAAGGATTTAAAATGCCAAAAATATATAGTTCAAAGCCTCGGAAAATGTATTCCATTAGATTGCAAAGATCATTATATGGTTTGAAGCAATCTGGATGCATGTGGTATAACCATCTTAGTGAATATTTGTCTAAAGAAGGTTATACGAATGATGAAATTTGCCCATGTGTTTTCATAAAGAAAACAACGTCGGAGTTTGTTATACTTGTTGTCTATGTTGATGACATAAACCTTATTGAAACACCAATAGAACTTCAAAAGGCAATTGATTACCTAAAGAAAGAATTTGAGATGAAAGATCTCGGAAAGACAAAGTTATGCCAGGGTTTGCAAATTGAACATTTGACAAATGGGATCTTTGTCCATCAATCTGCCTACACAAAAAAGGTGTTAAAACAATTCTATATGGATGGAGCATATCCATTAAGTACTCAGATGGTTGTTCGATCACTTGATATGAATAAGGATCCATTTCGATCTCAAGAAAAGAATAAGGAACTCCTTGATCTTGAAATACCATATCTTAGTGCAATTGGTGCATTAATATATCTTGCAAATACTACAAGGCCTGATATTGTCTTTTCAGTTAATTTGCCAGCAAAGTATAGTTCTGCTCCTACTAGGAGACATTGAAATGAGATCAAACACATATTACAGTATCTAAAGGGGACTACCGATATGGGTTTATTTTATTCTAAAGATTGCAGTTCCGATCTTGTTGGTTATGCTGATGCTGGGTACTTATCTAACTCGCATAAAGCTCGGTCTCAAACAGGCTATGTGTTCATTTGTGGGGGTACTTCCATATCTTGGAGATCAACAAAGCAGTTTATCGTAGCCACTTCATTGAATCACGCTAAGATTATAACTATTCATGAAGCAAGCCGAAAGTGTGTGTGGTTGAGGTCCATAATACATCTCATTCGAGAAAAATGTGGTTTAAAATGTGACAATGTACCCACAATTTTATATAGAGATAATGCAGCATGCATAGCACATCTTAAGGGAGGATTCATAAAAGGAGATAGAACGAAACACAGATCATCAAAGCTTTTCTATATACATGAGCTACAAAAGAATGGTGATATTAACGTGCAACAGAATCGTTCAAGTGATAACGTGGTTGATTTATTCACCAAGTCTCCTCCAATTGTATTTTTCAAGAAGATCGTGCACAAGATCGGGATGCAAAGTTCAAGGATGTTCTCATTAGAGGGAGCAAATACGCGTTGTACTCTTTTTCCCTTTCAAGGTTTTGTCCCACTGAGTTTTCCTTGTAATGTTTTTGATGAGGCAACCTATATGCGTATTATTAGAGATGTGTACTCTTTTTCCTTTACTAGATTTTTTTTCCACTGAGTATTTTCTAATAAGGTTTTAATGAGGCATATTATCTATCTAGATATTCAAGGGGAGTGTTATAAATGTATTTACATTATAGTGAATGTCTACCAAGATCTAGTTGATATCTATCAGGATTTAAAGTATCTGTCTTATAGTCAGAACTAGGAGTAAATTGAGCTTCCTTGGTTGTAAATCATCCTCAACAATCTTATGATTTTTTATCCCTCAAGAGAAATAAAGAAAGTTTCTTCTCTTCTCTCTATTTATTCTTCTTCTTTATTTTTTATTATTTCATAACAATATTTGAGTAAAAAATCAACCCTGAGTAAATAGACGAGCTTACTCTTCCATTATTTTAAATTTTAAAAACCACTGTAGCAAATAGCAATAGCAAAAATAATTCAAACTCATCCTTACCTCACCAATTGTTTGTTCCTCAGTTGTCACTCCTCCCCCGCTTGCTTTTCTGTAGTTCTTCTTTGTCTTAAAGAAGAAGAAATGAAGTTTCACATACATAGACAATGATAGTAGTAATAAAAGTTAGCTAGCCGAGTCAACAAAAGCAGTGAAGCTTCTCTCTCACTACCATTTTACTTCAAAGCAAAATTCAAAATCAAATCCATTTACATTATTGTTTCATTCTTCTTCAATCTTCATCCATACAAATGTCTGTAACACAAATGCATCCGCAAGCGCGTCTACATTGTTAATGGCATCATCATTATCATCATCGTCATCGAGAGGGCGAAGTAATTCACCATTTCACTACCATAAACCTTCAACTCCTTACTCATCATCATCTTCATCTTCATCTTCATCATCCATCATGAACAACGGTCGAATGCTTCCACGATCATATTCCTCATCAATGACTTCATTTTATGGCTCTGGAAATAGCTACAATTCCAGATCCATGACTCCAAGTCACAGTCGTTCCGATTCGGTGTACTCACAAGGTTACGAAAATCGGACCCCGGTTAGTTACCCATCGGAAGAAGAGATGATTGATGAACCACCTGAAATGTCTAGATCCGGTGATAGTATTTCTGTTACTGTTAGGTTTCGGCCAATGAGGTCTGTTTTGGATCTGCTTCAACTAATTTTAGATATATGTACAGCTGAACTTTAGCCGCTGAGCTTAGGGATTTGAGGACAATGTAGTAAGTATTTGAATTTGTTGTAATTGTGGTGACAGTGAACGAGAGTATCAGAAGGGCGATGAAATTGCGTGGTATGCCGATGGTGGTAAAACTGTGCGGAACGAGTATAATCCAGCTACAGCCTATGCATTTGGTACAATTCTAGATTCTTTTGGGTTTCACTTTGATTCTGATTCTGCTTGCCGTGAAAATTCTTCTACATTAATTTGGGAATAATGTCAAATTTATTCGTGATTTGGAAAACAATTGCTTAGGAATTAGATTTCCTTTGAAGTTCATATTGTTATTTTGGTAATGTTTGTATTACTCTTGTTATTTCTTGTCCTTCGACTTCTGTTATCTGTTGTTTCTTGTGCTTCAACTGTCGTTATTATTTTATGTGGTACTGCTCCCTTATTATCCACTGTTGTTATAACTATCTGTTGATTTTTATTGAACCGAGGGTCTACTGAAACAGCCTCTACCTCTAAGGTAGGGGGGATATGGTCTGCATACACTTTACCCTCCCCAGACCCCACTTTGTGGGATTACACTGGGTATATTGTTGCTGAATTAGATTTTCCTTGAAGTTCATATAGTTGTTTTGGTAATGTTTGTTTTGATGTTGGGTAGATAGAGTGTTTGGACCTCAAACAAGTACTCAGGATGTTTATGAAGTAGCGGCTCAACCTGTGGTTAAGGCTGCAATGGAAGGCATACATGGTATTTTTTTCTTGGGACTGAATTGTCATCGTTTAAGTGCGACACTTTATGCTGTCCTATTTAATTGAATTGATCTTTTTTTTTTTGACATGAGACCTGCTGATTATGTAGGCACAGTATTTGCTTACGGAGTCACAAGTAGTGGAAAAACACACACTATGCATGTAAGTTAATTTTCCTTTGTGTTATATCCTTTCTTCCTTGAATTGAAAGAAAGTTTACCGACTCAGTTACATTGCCAATGAACTCTCTAGGTACTTTTGGTTGTTAACTATTGGCAGTCCTGCTGTCCTGCAATACTGCATAATCTTTAATTTGTTGCATGTTATGTTGAAACTTGATGGTTAAATTGTAGTAGCTAGCTTTAGTATCCTCTTTGCTCATTGAAGTTGTTTTTCGTCTTCCCAACTCCACTCTGCCCAACTGCACAAGTTATTGTTATCTGAATGTTGATTCTTGGAATTTTGCTTTCAACAGGGAGATCACAGTTCTCCAGGCATAATTCCTTTGGCAATAAAGGATGTTTTTAGCATCATTCAAGATGTAAGTAAGCCTAGAAGTTCACCTCATTCTGAGAATTTGGTGCTTCATTTTTTTGTCTAGAATGATACCTTTGAGTGATGACATTGTTCAATTTCCTCATTCATCCTTCCATGAGTGTTAAGGAACCATGTTTGTTTCAAGTTCTAATTGATTATTCCACGGGAAGTGATACCAACTCTTAAAATTTTCAGACTCCTGGACGGGAATTCTTACTTCGGGTGTCGTATATTGAAATCTACAATGAGGTTAGTATGGTGCACATCAGCAGATATTTTCACATACACTGTAGTGACATTGATTAGAAAGGGAAACAAATATTATGCTTTGCACGATTGTTCCTGCTTGGATGAGCATCTATTGTTGCTATGCTACATCTGTTTAGATTTTGAGCTAATGTTTTGTAGCTGCATCATGAACTTCTCTGACGCGAACTGAAATACTGTTTAGTGTATATTTAGCATCTATCTTTATAAACTTGTCACTCCTAAACCTTTCTAACTTTCTCATACCAATATTTAATACAATTAATTTATCTACTATCCTTATTTATGATGTCAGGTTATCAATGATTTGCTGGACCCTACTGGCCAGAATTTGCGTGTCAGGGAAGATGCACAGGTTTTTGTGCTACTAAGACTTGCTTTTTAGACGCATTTGGCAAGGTTTTTTTTGGTTGTTTCTAAAGAGCCAGTTTTTCTTGAAGCTATGAATCTGGTCATTTTGATGTTTCTTTCTACATTTCTTGTCAGAAGATGAGAATAGTGTTTCATATTAGGGATCTGGGGACTGGATGTAGCGCTGTACCTATAGACAACCATTTAAGAAAATAATAGAAAACAGTTGCACAAAAATAATGATGTCTCCGAACCGCTTGACACTAGCATGTGAGTAAATTTAGCTTGTACTGTTGTGCACCTCATAAATATCTTGAGTTGCTATTGACCCTGAAAGTGAATCAAGAAACAAACTGAACCTACCCTGTGTTATATTTACGATGGTTGCTGCGTATTGTCCTTCACTTCTTTTCATCACCTAAGATATAGTTCCCAAGGTTTAGTTTTTCTACCTTGTATTAGGTTTAGGACGTTTGTTCATATTGTTATTTCACTACCTAAGCAACAGATCTGGGTTTTTGTCAGGAGCTGACCTCGATTACATAACTAAAACTCAATGAAAGTCAATAAAACTCAGAGAGATTCAACAATCTCAGAACAACAAGTTTTTTTGGGGCAATTTTCTATATTCAACTTAACAGAATCTAACTGAAATTACATGGTAACTAAAAGAAAAATAAACTGAAATTGTGAATCGCCATGGATCTCCAACCTGTAATTAATAGAAGAGAATTAGAAGGAGAAGAAGAAGAGATGTGAGCAAGGAATGAATGAATTTCTGTTAGAGGAGAGAGAGAGGAGAGCATGAGGAAAATACCAATTTGATCAATGCCTCTTCTCTCTCCTGGAAGTTGCTTTTAACCGTGACTTGAGCTGAGGTGGAGTGTGCTGACGTGGCATAATTTGGGTCCTTGCACTTCATTTAATTACTTCTAACCTCAGTTGTTGCTTCCACTCACCCAAAAGCCTTCTAACTAATTATCAGAATTTCAACTACTATTTGAATTAATCAGCTATACTTTTTGAATTAACAGCTCAACCATGACAGTTTTCCTCTCTCTAATTTTTCCTTATAAGAGATGTTTATGTTGCTGTTTAGTTGATTCTATTGTTAAGATGTAGTTCTTAATATTTCACTCATGATATAAATATGCAGGGTACTTATGTTGAGGGTATAAAGGAGGAAGTTGTTTTGTCACCCGGCCATGCTCTTTCGTTCATTGCTGCTGGGGAAGGTAATTATTGTATATGTTCCAAATCTTTCTCTTCAAACCTGGTGTTCATGGCCAAGGCCATGTTACAGACAATTTATATTGATTTGTATCATTTGTATTGCAGAGCACCGTCATGTTGGTTCAAATAATTTCAATTTGTTCAGCAGCCGCAGTCACACAATATTTTCTTTGGTAAGTAGCTCATGATGGTTAATTGTCATATAATCGCTTTTTCAACCTGAAATACTGCTAAGTTACTGTTGAGAAATATATGACTAATAAATACTTTCCAGTGAAAATTACATGTTGAGAGGTTATTTCAACTTACTTGGTGACTGAAAAAGGGCATGGAAGACACAGCTATAAATCGAAGATTCTAAAAGTCACCGTAGATAATAGACACTTGGCAGAAGATTTATATGTCTTCAACTTTCTCGGATATTTAAATAGAACCCAGTTGGAAGTTGGATGTTGCAGGTTCCTTGCGATCTTAGGCAATTACAAGAGAAGATAATGCAATACTCACTAAATTTTTTGTATTATATGGATTCCCACAAAGTTGGAATCATGTCATCTTCTTTGCACTTCCCCCATGACATCTCTTTTTGAATATGTCTATGTAATTTATGTCCTGATTGTTGATATATCATATTCGAGAGAAGTTGGGAGAAGAGGTGTTGAGATGGATGTGTGGGCTTACCAGGAAAGATTGGGTTAAAAATGATTATTCGAGAGAAGGTGGGAGTGGTTTCGGTGGAAGACAAGATGCGGGAAGTGAGGTTGAGATGGTTCAGGCATGTGATGAAGAGGTATTCGGATGCTCCAATACGGAGGTGTGAGAGGCTGGCTAGGAATGGTTTTAGGCGGGGTTGAGGTAGGCCGAAGAAATATTGGAGGAAGGTGATTGGGCATGACATGGAGTAGTTATAGCTTATAGAGAACATGACTGTGGAGGATGCGAATTAGGGTAGAGGGTTAGTGGGCAGGTGTGCGTCCTTATTGGAGTGCGTTGTTTGTATTTGTGCTTGTAGTCATAATGTTATGCATGTGTTGTGTAGTTTCTTGTTCGTGGTGTTCTGGTGATGTTTGTGATTTTGGATAGATAGTTTATTGTATTACTTTGTGGATGTCTTGTTTCTTTTATTATCTAGCGGTGTGTTATCCATTTTGTTGTTTGTTTTATGTTTTTTGTTTGTTATGTTGTTATTTGTCCTGAGCCGGGGTCGGAAACGGCCTCTCTACTTCATTTGAGGTAGTGGTATGGATTGCGTACACTTTACCCTCCCTAGACCACACTTTGTGGGGATAAGCTGGGTAGGTTGTTGTTGTTGTATTGTTAATATATCATATGCTATCTGTTGCTACAACTGTGTTGGGTCTGTGGTCATACTATTCAGTTTGGTTACTTTTACTTTATAGTTCTCCCTCCCTGCTTGAATTTTTCAACATTCACATTGTGCTTGGTTTTTGTGGTCCAATCTTGTATGTTCACTTGCTTGCACATTTGCAGATGATTGAAAGTAGTGCCCATGGTGATGAGTATGATGGAGTGATCTTCTCACAGCTCGTATGGCTACTTGCACTGTTTGTTCAGTATTCAAATGCCAACCCTTACATTATAGCATCTCACTCTTTTTCTTTTTCTTTTTTGCCCCTTAGAACCTGATTGATTTAGCAGGGTCTGAGAGCTCTAAAACTGAAACAACAGGATTACGGAGAAAAGAAGGATCATACATAAACAAAAGTCTGCTCACACTAGGAACTGTACGTACTTTAAGCATCCCTCATTGACCATTTCTGTGATGGTTTCCCACAAAAATTATATGATGGCACAGTTGTCATAATCAGTTTCTCGTCGTTGCCTAGCATAATCATTTTACTTTTCAGGCTGTGCTAAAAATTATAATAATCTGATTGTAAAGCTGATGCATTGATTATGCTCTCACGTATTAGGTCATTGGAAAACTAAGTGAAGGGAAGGCATGTCATGTTCCTTATCGGGACTCTAAACTTACTCGTCTACTCCAATCATCGCTGAGTGGACATGGACATGTTTCTGTAAGTATGATGAGTGCATACAAGGAGTTCTATTCTGTTCTTCATATCTTTTATTTGTTCAGCTTCAATGATGTGCAGCTGTGCATCTTTAGCATCTTAGCTCTCCATTCTTTTTCCTTCAAATGAATAATGTGGCACACTCTTGGCAGCTGATATTCACGGTGCTTGCTGTGACATTAATTGCTTCACAGGTAGGATGGCTAATTTCTCTCCTTTTTGTTTTCTGCAGCTCATATGTACTGTTACTCCTGCTTCAAGCAATATGGAGGAAACACATAATACATTAAAGTTCGCAAGTAGGGCTAAACGTGTTGAAATTTTTGCATCACGCAACCAGGTTTGCCCTTTTAGCATTGCTTCTGTTTTGTAGAATTGCAATAGAGAAGGCTGACAGTTCAACGTGTAATTCTTTCAGATAATTGATGAGAAGTCTCTGATTAAGAAATATCAGAGGGAAATATCATTTCTGAAACAAGAGCTTGATCAGCTAAGAAGGGGGATGCTTGTAGGTGTCAATCATGAAGAAGTTCTGAACTTGAGACAGCAGGTATGATTTTAAGTTAAATGATGTGTTACAGACTCTCCATAGGTAGATGTGATTGTGTCAAACTAATTGCATATTTATATGTCTCCTATTAGTTGCTTTAGGGTGTTCTTCTTTTAACATAAATGGGTTCTGTACTGAATTACTTATTCTCGTTCATTTTACAGTTGGAAGAGGGACAAGTGAAAATGCAATCAAGATTAGAAGAGGAAGAGGAAGAGAAGGCAGCTCTACTTAGTCGGATACAGAGGCTAACTAAACTGATCCTTGTTTCTTCAAAGAATTCAATTCCAGGTTATTTGGGTGATGTTGCTGCTCAACAAAGGAGTCCTGCTTCTGAAGATGATGTAGGCTTCTCTTTGTTGTATTATCATGATTGTTTTCTTATTCCAATCTTTATTTGCTCAACCTCTGTGCATAGTTTGGATTTTAATCTGGATGATTGCTTTAACAACAACAACAACAACAAACCCAGTGTATTCCCACCTAGTGGGGTCTGGGGAGGGTAAGATGTACGCAGTCCATACCTCTACCTCTGATGAAGTAGAAAGGCTGTTTCCGATAGACTCCCGGCTCAAGGCACGAGATACCACACAAACACATAGTAAAGCACAGAAGCAGATTACATAACATAAATACGGCACCCATAAGGAATATAAAACAGAGGAAAGCAGAGGAAAGCACACAGATTCGTAATAAACATGGAACACTGAATACGGAATCATAACAGGAATAAAACCCCCACCAAGTAATTCCCTACACTAGCGACCCAAACTGGCCCTAATCCTCTGCCGTAATTCGCGCCCTCCAGACCTTCCTATCTAGGGTCATGTCCTCGGTGAGCTGTAACTGTTCCATGTCCTGCCTAATCACCTCACCCCAGTACTTCTTCGGCCTATCCCTACCCCGCCTAAAACCATCCAACGCTGGCCTCTCACACCTACGGACCGGGGCATCCATGCCCCTCCTCTTCACGTGTCCGAACCATCTCAATCGTGCTTCCCGCATCTTGCATTCCACTGAAGTCACACCAACCTTCTCCCGGATAGTCTCATTCCGAACTCTATCCCCTCGAGTCAGTCCACACATCCAGCGCAACATCCGCATTTCTGCCACCTTCATTTTTTGGATGTGGGAGTTCTTAACTGGCCAATACTCCGCTCCATACAGCAAGGCCGGACGGACTACCACCCTGTAGAATTTGCCTTTAAGCTTGGACGGCACCTTCTTATCACACAGCACCCCCGACGCGAGTTTCCACTTCATCCATCCCGCCCCAATACGGTGCGAGACATCCTCGTCAATCTCACCGTTACTCTGGATCACGGACCCGAGATACTTGAACTTATCCCTCTTACATACCTCCTGTGCTTCCAGCTTCACTACTACCTCATTCTCTCGCCTCACGTCATTAAACTTGCATTCCACATACTCTGTCTTGCTTCTGCTCACCCTGAACCCTTTAGACTCAAGAGTTTGCCTCCACACCTCTAATTTGTCATTCACACCCCCTCGAGTCTCATCTATCAGAACTACATCGTCTGCAAAAAGCATACACCACGGCACCTCCCCTTGAATACGCCGCGTCAACACATCCATCACTAACGCAAACAAAAAGGGACTAAGAGTAGATCCCTGATGCAATCCTGTCAGGACAGTGAAATGCTCTGAGTCTCCTCCCGCCGTCCTCACCTGGGTTTTCGCTCCCTCATACATATCCTTAATTACTCTGATATATGCCTGCGGTACTCCACTCACCTCCAAGCATCTCCAAAGCACCTCCCTGGAGACTTTGTCGTAAGCCTTTTCCAGGTCGATAAACACCATGTGCAGATCCTTCTTCCTTTCCCTATACTGCTCCACCAACCTCCGTACCAGGTGGATTGCCTCCGTCGTCGAGCGGCCGGGCATAAATCCGAACTGGTTTTCCGAAATAGACACTATCCGTCTCAGCTTCACCTCGACCACTCTCTCCCAGATCTTCATAGAGTGACTCAATAACTTAATCCCCCTATAGTTATTGCAACTCTGAATGTCCCCCTTATTCTTATAGAGAGGGATCATGGTACTCCACCTCCACGCCTCGGGCATCTTTGCCATCCTGAAAATTTCATTAAACAATCCAGTCAACCACCTTACACCAGCCTCTCCAACGAACTTCCAAAACTCCATCGGTATCTCATCCGGCCCCGTCGCCCTACCCCTTCGCATCCTGCGGACAGCCTGTCTAACCTCTTCTACCTTAAAACGTCTACAATAGCTAAAATCCCGACACTCCTCTGAGTGCTCCAGTTCCCCTAACACAATAGCTCTATCCCCTTCGTCATTCAAGAGCCTATGAAAGTACGACTGCCATCTCTTCTTTATGTGGCCGTCCTCCACCAACACTCTACCGTCCTCCCCCTTAATGCACCTCACCTGATCGAGGTCACGACCCTTCCTCTCCCTAGCCTTAGCGAGTCTAAACAACTTTTTCTCCCCTCCTTTCCCCTGTAACCCTGCATACAAGCTCTCAAAAGCGGCCGTCTTAGCTGCCGTGACCGCTGACTTCGCCTCCTTCCTCGCTAGCTTGTACTCTTTCCTGTTTACCCGCTTCTCTTCTTCGTCCTTACTTTCCACTAACTTAGCATACGCCCTTTTAAGATTCTGCAATTTATTATGCACTGTGAAAGATGGTTTATTTAATGAGTTTATATTCTTCATTTTAACATGCTCAACTCAATAATATTGGAATGGAATATAAACTATTCCTCTCTCCTTCCAGTTATTATTTGTACAGACATTCTCTGCCTTTATCTGATCTAGGATAGAACTCCTTTCTTGTGTATTGAAATCTTCTATTTTCGACCGTTCTTCAGAAAATGGACAGTTCTATGGTCACAGATAGCGAGAATCAGAAAGACCCTTCGTCAGATAGTTCTGATTTAAAACACAAAAGATCCTCTAGCAAGTTGAATGATGATATATCACAGGCTGGAAGTGCAGTTACTGAATTGATGGAGATGGGTGAACTTCTCGGTGGTTCTTCCTGTGGTTCAAAGCTGCCCATAGTATGTTGTTTCAGCCTTTTCTTTCTTTCACAATTTAAAAACTTTTAAGTGGAGGCTGCTTATTTTGTTGTTATTAATTCAAAATGCCAATTGAGTGCATGTGAATCTTAATCCGTTTCACGAACTTGGAAAGATTTGCAAGTCAACATTTGCAGTTTTTCTTGTTCATTAAGGTGAATTATTTTACTGAAAAATGCAACTTCTAAGACAGAGCTGAGGTCTACTGAAGCTTTAAGCACAAAGCATAATTCAGGCACACGTTTCAGTAGGAAACAGTGCAAATGAAAAAAGAAAGTCGAGAGAATATATGGAAAGCAACTGAAGTGAAACTCTATACACAAACAGCATTATAAGGGCAAATGAACAGAAATCTGTAATTAAGTGAAATGTATGAGCAAAAC
The DNA here is from genome assembly GCF_002878395.1 of Capsicum annuum. Taxonomy (NCBI): domain Eukaryota; kingdom Viridiplantae; phylum Streptophyta; class Magnoliopsida; order Solanales; family Solanaceae; genus Capsicum; species Capsicum annuum. Next base: position 126,814,995 of record NC_061120.1, read on the forward strand.
TATGTTAATCAAGTTCATAACTCATTTTGAAATTTGGTTAGATTAAAAATGATGCAAATTTAAATTTCTAATTCAGATTTTTTTTCATTTCTAGCCCCAAATTTCTTAAATAATTTTCTTAATTATTTCTATAATCATTCTTTATGTTCCCTTAATAATTAAAATATTGATTTAGCATTTATACTTTCCTTTAGTGCTGCCACTTCAGAAAGCATGGCTTTGGCTCTGAGGTGCTTGCCTTAGCATGTTGGTTTATGTATTGAAGCTTCACCTAATCCTTTTTAACTTAGCCTTAGCATTCACCGTAGCTTATGCCATCTCACTCACCACCTTAAGCATGATTGATCATGAGTTTTCACCATTGTGCTTGCTATTCTTTTATTTTAATAATAATTTTATACATAATAAGGATATTTTTAAAAGAAAGTTACAAACTCGTCATCTACACACCAAACTTAGTGTACAATTTACCCAATCCAATTGACAATCCCATAGGCCCCAATAGATCAGAATTTATCAAATGACTCGTATAACTGACCTCAACTAGATTTGATTGATTGGTTGATATTCCACAATACCATCTCTCCTCAATCCATTCACTATCTCCTTGGCTAATGGTTCCTTCACTATGATCTATATATTATAATCCACTTCTATACCGTCTATTGACTAAGTGACCCTATGAATTTGGGGAAATGATTATTTGTTTATATGTTAAGTCAGTATAGCTGGAACATCTTTCTAGCCCTTTGTCTGATGCGTTGAACAAATCATATATGGTGCAACATGATGATTTTGTCTGTTTTGGATGAGTACAGGAAGGTATCTCAATGTCAGATGAAATGGACCTCCTGGCTGAGCAAGTTAAGATGCTTAGCGGAGAGATTGCATTCAGCAGTAGTACATTGAAGCGGTTGATGGAGCAATCTGAAAATGATCCCGAGAGTTCAAAAAATCAAGTATGCATTATTTTGTTATTCTTTTTCTATCTTCAAAACAATTTGATGGTTAAATTGAACGGGAACAATGATTTCTTTGTTTGCTATAATCAATTGCGTGTAATCGTGGTCCATTTTAGATTTTCTTCCAAAAGGACAGTCTTTTGATTATTGTATTGTTAAATATGAATTTATCGTTTGATTCTTATCACAAAATTCTGGGTTTCGTGTTTTTCTGTTAAGTTTCGAGCTTATTCTCTTCCAATGCCATTACCAAAATGATACAGCATCTCAAATATTTAAGGCCCCAGGATTTTTATGTCATAATTGCATGAAAAAGAGTCTTGTTCTTTATAAATATTCTGGTTTTCCTTATGCAATGCAGCTGTATGAATGGAAGTTACTTATTCATTTTTATTGTCTATGTAATTTTGCATTTGTGTTTAGGATCAGGACTCATTTATGCTAACCCCTATGACAGATTGAAAATTTAGAGCGTGAAATCCAAGAAAAGAGAAATCAAATGAGGATCCTGGAACAACGCATTGTTGAAAACGGTGAAGCATCAGTTTCTAAAGCATCATTAGTTGAAATGCAGCAGGTGACCTCATATTATCCTTTTCAGCCTCATTGTTTTTCCTTTCCTTTCAAATTTGAGTCTCACATTTCTTACTTTTTGCAGACTCTGATGAAATTGATGACACAGTATAGTCAGACGGGCTTTGAGCTTGAGGTTTGCAGCAGATAAGAGTTTATTGACACCTTTTTCCTTTTAAGAAAAGACAAAAAGAAGACAAATCTAAGAAATTTGCTGTTGTCACAATCAGAGTAGTTATCTCTATTCCGAACTGTGTTTATGAGTTGATCCTCTGATGCAGATAAAATCAGCGGACAATCGGATTCTTCAGGAGGAGCTGCAAAACAAGGTCAGACACAGTGCTATTTGTCTTTGTTAGAAAAATGCATGAGCTGCAGCAGTCTTAGTTCTAAGTTATCTGTATAGAAGTTATTATCTGTTAGCAGTTATTTAGTTTCTATCTTATCTCTAGTTCTTATCCTTATCCTTAGGAGTTGGTTACTTAGTTTTAGTTAAGATTGTAAGTCATAAATAAGTTTGAATCTACAATAGAGCTGTAGTTTTTGCTTTCATCAAAATCTCTTTGGTAATTTATCAAACTCATGTTCCACTTGTTTATCAACAAGTAAAATCAGTTTCTTATGTTCTTCACTCTATGGAAACTTACAATTGGTATCAGAGCACTTATTTCTTGAGGGATTTGAGGGTGTTTCATCAAAGTAAGAATTGAAACAAGGCAAGTTTATGAAGCATGGAAGCAGAATCAAGTTTTTCAACCATGGCACCATCTGTTTTTAATGGTGATAACTATCAGATTTGGGCTGTAAGAATGGAAACTTATCTAGATGCCATGGATATGTGGGAGGCAGTTGAAGAGGATTATGAAATTCCTCCATTGCCTAACAATCCATAAAGACAGGAAAACCAGAAAATCAAAGGCAAAAGCCTGTCTATTTTCAGCAGTATCTTCTTCAATTTTCACTCGAATTATGTCTCTAAAGCCAGCCAAAGACATGGGATTATCTCAAGTCAGAATATGAAGGGGCTGAGAGGATCATAGGTCTTATAAGAGATTTCGAGATGCAGAAGATGAAAGAAACCGAAACCATAAAAGATTACTCGAAAGGCTCCTGAACATAGCAAATAGGGTAAGATTTCTTGGTTCCGTGTTTAATGATTCTCGTATTGTTGAAAAAATTCTGGTAACTGTTCCTGAAATATTTGAAGCAACCATAACTACTTTGGAAAACACCAAGGATCTGTCCAAGATCACCTTGGTGGAGTTGTTGATGCTTTGCATGCTCAAGAACAACGAAAGGTCATGAGAGATGAAGGAAATACTGAGGGAGCATTGTTTGCCAAGCCTCAAGATGGAGGCAAAAATAAAAAGAAGAACAAGAAGAATGGTGAAAACACTCCAGCTGGTACAAAAGTGGAAACACAAAGAAAAGTTTTCCTCCATGTAAGCATTGTAACAAGAAAGGCCATCCTCCATACAAGTGTTGGAGAAGGCCTGATGCTAAGTGTAGTAAACGCAATCAACTTGGGCATGAAACGGTCATTTGCAAGAACAATAATCAGCAACAAGAAGCAGATGCTCAGATTGTTGATGGAGAGGAGGAAGATCAACTCTTTGTTGCTACATGTTTTTCAAGTAAATCATCAAGTGAGTGTTGGTTGATTGATAGTAGATGTACTAATCACATGACAAACGACAAGGATCTCTTCAAGGAATTGAAGCCTACGACCATTACTAAAGTTAGAATAAGTAACGGTGAATATCTTTCTGTAAAAGGAAAAGGAACGGTTGTTATTCCAAGTCACTCAGGTACTAAAACAATTTCTGAAGTGCTATATGTACCTGAAATAGATCAGAACTTGCTTAGTGTTGGTAAATTGATGGAAAACGACTTCAAATTAAATTTTGAAGATAAACATTGCTTGATCAAGGGTGCATCAGATCAAGTAACGTTTAAAGTAGGAATGAGAGGTAAAAGTTTCTCATTAGATCTGTTTGAGGAGGAGCAGGTGGTTTTTTCAGCCGAAGAAAATGTTTTAGAAGTATGGCACAATAGACTCGAACATTATCACTATGAAAGGTTGCTTAAAATGCCAAAGGCAAAAATAGTCGAGGACCTACCTATTTTAGAAGTGAATTCTTCAAATTGCCGTGCGTGTCAATATGGGAAACAAAGCCAACTTCCATTTCCAAAGACAACTTGGAGAGCCTCAAAGAAATTGCAACTAATTCATACTGATATAGGAGGACCTCAAAGGACTCCCTCACTAAAAAATAGTCTTTACTATATCATTTTTGTTGATGATCTAACTCGCATGTGTTGGATTTACTTTCTCAAGCATAAGTCAGAGGCTGCTTGGATTTACTTTCTCAAGCATAAGTTAGAGGCTGCTAATGTCTTTCGGAAGTTCAAAGCAAAAGTATAAAATGAAGACGATTGTAAAATTCAGTCCATACGAACAGATAATGGAATGGAATATACTTCTCAATGATTCAATATTTTATGTGAGGAAGCAGAGATTCATCATTAGCTTACTACTCCGTATGCTCTATAACAAAATGGAGTAAGTGAAATAAGGAACAGATACATAATGGAGATGACCAGATGCATGTTGCACGAGAAGAACTTGCCAAAGAAATTTTGGGAAGAAGCAACAAATACATCATTTTTTCTCCAAAATAGGCTTCCCAAAAAGGTGGTGAAAGGTCAAACTCCTTTTGAAGCTTGGTATGGGTTCAAACCATCATTAAACTTCCTTAAAGTATTTGGTTGTCTCTGTTTTTCCTATGTTCCCCAGGTTAAACGAGACAAGTTAGATAAGAAATCTGTTCTAGACATTTTTATTGAATGTAGTGCAGTTTCAAAGGCGTATAAAGTTTTCCAACTGCAAACTGAAAATATAATTTTCAGTAGAGATGCGTATTTTATGTAGAATGAAAAATGGTGTTGGGAAGACTCAAAGAAATCTGTCCTAAATTCTTCGAACTCAGGAGAAAAGTTTCCTGAAGTTCCTGAAAAACAAGTATCTCTCATGGCAAGATGAAATGGTGGATCATTCACCAGTTAAAGGTACTCGATTACTCACTAATATATTTACAATGATGCAATGTGGCAGTATGTGAACCTGCTGGGTACGTTGAAGCCAAGAATGATGAAAATTGGGTGGCTGCAATGAAAGAGGAGTTGTTTATGATTGAGAAGAACATGACTTGGGAGCTTGTTGATCAACCTAAAAACAGAAATGTAATTGGGTTGAAATGGGTCTTCAGAATAAAGTTAAATACCGATGGTTCAGTCAACAAGCATAAAGCAAGACTTGTCGTTAAGGGGATATCCTCAAATTTTTGGTGTGAATTATTTTGATACATTTGCATCAATGGCTACGCTTGACACGATCAGATTATTTCTTGATTTTGCTGCACAATTGGGCTGGAAAGTGTATCAGATGGATGTCAAATTAGCATTTCTTAATGGTTTTCTCCAGGAAGAAATTTATGTTGAGCAACCCGAAGGTTTTATGGTGAAAGGAAAGAATGACAAAGTTTACAGGCTAAGAAAGGCTCTTTATGGACTTAAACAGGCACCAAGGGCTTGGTATGGTCGAATAGATGATCATTTGCTTGGGGTAAGCTTTGAAAAGAGTCTATGAGAATCTACTCTTTATGTTAAACATAATGGCATTGATATTCTTGTTGTGTCTATATATGTGGATGATGTACTAGTTACAGGGAACAATACAAAGCATATTGAGAATTTCAAGCAAGAAATGATGCCAGCCTTCGAGATGACTGATCTTGGTCTAATGCCCTATTTTCTTGGAATGGAAATCAAACAGGGACAGAATGAACTTTTCATTTGCCAGAAGAAATATGCAAAGGAAATTCTCAAGAAGTTCAACATGGAAGATTGCAAGGAGATGAGTACTCCTACGAACCAAAAAGAGAAACTAAGCAAGAATGATGGAGCAGAGAAGGTGGAGGAAAAGCCACTGCAAAGGTAGAATTTGTGGCTGCAGCAGCAGCAGCGAATCAAGCTGTGTGGTTGAGGAAAATATTTGCTACTCTGCATATGAATCAAACAAAAGGATCTGAAATATTTGTGGACAACCAATCTGCGATAGCAAATTCTCACAATTCTGTGTTTCATGCCAAAACAAAACACTTCAATATCAAGCTTTTCTTCTTGAGGGAAGTGCAAGAAACTGGTGATGTGATTCTGCTCTTTTGCAAAATCGAGGAGCAGCTGGCTGGTATCTTTACCAGGAAACAAATTTCAACTTCTCAGGAAAAAACTTGGAGTTTGCAGCTCTTAAAGCAAGGAGTGTTAGAAAAATGCATAAGAGCTGCAGCAGTCTTAGTTCTAAGTAATCTGTATAGAAGTTATTACTAGTTAGCGGTTATTTAGTTTCTATCTTATCTCTAGTTCTTATCCTTATCCTTAGGAGTTGGTTACTTAGTTTTAGTTAAGATTGTAAGTCATAAATAAGTTTGAATCTACAATAGAGCTGTAGTTTTTGTTTTCATCAAAATCTCTCTGGTAATTTATCAAACTCATGTTCCACTTGTTAATCAACAAGTACAATCAGTTTCTTATGTTCTTCACTCTTTGGAAACTTACAGTCTTCATTGCAACGTGCAAGTCAAATATTTGTCCGTGCTAAATTTTGTCGACCTTTGTATTCAATTTCTAGCTAATAGTTATTTTTTCGCAAGAGTAATGTGGCTGTTATCTTTTTGTTGTTCCAGTGTTCAGAGAACAAGGAACTGCAGGAAAAGATATATCATCTTGAGCAGCAGCTGGTTGCCGTCAAGGCTAAAAAGTCATACCCATCATCGGAACAACGTGTATCTGCCGAATATGTTGATGAACTTAGAAAGAAAATTCAGACCCAGGTTATTTTTATATAATTTTTTCTAGCAATAGACTTGGTCTGCATCTTTATATATGGACTCGAGTGGACAGGTTGCTCTTGGAGCAAACTTCTGATACAGATAGTGTCCATTCCCAGTGCTTGAAAAGGTAGGGAGCATCCGAAGCCATAAACCAACTCCTGACAGTATATGTTGCAGTGGTCTTTGATGTGATGAACAAACTTCTTTTCTATTAAAATATTTTCCTACAGATGGTCTCTCTTTGGAGCCATGTCAATATTTTAATTAGAGAAAGTTACAAAGAAGGGATCATGTGAACCTTTACAACTTCCAAAGTTTATGTACTGATGTACAAACCTCTTTGCATCAAAATGAATACAAGTGAACACTTACATTTCTCACATGATAAGCCTTGTATTATTGTTATCTGGTGTAACATTTTGTACATTATTGCTCATTGTAGAACAATCCCTTTATTATTATTCACTGCATAGACAGTTCCTACATTATAATACCCATATAAAACTAGACATACCCTAGAGGTCATACGAATGTTATTAGAACTCACTTTACGTCACTCCGCCAATGTAACTAGTTGAGAACCTTATATATTCATTCTTTGGATGTCCTTAAGATTAGAATCTAAAACGTGATGATACATCGAGACCAAAAAATATTCTAAGATATGTTCATCAGAGGAATTTCAATGATCTGATTACTGGATCTACCAGGTATACCTGTTCTCTTCTTTCTTTCCTCATCAAATGCTTTATGCTTTTCTGCTGCAAATTTTTTGTTTTACATCTTTGTATGATTAACTACCTGCAATTTCTGTTTCCGTGTGCATTTATGTTAGAATTCTTTGATTCTGTTCGTGTGTTCATACCAATTATCATATTGGATCTTTCTAACACTTCTTATATGATATGTGCATATTTTTTCCATCTTCACCTTACATTATTAACATTGAATTTGCTCTGGATGAGTTAGTATCACGGATCTTATATATTATTTTGCAATTTAAGCAGGATATTGAGAATGGTAAATTAAAGCTAGAACATGTCCAGATCGTAGAAGAAAATAGTGGGTTACATGTACAGAACCAGAAGTTGTCCGAGGAAGCGTTGTATGCAAAAGAATTAGCATCTGCTGCGGCTGTTGAACTTAAAAACTTAGCTGGTGAAGTCACAAAGCTCTCGATACAGAACACAAAACTAGAGAAGGAGTTGTTGGCTGCTCGAGAGATGTTGAATTCTCAAAGTTCTGTTGCACAAATTGGTAATGTTGGAAGCCGAAAGCATGGTGAAAACCTACGACCAGGGTGTAGAGGAGGTCGCAACTCGGCCAGAGGAAGTGAAATTTCGGGAGCAATTCATGATGACTTTGACACATGGGCCCTAGATCCTGAAAATTTGAAGATGGAGTTGCAGGCCAGAAAACAGTGGGAGGCAGCTCTGGAGGCTGTCTTGGCTGAGAAGGAAGTTGTGGAAGATGAGTACAGGAAAAAGGTTGAAGAGGGAAAGAAAAGGGAGGCAGCCTTGGAAAATGATTTAGCAAATATGTGGGTGCTTGTTGCTCAGCTGAAGAAAGACTCTGGTGCTAGGCAAGATTCAAAGCTGGCAGCTGAAAGGCAGAATGTAGAAAATAGTCTGAATAATGTTAAAATCAATGATATCAACCACAAGGAGCCTATCTTGGCTGATAGCCTAGCTGTGAATCATACAAATGCCATTGCTGAGGCTCCCAAGCAAGAACCACTTGTTGCCCGCTTGAAGGTAATTTCGATATCATTTTCTTTCACTTGTCCACGCGGATATTTACACACTTGTATGTGGCATATCAGTGTTGTTTGTCTTAATTAGATCTCCTTTTATTTATTTAGTGACCGACATCCTGGCATCCCACAAGATACTAATTCTGAAATGTTCCATAGAGTCACAAGTAGGAGCAGCAATTTAGCTTATTTTCTTTACTGGTTCTGTATGGCAATCTCTCTGCCCTCTTATGCTTCTCCATTCTCTTATCTGACAGTTTCAAAAACCCTGAAGTTTCATTGAGTTGTAGATTTTATTGGTGTCGGGGAAGAAAATAGAAAGTGACACTTGGAAGCTAGTTTGATTAGGAAAAACACAAATAGATGTGGAATTTTAAGTAGGCAAATGAATGACCGCTTGAAATTTGTGGAAGGCATGCAATTGCTTCTTTACGTGCCTTGGTTACTTCAAAAATCCGAAAGTTCTATGATCTATTACACCTGTTTCTCCAGGCCCGAATGCAGGAGATGAAGGAAAAGGAACATAGGTACTCGGGAAACGGTGATGCAAATTCACATGTATGTAAAGTGTGTTTTGAATCACCCACTGCTGCAATGCTTCTTCCATGCCGCCATTTTTGCTGTATGACTCCTTTCTCATTCTAGGCTTCTAATTTCTTTGTTCCTCACTATATGAGCTGTTCCAATATCATGAATTTTGCAGTGTGCAAGTCTTGTTCCCTTGCTTGCTTCGAGTGTCCCATTTGTCGGACAAAAATTGTGGATAGGATTTTTGCTTTTACTTGATATTGTTTTTTGAGCTCATGATTATGGTGAAGAGAAAGGTGATTGCTGATCCTCGTATTTTCTTACTTCTTACAGTTAACATTCTGAAATTAATTTTGAACTAATTGAAATTTCTTACTTTCCTGTCTTTTCTTTACTACAGGATATCATTGTCTACTCATCATTTCAGCGACATTCTTTAATTAGTTCACCCCTATATGTTGTAACCTTATAATGATATATCATTTATCCCTGTTACTTCACAAACTGTAAAATAAGACCCGACAAAGAACTGGAGGAAAGAAAGAGGAGAGGATGTAAATGAGTGTAAAATCTGAAGGTTCCAGGGAGTTGCTGTGGCATATTTATTTTGATTTCTTAACCTTCAGCTCCACTGTATAGAACAATACAAACTACCATATAGTGTTCGTCTGTATATCTTTTCTTGGAAAATGGTTAAAGTTTTTGGATCTCTTTTTACTTTTCATTTCTGGACCAATTTGGCGGGTCGTGTTTTCAGTAGCTTCCTGTTTCGTCAGAATCAAATTCTAATTTGTACAGATTTACATACAGCCATAGTGTGATCAAAGCTTTTTACACTATGCTACTTAACTGAATAAAATTATTTAATTTCAGGTTAACATAGAAGTATCAATTAGCTATGGAAAGTTGGGGAGTATTTATTTGTAGATTAACTTAAGATCTTTTACACGTGTCTTCTGTTGCTTCCCAACGGCACGACCTGTAAATCATTTTTGACTTTTGTTTTCTCATCATGTGAAACTGATTACTTTTGATATTCCCTTCTTCTTTCGGCGTTTGTTTTCCTCCGATCGGTTTCTTTTGAGTAACACTTGGCATAAATCCTTCATGTTTATCCCTAATTATTTTATTCTCTTTTTTTTTTTAAATTATAGAAAATCCCAATTCTTGAGTTTGTTTAGATACAAGTTTTATAAAGAGATACATACAACAACAACAAATCCAGTGTATTCCCACCTATTGGGGTCTGGGGGTAAAATGTACGCAGTCCATACCTCTACCTCTGATGAAGTAGAAAGGCTGTTTCCGATAGACCCCCGGCTCAAGGCACGAGATACCACACAAACACATAGTAAAGCACAGAAGCAGATTACATAACATAAATACGGCACCCATAAGGAATATAAAACAGAGGAAAGCAGAGGAAAGCACACAGATTCGTAATAAACATGGAACACTGAATACGGAATCATAACAGAAATAAAACCCCCACCAAGTAATTCCCTACACTAGCGACCCAAACTGGCCCTAATCCTCTGTCGTAATTCGCGCCCTCCAGACCTTCCTATCTAGGGTCATGTCCTCGGTGAGCTGTAACTGTTCCATATGGGTGATATATTTAAATTAATTGAACATCCACGCTAAAAAAAAGGAAAAAAAAATCAATTTTTTACTTAAATTAGGAGTCAATCACGCTGCTTAATCTTTAATTAATAGTAAATAATCAGTTAGAATGATGATTTTTAAGCCATTCTTCTACTCAATTACGTTTTTAAAACATTCATCTTCTCTATTCTCTGTTTTCTTACACAATCATCAATGAATATCTCGGTCATGTTTCGATATTTTGTTGTTTGGATTACTGATATCAAGTGTGATGGATATAAGAGTGATGACATTGTAATCGGAGAACATATAACGCATGAAAAAATAATTTTGGCCATTGTTGTAGAACTTGAAATCGATGAAACAAGGAAAAGAATTGAAGTCCGATACGTTGATGAAAACTCATTTCCCTTAATGATATGGGTGTAAAGCTATATGTAGAGGTTAAAAAAAGTGTGCCCAAATTTTGGTATTTCATGAGATTGTGTATGTTAATGAGGTGGTGGAATCTCCTTCAAACGTAGCTTATACTCTAATAGTGAATTAATTTTCTTGTAGAATATTGTATAAGTATTTGTTATTTTAGATTCTTGTATCTTCTTTGATTAATATGCATCTCATAGAATATTCTCGTAGTATTAGTATATATTTCTTTATTTTTATTAGTTGTATCTCTTTGTAATAATATGTATCTCATAGAATGTTTGATTCGTATTAATTTGTATCTCTTAGAATGGAGCATAGAATTGTACATACATATAGCTGACATATGTCTATGTATCTATTAAACGAATATCTTTTCGTCTATGCTTTAACGTACACTGAGATATAAGATATAAAAACGTTACTGATCTAATTAAATATGTATCCGCCACATATGTATAGTTGTAACTAACTTGTATTTGATAGAAATAACCATATATATGTATAACACTTCAAACAATAAAATACTATCGGAATACGGATTTATAGATAAGTTCAAAAATGTAAAAACTTAGAATAATTTCTAAAAAATCATTGAAATACTCAATTGAAATATTTTAGCAGTAATATTTCTTAAATGAACATACTATTCAAACAAACCACTTCAACTTTAATTTAACCTAAAAAATCATCCTCACTATTTATTGAAAAATAAGGCTTCAGATGACGAAGACATGCGTCTCATCTTGATTGTTTTGCTTAATCTCAAGCATAAGTAAATATTTTATAATTTGTCCAATGTAATTGGACAATGAGATATTGAGATAACAATCAAAAATCATCTTGACAAATAAGTCAATTACAAATTTGTTATAAAAACATTTATAAAAAGAGATACAAAATGTATCTCTTACAGTTATAACATGTATCTCTTCTATACATACTACAGTAAAAAATTTCTAACAAGAGATACATATTGATAATGCCTAAGCTACACTTTCAATCTGAAGATTATGCGATCACTATCAAATATAGTAACCCAACAAAGGTTGGAGTCGAATTCCAAGGGAATACATGGACTTGCAGCTTTCAACTGTTTTAATCAACAGGCAAAACTGGAAAGGTAAATGGGGTAATTTAAGTATCAATATCGAACAAGTAGCTAGTATCAACTTTGGTTGTGATCAGTTGTTGTGAACACTAGGATTGTGTTCCCCATGGCTTCTCAACTCCGTAGGCTTATCGTGCTTTATTGGACCAACCCGATACCTTGCATGCAGAATCTGATAAGTTATGTAACACTAACCCCTTTTTTTGACTAGTTGACAGATTTCACCTTTTACCTTTTGAGTCACAAGATGTCGCCTTACTAACTCTTATCCTAGATCCCAGTTAACTATTACCTTTTGAGTCTCTAGTTATTAGAAGACAACTAACCATCTTACTTAAATGATACCTAGTAGTGTGGATCGACAGTTAAACTTCAAATTACTGTTGTAATTATCTTTTCCTAGTCATTACTCCTCTTTTGAAGTGAGTAGTAATAATTTAGGCGGGATCCTAACGTTTGAAAAAGCCATGATAGCTATTAAAGTGAAGGTAATACAATGCATGCATGAGTATCAATTCAAAACAACGTAGCACATCCCCTACTTCGTTAATCTGCCAGGGTTTCCACAACCCTAGCTAAGGGTATTTAGTCACTCATTCTTGTGAAGTAATAAAAAATGTTCATAATTGAGAGCATAAGATGTAATCACAATAATCACAACTAAATACCCAAAACTTTAACTTAATTAACCAACCAAAATCAACATAAGAGAATTCCAAGACTAAAATCAGATCTCAGAATCAAAATATATTTGTAAGTATCAACAGTGCATAACCTCTGCTAAAAAACACATAGGGGTATTTATAGTACATGAGAAAACCCTAAAAATCAAAATCTGAATGAAAAAAGACAGAAAGGATTGGTGGCCACTTACCTGTGTCAACATGCGTCCTGCCAGTGGGCGCATGTGCCACATGCGGCCCACCCCTATGTAACAATCCACTTTTTTGGGCTAAAGTTGAACCGTATTTTAGATGTATATAGACCCGAATTCAATGGTTTATAGTTATAAATAAGTGAGAATAACAATGCTTTAGTGTGAGAACATCTTTGGAGATAAGTATACGCCATGAAAGTCTCCTAGCTCAAAGTTAAGTTGAGCACTTTCTTATCAGTTGAGTTTTAGTCAATGATTTTTCTTGGGTCAACTTCCAGTGAACATTACTCATAGAATATGATGAGTTATGTGACCCATAATATATCAAATTAAATCCCTTTGAGTCTTCTTTCCAACGCCATCGATCATTCGTCAATCTGAGTTCAGAGTCAAAAGTTATGAGTGTTTGAATAGGACCCTGTACAGGGTCTGCGTTGGGCATGTGCCGTGAGGGAATTGCCAAATTCTACTGGAATAGGTTGGCTTTGGCTGTGCGCCGCCAACCCTGAGGTTGGCTTTGGCCATGAGCCTCCAAGCCTTTTTCGAACATCAAAAAGTGCTCCGTTTTGAGTTATTTTAAGGGCAATAAAGTATTTTACCATCCTATAACCATTCCTAATCATATATGGACAAAATTTAGATCTTTAAACATGTTATTTCACTTCTTAAATCCCTAAGTCATCTCCCTTCAATAAGAGAGGAGAAACCACCTAGGGTTTGAAGATTTTGATCTCCCAAGGCAAATCCCTCTACGTCCTCTTCGATTTTTCTCCGTCAAATGGTATGTGAGAGTATTCTAAATTTCATGGGAGTAGGATTTAACGTTCTTACAAGTCTTAGAGTTTATATGTATGTACTTATTATGAGTTTTAGAAATTGTTAAAGAGCATGCATTGGGAACGCCATTTTATGATAAATCTTGTTTAAACTATGGGGATTTTCCCTAAACTTGAATTATGTTCATATATATGGATGTTATGAGTACAAGAAGTTATACGAGAGCATGATTTACATAATTTCCTCTCTTGTTATGAAATCTATTGTCTTAATGTGTTGTAGTTTTTTATACAAATGGTTAAATGCTTAAGTTTATGTTTCACTATCAATAATGGATTTGCATTGCTTTATAATCCAATGAGAGGGTATTTTATTAATTTGTAAATATTTTTGCGTCCTAATGGAGAAATTGCATGTGTTTGATGAAAGAGATGACCACCCTATGTTAAGGTACTGAAAGAAGTATTTTGCATGATTTTTACGTATTTTGAAATAAGAACTCTCTTATATTGAATGAATGTTTTAGTGGTCCAATAATATGTTTTTGAATGAAAGGACTAAGCCATGATATGATATGGCTGATATGACTTGCAAGTCTTGCTATGACGATACCAAATCAGATAAATGCCATGATAGATTCAGAACAGAATAGACTACAGACTTTGCAGATTTCAAAATCATAATTTCAGAAGATGCATATTTTTAAAGGACTAAAATTGGGCTTAAAGTGAGTTAGATGGTTATCCGAAGAAGGTAGTTGAGTGAAAGAGCTTATTGCCGAAAATCGTATTTTGCCAATGTGGGATTTATGATATGTTATCCTACATGGGTGGATAATTGGGATATCTCACATTGGGGGATTCCTATGATGTACTCACATAAGAGGTATACAAGTTCATGTACTTTATCCCTTGAGGCAAACTTAGGTTGGGGGCTTGGCAGCTGAGTTAATGACTGACCTATATAGCCCGTGGGTAATCAGAGTTGTAAGGTGTACCATCTAGCTTAGAACTAAAGAGAAGAGTTGAGTTCATGATTTACAAGAAATGTTTTACAAGCACGAATTGAAGTTTTTTTTAAATTATACCCATGTGTTTTTATATTTGCATTATGCTAAATTATTTCCAAAAAGGCTCTCAATCATGTTATATGAAGTCTATGCTATTTTTGGCTAGTTCTACATACCAGTACTTTTGAGTATTGACCCTCTATCTACAGATTCAAAGGCTCAGTTCTGGGGTCCAACTCAGAAGTAGATTATTCCTAAACTTCCAAAATTTGGTGAGCCTCCCTTACACTAGAGGGCATTCTATCTATATGTAATCTCAATTGGTGTTACGGTCTGGCCGGGGGCTTTGTCTCGATTCAGTTAGATTAGTGTTTTCAGTTCAGTAGAGGCTTCATAGACTGATGTATTGAGTATTGTATTGTTATAATTTCGTTGAAACATTTTGAATTATAATTTTCCATTGAATATTATATCTTCCGCACTTTGATTTATGTAGGGATTTTACTTATGATAGTATGCTAAGGGGTCTCTTGGGCCTTTGTGATTTAGGACGCCTGTCGTGGCCAAGTCCTCAATTTGGGTCGTGTCAAGCTTGGTATCAGAGCACGGTTCATGGTCTCAGGGTGTCTACAAAGCCATGTCGAGTGGATTTCTTTTTATCGGTGTGTAGCGTGTCACACTTATAAGGAGAAAGCTACAAGGTATTTTGGAGATGTTTCCCATTCTTTTATACTCTTGTTTGTGCTATTGTGTTGTCCATATGAAAGTTATCCAAAATTCCTTTTTTGCTCTAATTCTATTGGCCATGTCTCATTGTCGAGATGATACAAGTGCAAAAACTTAGTGTCTAAGTGATGTAGTTTTTCCTAGTTGAGTCCTAAAAAAGGTTATGAAATGATGCAAGGACTTGAGAGGAGTCCGTTAGTGCTTTAAAATGTGTTGAGTTCAGTGTATCCCCCTATTTATATCTATCATGCATTTGAGCCTGAGGTGAGAAGTGTATTTAGTCTTTTTATTCAAAATCCTTATTGTAGATATCACACTTAGGGGTAGAGATATATAGCAGAATATTGGAACAGTATTTCCACCTGAGTGATAGTATATGCTAAGTTGTCATAACCTATTGGTAGTAAGATGATCCCAAAGTTAGTGATATGAAGTCATAAGTTTAGAAGTCATAGTGAGGGTAAATTTTGCATAACGAAGTTAGTTTTAGTAGTATAACCTTTGACTGAGGGGTGGTTTTTCCCTTTTATGGTGATCGACTAATATTCTAGCAAGATTTGTTGATTGTATGGAGGTCCATGGAGGGAGTGATTAGCTATGATTGTTATTTAATAAAATAGGGAAGGAGCTCAGAAAGGATAGTTATGGTGATTGTAGTAATCATTTATATGCTGTAATGGAAAGGAATAGATTAGGAAATAAGTTATGGGTAGAGACTCATTGGTGTTTATGGAATTTAAAGGTAGTTGGGATGTATGCACAGGTAAGTAAATATGATGTGAAAAGGTAGAATATGCTAATAGATTGTAATGAGTTATTTTATAAGATTAAGATCGATTATCCTAATTATGTGACTTTACCCTCTTGATTTTCTTTTCTCTAGTAGTTGTAAACTAGTACAATATGTGAGAAGGTATGTAGTAGATTCTGAGGTATAGCAGTAATGTCATGGAAGGGATGTGAATATAGGTCGTAGTTAAGCGAAATAAGGTATTTGGGTTGCTCTCCCACCTTGATGGACTAGTATAGTATATGACATGCTTCATCGGTGGTACATGATTGATGTTAGGCACTAGGTTTGAACTTTAGATATGGATTGTGGTGGTAAGAGCAGTAGCTTAAGATAAATGATGCACGTTGGTGGGAGTAAGTTAGTAGGCTTGATTTGATGTGTACAATAGCTTGGATTGGCAACGCGCGGAATAATGAGTGGATAATTATGATATATATACACGAGGACTAGGGTAAAATGATGAATTGTGGTTGATTCATTAAGTGGATAAGTCCATAAGTATATATAAATAAGTTGAACTCCGAGGTAGCATGTTGTTAAATAAGGTTTTATGTATGTGGATATGTATGCTCATAAGAGTGTAAGTTGTAGGGTGATGGCTATAGAGGCTAGCGAAAGTTAAGAGTAGCATTCCTAGAAAGCAATGCCTTCAAGATATAGTTTATTAGGGGGAGTTTAGCATTTACGTGTATGGTGATACCCCATTGTGTTGAGTCTTGTGCTTATAAATTTAATGAGAAGCTATGTCCTCAAGTCTAGGATTGTGACTTTGATCTAAGGGGGCGATGATGAGTTAAGGTAGTTCCCGAATTCTCTTATGGTGGAAGTTTTCAGGGAAGAGTCATGATAAATGTATTCCTATTCAAGAAAACTCCTCCTACTTTAGTTTAAGAGGTCATTCTACCAATGTTTTATGTATTCAAATTATGCCTATGCCTAAGGTCCGAGTTCTCTATGCACTTATGTCCATGTTCCAACCTCCAAACTAGAAGCAATAATGTCCCTCACTAATCCAATATTCCAAGTATTCAAGTTCTATGTTGTGTTGTTCATCATCCATAAATCCATGTATCACATCATGCTTAGTTCTAAGAAACTATGCTTTCTATATGTTACTGATTCATTTTACGTCGAGATTAGCCAAAGTGATAAAGTTCATGCAAACTTATGACTATCTCAGCTCTGAAAATGAGAAGCAATAGCTTCAAGTATCAATCCTTGTCTCAATCATCGACTTCATGATTTTTGGCCTTACGTTATACAATTCATGATATATGCACTCATGTTTCTCACTGTGCCAAGTCCTAAGAACTCATGTTGTACTATGTTTATACCCAAACGACTTTTTATTTATGATCTAGACATCTGATGTATGAAGTACTTCATGCCTATTACATCATATCTGGAATCTTATGCCCCATTTGAGTTGATCAACATATATATGTTATAATTGAATAGTGTTACTTCCATTCTTTATGCTTGTTCTCTAGTCCCTTAATGAACCTCCTTATGCTAATATGTTAGTGGTTATGGGAGCAAGTATTGTTTTAAATAAAAGAGTGGATTTTTCGTATTGTTTTAAATTTTAGTGTGACTACCTTGAGCTAAGGTTCTAGGTGAACGGGGGAAAAAGAAATGGACTTTTGTTATGTGAAAAAGGAGATATATGTCGAAAATCTTTGCGCGAGTGATTGAATTTGCTGGTCTTAGTGGGGAGATCCATGAAGTGGGTATAGTAATGATAGGCTTGAATGTTGTGATTGATGAAAACACAAACTAATGTGCTATGTGGTTAGTACTCCTTGAATTAAGATCTTAGGTTGTTGGATTATAGTGATGAGGTGAGGTGATATCCTTAATGGGATATAGAGTACAAGGTACAGTAGCTTAAGTTCGCACCTTTTAACTCTGGGTTAGGCTTCAACATGGAAGTACTATACAGTGGGACTCAAACTCTTGTGGTTAGGTGTGTTATGGGAGAATTGTAAGTTGGAAATAATGAAGTATGTTATTTATTATTTGGGGCTTAGACGAGTAGTGTCTCTAAGTTTAAGGTTTATTCGGTGTATCTTGTAAGGTAAAGAATGCTTCTATCCCTATCTCCCGTGAAACCTTATTTCATGTCGAGTACCAATGTAAATCAAGACCTATAATCATCAATTAAACTCATGCCTTATGTTGTGATGATTATGATCCTAGAACTCATGTGCAAGGTCATATCTATGTTAATTCTTATTATCTCATACTTCATGCTTACACGATTCACTAGGGGTTATCATGGGGCTCTTTTGATGCCTTTGCATATTTTGTTGAGGAAAAATATCCAATGCGAGGTTACATTCCTTATTCCATACTTTTAGAGCTTCAACAAGTTCCCACCCATCATTCGAGGACAGATGATTCCAAGGGAGATAATGTAACACCCCACTTTTTTGGGCTAAAGTTGAACCGTCTTTTCGATGTATATAGACTCGAATCCAATGGTTTATAGTTATAAATAAGTGTGAATAACAATTCTTTAGTGTGAGAACATATTTGGAGATGATTATACATCATAAAAGTCTACTATCTCAAAGTTAAGTTGAGCACTTTCTTATAGGTGGAGTTTTAGTGGAATATTTTTCTTGGGTCAACTTACAACGATCATTACTCCAAGAATACAAGGATTTATGTGACCCATAATATATCAGATTAAATCCCTTGGAGTCTTCTTTCCAACTTCACCGACTAAACGTTATTTTGAATTCGGAGTCAAAATTTATGAGTGTTTGAATAGGACCCTATCCAGGGTCCGCGTTGAGCGCGCACCGTGAGGGAATCACCAAATGCCACTAGAATGGGTTGGATTTGGATATGTTCCACCAACCCTGTGGTTTGATTTGGCTATGCAACGTCAAGCCTTTCCCGAGCGTCAAAAAGTGCTTCATTTTGAGTTCTTTTAAGGACAATAAGGTCTTTTACCATTCTATAACCGTTCCTAGTCATATCTGAGCAAGAATTAGGTCTTTGAACAAGTTATTTCACTTCTCAAATCCCCAAATCATGTTTTCTTCAACAAGAGAGGAGAAACCACCTAGGGTTTGAAGATTTTGATCTCCAAGGGCAAATCTCTCTACGTCCTCTTCGATTTTTCTTTGTCAAAAGGTATGTGGGACTATCCTAAATTTCATGGGCATAATATTTAACGTTTTTACAAGCCTTAGAGTATATATGTATGTACGTATTATGAGTTTTGGAAATTATTAAAGAACATGCATTAGGAACCCCGTTTTATGATAAAATCTTGTTTAAACTTTGGGGATTTTCCCTAAGCTTGAATTATGTTAATGTGTATGGATGTTATGAATTTGAGAAGTTATATGAGAGAATTATTTACAGAATTCCCTCTCTTGTTATAAAATCCATTGTCTTAATGTGTTGTAGTTGTTTATACGAATGATTAAATGGTTGAGTTTAAATATCTCATTATCAATTATGGATTTCCATCACTTTATAATCCAATAAGAGGGTGTTTTATTAATTTGTGAATTATTTTATGTCCTAATGTGGAAATTGTTTATGTTTGATAAAAGAGATGACCAACCTATTTAAGGTACAGAAAAAGGGTGTATTCTGCATGAGTTTTATATGTTTTGAAATAGGAACTCTTTTGTATTGATTGAATGTTTTGGTGGTCCAATAACATGTTTTCAAATGAAAGGACTAAGACATGATGTGATATGGCTAATATGACTTGCAAGTCTTGGTATGACAATACCAAATCAGATAAATTTCGTGACAGATTCAGAACAAAACAGACAACAAACTTTGCAGATGTCAAATCATGATTTCTGAAGATACATGTTTTAAAGGACTAAAATTGGACTTAAAGAGAGTCAGATGGTTACCTGAAGAAGGCAGTTGAGTGAAAGGTCTTATTAATGGAAACCGTGTTTTGCTGACGTGAAATTTATGATATGTTATCCTACATGGGAAGATAATTGGGACATCTCACACAGGGAGATTCCTATGGTGTACTCACATGGGGGTATACCAGTTCACGTACTCTAGCTCTTACGAAAAACATGGGTAGGGGTTTAGCCGCTGAGTTAATGGCAGACCCATATAGCCCGTGGTTAGTCAGAGTTTTAAGGTGTGCCATCTAGCTCAGAACTAAAGAGCAGAGTTGAGTTCATGATTTACAAGAAATGTTTTACAAGCACGGATTGATTTTTTTTTAAAATTATGCCCATGTGTTTTTATATTTGCATTATGCTAAGTTTTTTCCAAAAAGGCTCTCAATTATGTTACATGAAGTATATGCTATTTTTTGCTAGTTCTACATACCAGTACTTTTGAGTATTGACCCCCTATCTATAGGTTCAGAGGCTCAGTTTTGGGTTCCAGCTCAGAAGTAGATTATTCCCAGACATTGAATTTGGTGAGCCTCTCTTAAACTGGAGGGCATTCTATCTATATGTAATCTCAGTCAGTTTTATGGTCTGGTTGGGGAGTTTGTCCCAGTTCAGTTAGACTAGTGTTTTCAGTTCAGTAGAGGCTTCGTAGACTGGTGTAGAACGAAATTTAAGTATTGTATTGTCATAATTTCGTTGACACATTTTGGATTATAAGTTTCCATTAAATATATTATCTTTAGCACTTTGATTTATGTATGGATTATGCTTATGATAGTATGCTAAGGGGTCTCTCGGGCCTTTATGGCTCAGGATGCCCATACGTCCAGGGCCTCGGTTTGGGTCGTGACACCCTAGGCGCATTTAGACATGGGTATGTAATACCTCGTACTTTTTTTTTAGCTAATTTAATCTCAAGAATGTCTAGTATTAGCTTCTAAATTGAATGATTGTTATTTCATGAGGAATTTTCAAGATTTTCCCTTTTTGTCATGTGGGAAATTCAATAAGCTTTCCATCGATATAAGATTCGTTCAAATTCGATAACCGGGTCAGAAGTTACGACTATTTTAAGTTCCCATCGTAAAATAGTGCCATATTAGTCAGTGGCGCACCGCGCCACAAGAGGAAATGGCATTTGGAAAATTCTAGTAGGGGTCCAAAATTATGGTGCGTCGTGCCAGGGCCTAAATTTAGAATTGTCCGTTTCCCAGTGTCTCAGTGTGATTTCCCCCGCGTCGCCAAAGTCCCAGGTCACAAAGGAAGTGACAACGCGATGGCCCCGCGTTGCGCCCGGGGTTCAATTCGAGAAATTTTTACTAAAATTAAATGATGCGTCCAGGGTTAAAAGGGTCAACTTTCCATCCCTATTTAATCCCTTTAACACGTGATTCAGCCGTTTTTCACCCAAAATACACTCTCTTTTCTCAAGTTTCTCTCAAGAACAAGCTAGGGTTTCTATTGGGGATTCAAATTCAAGAAGGTTTCTCCGTCAATCTTCACGAAATCATGAACTAAGGTATGCATTGTGTTCATTCATGGATTTCTTTCATCTATGAAGCTCAAGAACCTTGTTTCATCTATAAATCATGGTCTTTATTTTGTGGGTTATTTGTAATCATGTTGTTAACGTTGATTAATTTCAAAGTTGGAATCTTTGTGTGTTTATCATGATATTATGTTACCATGCAATATAAAATCCATGTATCTAGTTTCCTATGATGTGTAATATGATGAATTGACTTATGCCCTAAGTTGTGCATGTAAGGTGGTTGATAAAATACTTGAAAAAGTAGATATGATGCTTTATAGCTCAAGACATAAGCTAAATGTGACATGGTTGTCATCCTCCTCTATTTAAATGGTTTTCCATGCTATCATTGTGAAATGTGTATATTGTCGGAATGGCCATGATATTAGAATATGAGATTATGATATGATTTTTAGCATTGTCGTCCATGTTAGATAGTATGACAATCCTGTACTTTGTGAAATTCACAACTTATTAAATTATGTATTATTGATGTGGGTCTTGTACTTGATAAAGTCATGCTTCGTCAGTTCTCTTATATCGAGTCTTGGGGTACTTGTACCCAAAATATTATCTGAGCGCCTAAAGCCATGTCATGTTTTCACGATACTCTCAGTCAACCTATGATCCTTAGACTTCAGACAATCTTATGACTCAGGAAATCTCCATGATCTCATGAACTCAGTCTGTTGTTAGATATCAATACTATTTTGGCAGTCAATAGAATTCAGTAACTTAGTCCATGTTCAGTTCAGTAAATCATGTTTAGTGTCTATTTAGAAGGGAGTTGAAATTAGCACCAACCGAACCCAAGGATGGGAACTCACCTATTATATGAGGGTGTGATTCTTCGAAGCAATCCTTGCATTCCAGAACTATGTAGCCAGCATAGGTTGAGACAACATAGCCTGTTATATGAGGGTAGATGAGTTGGCTTAGCCTGATATATGAGGGTTCCCACAGTTCTCACTAGAGTTACCTATTATATTAGGGTCATTCACATGTTGTCCTTATTAGTGGCGCGGTATTGACACCCTTCCAATCAGGGCATAGATTGGACCCCAATTCAGCTATAATATATTATTTGGGGCATGTCGGTTAGATGACTACCTCCACAGTCTTAGTATCAGTCTCAGTAAAAGAACTCAGATAGTTCTTTAGAATTCAGGACTGTTAGATACAGTCAACTCAGGGACAGTACAAAACTCAGCTAGTTCATCAAATTTGGGACTGTCAGATATAGTCACTCATGTTATCAGTTATCAGAATTCACTCATTAGTTATGTTAGTCATCAACATACTCATGTTAACACAATTTCAGATATAGTTACTATGTATGCATGTATGTATTGTCACTTCATATTAGTCAGTTAGTCAGTATTGTTCATGTATATGAACCCTATGCATTCATCCTACCTCACATGGATACCAGTACATTCAAAGTACTGACGCGTTTGCGCTATGGTGTCTTATACCATAGATTCAGAGACACGAGATCCAGAGCATCAGTAGATTCCAGGTTTAGCCATCAGAGTTAGAAGTGAGTTCTTATCCTTTGAGGACATGATGATTTCTCTATCATCTCATTAATTAGTTTATTAGTTGGGAACATATCCCATCAACTCCTTACTCATTCAGACAGTCATGTTTAGAGGCTTTCCAGACTATCATGTTTCAGACTTCAGTATTATCAGTTTTGTTTTAGGTATTCTATTACCCCACACAGATGTTATATTATTCAGATTATGTTTAATTTTGTACCTTAAAGCCTTTCAGTACATGTTCCCGCATTATTCAGTATTTTCTACAGTATATAGGTACAGATATCTGGTATGGATTAGCTTATGGTCCTTCGGGGTTATGAGCACCGTGTATCATTCTGGGTACCAAATTTGGGGCATTACGAACTTGGTATCAGAGCCTAAGGTTCAATAGAGTCCTAGGAAGTCTAAAATCTGCATCTGGTAGAGTCTTGTACATGGGTGTGTTGCACGCCACATTTATGTGCAGGAGGCTATAAGATATTTTAGGAACAGTTCCCCTTTTTCAGTATTCATGTCATGCCAGTGAGCATAATCTCAAGTCAATCTCTCTGTCTAATCCATTTCTCCCTTTCTTCTACAGAACATGCCTCCTAAAAGAAGAAATGGGAATTAGCTAGCCCCTTAGGTCGAAGCATCTTTGAGCGAACATATTTCTCATGTGGAGTTTAGGGCCGTATTCTCTACTCTTGCTCAGTCAGTTGCTGCTCAGAATGAATGACCAGCTATTATTCCGGCCAACCCAGTGGCCAATTCAGCTACATCTAGGATTCGAGACTTCACCCGAATGAATCCTTCATTCTTTCTTAGGTCTAAGACAGATGAGGACTCTCAAGTAGTGGAAGTCAAAGAGGGAAGATGATACAGGGTCAGGTGAGTTGGATGAGTTTGCTTCAGCGTTCCTTGATTCTTTCCCCTAGAGCTTAGAGAAGCTAAGGTGCTAGAATTGATCAACCTCAGGTAGGGCAATATGACAGTGAAAGAGTGTTCTATTAAGTTTACTCAATTAGCCAGATATACCCCTCATGTGGTTGCAGATAGTAGGGCAAGGATGAGTAAGTTTGTTTTAGGGGTGAATGATAGCGTGGTTAATAAGTGTAGATCCACCATGTTGAATAGTGACATGACTTTAGCTAGGCTCATAACTCATACTCAGTAGGTAGAGGAGCAGAAGATTAAGATGAGGGAGAAACAGAATAAGAGAGCGAAGATAAGTAGTTTCAACTTTGCTCAGCCTAAGTCAGAAGGAGAAAACCGTTCCCATTTTTATATTAAGTCATCAGTTCCAGATCCTTCTTCAGCCAATGCTCTAGTTCCTAAGTTCAAAGAGGGTAACAAAGATAGAGCACCTGGCTCTAAGTCCTAGGACAGTGTTAGCAGTTTCCGCACCTATCCTCTATGCCAGACTTGTGGCAAGCACCATTAGGGTATTTGCAGAGCTGGCAGGGGTATTTGTTTTGAATGTGGTAATCCAGGCCATAGAATCAGAGATTGTCCTCAGGGTCAACAGAATAGCCCCTTAGCTCAGTTCAGTCACCCAAATTAGCAGGGTGCCACCTCCAGTGCTACTAGTGGGCAACACCCAAATCGTCTCTATGCTCTTCAGTGCTAACAAGATCAGGAAAATTCAACTGATTTGGTTACCGATATGTTACATATCTTTCATATGCATGTTTACTCTTTGCTAGATCTAGGAGTTTCTTTGTCTTTTGTCACTTCTTATATAGCAGTCAATTTCAGAGTCAGTCTCGAAATTCTAGCAGAGCCTTTTTCAGTCTCTACCCTAGTGGGTAAAACCACCATAGCCTGATAGGTATACAGAAACTGCCCAGTTATGATATCTCAGAAAGTCACTTCAGTAGACTTAGTCAAATTAGAGATGACTAATTTTGATGTAATTCTCGACATGGATTGGCTTCATTCCTACTATGCCATAGTCTACTGTAGAAACAAAATAGTCCAATTTTAATTTTTGAATTAACCTATCCTAGAGTGGAAGGGTAGTGTATACGCTTTCAGAGGTCATCTTATTTCCTACCTTCGGGCACAAAAATAATATCTAAAGGATGTGTCTATTATCTTTTATGAGTTAAGGACACTAGTTTCGAAACTCTCAATCTTGAATCAGTCCCAGTAGTGAATGAATATTTAGATGTCTTTCTCGAAGATCTTCCAGGAATTCCTTCCAAAAAGGAAATAGACTTTGGCATTAATCTTCTTTCAGATACTCAGCCTATATCTATTCCTCCATACAGAATGACACCAGTAGAACTTAGAGAATTGAAAGAACAATTGAAGAATATATTAGATAAGGGATTCATCAGGCCCAGTGTTTCCTCGTGGGGTGCTCCAGTATTATTTGTTTGCAAGAAAGATGGTTCTCTTAGAATATGTATAGACTATCGTCAACTCAATAAGGTCATGATCAAGAACAAGTATACTCTTCCTATAATCGATGACTTATTTGACCAACTTTAGGGTGCCTGTTATTTGTCTAAGATAGACCTTAGATCCGACTATCATCAGCTCAGAGTCTGAGAATGTGACATTCTAAAAACAGCTTTCCATACTCGATATGCTCACTCAAATTCCTAGTTATGTCATTTGGTCTTACCAGTTCCCCAACCGCTTTCATGGACTTGATGAATTATGTGTTTAAGCAGTACTTAGACATGTTTGGCATAGTCTTTATAGATGATATTCTGGTCTATTCTCGCAGTGAGCGCGATTATGCAAATCATCTCGGGACAGTACTTTAGACTCTCAGAGATCATCAGCTATTCACCAAATATAGTAAGTACGAGTTTTGGCTAAGGTCAGTAGCATTCCTTGGTCATATCATTTCCAATGATGGTATTAGAGTAGATCCTCAAAAGATCAAAGCAGTAAGAAGCTGGCCTCGCCCTATCTCTCCATCAAATATTAGGAGTTTCTTGGGTTTGGATGGCTATTATAGATAGTTTTTAAGGGATTTTCTTATATTACATCCTCTATGTCTAGATTGACTCATGAGAAATTTAAGTTTTAGTGGTCAGATCCTTGAGAGAAGAGTTTTCAAGAGTTGAAAACTCGACTCACCTCAGCTCCAGTCTTAGCTATCCCAGATGGTTCAGATGGGTTCGTAGTGTATTATGATGCATACAGAGTGGGTCTAGGTTGTGTCTTCATAAAGCATGGTAAGGTTATAGCCTACATATCTAGCCATCTTAAACTGCATGAGGGAATTATTCTTCTCATGATCTTGAGTTAGCAGCCATAAGCTTTGCCTTGAAGATTCGGAGGCATTATCGGAGTTCATGTAGGTGTCTTCACAGATCATAAGAGTCTTCAGTATGTCTTTTCTCAGAAAGATCTCAATCTTTGTCAGAGAAGGTAGTTAGAGCTTTTGAAAGATTCTGACATGAGTTTCCTCTATTATCCGGGCAAGGCCAATGTAGTGGATGACACTCTCAGTAGACTATCTATGGGTAGTTTTGCTCATGTGGATGATAGTAAGAAGAAGTTAGCTAAGGAAGTACATTATCTTTCCAGACTAGACATTCACTAGTCGATACAGATGAGGGTGATATATGGGTTCAGAGTAGTTTAGAATCATCTCTAGTTTTTGAGGTAAAAGAAAAACAAGATAAAGATCCCATCCTTGCCAAGTTGAAAGAGTCAGTTTAGGATCCAAAAGTAGAGGTTTTCTACCAAGGGGGAGATGGTTTTTTATGTTGTCAGGGTCGTCTCTGTGTTCCAGGTGTAGATGACTTAAGGTAGTGAATTCTTATAGAAGCGCATGGTGCCCACTACTCTATTCATTCTGGGGCCACAAAGATGTACCACAACTTGTGGGAAGTCTATTGGTGGAGTGAGATAAAGAGAGATGTTACAGAGTTTATGGCTAAGTTCTCTATTTGTCAGTAGGTTAAGATAGAGCATCAGAAGCCTAGTGGTCCTATGTAGGAGTTCATTATTCCTACTTGGAAGTGGGAAGAAATGAACATGAACCTCATGATGGGTTTGCCTCAAACTCGTCATCAGCATGATTTAGTCTGGATCATTATAGACAAAATGACCAAATCAGCCCATTTCTTTCTAGCCCATACCTCTTATTCAGTCAAGGATTATGCCAAACTCTACATCAGGGAGTTGGTCAGATTGCATGGTGTTCCACTATCTATTATCTCAAATAGAGGTACCCAGTTGTAACACCCCAATTTTTTAAACCGGAATGCCACATGGTGCTCATGATCTCGAAGGATCACAAGCTAACCCATGACTAATATTTATACCTGTATACTGCATAATATATTATAAAATGTGGAATACATAATACTGTAAGGCTGTAAGGTTCAAACTAAACAAAACATACTAAGTTATAACATCTAAAATGGGGTATAAACTACCCAAAAAAACTAAAATAAATTGAAGTTTGAACATAATAGTTTGAAAACCCTCTAAACTATCTGAATAGGGAGTTGAAAGAATATGTCTCTAACTAAATCCAACTACTAAAATACACTAAAATTTGAAACATCATGTCCTCGAAAGATAAGGACTTACTTCTAACTCTAACTATTGAGACTAGAATCTACTGCTGATCTAGAGCTCGTGCCTTTGAACCGATGGTGTAAAATAAAATACTATAGCGCAAATGCGTTAGTACGTCTGAATATATGAGTATACAAGTGAGGTAGGCTAAATGAAAAGGGTTATATGCATGAACAATGCTAACTAATATGGACGTGAGAATACATACATGCATAAACAACTATTACTGAACTTGTGATAATACTGACTGTTGAATCTGAATGTTGACGACATGAATTTACTGTTACTGAGGTACTGAATAGATTATTGACTATTTCTGATAGTTTGAATTATGAAGAACTGGTTTGAATGACTGTGTCTAACAGTCCTGAGACTGCATACTGGTAACATGAGCTATGAAAACTGATAGAACTGTAATGATCGGACTAACCAATATAACCGATACTGAGCGACTGTATCTGACAGTCTCAGTACTGGTGGAGCTATCTGAGTTCCGTTCTACATGGAGTAACTAAATCTGAGATCAATCCTATCTAGCGGGTGATCATGAGTATACTGATAATAAGGATGATTTGACTTAGTCTGAGATCAGTCCTATCTAGCTGGTGATCTTTAAATCTAATGATTCTGATATTGATTAATCATAGTTGAGATCAATCCTAGCTAATGGGTGATCTTGAAGTCTATTTACAATGATAAGCATTGACTGTATCTAACAGTACTGAATCTGTACTACTAAGCTGGGTTGATTGTATCTGACAACCCTAATTCTGTAATTGAAATTATGGGATGTGTTCATCTAACCGACATACCCCTAGCTAAGATGACTGGTGTCCAATTTCTGCCCTGACTTGAAGGGTGTCAGTACTGCACCACCGATAAAGACATCTGCTGTGGAGTCAGTCCTAATCTAGTGGTTGACTCCTGGGATCAGTCCTATACATATAAATGTGCTAATGGGTGACCCCTGAGTATGTTAGTCCTATCTAATGGGTGACATCTCGTACCTACGTTGGCAACATAGTTCTAGAACTTAGGGATTGCTTCTAGGGATTTCAGTCCTATTCTAGTAGGTGAGTCCCTATCCCTAGGCTCACTTGGTGCTGAATCCTAATCCCATTTGAAAGACACTGAACTAAATAACTGGGCTGAACTAAATAACTTAAGTGAACTGATTTGCTGGACTAATACTAGTGGTATTGTTTAGCGGAGCTAAACTGAGTTTACTGAATTTTGATGACTAACAAAATGTACTAAGTTCTGGGGACTGATTGAGAGTACTGAAGTTACTGAGAATGACTGTTAATATTGAAGTTACAGACTGAGTACTGAGATCACTGATATTACTAAACTACGAAGAGTACTGAGATTTCTGGGTTTTTCTGAGTCACATGACTGACTGAATTCTATAGATCATGGCTTAACTACGAGTATCATGATAACATAACATGGCTCTAGGCATATAAATATATTTTTTGGGTGCAAATTCCCCCAGGACTCAATGGAAGGAAATTGACACACATGACTAACTTGAGTACGTGACCGACATCAATAACCCATAATATCATAACTTGGGGAATTCCATGAAGTGCATGGATATCATACATTTTGTACATAAGTAGGATTTGCAAGTAAGCATGGAATAATCTCATAAGACTAGTTCATGAACATCCCAACAACATTTACAAGACACAATATCAACATGAAAATCATTCAAATATGGGGGCATATCATGAATCCTTCACTTAGTCACAATTTAGCCATAATGCATAATTTCTAGTCCCTTAGGTATTTTATCAAACACCTTACATGCACAACTTAGTAATAGGTGTAAATCATATAATTACTCATCATAAATAATCAAACTTACATGTTTTCAACTCATATGATGTCATAGATTCATAATAACACATAAAGATTCTATCTTAGCATCATTCCATACATAAACATGACCAACAATCCTTTCATAACATGAAAACCATAATATATAGTTTTAGAAAAGGGTTCTTGAACTTCATGGACGAAAGGAGTCCATGAATGAACACACGCATACCTTAGAAAGAAAACTTTGAAGATTTGTTGGAGAGTTCTTGAATTGGAAAACTTAATTCTCGATTATCTTAGAAAAAGGCTTGAATATTTCTTTTGAGAGATGAGGATGATGGAAACCCTAATCTTGTGGTTGAGAGTATAAGATAGGGTTTTTGAGATGCTTAACTGAAGAAAAATGGGAAAAATTATGCCTCTTTAGGGTTATAAGTCGTGGAAGGTAAAGAAAAAGACCAAAGTACCCTTACGAAATAATTTGCCAGTTGCTGAAAAGCTTTCATGATAGGGCGTCACAAATGTGATAAGCTATTTTGAATGTCTTCACTTAGAGGATGGTTTCTGCCTAAGGCTGACGACCTTTGTGATAGGGCATCACAAATGTGATAAGCTATCACGAATATCATCACTTAAGAGCTGGTTTCTACCTAAGGCTGACGACCTTCGTGATAGGGTATCACAAATGTGATAAGATATCATGAATGTTGTCACTTAGGAGCTGGTTTCTGCCTAAGGCTAACAACCTTCGTGATAGGGCGTCACAAATGTGATAATCTATCACGAATGTCGTCACACTGTTTCTAGCTTGACATGCTGGAGTAAAATAGGCATAACTCTTTTCTTCGATATCAGATTTAGGCAAAATTAGTATCGTTGGAAAGAAAATTCAAAGATATTTCATTTTATATATATCAAAACCACCCAATTATTCATATACAATGAGTTATGGTCGACTGAAGTTGACCCAAGTTTTGATGCTCACTAAAACTTGAAAAATAGGAAAGCTTTCAACTTGTACTTGAGTTAGGGGACCTCTATGATCTAAATTTATGCTTAAATAGATTTCCACACTACATAATTGATTAACACACTAAATTTACATAGGATTTAAGGCTTTTGAAACATCCACGCATAGGAATAATGGATTTTCATTCTAGTCCAAAATGTGGGGTATTACACCAGTTCATCTCTCATTTCTGGAAAATGTTCAAAAAGGTCTTGGTACCCAAGTTCATCTCAGTATAGCCTTCCATCCTTAGACAGATGGTCAAGTAGAAAGGACCATTCAGACACTGGAAGATATGCTAAGGGCATCTGCAGTTGATTTCAAGGGTAGTTGGGATGACCACTTGCCTTTCATTGAGTTTGCATACAATAACAGCTATCATTCTAGTATTCACATGGCTCCACTCAAAGCTTTCTAAGGTAGAAGATTTAGATCTCCAATTGGTTGGTTCGAATTTAGTGAGGCCTCAATCATAGGGCCTGACTTTGTATTCGATGCCTTAGAAAAGTCCAGTTGATTAGAGAAAGACTACGGGCTACTCAGAGTCGATAAATGTCTTATGTAAATGTTCGTAGAAAAGATCTCGAGTTCGAGATTGGTGAATATGTCTATCTAAAGATCTCACCCATGAAGGGAGTGAAATGGTTCGATAAGAAAGGGAAACTCAGTCCCCGATATGTCGGTCCCTTCAAGATTCTCAGTCGATTCAGTAAGGTAGCTTATGAGCTTGAATTGCCTTCAGATCTAGCCTCAGTTCATCCAGTATTCCATGCCTCTTTGATCAAGAAGTGAATAGGTGACCCAAAAGTTGTAGTCCCTATTCAGAGCATTGATATTTAGAACAGTCTCTCTTCTGAGGAGATTCCAATCGAAATCCTAGACTATCAGACTCGTAGATTGAGGAACAAAGAAGTCCCTCTAGTTAAGTTTTTTTGACAAAATTAGTCCATCGAGGGAGCTACTTGGGAAGCAGAGGCAGACATGCATACCAAGTATCCTCACCTCTTCTTTGCCAACTCAGATCAAGCTCAAGGTAACAATTCTCCTTAAGTTACTCAGCTTCATGTTCAGTGCTCATCACAAACTTGGTATGTAATTTCATACTTATGTTCCTATTAGAAACTAGGTATCAAGTACTATTGCATATTCAGTCATACACTCGTGTATTAGTTTAGTTATGTAATTATGCATTAGACATGCATTCTCATTGTGAGAAACTTAGTTCTTCAGAATACTCAGTCATGCATGCATGAATCAGTTACACATGATCAGATATGCATGTTAAGTATATATGTTCAGCTTGTCAGTCATATCAGTAATGAGATCATGTTCTAGTTATTCATGTTCAGTATGTACGTCAGTTGTCTTTTCTTCCCTCTCAGTCAGTCTCATTCGAGGATGAATGTTCTCAAGGGGAAGATATTATAATACCCCATACTTTTTCCTAGCTAATTTTATCTCAAGAATGTCTAGTATTATCTTTTAAATTGAATGATGGTTATTCAATGAGGAATTTTTAAGATTTTCTCTATTTGTTATGTGAAAAATTTAATAAGCTTTCCATCGATATAAGATTTGTCCAAATCCGATAACTGGGTCAGAAGTTATGACTATTTCAAGTTTCCATCGTAAAACAGCGCCATATTAGTCAGTGGCGCACCACATCACAAGAGGAAATGGCATTAGGCAAATTCCAGTAGGGGTCCATGATTATGGTGCATCTCGCCAGGGCCTAAATTTAGAATTGTCCATTTCCTAGTGTCTCAGTGCGATTTCTCCCACATTGCACCAAAGTTCCAGGTCACAAAGGAAGTGACAACGCGATGGCCCCACGTCGCTCCATGGGTCCAATTCGGAAAATATTTACTAAAATTAAATGACACATCTAGGGTTAAAAGGGTCAACTTTCCACTCCTATTTAAGCCCTTTAACATGTGATTCATCCGCTTTTCACCCAAAATACACTCTCTTCTCTCAAGTTTCTCTCAAGAACAAGCTAGGATTTCTATTGGGGATTCGAATTCAAGAAGGTTTAACCGTCAATCTTCATGAAATCACGAACTAAGGTATGCGTTGTGTTCATTTATGGATTCCTTCAATCCATGAAGCTCAAGAACCTAGTTTTATCTATAAATCATGGTCATTATGTTGTGGGTTATTTGTAATCATGTTGTTGACATTGATTGATTTCAAAGTTGGAATCTTTGTGTGTTTATCATGATATTATGTTACCATACAAGATAAAATCCATGAATTTAGTTGCTTATGATGTGTAATTTGATGAATTCACTTATGCCCTAAGTTGTGCATGCAAGGTGGTTGATAAAATACTTGTAAAAGTAGAAATCATGCTTTATAACTCAAAACGTAAGCTAAATATGACATGCTTGTCATCCTCCTGTGTTTAAATAGTTTTCCATGCTATAATTATGAAATGTGTATGTTGTCGGAATGACCATGATATTAGAATATGAGATCATGATATGATTATCAGCATTGTCGTCCATGTTAGACAGTATGATAACCCTGTACTTCATGAAATCCACAACTTATTAAATTATGTATTGTTGATCACGTCTTGTACTTGATAAAGTCATGCTTCATCAGTTCCCTTATATCGAGTCCTGGGGGTACTTGTACCCAAAAAATTAGCTGTGTGCCTAGAGCCATGTCATGTTTTCACGATACTCTCAGTCAAGCTATGATCCTTAGACTTCAGATAATCTTATGACTCAGGAAATCTCCATCATCTCATGAACTTAGTCTGTTGTCAGATATCAGTACTATTTTGTCAGTCAAAGGAATTTAGTAACTCAGTCTATGTTCAGTTCAGTAAATCATGTTCACTGTCTATTTAGATGGGAGTAGAAATTAGCACCGTGCGAACCCATGGATGGGAACTCACGTGTTATATAAGGGTGTGATTCTTAGAAGCAATCGTTGCGTTCCATAACTATGTAGCCAGCATAGGTTGAGATATTATAGCCTACTATATGAGGGTAGATAAGGTGGCTTAGCCTGCTATATGAGGGTTCCCACTGTTCTCACTAGAGTTACCTGTTATATTAGGGTCACTCATATCTTGTACTTTCCAGTGGCGCGGTATTGACACCCTTCCAATCAGGGCATAGATTGGAGCCCAATTCAGCTATAATGCATCATTTGGGGCATGTCGGTTAGATGACTACCTCCCACAGTTTCAGTATTAGTCTTAGTAAAAGAACTCAAATAGTTTTTCAGAATTTAGGACTGTCAGATATAGTATGAAACTCAGCTAGTTCCATTAGATTCAGGACTGCCAGATACAATTATTCATGTTATCAGTTATCAGAATTCACTTATTAGTCATTTTAGTCATCAACATACTCATGTTATCACGATTTCAGATATAGTTACTATGTATACATGTATGTATTCTCACGTTCATATTAGTCAGTTAGTTAGTATTGTTCATGCATATAAACCCCATGCATTCAGCCTACCTCACATGCATACCAGTACATTCAAAGTACTGACGTATTTGCGCTATGGTGTCTTATACCATAGGTTCAGAGAAACGAGATCCAGAGCATCAGTAGATTCCAGGTTCATCCGTCAGAGTTAGAAGTGAGTTCTCATCCTTTAAGGACATGATGATTTCTCTATCATCTCATTAATTATTTTATTAGTTGGGGTTAGTTGGGGTCATGTCCCATCAACTCCTTACTTATTCAGACAGTCATGTTTAGAGTCTTTACAGACTATCATGTTTCAGACTTCAGTATTTTCAGTTTTGTTTTGGGTATTCTATTACCCCACACAGATGTTATATTATTCAGATTATGTTTAGTTTTGAACCTTATGACCTTTCAGTTCATGTTCCCGCATTATTCAGTATTTTTCTACAGTATATAGGTACAGATATCTGGTATGGGTTAGCTTGTGGTCCTTCAGAATCATGAGTACCGTGTAGTATTCTGGGTACCAGATTCGGGGCGTTACAGGGTAAGTGTTTGAAAAATTTCTTGCACTGTCTACTCTCTGGACTTTAGACTTCTGTCACTTACCTTACCCACATGCAGTCCATATGTTCTACATGCAGTTTATATATTAACATAGATAACTACTGGAAGTTCCTTCTCAGCTCTTTCACTCTCTTGATCTCTAATTCTGGTACTTACCTTAGTCATAAATGGACCACATGCTTTACATGCGGTCCACATATAGTCATAGTTAAGTACCAGGCCTTCCAATTCTTGCAATCAAGCTTCCAAACTTCAAGTTCCAAAACATGTTGTGGTCACGTACATTTGAAAAGTGTCATAAATTCCAAAAAATGATCAAGTATGTAGCCAAAAACTCCTTTTCACTTTTTTCTTAAACTTCGCCTACAAAACCTAGTTTCTTATAAAACATACCCATAACACATCATATCTAACAAAAAAGCCTAAGAAACTTGCATATTTTTAGAATTTTAAGCATCGAAAGTTCTATATTTCTATAGCACATCAACACCCTCAACTTAGAGCGTTTGTATGTCCTCAGGCAACACCACACAATAGAACAAAACATGATACTTAACTAGGACAATCTAAGCAATCCAATGCAGTGAATCAACACTTTAAGTTCAAACCACAATAACCTCTCCTATTCAACTTATCAAAACCAACTGTGTAAAAATATGAAGCATAATAGTGTGGCTCAATGGGATCAAGGTATGGCATTATATTAGCAACAGGCAACCATGCATATATAGGCAAGTTACACTCCCCAAAATAAGTAAGAAGCTAGCAATATGACTCATATTACCTCACAACAAAGAAGTCCCACTCACTCATATGAAATAATGCATGTCAATACAGAGACAGTCAAGAGACACTTACGCTCAGAAGAGAAGTTCCGATAAATGTGCATCAAATAGCATAGGCTGTCCCTTATTTTCTTTACCTTAGTTTTCAAATAGTTAAATTAGGATCACTATACGACTTTATTCGGCTTGCATGTAGACTTGGGGGGCTGGTATGGTACATATGGATATATTAAGTAACTAAGCCTCCTTGGCACTACACTAACTTGGGGGTCCACTCATTAACCATTTTTTCTTTTTATTCCACCCTTATTTCTCCCTTTTTATTCTTTATTGCACTTTCAAGTTGGGTGTCATCTTTAATTCTTTAATTTTCACTTTTCTTTTTACCTATGTCTATTTGTGGACCATATGTAGCACATATGGTCCTTATGTGGCTCAGGTAAGTACCAAAATTGAAGATGCGGAGAGTGAAAGAGCCAAAGAAGAACTTTCGGCACTTACCTATGTCTACATGTGGACCACATGTGGGTAAGGCAAGTGCCAGAAGTCTAAAGTCTAGAGATCGGACAGTGCAGGAAATTTTTTTGGCACTTTCCTATGTCCACATGCGCCCATTAACAGACCACAAATAGACATAGGTAAGTGGACACCGACCTTTTTTCTCCTTTTTTCATCCAGGATTTGATTTTTAGAGTTTTTCATGTACTATAAATACCCCTTATGTGTTTTTTTTTGTAAACGGATGCACTTTTGATACTTACAAACATATTTTGATTCTGAGATCTGAGTTTGGTCTTGAAATTCTCTTGTATTGATTTTGGGTGATTAATTTAGTTGAAGTTTTGGATTTTTAGTTGTGATTATTGTGATTACATCTTATACTTGCAATTATGAATATTGTTGATTACTTTACAAGCACGAGCGGCTAAAAACCCTTAGCTAGGGTTATGGAAATCCTAGCAGATTGACGAAGTAGGGGAAGTGCTACATTGTTCTGAACTGATATCCATGCATGTATTGTATTATCTTTACTTTAATAGCTATCTTAGACGTTGCCAATGTTAGGATCCCGCCTATATTTTTCTACTTACTCAAAATAGTAGTAGTGACTAGGAAAAGATAATT
Source organism: Capsicum annuum (assembly GCF_002878395.1). Classification (NCBI taxonomy): domain Eukaryota; kingdom Viridiplantae; phylum Streptophyta; class Magnoliopsida; order Solanales; family Solanaceae; genus Capsicum; species Capsicum annuum. Next base: position 126,851,269 of record NC_061120.1, read on the forward strand.
ACAATAGTAATTTGAAGTTTAACTACCGATCCACCATACTAGGTATTATCTATGTAAGATGGTTAGCTGTCATCTATTAACTAGAGACTCAAATGGTAATATTTAACTAGGATCTAGGATAAGGGTTAGTAAGGAGACATCCTGAGACTTAAAAGGTAAAGGGTGAAATTTGTCAGCTAGTCCAAAAGATGGTTGGTGGTACATAACTTATCAAATTATGCATGAAAGGTATTAGGATGGTTAAATAAAACATGATAATCCTATGGAGTTGAGAAGACAGGGTGAGGAAAGTTGCACAAGATGTGCAAAGGCAGGAAGTAGATCGTCGAACCGCACTCGGTGGTAATCAGAGAGTTAGAGGTGACTGTGCTCTAGTGATCCCAACATATCAATATTTGTAGCCATTTAAGGATGATGAAGAGGATATGTGGTGCGTTGAGCCGATAGAGACTAGAGCTATTATTCCTCCTGTTTTACCCCAGGCATTAATTTTTACATAAAGAGTGCAATGATTCAACTCTTAAATATGAAGGGTATATTTGAGGGTTTTCCTACAGATGATGCAAACATGCATCTTACAAATTTCATTAGGATATAAATTTGTACTCAAACCTAGGGGTAAATCAGGAAGTGCTTCGATTGAGGTTGTTCCCCTTCTCACTTACAGGAGAAGCTTCTTTATGGTTAGGGGAGCTGCCAAGAGAATCTATCACTACATAGAATGATTTGCATAAGTACTTCTTAAACTGGTTATTTTCTCTATCTAAGATGTTGCAGCTTAAGGACAAGATTTATAATTTTAGGAAGTTGTGGTCAAAACCTATGTATGAGGCTTGGTTTAGGTTCAAGACAAAGTTGAGTATGGTGCCTAACCATTAAATTTTAGGGACAAGCTTATTAGAGATATTATACAGAGCCTTGATCATCAATTCTACAGCCCTGGAAAACACTATCTCCGGAGGAGCTTTTATGGGACTATGTAGAGAGGTATTTTCAAATATGTTAGATCATCCTCACTCACTAACCGAGGGTGGAAAACTCAAGAGGCTGAGAGGGGATCCGACACATATGCCATTGGTTCCTTCTGCGACTAGAAAGTAGCTGATGATTCAGTAGTGTAAGAAATTGTGCTGCTAAGAACTAATTTTGGGTTACTGGCAAAGCAATTTGCGGCAGTAAGTCCATAGAAATTGAACATGGTAGGAGCACATGATTCAAATTCCAAAGATTATGAGTCAAAGTTAGAGGAGGAAGCAAACTATCTAGATCATTAGTTGGTGAATTTTTGACCCCAAGGGCAAGGAAACCAAGGTCGGACCTATCGTGACATATACAAAGACCATAGTAGGGAGCGAGATGTGACTGAAGGAAGAAGGATAACTATAGAGAAATGGGAGATAGGTGCATTCCACCTGGCAGATAAGATACAAAATTAAGAATAGAAGAGATGCTGACTAAGTTGGTAAAGGGTCAAGAAAATTAGGAGAACAATATTACGAAAATCAAGGCTGACATTTTAGGATTGACTTAGAAGGTTGAATATCATGACACTGCTATCAAGTAGTTAGAGCAATAGTTTGGAAAGATTTTAGCAACACTGAACCAAAGGCAACCAGTCACCCTTCCGACCAACACTATTCAAAATCCAAAAAATGATAGTCATGTTCTTTCCATTACCACAAAGAGTGGTATGACTATTGTGGATCCCTCATTACCTCCTATGGAATAGCTAAAGGATGATGAAGCTACAATTGATCAGACACCTATTATGAAGTCAAAAAAAGAAATAGGTGGTAATGGTACAGATGGAAAGGACAAAGGTAAGGGTTCAGTCATTGAGCCTAAAATAAGATAAATTCCAAGACAACCCTCATATTTTTCTTAGAGATTAAAGAAGAAGAAAGAGGAAGGAAAGTTCAAGCAATTCATTGAGATATTAAAAAAGTTAATCTTAAACATACCTATTCTTGAGGCATTGGAGCAGATGTCTAGATATTCCAGGTTTATCAAATAATTAGTTACAAAGAAGAAAGGGGCCATGGTTGAGGATGTTGATGGGTAGCACCATTGTTGTGCAGTTATGACTAGGTCTCTGGTCCAGAAAAAGGGTAATCCTGAAGCATTCATTATACCATGCACTATTGGGTCATCCTGATTTGCCAGAGCCTTATGTGACTTAGAAGCCAACATAAACTTGATGCTGCTAGCTATATTCAAGTAATTGTACTTGAACCCTCCTGAACTGACTACAATGCGGCTGTTGATGGCTCACTACATTGTGAATAAATCTGTGGGCATTTCTTTTGATGTGATTATGAGAGTTGATAACTTTATCTTTCTAGCAAACTTTGTCATTCTAGACTATGGGTTGATGATGAGATGACCATCATATTAGGGAGACTATTTACGGCCCCAGGTGGAGCGATAGTTTACATAGAGAAGGAGGAACTAAATTGTAGAGTCAATGGTGAGGAGGTCACATTCAACATCCAAAAAGTAATAAAGTAGCCCACCGACATGAGGGTGATATTAGAGATAAACTGTATTGATAACCCAAGAAGGTGTTATTATGGGTATCTTAATGAATTCTTAGTAATCAAGGTACCTACTTCAGGCCGTGATATTAAATCAAGCACTGCATGAGAGGTAACCCATGGGCTTATTGGTGAAGTCTGAGTAACCAGCATAGCCACATCGTGCTGCAATGTTCAATCAAGCGTTGGGTGGGAGGCAACCCACGATTTTAGTGTTCATTTTTGTTTATTTTTCTTTTGTAGGTTTATAACTTTTGGACTTACCCAAAATGCGGAAGGATTTCTACATTCAAAAATTTCTATGTAAAGAGACTTTGTGACCAACCCATCAGGGTCACAAGTCTCACTTAGGCCAGGTATTGTTGAGCGCTAATTGAAATAATGAAATTTTGAGGGTAATAATGGAATGTTCTGGAGTTTAACACATAATCATACTTTCAAAGCTATAAATTCAAGTTACAAAACTATAGTTATCTGGGTAAATATCAAAATGCATAGTCCAGGAAGTAAGAAATTGGGATAAAAAATTATTTCAACTTGTGCCAGCACATGCGGACCGAATATGGGACATGCGCCCACTAGAAGGCCACATATGGAAGTCGTAAGTGGCCTAGTTTTGGGACCAAATTTTAATTAAAATTTAGGCCTACCAATTCTTAAACAAGACTTAATTTTCCCCCATTGCTATTTAAATATAATTTGACTCATTCTAACTCATTTAATTTCTCAAAATCTCATTTTTTCTTAAAATCTAGACTTCCCTCTCAAAACATAAACTAATCCCACACTTTAAAAAAGGCTAAATTAAAACTTATTTGGGGTACCAACTTGTCCTACAACACTAAATACAAGTTCAATCCTTGGTTTTACTTTATTTTGTTCGTAGTTCACTTCCGGATTCTCACAGAAAAGGTAACTTTCTTGGCTCCTAATAGAAATATCATGATTTAAATATTGAACAAGCAAGTTGATATGTGTATTTTTTTGCAAAATATGTAGACACAATTATTCTTGTGTGTAGGAGCCTTGAAGAAGCCTATAATCTTTATGCGGGGCTTTGTTTTGAATTAAAATCTAAGTTTAGGCCCTAAACAGAAGTTGAACTTGAACAAGTAGAGGAATACCAAAAGTTGGGCATGTTGGTTTGCATTGAATATCATGATTCTTTATATATGTGTGCATATTGGACTTGTTAGGACTACAAATAAGTTATAAGGGTGTGAAAATTGAGGAAAACTTTGAACTCTTCAAACTTCAATGTTTTTCTTCAACTTTTGCAATCCCTTATTTATTGTTGGAAACCAACGCTAGTTTTTTATTTACACATGGAACCCAAAGCTGCAAAAAAAAGGTAGATACATCAAGGAGTCGGGATGAGTCCCCCAAGACTAGTGGCTTGGTGGAGGAGTACTCTATTTCACAACTTAGAGCAGCTATAGCCAGGGTGACATGCAGAGTGACTAGAGGCCAGGTGCGCCAGGAAGCTAAGACTATTATTTTGGGAACTATAGGACAACCGCTGCCTGATCACTCATGGTGGGGTAAAAGGTCAGCCTTTACCCGACCTAGGTCTCAAACATAAGCCATTCAGGATATCCAGGCAGTCCTACCATGACCGAGGATGAATTCAACCTAGAGGTCACCCCCACACTCTCCTCCGTCGAGTGATGATGATGATGATGATGAGGCAGATTCTGGGCCGGTTCCACAAGATATAACTTAGGACCCTCAGTCTGAGGAGGGGGTCCTAAGATTCATCTAAGGCTACAAATTAGGAGAAGTCATTAGCTGTACCACAGTTTTAGAAGGGTACCACAACTCATGCACAAATATCAAGTGCACCCTAGTCTGGGAAGGGTACAGAAAAGGATTCCCATAAGGTGCTTGTTCTAGATGAGGAGGAACCAGCACAGCAGGGATACAACTGTACCTTACACATGTCTCAGAGGTACCTCTTAAGGAGGATAACCCAAGGTGGTGTGTGGAGGGAATGCAAATGATTTTTGATATAGATAGTCGTATCTCAAAGATTGGATGACTAAAGAGGCTTGTGTTTTAGGAGAATAATATTGATCTATCTGGGTTAAGAAGAGTACCACATTTATGGGATGCCTTTAATCGTTATCATTTAGAGTAGATTACTAGACCACTCAGCTCTTACAGCCTAACTTTGGTATGGGAGTTTTATGCATCATATAATGCTATATAAGTTCTTCAGATATGAATATTTTTAGGTCTGATAGGACATATAGAGAAGCCACATCTTGAGAAGACCCCTTATGAGAGGGGTCAGGGTTGATATTTCAGCAGCAAGTATTTATTAGGTTATTTTGGTCCAAAATATATCACTCCAACATCCATAGCAGAGTATAAATATAGATTAAGAGTCACATATGACAAATATATTATGAGAGAGGTGAAGCATAGATAAGAGAGAATTAAGATAGTGGGTGGATGGCTAGCTACATTTTACCTTTGGGTGAAGAGACCCCATGGATCGAGGGACATGGTGTGATAAAGAAAGCCTCATTCATATTTGCTGCTAAGTTTTAATGGTTTATTATCAGATATAGATTGTTCTTAACTGCTTTAGATAATGTATCAACTTGGGAGGGATCCACCCTAATTGCTAGTATGATGGCCGAGTATGATATTGACTTTTCTGCCATCTTCTGGCACAAGATTCATGATAGATCCTTTGGGGAGGTGACCAATTTGCCATTCTCCTACTTTATTCAGAAATTGTATGATGAGGCAAGTGTACCAGAGATACCAAGAGTAGATAAGAGAGTACTTATGATAGATACTACATATACAAAAACTATAAAGAATTCGACATACCCGACCCTTCCCCAGAGATCTAGTGGGACTACCACAGTACCTTGGGTTTAGACTGAGGGCCCTTCAATTTTCACAGAGCCTAGTGATGTGCATGGAGGTAATATGTGATTTAGTATTAATATTAAGATAGGGGAGAAGAGAGAGGGACTAGATTTGAGTACTCAAGGTGATGGTACACTTCCACTTCTTTATCAGCCTCGACTTTCAGAGTCAGTGGGTGCTTCTTTATTTCCTCCTCGCCCATCTACTATAACTGCTTCTATAGGTATGAATTTTGTATCTCTTGAGTTCTTGCAGAGCTTAGTGGATAGTCAGAGAACTATTAATGAATGGTTATGTGTTGTTAGACCAAAGTGGCTACTCTATATGGGTAGATTCCATGGGTTTGGACTAGACTAGAGATGACAGAGGCCAGATGGGATGCCATACACAAAGTTATTATGTTAGAGTTACTGCTGATTTACATGCATGTATTGATGCTTTTAATAGACGTGTGGTAGTATGGTTTGTGATATTATGATGCTGGTCCTAGGTCATATAAGGAAAGTGGTAGATACTTTGCGAATAGAGGTGCACTCTCTTATAGAGAGCCATATAATAGCTACTCCTCTATTCATACCCCCTGTGGTTCCGATATCATCTCCACATAGGCCTAGACATTTTGATTTATTTGTGAAGGATGATAAGGAGGTCCTAGTAGTTGGGACCAAGAGAGGACACATGGGGGATCTATAGGAACCCAATCTTCCACATGACCAAGCCTTGAAAAAGTCTAGACATGATTTGATAGACTCTATAGTTGTTGAGAGGTAGAGACACACCAAGATAGGAGCGAGTGTATCTTCTACTAGTGCACTACCACCACCACCACCTCCGCTAGTAGATATACTCCCATCTGAGAATGCTTAGGACATAGACGCTTAGTACTTCTCAGGTATGTCCTCATTCTATTTCTTTTATATTATTTTAGCATATTGGGGACAATGCAAAGTTTTTAGTTTGGCGTGGGGTATACCATTACCACTGCGGGTTTTTGTTGCCATATTTTTTTTCTGTTGGCCACGGTATGGTTGTAGAATCGGCATGTCTAGGATAAAATTTATGTTGTATTGTGTTTTGTTTCATATTGTGTTATTTTTTTAGTAATTAGGAGATTTTTAAGTAGTTAGGATAGTTGTCATGTTTTTGATTGATTTTTGTGAAAAATGATACCCCTACAAAATTTTAGAACTGTGTAAATATGTATATATGTGTGACATTGTGGATCTTGTTATGGAATTATGATTAGGGACATGATAATCACTTGCTAACAATTGCATGAACCAAATAAGTAGTAGATTGTAATATTGACTCTGTGCCATGTGTATGTGAGATGCTACTTTGTTCCCTTTGTGTGTTAAATTTAGAACTTGCCCGGTTAGTCTTGCCTAGGTTGTAGGATAGTTCGTTAGGAAATGATCATAGACCATTTTTCATTTAAGTCCACTTTTAGCCTGAGTGACCTTTCCAATGTGAAATAATACCCTTGATCCCTATTTTGAGCATTATAGCTCATTTTTCTTCTTTCATCTTTCACCTTCCCATTTGTTTTGCAATAACCTATTTTGATCCATTCTTTCTTAGACATTGTGCACCTTAAATCAGGTAAATTGCTTAAGTTGATAGTGGATATCATAGGGGTGTGTGATGTAAAGTGGGTATGTAGAAGGGTAAAATGAGATGTACAAGTTAGTTAGGATGGGTGTGGTAGCAAAAAAAAAAAGAAACAGAAAAAAAGAAAAGAAAAATTGTGAAAAATTTAAAAAGAAATAATAAAAGACCATACCTAACTTGAATGTGCAATAAAGAATAAAAAGGGAGAAATAAGGGTGGAATAAAAAGAAAAATGGTTAATGAGTACACCCCAAAGTTAGTGTAGTGCCAAGGAGTCTTAGTCACTTGATATATCCATATGTACCATACCAGCCCCCCAAGCCTACTCTACAAGCCAAATAAAGTCCTATTGTGATCCTATCTTGACTGTCTGAATGCAAAGGTAAAGAAAATAAGGGCTAGCCTATTGGTATTTGATATACATTGATTGGAAATTCTCTTTTGATGTAAGTCTCTTGACTATCCCTGCATTGACATGCATTATTTTATATGAGTGAGTTGGACTTTTTGTTATGAGACATGAGTCATATTGCTAGTTGCTTACTTGTTTGGGTAGTGTTTATTGTATTTATGCATGGTTATTTGTTGCCAATGTAATACCATCCCTTGATCCCATTGTGTCATACTGTTATGCTTCATCTTTATATGCAGTTGGTTTTGACAAGTTGAATAATAGAGGGTATTGTGGTTTGAGCTAAAAATATTGATTGACTGCCTTGAATAACTTAAATTTTCCTAGTTAAGCACCGTATTTTATTTTGTTTTATTGTGTTGTGTTTCCTGAGGACATGCAAACGTTCTAAGTTGAGGGTGTTGATGTGATATAGAAATATAGCACTTTCAATGCTTAAAACTATGAAAATATGAAAGTTTCTTAGGTTGTTTTGTTAGATATGATGTGTTTTGGGTATGTTTTATAGAAAACTAGGTTTTGGATGCTAAGTTCAAGAAAAAGGTGAAAAATGGAGTTTTTGGTTATGTACAAAAGGTGAAAATGGAGTTTTTGGCTACTCAATAATTTTTGGGTATTTATGACACTTTTCAGATGTACATGACCAAAGCATGTTTTGAAACTTGAAGTTCGAAAGCTTGGTTGGAAGAATTGGAAGGCCTGACACTTACCTATGTCTACATGTGGAGTGCATGTAGCATATGTGGTACATATGTGACTAAGATAAGTACCAAAATTGAAGATCCAGAGAGTGAAAGAGATGAAGAAGAACTTACAACACTTATATATGTCTATATGTGGACCGCATGTAACACATGCAGACCGCATGTGGGTAAGGTAAATGCCATAAGTCCAAGGTCCAGAGAACAGATAGTGCAGGAAATTTTTATAGCATTACCATGTCTATATACTCCCACAGGAAAGCCACATGTGGTATATGTGCCCACTAGCAGATCGCATGTAGACATAGGTAAGTGGCCATCAACCCTCTTTCTCCTTTTTGTCTGGGTTTTGGTTTTTAGGGTTTTCTCATGTACTATAAATACCCCTGTTGTGTTTTTGCAGTAAAAAGGATGTACTCTTGATACTTTCAAGCATATTTATATTTTGAGATCCTATTTAGGCTTTGGAATTCTCTTATATTGATTTTGGTTGTTTAATTTAGTTGATGTTTTGGATTTTCAGTTATGATTTTTGTAATTACATCTTATGCTCTCAATTATGAACATTGTTTATTAATTCAAAAGCATAAGAAGCTAAAAACCCTTATCTAGGGTTGTGGAAACCCTGGTAGATTGACGAAGTAGGGAAGTGCTATATAGTTCTAAACCGATACCCAAGTATGTATTGTATTATCTTTATAGCTATCTTAGCAGTTGCAAACACAAGGATCCCACCTAGATTTTTGCTACTTACTCCAAAAGAGGAGTAGTGAGTAGGAAAAGATAATTACAACAGTAATTTGAAGTTTAACTATCGATCCATGCTACTAGGTAATGTAAGTAAGATGGTTAGCTATCATCTAATAACTAGAGACTCAAAAGGTAATAGTTAACTGGAACCTAGGATAAGGCTTAGTAAGGTGACATCCTGAGACTCAGAAGGTAAAGGGTAAAATCTGTCAGCTAGTCCAAAATATGGTTGGTAGTATATAACTTATTAGATTCTGCATGTAAGGTATCAGATTGGTTCAATAAAGCACAATAAGCCTACGGAGTTGAGAAGACAGGGGGAACATAATCCTAGTGTTCATCGAAGACTGATTACAACCAAAGTTGATACTAGCTACTTGTTTAATATTGATACTTTAATCCCCCCATTTACTTTTCCAGTTTTGCCCGTTGATTACATCAGCTGAAAGCGGCAATTCCATGTATTCCTTTGGGATTATGCTCCAACATTAGTTAGGTTACTATATTTAATAGCGATTGCATAATCTTCAGATTAAAGGTGTAGCTTGGGCGTTATCAATGATGTAGGTTTAGAGGACTTTTCTGTCACTCCTGTGTAGAATAGGTGGTGTGGTTCGTCCATCGAGTTACTGTAAAGTGGTGAGCCTCCATATTTATAAATTCCCTACTATTTCATTATTTTTTTTTTCATATTTTGGGAATAGTGAATCCCTTGATGTCATAGTCGGGGGAATGTCCCGACTTAGTTTATTATCCTTGGTTTAGAGGCTTTATGGGCAAGTATTGGGTTGGTTTTTTTTTTTTGACTCTTACAGTTATCCCTTGGTTTATTTATCCTTCTTATTTCTATGTTGGTTGACTTTCACTATTTTTTATATTTTGCTCTAGAGGTTAGGCTAAGGGCGTGGTCTCTGGCCCACGATGGGCTTGAGATATCCATCACGACTAGGCCCTGGTTTGGGATGTGATAGTTACATTCAAAAATTATGGGAGAAACATGGTGTAGACAAGATTGTATGCTAAAAAATTTGTATAATACTTATTCGATTTGATTCAGAAGATGGTATGAATGAGGTAATTTACAATTTTCATTACAGATGCTTCATTGTGAACATATGGGGTCCAGATTTGAAATTTACCTGGGATGAATTGTACACTATGCCGACATGGATCGAGTTTTATTACAAGATATCAAATATTGAAGTCGTAAAGGGTTGAATAAGATTGACACCAAAAACTTATTGCGCTCAAGCGCACATACAAGTATACATGGTCTCACCGAGTAATATAGTAGCCTTTAACAAGACAAGTATCGATCCCTTAGAGACTTTTGTTAATAACTATCCAGACTAGTCAAACTATTAAGATTAGTCAAGTGCTACGTAACCAAATATTGTTTGAAAGTTACAACAAAAGTAAAACTAACAAAGTAAATACATAGCTTAAGCTAAGAGTACTAGTTTTGTACTTTTAATCATACCATCATGATCAAATCACCAAGAATATTATAGCATCAAACACCACATATTAGAGCTCAAAACAACATACAATCCAAGACGATGAAGTAGTAAATTCATCGCTTAAGCTAAGAGTACTAGTTTTGTACTTTTGATCTTTAACTTAGTGTTTTATCTCTTTGATTGTTTCAAATGAAACTTAAACACTATAAATAGGTAATTATACAAAGAATTATACAATTATATCCTTAGTAACCCATTACACATACTAGAATCAATTGAGATCAACTAGAACAACACATAGCTCAAGCTAGTAACACTAGCTTTCTCGTCTAAACTCTAAGTGACCAAATTGATTCCAAAAAAGAATGAAACACACCTTAAACATTAGAATCAAGTATTTTAATACTTATATCACCAAAGACTCATCAAACACAAGGGAATTCCTCAAAACAAGGCTAATTAAGGTTGGATAACAAGTCTTAGGTGCATAAATACATCTTGGATCATCATCTCACACTTAAAGCCTTGTTCTTCCTCGAACAACTCTTTAGTATAAGCATCATAATCAGATAATACTCCACACGTCTACAATAATAAATATATTCAAGTTAGTAATATGATGACTATACAGATATCAAGTTCCATACACAATCATACCTTATTGAACACACGCATACCTTAGAAAGGAAACTTTGAAGATTTGTTGGAGAGTTCTTAAATTGGAAAACTTAATTCTCCATTATATTGGAAAAAGGCTTGAATCTTACTTTTGAGAGATGAGTTTGATGAAAATCCTAATCTTGTGGTTGAGAGTATAAGAGAGGGTTTTTGAGATGCTTAACTGAAGAAAAATGGGAAAAATTACGCCTCTTTAGGGTTATAAGTCATGGAAGGTGAAGGAAAAGACCAAAATACCCTTACAAAATAATTTCCCAGTTACTGAAAATCATAGCTGGTGATCTTCATGATAGGGCATCACAAATGTGATAAGCTATCACGAATGTTATCACTTAGGGGATGGTTTCTCCCTAAGGCTGATGACCTTCGTGATAGGGCATCACAAATATGATAAGCTATCATATATGTCGTCACTTAGGGGCTAGTTTCTGCCTAAGGCTGACGACCTTTATGATAGGGTGTCACAAATGTGATAAGCTATCACGAATGTCATCACACTATTTCCATCCTGACATGCTGGAGTAAAATAGGCATAGCTCTTTTCTTTGATATCGGATTTAGGCGAAATTAGTATCGTTGGAAAGATAATTCAAAGAGATTTCATTTAATATATAGTAAACCATCTGGTTTGTCATATACAACGAGTTATGGTCGATTAAAGTTGACCCAAGTTTTGACGCTCACTAAAACTTGAATGATAGGAAAGCTTTCAATTTGTACTTGAGTTAGGGGGCCTTTATGATCTAAATTTATGCTCAAATATATTCTTACACTACATAATTTATTAACACACTAAATTTATATAGTATTTGAGGCTTTTAAAACATTCACGCATAGGAATGATGGATTTTCATTCTAGTCCAAAATATGGGGTACTACAATATCTCCCCCTTTGGAACATTTGTCCTCGAATATACTAGCTGAGATGAGAGAAAAGACAACTTACATGAATAAATAGCATGAATGAATGATCATGATTTCATGGCTGACATGACTGAAAATTGAGCATATCATACTGTATATGCATATCTGATGCATGGGTAGCTGATTTATGAATGTAGGACTGAGTGTTCCGATAAACTTAGTTTCTCAAACTGAGAATGCATATTTGATGCTTAACTGATAAGTTGAATCCATGCATATGTGATGCATGATTATATGACTGACATAATACGTGAATGCATGACTGAAAGTATTGATAAGATGACCATGCATATCTGATGCATGAATACATAACTGAACTGACTCACGAATATGCGATTGAACATGCAATGGTAAAGGCACTAAGATTGAACTAAAACATGAGAACATAAATAATTCTTCTACGTGACATATGGATTGAACATCATAAACTAAATTGAACCTCTGAATACTTGACTTACAGCTGAGGTCTAACTTGAAGGTCAACTTATGAGTACCCTCTATTCTAGACTGAATTCGTTATGCAAGGAGAAATTGAAGGATCTAAGGCATGAGAGTGTCAAGAGAAGGTGGGGTATCTCCCCCTTGGGATGCTATGTCCCTCTAAGAATGCTTACCTTACGTAGATACTGGGTGATGCACAGGGCATCTACGAACTAGATTATAACTAAACTTTGGGGGTTCAAAACTAATGCATGAGATGGACTGAACTTACAACTACTAGGAGGTTCTACCTTAAAATAGTTACATTGATTGAGATTTTGGATAGCATGAATATATGCAAGAATGAGAAAATAAGCTATACAAATCTGCCTGCTCACTGGCACGACATGAATACTGAAAGAAGGAAAACTATTCCTAAAACATCTCATAGCCTCCTGCCATAGTTGTGGTGCACAACATATGCATGTACAAGAATTTACTAGATGCGGATTTCAGACTTCCTAGGACTCTATTTAATCTTAGGCTCTGATACCAAGTTTGTAACACCTTAATTTTCTGAACCAAAATACTATACAATGCTCATGACCCCGAAGGACCACAAGCTAACCCATGACTGCTATCTGTACCTGTATACTGCATAATATATCATAATGTAGAAACATGAACATGGAAGTCCATAAGGTTTAAACTAAATAAACGTCTAATAACAAAATGTCTAAAAAAAAGTATAACAATACCAAAATAAGTCATAAATACTGAAAATAATGAGATCTGAATATCTAATCTGACATCTAGTCTAAATACTAAATCTGAAAGCCTCTAAGTACTGTCTGAATAAGGAGTTAAAGGAACATATCTCTAAATAACTTCGTAAACTGATAACGGGCTAAAATAATAATGAATAAATCAAATTATATTATCCTTGAATGAAGAGGACTCACTAAATCTCTACGACTGGAAATGCTACTGCTGATCTGGAGCTCGTGCCTCTGAACCTATGGTGTACCATAAGAGAAATCACCATAGTGCAAATGCATTAGTACATCTGAATATACTGAGTATACGAGTGAGGTAGGCTAAATGCAAAGGGTTATATGCATAAACAATGCTGACTAATATGAGCGTGATAATACATACATGCATACATAACTATAACTAAACTTGTGGAGATACTGACTACTGACAACATAAGTGTACTGATATTGAGATACGGAATAGATGAACGACTATTTCTGACAGTTCGAATTATGAAAAACTGCTGTAATTGACTGTGTCTGACAGTCCTGAAGCTGAATACTGATATTATGAATTTTGATAACTGATATGACTGATACATGAGTTCAGAAAACTGATATAACTATGATAATCGGCCTAGCCGATGTAACTGATACTGAGTGACTATATCTGATAGTCTAAGTTCTGATGGAACTATTTGAGTTTTATTTTATATGGAGTAACTAAATTTGAGATCAGTCCTATCTAGCTGGTGATCTTTAAATCTAATGATTCTGATACTATTTAACTATAGTTGAGATCAGTACTATCTAATGGGTGATCTTGAAGTCTATTTATAATGATAAATATTGATTGTCTCTAACAGTACTGAATCTATACTATTGAACTAATTTGACTGTATCTGACAATCTTGAATCTGTAACTAAAACTGTGAGATGTATTCATCTAACTGACATGCCCCAAGATAAGCTCAATGGGGTCCAATCTCTACCCTGACATGAAGGATGTCAGTACCACTCTATTAGTAAATACATCTACTGTGGAGTCAGTCCTAATCTAGCGGGTGACTCCTGGGATCAGTCCTATACAAATAAATATTCTAACGGGTGACCCCTGAGTATGTCAGTCCTATCTAATGGGTGACATCTCATACCTACACTGGCAACGTAGTTTTAGAACTTAGGGATTGCTTCTAGGGATCTCAATCCTATTATAGAGGGTGGGCCCCCATCCCTAGGTTTGCTCGATGCTGAATCCTACTCCCATCTAAAAGACACTGAACTGAATACTGGGCTGAACTAAATAACTTAACTGAACTAATTTTCTGAAATGATACTGGTTAACTAAACTAAAAATAGCGGTATTATTTGGCAGAGCTAAAACTGAGTTTACTGGATTCTGATGATGGATGGAATATAATGAGTTTTGAGGACTGATTAAGAGTACTGAAGTTACTGAGATTTACTGTGATTATTAAGGTTACTGAGCACTAAGATTACTGAGAATACTGAACTACTGAGATTACTAAGTTTTCCTGAGTCACATGATTGACTGATTTCTATAGATCATGGCTTGACTGAGAGTATCATGAAAACATGACATAGCTCTAGGCACACAACTATATTTTTTGGGCACAAGTACCCCCAGGACTCGATGGAAGGAAACTGACACACATGACTGACTTGATCATAAGAGTAGAGTCCATAATCCACAATATCATAAATAAGGGATTTCATACTAAGCATGGTTCTCAACAATCTATTTCATGGAAGGGAATTTCATACAACATGTATATACTTGCATAGCTTTTAATATCATGCTCATTACATATTACAACCATAATCCATAATATCATAACTTGGGGAATTTCATAAAGTACATGGGTATTCTACATCTTGTATATGAGTGGGTTTTGCAAGTAAACATAGCATAATTCTATAAGACCAGTTCATGAGTAATCCAACAGTGTTCACAAGACACATTATCAACATGGATGGCATTGAATCATAGAGGCCTATCATGAATCCTTCGCTTAGTCACAATTTAGCTATAATGCATGATTTCTAGTCTCTTAGGTATTTTATCAAACACCTTACATGCACAACTTAGGCATAGGTGTAAATCATATAATTACTCAACATAAATAATCAAACTCACATGTTTTCAACTCATATGATGTCATAGATACATAATAACACCTAAAGATTCTATCTTGGCATCATTCAACACATAAACATGATCAACAATCCATTCATAACATGAAAATCATAGTATATAGTTTTAGAAAAAAAAGGGTTCTTGAACTTCATGGATGAAAGGAGTCCATGAATGAACGCACACATACCATAGAAAGGAAACTTTGAAGATTTGTTGGAGAGTTCTTGAATTGAAAATCTTAATTCTTGATTATCTTGAAAAAAGGTTTGAATCTTGCTTTTGAGAGATGATTTTGATGGAAATCCTAATCTTGAGGTTGAGAGTATAAGATAGGGTTTTTGAGATGCTTAACTGAAGAAAAATAGGAAAAATTACGCCTCTTTAGGGTTATAAGTCATGGAAGGTGAAGGAAAAGACCAAAATACCCTTACAAAATAATTTTCCAATTGCTAAAAATCATAGCTGACGACCTTCGTGATAGAGCACACAAATGTGATAAGCTATCACGAATGTCTTCACTTAGGGGCGGGTTTCTACCTAAAGCTGACGACCTTCGTGATAGGGCGTCACAAATGTGATAAGCTATCACGAATGTCGTCACATTATTTCCAGCTTGACATGCTAGAGTAAAATAGGCATAACTCTTTGCTCCGATATTATATTTAGGCTAAATTGGTATTGTTGGAAAGATAATTGAAATATATTTCATTTGATATATAGTAACCATCCAGTTCGTCATATACAACGAGTTATGGTCGATTGAAGTTGACCCAAGTTTTGACGCTCACTAAAACTTGAATGATAGGAAAGCTTTCAACTTGTACTTAAGTTAGGGGACCTCTATGATATAAATTCATGCTTAAATATATTCCCACACTACATAATTTATTAACACACTAAATTTATATAGGATTTGAAGCTTTTGAAAAATCCACGCATAGGAATGATGAATTTTCATTCTAGTCCAAAATATGGGGTATTACATGATTATGCATGTATTCTAAGGGTAAAAAATCCTTAAAATATTAATAAGAAGGATAAATAAATAGCCATAACCAAATCAATTCATAATAGTAATACTCATTTTTTTGGCCTTAACCCCGAAAAAGGGGGTTTAACCAATAATGGACGTAACTATAATCACAATAAATGAATACATATTAAAATCCATAAAAAACAATAAGAAATGGTAGAAAATACCTAATTGAAGTGTTCTCCAGACTCCCTTCAGGTCCTAAGGTCATCCAAGGTATGAAACATAACAACTAAGTGTCCTATTTATACTTGGACACAAGCTGCCGATTTTGACATAGGGTTATGCCACACCCTTATCGCGTGGCCTAGGTTATGTTGCTTTCCCTAATAGTAGTGATATACTTTAATCAATCATTTAGGATACTACTAAGGGCATGGCACGGCCCTAACATAGTGCCAAAGGTCCGTGGTACACCAATGGCTCCAAAATCTTCCACATTTCTTTTGTCATAAATTATGTGCATGATTATCAGATAGATAGGGGTGTTTCGGGCCTCCATGGTTCGAAATGCTTATCATAGCTAGGCCCTGGTTTGGGTCATCACAAACTTGGTATCAAAGCATGATTCATGGTCCTAGGGTGTCTGTGAAATCATGTCGGGTAGAGTCTTGTTTATGGGTGTGTAGCGCACCATACTTATAAGCAGAAGGCTACAAGACGTTTAGGAATGTCTCTCTTTCTTCATGTTCTAGGTCGTGCAACAGAGTCAGAATGTTCCTCCCTCATACTCTAATTCATGCTATGGTGACGTCCATATGAAAGTAAAATCATCCCAAATTCTTTCCTTACTCGAATGTTCTAAAACCCATCACATTACTGGGGTGATTCAAGTGTAGAAGTTTAGAGTCTAAATGGTATTGTCCCTTTGGATCGCGTCATATAAGATTTTAAAATTGTGCAAGGACTTGAGAAGAGTTCGTTATTGCTTCAGAGTGTATAGGTTCTAGTGTGAACCTTGATCTTGACAAAATCGTGCTTTTCAGCCTTCTATATTGAGTATATTCGGCCCTTTTCAGAAATTTATGTTGCAGATGTCATGCTTAAGGGAAAGGATGTGTAGTAGGAGTGTTGGAATTGTATTTCCACCCAAATAGTAGTATAAGTTAAAGTATCAGTGTCATGACCTGTTGGTAGCTAGTAGCATGTGTGGATTGTATCATAATCTGTGGGGAAAATATTTGACTCAAATTTTTATCTGTACAAAGTAAGATGTGTATTCTCAGATTATGGAATATTGTGTGACAAGTTTCTATCTCTTGAAAATATTTTATCATTGTGCTGATGAAACTAAAAAGTCTAGTGAAGCCGTGTGGGGCTCTTTCAATTCACTAGCATAGTTGACTTGTCATTCATCCCATTTTCTTGTTCAAAATACAAAACCAAAGTCTAGTGAAGCCATGTGAGGTCTGTTTTGATTCACTATCAACTTGTTGTTCTTTCGTTGGTATGTATGGATGAATCTGTTTGCATGAGATACAGTTGGTAATGAAGTGATTCGTCCTTGTGTGTTATTAGTAGAAGGTAGAGAAGGATTTGTTGATCAGGGTGATTTGTTGGTTGCTTGAATGTGAAAATGTCTATATTAGCGAGTAAGTTATGATTATAGACTCATGGTTGTTTGAGGAATTTGAAGGTAGTGTAAATGTATGCTTGGGTAAGTAATTATGATGTGAGAAAGTAGTATAAGTAGATAAGATTGTACGGGGTTATAATATAAGGATAAGGTTGACCATGTCTATTATGAGGCTTTAACCCCCTTGACCCTCTTTTCATTGGTAGTTGTAAACTAGTGCTACTTATGAGAAGGTATGTAGTAGATTTTTTGAGATGTTTGGGTAGAATGTCCTGATTTGATGGATTAGTATATTTATATTATTATGTTGCATTCTTCATTGGTGGTAGAGGATTGATACTAAACTATAGGCTTGAATTTAAATGGTGTAGTGGTAAATAGTGGCAAGAGTTTGGTGTTGCATATTTTGTGGGATTAAATTAGTAGGCTTGAGGTGCTGAAATAGTACATGCTAACAGATTATGATAAGGAAAACCATTAGGTCATGATCGATTATTGTGGTTATAAAGTTCTAGTGCACTAGTGTTTCGTGATATTTATTTATAGTTTCAAGTGAAAATTTTATGTAAGGTTGGGTTGTAAATCATGCATAGCACTAGACATTAAGTTTGAACATTTGAAGTTCATAAAGGTGGATGTGATGATTTCGTGATCAATGATGTTAGTTATATAAAAGTGATCTAATAGGCTTGAACGGTGTATGAAATGGCTTAACTTTAAATTGATTCATAATGAAGTATAATATTGTAGGTATGGTGTAGAAGTATGCCAAGGTGATATGAGGTTGCGGCATATTTTTCTAAGACTATTACATAGTTTGTGTGACTAGTGGTACCGTTGAGTTGCTAGTTGGAAAAAAGACTAGTTAGATGGTATATGGTGATCTAAATAGCCATGTTAAGTGTTAGAATCTAAGTTTGAGTTTTGAAGGTTGAACCGATATAAATAAGTGTGCAAGCATTATACTATGACTATTGGTGGCTATGGAAAGATAGAGTGTATCCCAGAAGGTAGTCATTCGGGTAAAGTCTACGATATGCATGTATTGTCATTTTTTTTCTTTCAGACCCTAGAGTGCAATAAGTGTAGTTCAGTTAGAATCTGGTAAGGGATCTCTCAAACTCTAGATGATGACTTGAAGCTAAGGGGGAGATGATAGAACGAATGACCAAGTAAGGCTCTTAGATTTTAGTAGTGATGCAATATGATATAGAACATCAAAAAGTGAGGGTGAATCTCAACCCATTCCTACCTCAATATTTTTTTTATTATCCGGATGCTTACTCATGCCTTACGATTCAGTTCCATGATAATAGTTCATGATTTCGGTATATGATAGAGAGTCACGTATTCTTCCAATTCCAAGATAATGAGTTCTAGATCATTCAAGTTGTCGGAATCACATTCCTTATGTTATGAACTCTAGTTGAGGTCATGCAACTCATGACGCATGTACTCACTCTTTATAGTGTGCTCAGTCCCGTATAAAGATCTTTTCACGCTTGAGGGTCTTATATTTTAACCTTTTAGTGACTCTTCCTATGCAATGATAGTTGTGATGATGTAAATGTTCTTGTTGAAGGAAGATCATAGTATGTTTGTTTAGATAAGGCCATAAGTATGAAGTAAGATTTGGGGCCAAGTCTTTGATACATGTGATGGTTAGTGGAAAAGTTTGTGTGTGTATGTCTTAGGGTAGCGCATGAGAGTTATATTGACAATAGTTTAGAAACTATGTGAAGTATGTATTTATGTGTGGTTGCCTTGAAGTTAACATGTGGTTATAAATTAGGCTTGAATGACATTTTAGGATGGTAGCGGAAGGTCGCAATATGCATTAGCGACTTCATATTAAGAGTTCAAAGTAGTCATTGAAGTGGTAAGGCAGTTATACATAGGATGTGATCTTTAAAGGAGATATAGAAGGTGGCATCATATGGTCTATAATAATAGCATGGTATGGCATGTTGTATTTTTTTTGTGTGACTTAGAGTTAGGCTTGATCACAGCGAAGGGATTGAGTTATTTTCGACATTAGTAGAAAGATTTGTCAATGCTCATATGAGAATTTTAAGCTGAGTTGAATCAATATGATATTTATAGGGAATAGTATAGTTAAGGGATATTCTAGAAGTGTGCTAAGCTTGAAAGAAGTTGTTTTGCCAAAGGTCTAAAAATTCTATCCTAATTTAGGAGTTATATGTCTATATTCCAGACTACAGAGTAGTGTTAATGTTTTGATTTCCTTAGTTGGATGTCTTGTGTAATCCGTACCCAAGATGCATGGCTCCCTATTACTGCTAGAGCTTCCTTAGAGAGAGTGTTGAAGAGAATACTTCAGTTAAGTATGAGGGTGTAGTATAATTCAATCTCTATGGTCAATAAGTCAGTTTAGCAGTCAGATTCGCATGACTTGTTTTCTCGTCTTTGCACTTATTCATGCTACTCAAAATCTCAGACATGCTACTATTCCAAGATAGAGTATATCAGTAGTTATGAGTATAGCCCAGTTCATGCATCATGCATGAAATTCAGATTCCAAATGTTCAGTTATGATTCAATTCATAGGTGCCCTGTGCATCACCTCAGTTTTTTGAGTATCTTAGTGAATTGAACATTCATAGAAGGACATAAGGTCCCAAGGGGGAGATACCCCATTCAGTTGCATGCATAGATTCTTATTACAAGCTTTGCACCAGTTGTCATTGCGTATTCAGTCATACGTTCATACGTCAGTTCAGTCAGATGTGCATGTACTAGAAATGCATGTTCAATAGAAAAAGTTCAGGTTATCAGTGTATTTAGTCCTGCGTTCATGAGAACAACTCAGTAACAAATCCATGCATTAGATATGCATGTTCATTATGAGAATTCAGCTTATGAGTAGCTTCAGTCATGTATTCCATGTATCAGATATGCATGTCTGGTATAAGAATTCAGAACTTCAGTAGTTCCAGCCATATGGTCATGTTTCAGATCTATGTATTCTTTATTAGAGGACATGTCGTGTCCACGTTATTCCATACCTCTAAGCTTTAATATGTTCTTACCCATCATTTGAGGACAAATAATCCCAAGGGGGAGATAATGTAACACCCCGCATTTTGGGCTAGAATAAAAACCATGATTTCAATGCGTTGATAATCCCAAAGCCATAAATCCTATGCCAATATGGCATGTTAATTAATTGCGTAGTATGTGAATCCATTCAAGCTTGAATTTAGACCATAGAGGTCCTTCAACTCAAGGAAGAGTTAAAACTATTTCGATCTATTAAGTTTTAGTGGATGTTGTAATTTGTGTTAGCTTCTATCGACCACAACTCTCTGTATTTGTCGAATTAGAGAGCCTACTATGTTTCAAATGATAGGTCTTCGAGTTAGCTTTCCAATGATACCAATTTTGCTAAAATCTGACACCCGAGCAAGAAGTTATAGCCTTTCAAAGTAGTAGGCAGCACCTATGTAAACATAGGCGATAGCATAGGCACCGCCTATGTAAACACAGGCGATAGCATAGGCACTGCCTATGTAAAGGTTTTAGGTGACTTAAACACTCTATTTTTGGAGCAAAATGGTCCTTTTCCACCCTTATTTAGCCATAAACACGAAATTCAGTTCCCAAAGACCCCAAAATACACCTTCATTCATCCAAATTGTTCAAGAACTCTCTCTAGGGTTTCAAAATAAAAATCCAAATAGTTCAAGATTCAACCATGGGTCTTCAAAACAAATTGCATATTTGGAATCCTCTCAATGTAGGCTTCAAGAAACATCTAATATTCGTAGTAATCGAGGTACGTGGGGTTATCCTAAAATCTTATGGGAATAGTTTTTATGAACATGCATGCTTTTAAATGGGGGGGTTTTCAATCAAATGCTAATAACTTTCTTTCAATATGATTTCTAAGTCATTTACTTTAGGTCATAGGAATGGTTGCCTATATACTTCAATGGTTGAAACCATGCATATGTGATTTGAGATTTTCCATGGAAGTTTGATAAATATGAATGATAAATTGCTTTCAAATTCCCATGATAATGTCTTGATACCCCATATTATATTGTGATCAACAAAAGAGAGCATGAATTTGAAATAAATATTGTTCACCACTGGTAAATGATGAAGCACCTTGGTTTTTACATGGTTATGCATATGTGGAAGTGATATTGAGGACTTGCAAGTCGGGTATAACGATACCCTACAAAACATGATATGTGATTGAATCAGATGAAATTTGAATGCATTGATTTTACATGAGAAAAGTGGATACCCGAAGAAGGCATTTGAGATATAAGTTTTCATCACTGGAAAACGTGTTTGCCGACACAGAATATTGGTACCAGGCTAAGTGATCTTGTGTACTTGACTTCATGTCATTCCCAAATTGGGACTATAGGTAGGAGCCTAGGCTAAGTTATCTTAGGCACTACCATTGGGTTGAAACACCATGCTATGTGATCTTGTGTGTCTCTCCCTCACTTATACTCAAATCTCGATGGAAACTGAGGTTAGACAGTTGGTGTAAATTATGTAGGGTATTTCACATAGCTCAGTTGCATTTCATTGTTGTTGAGAAACTATTGCATTACACCCATGTGTTTTTAAATGATTTGATACGAAATTGCTTTATAATGGCTCTCAACTATATTTTGTAAAAATATTATGTTTTGTTTTGATATCTCTGTGTGCCAGTGCTTTTGTGCTAACCCCCTCCCCTCTCCAACCTCCCAGGTTTAGAGGCCCAGTCTAGGGGTTAAGAGAATCAGTAGATTATTCAGACAGAGTTGAGGAGACAAGTGGTGAGCCTTCTATGTTTTGGAAGGTCTTATGTCCTACAGTCCTTTTATCTTATATTAGTTTTGGCTCTGCTGGGGGCCTTGTCCCAGTTTTCAAATAGACATTATTTCAATCATGTAGTAGAGAGTTCGCAGATGGTTTTAGAGATGTTAATTTAGATTGTGGGACACTATTCCCCATTTTCATTTTCATATGATTCTTGACCATGTTTCCGTTATATTGTGTATCTTCTATATTTCTTTTGTCATAAATTATGTGCATGATTATCAGACAGATAGGGGTATTTTGGGCCTCCATGGTTTGAAATACTCATCACGGCCAGGCCCTAGTTCGGGTCGTGACAAATCAATAAGGACAAGACCAGAGTTAAATCATTGCAAACAATTACACTACGTTACCGAACATCATTGGTTAGGTTAATAATCTTGATTTATGGTTCATGGGTCTATATTGTGACTACGACCTTTCAATCCTTTAGTCAATTTATCTAATGTAGCCCCAAACTATATCATTGAGCGGGGATGAGAGAACTAAATCAAATACATTCATATTTCATCCCGTAATTAAACCAAATAGGTCACTTTGGAATATTCTTATACTAAATTCAAATTATAAGTTATTCATTTGAAGATTGCAATCCTATTCTATCAATGCGACATTCTATGCTCTTGTTCTTCCTTTAGGGATCACAAGATTATTATGCATGTATCTAAGGGTGTAAAATCCTTAAAATAGTAATAAAAAGTATAAATAAACAACTAATAATGATAAGAAACCATAATCAAATCAATTCATGACAATAATACTCATGTTCTTGGCCCTTACCCTAAAAAAGGGGATTTAGCCGATCATGGACGTAACATAGTCACAATAAATGAATACATGTTAAAATACATTAACAAACAAAAGTAATTGAATAAAAACCCTAATTGAAGTGTTATACATCCTCCCTTCAAGTCCCAAGGTCGTCTAAAGTATGAAACATAACAACTAAGTATCCTATTTATACTTGGACACAAGCTGCCAATTTTAACAGAAGGGCGTGCCACGCTTTTATCGCGTGGCCTAGGGTACTTGGAATTCCATAATCACGATGAGTACCCTAACTCATTGCCTAAGGTCCATGGCATGGTAATGACTCCAAAACATCCATTTTTGGTCAAGTCTTGTCCCATGTGTTTTCCATCCTTCCCAATCCTTATGGTGTTGTTTAAACTTGATTTCCATCTTGTAAATCAACTATATATCATCATTATTAACTCACCAAGAATCCTATAGTATCAAACACCACATATTAGAGCTCAAAACAACATACAATCCAAGATGATGAACTAGTAAATACATAGCTTAAGCTAAGAGTATTAGTGTTATCCTTTTGATCTTTAACTTAGTGTTTTATCTCTTCTTATTTCAATTGAACCTTAAACACTATAAATAAGTTATTACTCATATAATTACACAATTATATCCTTAGTATCTGTAAAGACCCTTAAGGTTATTTTTCTTATTTCTAATTATTTCTATCGTTAGGGCTTTTCCATAGCTGCATTAAGTCATTTATGACTTGCTGGGACTGGCAATTTAGCTATTGGATAGATTATTTGGTTTTTACAGCCAATTTCCTATTTAGAAGTCTTCGGTTATTCTAAATGGCCACCAGGTAAAATCTTTAGTAAAATTACCTTGGATGTAAATTTTGATTATGCCATCAGCTCCAGAATATTGACTAGGTAGATATTTGGTTTGGGTCCTGATGCACCCAAGCTCCTTTTGACTTATTAGTCGAAAAGTTAGAAAATTAAGAGTATGAGTGTGAGATCTATCTTTGGTCAAAATGACCTCAGATGGAAAATTCAACTTCACCAATGCATTTGGAATGTTGAATTTAGTAGGGTTACATTATCCATTTGTGAAAATCAAAGTCCAAATGAGTTTTGAGGGTCAAAAATAAGTTTTGACTTTGCTATGCTAGTGTATGTTCGATCGCACAAGAACCTATCTTAGATTTGGTTATGGATTACTTGACATCTAGAAGTTTAACTAGATACCTTAGCCTAGTTTGGGGGTATAAATTACCTGAATATGGTAATTGAGGATTAGAAGTGGGTTCTTTTGGCCCACTTTAGGCCAAGACTTAGGTTTACCGTTGTTGACATAATTGTGGATGTTAGGCCTAGTTGAGACTTTAGAATAAGGTTACTTTGTATCTTGGAAAATTGTGATGACTTTCCCCAGTTATGGTTAAAGACCTATAGAGATGATATTTCTTATAGGCATTATGCCTCCTAGATGTGAGACAATTATACATATGTCTTATGTCTGTTAAATATGTTAGGCCTTGTCAATATGCTACAGGTTATAAATATGAAATAATGTATAAATATAATTTTGATATGTGTTCCATATATGTATGTGGGCCAAAAGGCATGATTATGATGTTCTAATTGTTCTGGATACATTATTGGGCCCAATGATATGTTATGATATGAGTTGACCATTTGGAAAGTGTTTATCCTTTTAAAGGATGTGATTATAGTTTATTGATTTATTAATGCTTATGGTCCCATTGTATGAATACTGGTGATGGCAAGCATAGATTTAGTACATTCATGATCGTTGCACAATGATTGATACGATTTCAATTAGATTATGATCTTATTATTGTCACTAAATAAGGGTTGAATCCCACTTTCTACCATAAAATAGAATTCTTCATAATAATAAATGCCTATTTTAATGATGGCATGCATATATTTGGTATATTCATAATCATTGCATCACTGATATCATTCATGATCATTGAATTGCTGATAGATACGATTCCAATTAGATTCTGATCTTATTATTATTGTCACTAACTAAGGGCTGAATCCTACTTTCTACCTTAAAATGGAATTCTTCATAATAATAAATGCCTATTTTAATAAATTACTTTTAGGTAAAAGAGGTTAATAATAATGTTTTAAAGACTTGATCAAAATAAGTTCTGGTCTATAATTTGATATTTCTAATTACTCCATCCATGATAGATTCTGACCCTTTCTATACTTTTATAATGACTTAGTCCCAAAGTTTATTCTGGGCAACAAACTTATGGATTTACACTCTTTTAGCTATAGCTTGATCCCATTCACCTATCAATTTAGATGGACATCTCTCTGATATAGGACAGAGGAAGTTGCTGGATTGATAATATAAATTTTAAGTAAAACTCAATAAAAGTAATAATATTCATGTTAGGTATATATGGTTAATGATAATGTAATATTGATGATAAGCGATGGATTGTGGAAGTATACTCTAGCTTGCTTCCGTTTTTATGTTTATTTACTTTAGCCCTCGTGGGGCTTGCACTTTACTTTAGCCCTTGTAAAGATTGCTCTCTATTACTGAAATTGATTTGGATATTATGATAATATGATGATACCCGATAAGGCCGAAGAATATTATAATGATGTAATAATACCCGACAAGGACAAAGGATATTATGATAATACGATGATAGCTGGCAAGTTTGGATAATGTTATGATGGTGATAGTGATGCTTGGGAAGGCTGGAGGATAATTATATTGATATGTCTATCTACCAGTTCGAGTCTGGCTAGCCCTATGTATGGCAAATCTATATATATATACCCAACATAGCTAGAAGATGATTATGACAAGAATAAAGATGATAGTGATAGTTAAAATAGTGATTCTTATGACATTGATATTATGATATTATAGATTCTATTACATTCATACTTGCATGTGCATCACCTATTACAAGTATACTTCTATGTGTATCAGCTCCTATAGGAGGGTTGCATAGATATAGGTGATAACTAAGCCTTATGTTATTGTATGCTAATTGAACCTTCTGAGCCTGGGGCGGTGGGGTCACGCAAGGTTCGACGAAGTATTTGGTTGTC
Source organism: Capsicum annuum (assembly GCF_002878395.1). Lineage (NCBI taxonomy): Eukaryota > Viridiplantae > Streptophyta > Magnoliopsida > Solanales > Solanaceae > Capsicum > Capsicum annuum. The sequence goes on from NC_061120.1 coordinate 126,877,878, forward strand.
CAGAATAGCCGGTTACTCATGTTGTTATTGATAATGTTATTACTATTATTATGATCATTATTATCGCTAGTTTATGATAGACTAGTCATTTATTTGGTATTGAGATTTGAGGTATGATTTTGGTCTCTTTTATATTATAAATTTTTTGTTCTGCATGATTAATTCATGATGAGACATATGGATTAGAAACCCTAAGCATTTTAGTACTAAATACTTCTAGGATTTTGAGACCTTAAAATAAAGACATAATAATCTAGGTTGTGCTTTGAGATGACCTTACCTATATATATATATATGTTTTTCTAGCTATATGTAGCTATAGTATTACTGTATATCCCTTTCTTTATTTGTTCAGGTTGTATATTCATTCCTTGGCATTGTATATTCCTATATAGTCATCTTTCGCCCTTTATTCATATATTGGTCTGGGATATATAGTATAGGGTTGAGATTTCTGAGTATGGCTGGAATAGGATAGTTCATCCTTGATACTTTCTTATCCTTATTATGTTAGTCTCCTAGACATAAATAAGATAAGTTATCCTTATTATATCATTGGCTATTTTATATGGTTGCTGAACATTAGGTGTAGCTTCCATTCTATTTATATGATATGTATATCTGCTTTATCTTTGGCACTCAGTTGGTAGTTTCCTACTGAGTACTATTTGCTTGGTACTCATACTACATTTCTGCAGCCAACAAATCATAGTATGGGTTATTCCCGTTGATTGCGCATTATGCGAAGCAGCCATGGTTTGGAGACTTAGATGAGCTCCTGACATTTAGAGTACTACTTATCTCTCTCTTTTGTATTTGACTAGTCTCTTTGTTCTATTTAGATATAAGTTATATCAGAAAATTCATTTGTACTTTAATTTGTACTCTTGTTATATTAACATCTTTTTGGGACTAGATTATGGAATTGGTTCTCATATTTTAGCTATTCTACATTCTTTTCCATATATATTTAGGTAGTCCATTACTAGCCATTCCAGACTATGGGGTTGGCTTGCCTACTGGTGGGTTATAGTAGGTGCCATTATGACCTACGAAATTGGGTAATGATAAGTTGGTATCAAAGCCTAGGTTTCACCGGTGTATTATTACAAAAATCTAAGTGTTAGTAGAGTCCTGCAGATCAGTGCAAAGATGTCCATAACCTATATTCAGAAGGCTATAGGGACATTTTAGAAAATTCACTTCTTGAATCCTTATCATGTGTCCGCATTGTTATAAACCTAGAACACATTCTTCGACTCTGTTCTGTTCCTAATGAATGATGTAAAATGGGTGACATTGTTGACAGATGCATACAATACTTCAATATGCATTTCTATAGTTTTAGCATAGCATAGGACTAGAGAGTCAGAGAAAGATATTGAAGATCTTCAGCAACAGGCAAAAGGATTTTGGGCTAGCTTAGGCTCCATTTGAGCTCATGACTATCTCAATCCTTTGAGGTTCAGCATTGTGGATTTGAGTCATGGTTGATGATCCCTCATAGCCATGGATGATATTCGAGTTATTGAATAGTTTTTATACAAAAGTTGATTGGTTGGTGTTCATTAAGGTTTTTGACCAATTTCTAAGTTTGAGATTGCGTTTCTTGGGTGCGCCTACAATATATTAATGCTATATTCTTCGGAGCTAGACTTAGTGCATAGATTTGTTAAAGGACTAGAATTTCCACTCTGTTTAGTGTTGGAGCATATGATAGCAGTTGGGTCTTCCTTCTCTTAGATTTTTGATTATGAAGGGCTAGGAAGAGAGTATGTATTGGGATTTAAACACGTGACGGCAAGATGACATACCATCAGTATAGTGCTATTGGTACTTTATTTGGGAGCTTGTATAGTTTTGATGAGATGAGAAATTAGTTTAGAGCACCCCAGATGTGAGTTGGTTGATCAGATAGAGTTAGCTTGTATTCTTCACCCGCCTGGAGTTCCTGAGTTAGGCCATGATTACAAAAATGATGGATAATATGATAGTGATTGCTCTAAGTATTAGTTGGCTAGCCATTTAGGTTTAGTTATGTTCTTGCCATGTTGGGGCTTCAGGAGTTTGCTATAGCTACAGAGAGATCAACTATTATCTAAAGTTTGTCCTCAATATAGGATTTCTAGTCTTTCAGATCATTCTTATTGTGATTGTGGCACCTTCAATAAGAGATAGTGCACTTAGTGCCTTAGTTGATAATTTAGTTGGTCGGTCTGAGTTTGGACTACTTTCAGATTTCTTCCCCTATAGATTCATCAGGCATGTGGTTGAGGATGTCACTGTGAGTAGTATGCTTTTATTTCCTGCATTTACCTTCTTATTGTGTGTTTTGAAGTCTCATACCCATTGATAATTACATGCCATAATGAGTTCATATTGATTATTGTGTGCCTAGTTATTAAATTCATAATTATATGACTACATTCATAGTTTAATTCTTTTAGTAGTGGATGAGGTAGATCCGTATTGATATTTGCTCCCTATGGGTGTAGTATTTAGGTTTGAGTCCCATTTATTTGGGCATATTGTCCTTATTATGACCCTTTAATGGTACAAGATATAGATGTTCATTTTTGTACCGCCTACTCATTTTATTGATATTGATATTGCTGTTGCTATTGCTATCATTGCTTGAGGTTAATCATATTATTGATATTATTACTCGATGTAATTGATCCTCACTGGGTAGTTGTTTAGACTAGTGTTAGCTAGTTAGAATTTTATTCTTTGTGATCTTATTTGGTGGCTTGAGTAGATATATCCTGATTTGATGATTTCTTTACTATAGCACGATGAGGTTGATTATTTTTCTCTTGGTTGATGTGTTAGATTGATTGTGGAGTTAATTGTGGTATAGAAGGTAAGTTAACCTTATGTGGTTTTGTATAGTTCCAGAGTTGGCAATTCAGTTATAATGCCTGCCTTGAGTTTGAGATTCTTACAATTGCCTCCTGGCTTGAGAAGGCTTTTTTTTATTAGGTGCCCCTTTTTATATAGCCCGTTTTTAAGGTTGACCAATTTGGGTCCATTATTTGTTTGTGACTATGTCATCACCTAATAGTGGCTTTAATATTGAGTTTGAGATGTTGTGGATTCATCTCTTAGATAAGTTGGGTTCATTCCCTTGTGATGGTTTCCCCTTGTTATTGATGTGGAAATTGGATACTTTTTTATTGTCATGATTTGGATCTTGTCTAAAGTGAAGTTGGAGAGTTAGAGGTAGGAGGCCTTTTATGTGATCGCTTCTTTAGTTGGCATATTAAAAGTTCTCCACCTCGAGTTGCTAATTTTTTAGTGGTGGTCTTGACTTTGACCTTGATTTTTATATTGATATATTTCTTCTTAGATGATATGATTCTTAGGTTGATTCAGGGAATCCCCATTCTAGAGTTTATTTGTCCTAATATGGCTTGGTGGAGTGTTTCTCCTTGATGATATATGCCTATGACTATTCTTTACTGACTTGGAGTATTGGACTGGTTAGTTCTGGCTTAAGTTGCATTTCTCCGAGTTGCTAGAATTTTTTCTTTACTGTTGTGGTTTACAGCCTTGGAGAGTTTTGAGTATATTTTGATAGTTCGTGCCCTCTAGCAGTATGGAGTGGGCTATTTGCATTTTCCTCCAGTGAGTTAGCCTTTGGCATGGTTTCAGTTCTATGACTATATTTCATACCCTCTAGCTAATATAGAGATGGTTATTGTGTTTTCAGTCAATGGTTTATTCGTGTGGTGATTTTGTTCTTCAGCTAAGTTCTAATTTTGGCTTGGTATAATTTAGCTCGGATATGTAATATTTGGATATTAAAGTCGATTTGAGTAGTTGGCATTGATATAGGCTCATTGTTTATGTTTTGACTTGATGCCTTGGAATGGCGGTTTGAAAGTTATGTTAGATTTGTTGATAAATGCCTACCCGTCTTCGGGTTTGGTTTGGGTAGTTGAGATTGAGCTATTCAGCCTAGGTGATGAGATTTTAGCTTAGAGTTGTGGAGCTAAGTGCATTTTTTTTTCAAATTTGCCTCAGTAGAATTTCATTTAGTGGCTAGTTAAGCCTATTCCATAGTTACCTATTCTGTCTCCTTGAGTTCAGCTAGATCATACTTGATAAGTGTTTAGATGATAGCCCATGGACCTAGTATTGGTTCTTTTAGTTTTGACCACGAATTATCAGTCTTTATTGGAAATTTTGGATGATTACTTAGTGGGAGTAATATACTTAAGCTGGATTGAATATGGTTTCATTCTCGATTAATGGGATATCCTGGAGCGGATCATTCAATGATGAGTAGTTATGCCTTGATCTTCTGGAATTTAGTTTGATTACCATCTAGGCTAGTTATAGCATTGGCATATATTATATTCTTTGATTATCTCCATTTATGTGCCCAAATAGTGCCTTATGAAATTATTCTCATAGTTTCCCTATGGACTTTCTGCTGTTTAGTTTCAGTTCTTCGAGGTCTCTGTGATGAGATTGTGCGGATGGAAGTCATGTGGTTTTCCTCCTAGTTTAGAGTAGATAGCAAGTATGGATTGGTAAGGAAGATTATATTTGGATTTAGAATCGGTTGTATGACTAATGCCTTGGGTTGGTTAGGCTTGGAGGAGACTTTGTTAATTTATATGGATATCGAGATGGTGTTAGTGTGTTGTGGTTCAAGTTTGTGTGCATCAACCTTTCTCATTTCAGTTGAAGACCAGTTAGTAGTTGAAGATAATTTTGGCTGCTTGGAAGTGATGTGAGAGTGCACCTGTGGCAAAATTTCTTGGAAGTTTTCTCTTTTTGTGGAGGTTATCTGGGAAGTCATGCTCAGAGCATGTGGGTCCAGTACCTCATCCTTTTGAGCTTTTGAGATTCCTTCTATCTTCGGGGAAGAAAGTCCTTTTAGTAGTGGATATTGTAATGACCCTTTAGGTCATTTTTCATATTTTTCCTTATGTCCACTGTTAGGGCTTTCCCATAGCTTCCTCAGGACATTTATGATTTTCTGGGACTAACAATTCATCTACCAGGTAGTTCATTTGTTATTAGAGCTAGTTTCTTGTTTTGAAGTTGAAAACACCCTAGCTACACCTTCAATTTGAAGATTATGCGGTCGCTATCAAATATAGTAACCCAACAAAGATGGGGTCGAATCCCAAGGGAATATGTGGAATTGCGGCTTTCAACTGTTGTAATCAACAGGCAAAACTGGAAAAGTAAATGAGGGGATTTAATTATCAATATCGAACAAGTAGCTAATACTAACTTTGGTTGTAATCAGTCGTCACTGAACACTAGGATTGTGTTACCCCTGGCTTCTCAACTTCATGGGCTTATCGTGCTTTATTGAACCAACCAACCATCTTTAGGTTTCACCCTTTACCTTTTGATTCTCAGGATGTCACCTTACTAACCCTTATCCAAGATCCCAGTTAACTATTACATTTTGAATCTCTTGTTATTAGATAACAGCTAAACATCATACATAGATAATACCTAGTAGCGTTGATTGAAAGTTAAACTTCCAATTATTGTTGTAATTATCATTTTCTAGTCACTACTTCTCTTTTGGAGTAAGTAGCAATAATCTAGGTGGGTTCCTAACTTTTTCAACCACTAAGATAGCTATTAAAGTGAAGATAATACAATGCATTCAGTGTTATCAGTTCAGAACAACATAACACTTCCCCTACTTCGTCCATCTGCCAGGGTTTCCACAACCCTAGCTAAGGGTTTTTAGTTGATCATGATTGTGAAAGAATCAACAACATTCATGATTGAAAGCATAAGATATAATCACAATAATAACAATTGAAAACCCAAAACATTAACTAAATTAATCAACCAAAATCAATACAAGAGAATTCCAAGACCAAAATCAGATCTCAAATTCAAAATATGTTTGTATGTATCTAGAGCGCATTACTTTCTACTAAAAAACACATAAGGGGTATTTATAGTACATGAGGAAATCCTAAAAATCAAAGCCCAGATGAAAAAGGAGAAAAAAAGGTCGTGGCCACTTACCTGTGTCTATATATGGCCTGGCCTTGGGCGCATGTGCCACATGCGGCCTGACCCTTGGCGCATATAGACATGGTAAGTACCAAAAGAATTTCCTGCTCTATCTGTTTTTTATAATTTGGACTTTTGACACTTACCTTACCCACATGTGCTATATGAGATCTACATTTTTACATAGGTAAATGCCAGAAGTTCTTTTTCAGCTCTTTCACTCTCTGGATCTTTGAATCTGGTACTTACCTCAGTAACATACAGACCACATGTGCTACATGTGGTCCATATGTAGACATAGGTAAGTGCCAGGTCTTCCCAAATCTTATAACCAAGCTTTCAAATTTCATGTTTCAACACATGCTTTGATCACGTACATCCAGAAAGTTTCACAAATACCCAAAAAATAGACTAAGTAGACAAAAACTCTAATTTCATCTTTTTCTTGAACTTCACATCCAAAATCCAGTTTACTGTAAAACATACCCAAAACGCATCATATCTAACAAAACAACCTAAGAAACTTGCATATTTTCATCATTTTAAGCAATGAAAGTGCTATATTTCTATAGCACATCAACACCCTTAAGTTCGAACCTTTGCATGTCCTCAGGAAACACAATCAAAACAAAACAAAACATGACGCTTAAATAGGAGAATCTAAGCTATTCAAGGTAGGCGATCAATACTTTAAGCTCGGACCACAATATCATCTCTTATCTCACTTTACAAAATCAACTGCGTATAAAGATGTAGCACAACAATATGACACAATGGGATCAAGGTATGGAATTACATTAGCAACAGACAACCATGCATATGTATAAGTTACATTACCCAAACACATAAGAAACTAGCAATATAGCTCATGCGCTTTCATAACAAAGAAGTCGCACTCACTCAAATGAAATAATGCATATCAATGCAGGGACAGTCAAGAGACACTCACTCTCAGAAGAGAAGTTCCAATCATTGTCCATCAAATACCATAGGCTTTCCCTTATTTTTTTGCCTTAACATTCAGTCAGTCAAGTTAGGATCACTATAGGACTTTTCTTGGCTTGTAATATGGGATTGGGGGGCTGGTACGGTACATAAGGACATATATAGTGACTAAACCTCCTTAACACTACACTAACTTTAGGGTCCACTCATTAACCATCTCTTTTTTTATTCCACACTTATTTCTCCCTTTTTATTCTTTTGTTGCATATTTAGGTTGGGTGTGGTATTTTATTCCTTCTTTTTCACGTTTTTCATAATTTTTCTTCTTCTTCTCTTTTCTTTTGCTACCACACCTATCCCTACTAACATTTTCTCTCATTTTACCCTCCTATATACCCATTTTACAATATACACTCCTATGATATCTACCTTCAACTTAGGCGATTTGCCTGAGTTGAGGTGCACAATGTCCAAGGAGAAACGGACCAAAAGAGGTTATTGCAACAAAAATGGGAAAGTGACAGCTGAAATAAGAAAACCAAGCTATAAGGCTCAAACAGGGATCAAGGGATAATATTTCACATTGGGAAGGTCATTTAGGCTAAAAGTGGACTAAAATAAAAAATGTCCTATAATCCTTTCATAACCGACTATACTACAACCTAGACATGACTAACCGGACAAGTTCTGAATTTAACACACAACAGGAACTAAGTAGCATCTCACACGTACATGGCATAGAATCAATATTACAAGCTACTACTTATTTGGTTCATGCAATTGTTAGCAAGTGATTATCAAGTTCCTAATCCTAATGACATTACAAGATCCACAATGTTAACACATACATACTTTCACACAGTTCTAAAATTGTAGAGGGGAATCATTTTTCCCAAAAATGATTTTTAAACATGACAACTACCCTAAATGCTTAAAAATATCCTAATTACACAAAAACACAACACAATACAAAATAAAACACAAATAACCCTAGAAATGTCGGTTCTACAACTATACCACAACCGGCACAAAAAGAAGCAAAACAACAAAAACCTACGATGTCTCTGGTATAACTTACCCCCGACTAAAATCTATATACTATGCCTAGTGCACTAATATAATATAAACAAAGGGAATGAGTACATACCTTGGACGCACTAGGCATCCGTGTCATGATCTTACCTAGATGAGGGTATATCCACTGGCAGAGGCCATAGTAGTGGAGGTGCATTATGAGAGGATGCACTCATAGTTAGCTTGGAACACCTCTGCCTATCAAAAAATACAATCCTTGATGAATCATGGTGGCCATTTTCAGGGATTGCTCATATGGCATGTCAAGATTCTGTAGGTCCCCCTCTCAGCCTCTATTGGTCCCAACTATGGGGACTGCCACAACATACTCTATGAATAAATAAGAGTATCTGGGACCATGTAGAGGTGATGGATGGAAAACTTGGGATATAACTAGAGGGATGGTTGTAACGCCCCAATATATCATCCCGAGATGCCATAGGGGGGCCAAGGCTACACGTAGCCTCAAGCTAACCCTTTCAGCCAAAACACTACCCTTGGGTTCCAACACAACAACATACACGCTACACTAAGGATATATATATAAGTACATATCATATCACATCACATCGCACATGGCACGGAATAGCATTAGACTGTACATATATGGAATGTCTATACACAAATGAACCCAACAATACACTAGTCTGACATAGCCTCTATACAGCAAAATAAATGAGCCATTGGGACAAACCCCTAACTGACTGAACAGACCAAAGGGATCACAAAACAACAGCACCAAAACTAGCAACTTGGTCCTCAAACCATGAGGAATCACCACTGAAAGAACGTAGATGCGGCACTTAGATATCACTTTCGCGGCTGCGACTAAGTACCTGAACCTACATCATGGTAAGAATGTATCCCATAGAGAAATATGTGGGTCAGCACAAGATACATACTGAGTATGTGGGGGCGCATGCAAAATATAAATAATATCATAAATTTCGTAAAAACGTACATACGGACCATAATGACACACCTGGCTTGAGTGACATTGAATCATGCAACTCATAACATCTTAGATAGGAAATATTGGTGAAAAACCTCATAAATCATTATAGATTATCATAGGCAGCTTGACTTCCCACATCAAAACTCGGAGTGAAAGCCGCTGGAGCATTAGTTAACCCGAAAGACATCACTAGAAATTCAAAATGACCATAATGGGTTCGAAAGGCTATCTTGGGGATATCACATTCCCCAACCTTAAGTTGGTGATAATCGGATCGGAGGTCTATCTTCAAAAAGTAGCTCACACCTTGCAATTGATCAAATAAATCATCAATTTGAGGAAGCGAATATTTATTCTTGATAGTAACCCTATTAAGCTACCGGTAATCAATACACATCTGCAAAGAACCATCTTTCTTATGCACAAATAGGATAGGTGCACCCCACGGGGACACACTAGGTCTGATAAAGCTTTTGTCTAAAAGATCTTTTAATTGCTCCTTCAACTCTTTAAGTTTCACGGGAGCCATGCTATATGGAGGAATAGAAATAGGCTAAGTATCGGGAAGAATGTCAATCCCAAACTCTATCTCTCTATCAAGAGGTACTCCAGGGAGATCTTTTGAAAAGATATCAAGAAACTCATTAACAACATTAATTGACTGAATGGTCGGGGTTTCACACTTAGTGTCTTTAACCCGAACCAAATGGTGGATGGAACCCTTGGAAATCAACTTCTTAGCTTTGAGATAGGATATGAAATGACCCTTAGTAATCACAGAACTCCCGGACCATTTGAGGATAGGTTCATTAGGAAACTGAAACTTGACCACAAGGGCACGAAAATCAATAGACGCATAGCATGAGTGAAGCCAATCCATACCCAGAATGATATCAAAGTCAACCATATCTAGCTCAATCAAATCAGCATACATAACCCGATGAAAAGCAGTAATGGGACATTTCTTATACACCCACTTAACAATGACAGACTCTCCTACCGGAGTAGAAACCAAAATAGACTCAAAAATTAGTTCAGGATCCGTTTTAAAATTTACAGCAACCAGAGGTGTCACATGAGAAAAACTCAAACCGGGGTCCATCAACACATAGACATCAAAATAGAGAATACGGAGCATACCAGTGACAACATTGGGAGAGTCCTCCTGCGCCTGATTAGGGGGTATAGCATAGAAATGATTCTAGCATTGACCGCCAGTAGCACTAGATGAAGCACCCTGAGGAGGAACTGGACAGGCTACGGGAGGTGGGGCACTGGTAGCCTTACTCTGGGAATGGGCATCACGACTTCACTATCTGGCATACGGGCAGTCTCTAAGTATATGGCCCAACTTGCCACAATCAAAACAGCCCCGCTGCCCCATATAACACTCCCCAAAATAGTCTTTACCACACTTAGAACACGAAGAAGGATGAGGCCGATTGCTTACACTATCCTGATACCTGGAAGGTACCGACCTATTCTCGATCTCCTACCTGCCCTGATATATGAGAGCAATAGCTGAGGAAGGCGCAGGTATAAATGCACGTCTATGAAACTAAGGGTTACTCCCTCCGGAGAATCTAGTCTGACCAGACCCCTGTTGCTCCGATCTGACTCTCTTAATCCCTTTTACTCTTTCTCTTTCCTCTATCTTGTTTGACTCAATATGTTGGGTGTGAATCATTAACCTAGAAAGATCAATCTCCCTGTTGATCATAGCAGATCTACATTCTTTCACTACATAACTTGACACTCTAGTTAGAAACTTGCTCATACTAGTCCTCGAGTCAACTATTATATTGGGAGCGTACTTCGATAGCTGATTAAATTTAAGATAATACTCCTTAACCGATATGGAGCCTTGTCTCAAATTCATAAACTCCTCTATCTTAGCTTCTCGTAACTCAAGAGGAAAGAATCTATCCAAGAAAGCATCTTCGAATAATTGCAAAGTCACTGAAGCGGTATCTTCCTCTCTACCCTTATTCCACATCTGCACCCAGTCATAGGCAACATCCTTCAACTGATAAGAATCCAACTCCATACTTTCTTCCTTGGTCATGTGCATAATCTGTGTAATTTTCTTTATTTCATCAACATACATCAGCGGGTCCTCACCTACTCTCGACCCATGAAACTGGCGGATTCATCAGCATAAAGTCATAAATTTGTGCTGCTGTCAAATTATTTTCCTGTGGAGGTGGAGTGTTGGCCTGAGTATTAGCGGTAACTGCCTGGGCTAGCATCTGAAAATCTTCCTGAAATTCGGCATGGGATACCGTCTCATGTAATGAATCAATGGGTTGAGGTTGGTTATTGTTTTCATGAGCTTGATGTGGAGGCATTTCCTGTCATAAGAACACACGAATTAACAGCAGAAGGAAACAGTTGTGAGCATGATAGAATCTTGTAGAAAGAAAGAAATGACTTTTCAAGAAATGACTTTTCCTAGAGCGCCCTGTAGCCTCTTGATTATAGGTGTCATGCTACACACCGATGCTCAAGACTCTACGTAACGCGGCTTGTCAGACTCCCTAGGAATCTTCACAACCTTAGGCTCTGATACTAAGTATGTAATGCCCCGAAATATCATCCTGAGATGCCACACGGTGCCCAAGGCTACACGTAGCCTCAAGCTAACCCTTTAAGACAAAAACTACCCTTGGATTCCAACACAACAACATACACGCTATGCTAAAGATATATATATAAATACATATCATATCATATCGCACATGGCATGGAATATCGTTAGACTGTACATATATGGAATGTCTATACATAAACCAACCCAACAATACACTAGTCTGACATAGCCTCTATACAGCAAAATCAATGAGCCATTGGGACAAACCCCCAACTGAATCAACAGACCAAAGGGATCACAAAACAACAACACCAAAACTAGCAACTTGGTCCTCAAACTATGAGGAATCACCACTGAAGGAACGTAGATGCGACACTTAGATATCACTGTCATGGCTACGACTGAGTACTTGAACCTACATCATGGTAAGAATGTAACCCATAAATAAATATGTGGATCAGCACAAGAGACGTACTAAGTATATGGGGGCGCATGCAAAATATAAATAATATCATAAATTTTGTAAAAACGTACATACGGACCATAATGATACACCTGGCTTGAGTGACATTGAATCATGCAACTCATAACATCTTAGATAGGAAATGTTGATGAAAAACCTCATAAATCATTATAGATAATCATAGGCAACTTGACTTACCACATTAAAACTCAAAGTGACTTGGTATTTCAATAAACATGACTCTTATGGACAGGGGAGTTTCCTATAACCGACAACCCCTCATGAGCTACATAGAATACCAATGTTTGAAACCTCTGTTGGAGGGAGCATCATACTCTTTGCCAGGGAGTACGACCTTAAAATTACAATAATCACAATCGGGCTCTCTGGCCAATAATATCATCATCAAATAACCCTACGATGGCACATAGGTTTGGGGAAATACCAAATTTCTCTCTCGATGCTAAATAATACTCCCCGACAAGCTCAGGATGCGTTAGGAAATCCACCACAACATCACAAGGGTCTATCATAAATACCAAATCAAATCTCTTTCTACTTTATCAAATCATATCAATTTGTGGATTCCTAACTCAACACATTTTAGCTCAAAACATTTTAATCTTCCTCAAAATCAACAAGGTATCAATGCGTTGAACCATAACTGACTCGACATTTGCACAAGGATATGAAGACTCAATACATAATATTTTCTACAACTTAACTCATCAAAACCATCCGAAAAATACCAAGACTCATTCCAACTTCAATATCAACATTTCTCAATTTGCCATCCAACTCTTATTTAAAGGTACTTGAGACATCAACCCATAGTAGGAATATAGAATTTCCAATATCAATTATAAATTTATAATAAGGAAATAGTGGAATGATAGTATAAATCAAGGCTTAACAAATTAAATCATCATACTCTCATAATCAAATACTTTTTGGACATAATTCCATCTCAACATCATACACATATCGGATGACATAATCCTTTAGCTCATGGACAATAATATAAGATATAAGACCATATTTCCAATTCATGGTAAAACATGTAAAATCTCATAATAATGTAATTCAACAAAAATACCGGGCACAAGATCGAAAGAATAATCTTGTTCAAAGCCCCACATACCTAAAAATGGAAGATGAATATAAACTTCCAACTCTGAAACTTTATTCACAAAAATAAAGGGTGCTTTTCGAAGCCCTTAACATGATCAACTCGAATCTCAAATCAATTTAAAATTTCTACGGTTCAATCAAGAGACATAGAAGGGTGAAATTTAGAGTAGTAGGGTTGGGGTTTGAGCCTTAGGAAATTTTAAAGAAAAATGAGCTATTGAATGCTCTTAATGGACTTAAATCCATGGTTTACCCGGATAGATTGGAGTGTAAATGACCAAAATACCCTTAAAAATCAAATAATGTTAAATCTGTCCTTTGGTTGACTATTTTGATAAGCTGAAGTAGATCGACCATAACTTTTTGCTCCGATGGGCAAATTGGATGAAACCAATTTCATTGGAAAGAGGACTTTCAGAGCTTTCTGTTGATATTTAGTAGCTCACTCAGATCATGATGTACAAGGAGTTATGATCATTTGAAGTTCACCCTAAAATTCGCCTGGCCTCAGTATTTTTTTCCGGCATATTTACTGTTCACCACTATTCATGGTTAGATCGGAATGATCATAACTCATCATTTGAGTGTCCATTTTGGATGATCAGCATATCATTAGAAAGATTATTCGATACTCTACGCGATGATGGGTTGCATATCCAGAAATTCTACACAGAAAAATTATTAATCATGATAAAAAACAGAATTCAACATATTTTCGTCTGAGATCTTAATGGAAAATTTTTCTGGGGCATCACAATGGCTAATATGTAGCTCTCAGTGAGAGAGCATACCTCTGCTATAAGTAGGTCCACCTCCTCCCTAATGTCCCTTAGATCCGACATCTATATCCTACTAAATTGGGTTAATACTCGACCCTCAAAAGTATCTATCTGTGAGTGCAACTTAGATCATAGATCTGACACCACATCTCGGTGCACAGACTGTAGTCTAGCCTCAGCCTTCTCTAGTGTAGTTTGAACCCATGACAGAATTTGCTCATATAATATTTCCACCTCGATCTCAATAATCGGTACCTAAGTAGCCATCACCTCAATTATCTTTTCAACACCTAGTATATCTATCACACTGGCATGTATAACAACATCATCCTCAATTATGTCTATCACAGACACTACTCACATATAATCTAGTTGCTGCACTGTCATACACACATTAAAAACTACTTTCTCATTTTTAAGTTTGAAGGTGATCTCCCCCAAATCCATATTAATCAACACCCTACCAGTGGATAGAAGGGGTCTACCCAGTAGCGGCTTGAAAATTCACCTCACAATCAAGAACTACGAAATCAATAGTGAACATAAAGGTGACACCCTTACTTCTATGTCACACAAAACACCCATTGGTTTCTTTATACATGAGTCAATCATCAACAACTTTATGGATATAGTTTTGAGTTCCCCCATCCTCAACAACTTGTACACAACTAGTGGCATTATATTTACTTTCGATTCTGAGTCACATAAAGCCTATTTAACATTAAAGGCCTAATCGAACACGGAATGGTGACTGCTCTAGAATCCTCCTTCTTTTCTACTAATGGTAAGAAAGAGCTCGCACCATAAAGGTACATATGATCATTGGTCTCTATGACCTAATCCTCACTGCTATCAAACTCAAAATCATTATCACTCCATGTTGACTTCTCATACTCTGCCTCAGATGTCTCATCGCTCTTAGTGCTATCAATCTTCAACTTCTCAATAGTAGGTGCAGGGGGGTCATCATTAGTGGCACCATAGTTAGTGGTGATAGATAGACAATGACAAATGTTTGAATTATTCTGCATCGTGTTACTTGGGAGGGTACCCAACTGTCTTTGATACAAACTGGTAGACATCTACCCAAACTGATGCTCTAATTACTTGATAGCCATTTCATGAGACTTAACCTTCTAGGTCAAACCTGAAATATCAACCATGATCTACTTAAGGCTAGCCTCCTAACTTTATTTCCCCTTCACCAGCCTGGTCAATATTTTTTCCATTCTTGATTTCATATCTTGTCTTCCAGGCAGAAATACCTGTCTTCCTTCTCCTTGTAATCATATCTCTATCTCCAGTCACTATCTATGTCCCTACTACGGTCTCTATATATATTATTATCATAGTTTTGACCTTGGCTTCTTTTCCCTTGGTCTCAAAAGCCCGCCAACTGATGATCCAAAAACATAGACTCATCTTCTAGTTTAGACTCATAAGCTCTAGAAGCTGCACCCTATACTCCTACTGCATGATCTTTCTCAAAATTCATGATCTCAAACTGCTTTTCCAGCCACCCAAGATTAGTCTTCAGTAGCATAATCTCTTGTGCTGCAGAATCATCAGCTACTCTCTGGTCACCAGCAGTTCTAATGGCATAAGTTTTAGAACCTCTCTCTACCTCTAAAGTTCGCCACCCTCAGTTTGTGAAAGAGATCTGGTCTATAATCCTCAAAGCTACCTCCTAGCATAGACTTATAAGAGCTCCTCCATAAATAGTATCTATCATGGCTCTAGAACTGATGGTCAGGGCTCTATAGAATAACTCCAATAAATTCGTCCGTAAAATTCGATGGTTGGGGACCATACTTAGCTTCTTCTTGAACCTGAACCATGATTCATACATAAATTCTAACCACAGCTACCGAAGTTACAAACTTCTTCCTTAAGCTGCAATATCCTAGATGGAGGAAAAAACCAGTTCAAGAATTGCCTGTGTAACTCGTTCCATTAGTGATAGATCCTCTTAGTAGTTACCCTAGCCATAAAGATACTTCTCTTGTAAGTGAGAATTAGCACAACCTCAGTATAAGAACCTCCTAAATTACCCTAGGTTGAGTACAAACTGGAGATCAGAAGGAAATTTTCAAGGTGCATATTTGCATCATCTATTGGCAGACCCGTAAATATACCCTTCAGATTTAAGAGCTGAATTATTGCACTCATTATGTCAAACTTAATGCCTGAGGGTAGAACATGAGGAATAATGGATCTAGTCTCTGTCGGCTCAATATACCCCAGATCCTCTTCATCATCCTTATATATCTATAAATATTGGTACGCTGGGATTACTTGCGCACAACTACCTCTATCTCTATTCTATTACATCGAATACTGCTCGACGATCTACTTCCTGCCTCTGTACAATTAAATTTGTCTCTTAAGCTATCCACTGAGCATCTTATTCCCTCATCTAATTAGTATCTTGTGCTAACAACACCCCCATCTTCTGGTAAATAATGTTCTAAACTCCTTTAGGAGGAAGGAGAGGCACCTGATATGCATCATCACAAACCCCTTCAGGAATATCATCGCTTCTCAACTCCGCCATCCTACTAGGTATTTATAGTATCCTCTCCATATTTGTATTCACTAGGAGTATGGGATTGAACTTATTCCGTGTACTAGTCATACACCAACATATACCAAACTAAGAATAAAAATAAAATACCTAAAAATTGCAACAACCTTGATTTAGATTTGAAGATTATATGGTCGCTGTCAAATGTAGTAACCCAAAAGAGGTTGGGTTCCCAAGGGAATGGATGGAATTAGAGCTTTCAGCTGCTGTAATTAATGGGAAAAACTGGAAAAGTAATGAAGGAATTTAAGTATCAATATCAAACAAGTAGCTAATATTTACTTTGGTTGTAATCAGTCATCGGTGAATACTAGGATTGTGTTCCCTCTAGCATCTCAACTCGATAGGCTTATCGTGCATTATTGAACCAATCTGATACCTTGCATGCAGAATCTAATAAGTTATGTACCACCAACCGTCGTTTGGACTAGCTGACAAATTTCACCCTTTACCTTTTGAGTCTCAGAATGCCGCCTTACCAACTCTTATCCTAGATCCTAGTTAACTTTTAACTTTTAAGTCTCTAGTTATTAGATGACAGTTAACCATTTTACTTAGATAATACCAATAGCATGGATTGACAATTAAACTTTAAATTACTATTGTAATTATCTTTTCCTAGTCACTACTCTTCTTATGGAATAAGAATAAATAACCTAGGTGAGTTCCTAACATTTTCAACCACTGAGATAAATATTAAAGTGAAGATAATACAATGCATGCATGGGTATCAATTCAAAACAACGTAGTATTTCCCCTACTTCATCAAATCTGTCAGGGTTTCCATAACCCTTGCTAAGGGTTTTTAGCTATTCATTCTTGTGAAAGAATGAACAACATTCATGATTGAAAGAATAAGATTTAATCATAAAAATCACAGCTGAAAACCCAAAACTTTAACTGGATTGATCAACCAAAATCAATACAAGAGAATTCCAAGACCAAAATTGGATTTCAGAATCAAAATATGTTTATAAGTATCAAAAGTGCATTAATTTAAATAAAAAAACACATAAGGGGTATTTATAGTACATGAGAAAACCCTAAAAATTAAACTTCAATCAAAAAAGAAGAAAAAAGGTCGCTGACCACTTAGCGCATGTGCCACATGCAGCCTGATCCTAGGCACATGTAGACATGGGTAAGTGCCAAAAAAATTTCCTACATTGTCTCTCTCCAGGCTTTGGACTTCTAGAACTTACCTTACCTACATGTGCTACATATGGTCCACATGTTGACACAGGTAAGTGCCAGAAGTTTTTTTCAACTCTTTCGCTTTTATCTTCAATTATTGCACTTACCTTAGTCACATAAAGACTATATGTGCTAAATGTGATCAATATATAGGACTAGGTAAGTGTAAAGCCTTTCCAAATCTTGTAACCAAGCTTCCAAACTATAAGTTTCAATATATTCTTTGATCCCGAACATCAAAAAAGTGTCATAAATACCTAAAAAATATTATGTAAGTAGAAAAAACTCCATTTTTCATCTTTTTCTTGAACTTTGCATCCAAAACCTAGTTTCCTACTAAACATACCCAAAATGCATCATATCTAAAAAACAACCTAAGAAACTTTCATATTTTCATTATTATAAGCATCGAAAGTGCTATATTTCTATAGCATATCAAAAGTCTTCGCTGGTTCTAAATAGACACTAGGTGAAAAATTTAATAAAATAATCTCGAATGTAAGTTTTAACTATTCCAACAACTCTAGAATAGTGATTTTAGTCTGGGTAGACCTTGGTTTGGGTCTCGATGCACCCGATCTCATTTTGACCTATTGGTTAAAAATTTAAAAAATTAAGAGTATGGGTGTGGACTCACCTTTGGTCTAAATTAACTCATATGAAAAATCAAACTTCACCAACATATTTGGAACATCGAATTTAGTGGGGTTACATAGTTCATTTGTGAAAATCGGAGTTCAAATGAGTTTCAAGGGTCAAAAATAAGTTTTGACTTTGCTGGTGCTGGTACATGTGCGATCGCTCAAGGAACTATTGAGATAAAAATAGTGAAATATCATTCCCTAGGATTGTGATCGTGATACCTTTGTATCTGAAGGGGCTATAAATGCACCCCAATGTTGCGATTTTGGCTATTTCTCACTAATTCTTGAGAGATAAAGACCCTAAATGAGTGTGATAACTCAAAAAGTCTTGTGGGTGACTTGGGATATTTCTAAACATCCATTATCATGATTATCATCCGAATTAAGGTAATATTTCATCACTTTATTGATGAATTTCTTAGTTTGTGACCCAAGACCCCAAATTCTGTTAGGGCTAAATTTTAGCCCAAAGTTTGCTTGCTTTACACCCATTTTTAAGGGGTTTCATTCCATGAGCTTGATATTATGTTGGGGTGGCCTCAGAAAAATATTTTCCATAAGTGGGACACGTTTATGATTTTTGGTGTCATTTTTGGACTCAGAGCATAATGGTGCAATATGGGTATCATTATTCTTGTATTGATGAGTAGATTATGATTTTGGTAGTGTAATGATATTTTGGGATAGTAAAGTGAAGATGGACATTAGTGAATGGTGTAAGGTTTTATGGTTTGTCTTTGAGGTAGGCTTCTACTTACTTTTCTTCAAAGATGATGTGTGTTATATATTTCATGCTAATTTAAATGTTTAGATTGATTATGGGTAGAATGACATAGTATAGAATATTGAAGTTATGAATTAGATGAGGGTTTTGACCCATAGGTTGAAAGGCTTAATAAACTTTTAGGACCCTATTGCCTTCCCCCTTGATTGGACTAATTTGTAGCATGGATACGATATGATTCTAGGTTTGGGGTATGGTTTAAGTGTTGGAATCATGGTTAGTACTATTAACCTTAGTTAGGATAGTCTAGTGATCTTGAAACAGTAATTTGAGTAAAGTTCACTTAAATGCCCATTTTTCTTCACAAAGTCCCTATCTTAGGTTTGGTAATGTATTAATTGGCATTTAGAAGTTGAACTAGATACCTTAGCCTAGTTTGGGGTATAAATTGCCTAAGTATTGAAATTATGGATTAGAAGTAGGTTCTCCGGCCCACTTTAGTCTAAGACTTGTGTTAGCCCTAGTAGACTTAGTTGGGGTATAAATTGCCTAAATATTGAAATTAAGGATTAGAAGTAGGTTCTCTGGCCCAAATTAGTCTAAGACTTGTGTTAGCCCTAGTAGACTTAGTTGTGGATATTAGGCCTAGTTGAGCCTTTAGAAATTCTTCGTAGCTTGGAAAATTGTGATGGCTTTTCCCAAAGTATTGTTAATGACCTATAGAGATGATATTCCTAATCGTTATAAGTTATGCCTCATTGATAAATTATACCTCCTAGATGTGAGATGCGTCCTATGTGTGATACGATAATAGATATGCTTTATGGCTTATAAATATGTTAGGCCTCGTGAATATGCTATGGCTTATAAATATGAAATGAAGTATAAATATGATTTCAATATGTGTTCTGGATGTGTATGTAGGCCAAAGGCCATGATTATGATGTTATAATTGTTTTGGACACATTATGGGACCAAGACCGTGTTATGATATAAGTTGACCATCTGAGAAGTGTTTATCTTTGTAAAGTATATGATTTTAGTTTATTGATATATTAATTCTTATGGTCCCATTGTATGAATAATGGTGATGGCAGGCATAGATTTGGTACATTCATGATCATAGCATCAGTGATTGATACGATTCTGATTAGATTATGATCTTATTATTGTTGTCACTAACTAAGAGTTAAAGCCCACTTTATTCCTTAAAATGGAATTATTCATAATAACAAATGCCCATTTTAATGATTAACTTATATGTAAAAGAGGTTAATAATGATGTTTTACAGAATTGACCGAGATAAGTTCCAGTCTATGATTTGACATTACTAAATTACTCAAGTCAAGAAACGTTCCAACTATTTCTATATCTTTATAATGATTTAATCTCGCAATTGACATGACCCAAACTGGGGCCTTATTTTAATAGGCATCCCAAGTCCAACCTGGATCGGGGACCACCCCCGTTACCCAACCTAACCTCCAAACATGTACCCTGAGTCAGATGAATTCAGAATATAAAACAAGATAGCATTTTGTACAATTCCAGACTCTGGGATAGGTCCATAATTGTCACCAACCCTATAAAGTCCAACCATCCAATACCTAACCAATAACCACACAGAAACCAAAATAATAACCATAAACCAATCCATACATCCCATACCAAATGAGTTCCTATATAAATATTTAATCCAAAACATAATAGGATGTAACAATCATAAATACAGTCAAATAGTACCAGCCCTAATACCAATGCTAATACTAAGGCTGACACACTACCGACACCGCCCATACCAACACATAGTAGTTCCACAAAGCCTCTAATCGAGAGTAACATAATATCCGACTGGGATATGCCCCCAACCATATCCATAACCAATGTCTATGAAATAACTAAAGTATGGGAAAATATCCATGACATGAAATGAAGCCTTCTGGAATATAGAATCTCACCACTTCAATCCAATCGAGATGATCCTGAATCCGATAACTAAGTAGGAGGAGTAGAATGGCCGGTTCCCTCATCACGTGGGGATACAACCATCCAAAGATGGGTTAAAGGGTGAACACTGGCATGCACTTAGGATAAGGATAACATAATGCAAACCTTTAAAACCAAGTAAGCCAACCATATCCATTCATAACCATACATACATATATATAACCATGCTGGGAAAGAGAACTGAGTTTAGCCTACCTGTATGTGTAGCTTAACCATCATAGAACCACTCATGGGTTATATGGGTCCAGTGTAACCCCTTGAAGGCCCCCGATGAGTATAGCTACACGAATCGAAGATACCATAGGAGTAGAGGATTCCCAAGTCCCTTCGATCTCCATGATACATATATACAAGTGTACTTATGGGATTCACATGTACCCCATAAGTATCATATATAGTCGCCATGATCAATCCTCATGTTGACAAATATGACTTTCTAGTGTTCGCCCATTGGACTCACACCTTTGCAATTAGCTATCACAACCCGCTATTATTTCCCAATTAAAACCATTACTTCATAACTAAACCACCATTTTATTTATTATTAACCAAGGCTATAAGCAGTGGTATCATCATACCGACTATAGATTGTAAGAAATCTTCTTAGCAATCTATTTGAAGAAGAAGGGATTCCCATGTACACATTGATTACATTATTAAATTGACTTGGGGGAATCCCATGTACCCCATAAGTGATCATTATTATACTTCCTTGTGGGATTCCTTTGTACCCACAAAGCTTTTAATTAGACCAATCATAACCACAAGACCTTTCCATTTAACCATTCCAAACCATTTAAACCAATTAGGGTTCCGTTACCAAGTTATACCATTCATAGTTCAATGAAAGTCCAACAATTTAACCAAAAATATTCTCATAGAAATTTTATCAAACATGTTGGGGGCATAGTATTTCCAAAGACAAAACAAAATACCAATTAACTATTCCCATGTAACCAAATGTTCAAACCACCATAATAATATGAAAATCATAAGTAAAAGACATGGGAAAACCATAACCAACCATTGTAACCAAAACCCCCAACATATATTTGAAAACCTAAAACCAGACAATATTTATGCCATTAAAACAATTCATAAAACATGCCTTTAGTTGGAACTAACAATGAGGGAGGAGTAACATGCCTTATATTATGAAGATGACGAAGAGAAATCACCTTTTTAAGCCCCAAATTGATCCTATTGATGAAACCCTAACATTCCGTAACCTAAGATCCTTGAGAGAATTTAAGAGTGTTTTAAGAGAGTTTGAGTGATTTCAAATATGTTAAATTATGTTCCAAGAGTGTTATAAGTCATTGGATCATAATAGGTTAAGAGGGGAAATGTCCAGATTACCCCCAACTTAAACTACTTAAAATCCCGTAGGATGGTACGACCACTCCATACCAATCGTACCCTACCAAATGAGTGGTACCCACCACTCATACCATATGCCTCCATTGGACACCAATAATATCCAACGTATGACCACCTATAATGCCTTAATATTTTAGAATCGAAATGCTACACGGTGCTCATAACTTCGAAGGACCACAAGCTAACCCATGACTGATAACTGTACCTGTATACTGCATAATATAACATAATAATACAAAAAACATATGCTGAAAGGCCATAAGATTAAATTGAATAAAACATCTGATAAATTGTAACATCCATATGGGGTATCGAATACCCAAAACAATTGAAGTCTGAATCAAATATGAAAGCCTCTAAGTACTGTCTGAATAAGGAGTTGAAGGAACATGTTTCCAACTAACTCCATCTAGCAAAACTGAACTGAAATAAATAATATCATAGAGTAATAATCATGTCCTTGAAAGATGAGGACTCACTGTTAAAATCCCTAACTGTTGAAACTGTAATGCTACTGCTACTGCTGATCTGGGACTCGTGTCTCTGAATCTATGGTGTAACATAAAAAGAAAGCACCACAGTGCAAATACGTCAGTATGATGGCATGTACTGAGTATGCAAGTGGGGTAGGCTTAATGCATTGGGTTTATATGCATGGACAATTCTAATTGAATAACTAATATGAATGTGAGAGTGCATGTATGAATACATAGTAACTGAGATCGTGAAAATATGATAATTGAATTGTGTACTGATAACATAGTTTACTGATATCTAACATGACTGATAACTAAGTTCTAATAACTGATAACAAGAGTGAATGTATCTTACAGTCCTGAATTTGATGGAACTATCTGAGTTCCTTACTGTATTTGAGTTGACTATTTCTGACAGTCCTAATATACTAAAATCTAAAAAACTATCTGAGTTCTTTTACTGAGATTGAGACTGAAACTGTAGGAAGTATTTATTTGACATGCCCCATATATGCCATTATAGCGACGCTGGCGTCCAATCTCTGCCCTAATTAGAAGGGTGTTAATACCATGCCACTGATAAAGACAAGCAGTGAGTGACCCTCATATAACAGGTTACTCTAATGAGAATGGTGGGAACCCTCATATAGCAGGTAAATCCACCTTATCTACCCTAATATAATAGGCTATGATGTCTTAACCTATATTGGCTATGTAGTTCTGGAGCACAAGGATGATTGCTAAGAATCACACCCTCAAAATAACAGGTGAGTTCCCATCCTTGGGCTCACTCGATGCTAACTCCTACTCTCATCTAAATAGACTAATTCATGATTAACTAAACTGTACATGGACTGATTTTATAGAATTTTTGTTGACTGATGGAATACTACTGCTATCTGATAACTGACTGAGATCATGATATTTCTAAGTTTTTCTGAGCCATTTGACTGACTGAGTTCTTGGAGCATGGCTTGACTAAGGATATCATAGAGACATGACTCAGGCTCAAGGTACACAACTATATTTTTTTGGTACGAGTACTCCCAGGACTCGATGGAAGGAAACTGACACAACTATTACACTTCTTGATCATAGGAATAGAGTGCACAATTCATAATGCCATAAATAGGGGATTTCATACTAAGCATAGTTCTCCACATCTTGTACATGGTAGGGATTTCATATAACATATGGGTAATTGCATGACTTCAAGAGTAAGAATATTTCATAACACAACAATCACATATAGCCATAGCATGAAATTCATGTTGAATCATAACGAATGGCATGGACTTGTCATTTAGGTACTATTGACTAATAAAAGCATGATTTTTATTATTCTAGGCATTTCATCAAACACCTTACATGCATAACTTTGGGAATAGGTGTACTTATAACTTAACAATCGTAAAACACCCACATTCATGGTTTTTCAACTAACATGCTCATATACTTCATGGAAACACATTAAGATACTATCTTGAAACACAATTAACAACCATCATCATGAACATAGTCATACAACATCATACAAATCATAATTTTATTTATTTAAAACATGGTTCTTGAGCTCCATGGATGAACACTATGCATACCTTAGATTGAAGATTCGTAAAACTAGCGGTGAAATTGGCTTGAATCTTAAAAGAGATCTAATATTTCTTGAAGGTTCTTGAAGAACTCCTTAGGGTTGTTCTTGATTTTTCTTGTTCTTGAGGATAATGAGAAAATAATGAGATAATATCCTTCTCAAGGCTTTAATACCATGTTTAGAGTGAGGGAAAAAGACCAAAATACCCCTATAAAATTACTTTCCAGTTGCTGAAATTATCAACTGACGACCAAGGCTGATAAACCATCAGATTTGTAATAGCCCGTTAGCCTAGGTTGTTACCTGGGAGCTGGAATTTTTGGATTTCTGTCTAACCCTGACGACATAGGCTAATAAGCCGTTAGACTTGTGATAAGTTGTCAGCTCATGTCGTCACTCATTTGCCAGGCGGACATGTCGGAGTAAAATGGGTATAATATTTTGCTCTGATATCGGATTTGGGCGAAATTGGTATCGTCAGAAAGATAATTCAATTATATATCTATTGGTAGATCATGAGCTCAAAAATTCATAGTATAACAAGAGATATACTCATTTAAATCTGGCAAAAAAAATATCCTTCCTAGGAATTCAATCGGTAAGGAATGTTTTGATTTGTCTGATAGCTGAGAGTGATTTGAAGCCTTAATATACATATAATTTACTTATAAAGCTATAAAAGAACCATGATATACTATTCATGGGCTTGAAACACAGAGCTAATATTGGTTTAGATTTTTCGGGGTATTACACCACCCAAGCCAAACCGTACCCAACCATATGATTAGTACCATGAAATCATACCTTAGGAAGAATCATGTGGGGTTGAACACTGTCCAACATACAAGTTTAAGTATATGACTCATAACCTATCCTTATGACTCATGGTGAGCCACTCGTACTTAGATCCAAGTTAAGTTACTAAGTTTCAAATTAAGTGAAGAAAAACCCAAAGTAACAACCCATCACCAACGATACGACTTGTACCCACCTAGTCGTTCCCATTACAGAAACTCAACCACCCAATACTGGACAATATATGACTGGGTTACCTGAATTGTACCCTATCATACAAGAATTACCACAATTAGTATGATGTCCAAATGCCAAAAATTGAGTAATTTTCTAAGGGTCAAACCCAGGGTGTTTCAGCAGTTTACTCGAGGAAACAAACTTAAAGATTTATACTCTTTTAGCCATAGCTTGAGCTCATAAACCTATCATATCTATATAGATATCTCTCTAATATAGGATAGAGGAAGATGCTGTATAATATAAATTCAGGGTAAAACTCGATGAAAGTTATAATAGTTATGTTATGTATATATGCTTATTGGTATTGTGATATTAATGATGAGCGATTAATTATGGACGTATACTCTACAGTTCTTCCCTTTTTATGTTTATTTACTTTATCCCTCATCCCTCATGGGGTTCACTCTCTATTATTGACATTGATTTGGATATTATGATGATATGATGATACTCGATAAGGCCAGAAGATATTTTGATGACGTGATGATACCCGATAAGGCCGGTGGCTATTATAATGATATAATGATACTCGAAAAAGCTAGAGAATATTATGATGATGATATTGATGCCTAGAAAGGTCGGAGGATGATTATATTGTTGTGTCTATGTGCATATTTACCAATTTGAGTCTGTCTAGCCCTATGGAAAATATATGTATACCCCACAAAGCTGAAGGATGATTATGATGAGGATAATGATTATGATGGTTATGAGAGTGATTTTTATGATGTTGGTATTATGATATTTTAGATTCGATGCATTCATACTTGCATGAACATCGCATAACACCAGTATATGCCTATGTCTATCAGATCGTATAGGAAGGTTGCATAGATATGGATAATGACTATGCCTTGTGTTATTGTATGCTGATTGAACCTTTTGAGCCTTGGACGGTAGAGGTATGCATAGGATTGTCTAAGTATTTTGTGGTCCGAAATAGCCAGTTACTCGCGCTGTTATTCATATTGTTATTATCATTATTATGATTATTGTTATGGCTAGTTTATGATAGATTGGTCATTGATTTGGTATCAGGATTTGAGGTATGATTTTTGTCTCTTCTATATTCTGAATTAATTGTTATGCATAATTAATTCATGATGAGATATATGGATTAGAAACCATGAGCATGTTAGTACTAAATCCTGCTAGGATTATGAGACCTTAAAATAAAGATATAATGATCTAGGTTGTGCTTCGAGATGACCTTACCTATATATATATATATATATGTATTTATAGCTATATGTAGCTATGGTATTACTATATATCCCTTCCTTCATTTGTTCAGATTGTATATTCGCTCTTTGGCCTTATATATTTCTATATTTTCTTCTTTCACCCATTATTCGTATATTGGTTAGGGATATATGGTATAGTGGTGAGATTTCTGAGTATGGATGGAATAGGATAGTTCATCCTTGATACTTTCTTAGCCTTATTATGTAGTCTCCTGGACATGAATAGGATAGGTTATCCTTATTGTCTCATTGGCTATTTTATGTGGTTGCTGAATATTAGGTGTAGTTTCCATTTTGTTTAAATTTTATGTATATTTGCTTTATCTTAGGCACTCAGTTGATAGTTGCCTACTGAGTACCATCAATTTGGTACTCATACTACACTTTTGAAGCCTGCAAATTATAGTATGGGTTATTGCCATTGATGTGTGCATCGTGTAGAGCAGCCATGGTTCGGAGACCTAGAGTGAGCTCCTGACATTTGAAGTATTACTTCTCCCTCTCTTATGTATTAGACTATTCTCTATGTTGTATTTAGAGATAAGTTATATTGGAATATTCATTTGTAATTCACTTTGTGCTCTTGTTATATTAGAATATCTTGTATTAATACCACCAGGTTTTTGGGACTTTATTATGTAATTGATTCTCTTAATTCATCTATTCCACATTCTTTTCTATATATATTTGGGTAGTTCGTTACTGGCCGTTTTAGACTAGGGGGTTGGCTTTAATACTGGTGGGTTATAGTAGGCTCCATCATGACTTGAGAAATAGGGTCATGACAGTAACCCATTACACATACTAGAATCCATCTAGATCAACTAGAACAACACATAGCTTAAGCTAGTAACACTAGCTTTCTCGTCTAAACTCTAAGTGACCAAATTGATTCTAAACTTATTTGAATCACACCTTAAACATTATAATCAAGTAGTTTAACACTTATATGCTCAATTATATTATCAAAGGCTCACTAAACACAAGATAAGTCCTCGAAACAAGGATAATTAAGATTGGATAACAAGTCTTAGGTGCATAAATTCACCTAAGATAAAAAATCTTCAAATGTCTTTCTTTGGCCACTATCCCAACAATCATTTCTTACGTCAAACCTTACAGAAAATTAATAATCGCCCCAAATACTTCTTATTCAATAAGCATTTACCCTATATACATTGCCAAATGTCTATGTTAGTCATCATAATAGCTTTTTAGTTTTAATCGATAAGGTACATTATTTAGGCCCAAATCATCAATAAACCTATAGAACTACAAGTCTGTTTGGTAATACACATATAGAGAGTTTTTCATAAAAAATATAATCAAACTTAGTGTAGAATAGAAAAATCACCTATATCTCACTAATTATCATCTGAATTAAATGCTACTAAATCCTTTACAAGTTGCTGTCGAATCATTCTACCTTGCATTGTTGTTTTTGGAACTCAATGGTTTAAATTCACACATATCTGTAAATCTGCACCAAGAATCTATATATGATGTTTCATTTATCATCTCAAACCAAGGATACAATTTTGAATACTTCAAACACTCTAATGACCAGCATTTTATCCCTTTCCTTAACTCACTCACCATTCTATATTCTTTGATACAACGCTCATGGCATATTACTCTAAATAAAAACCTTCAAGTAAAATACTTCATTTGGCACTTTTAATTTCTAAAGTAATACATTCTACAACCCCTCCATAACTGTCATGCTCAATATTTCTAATCTTATGAATCCATATCCTAGCATAATCCACTACCACAAATATAGCCTTACCACAAGAAACCTGATCTTGATCCTAACCATGTAGACAACTCCATATACCAATCAACCTTTCCCTATTATCCTAAATATTTCATTAAATCATATTCTTTAGTTCACCACCAATTATTTTCCCAACGATCCTATTATGTCAGTTGCTTGGAATCTATACCTTACTAGATATCAAACTAGAAAGCACCATGGAGCTTATCATAACACTTAAAATGAAGTGTGTAGATTTTTTTCTCTAAGAATACTAATAGTTATAAACCATCTACAAAACACATGATAGTATCTCTATAAACAAGACCCACAAAATCATGTTATGCTAATCCAAGCCTCTCCCCTTGAAGATGAATTCCTAACTAATCCTGTTCGAGGAATGTTTTATGATACTATAAGTCTTTCCATACCAAATAAGCCAGCTACCCATGTAGAAACAAGCTAGAAAAATTTGACACCTAAAAGCCTTCCCTTTCTTACTGGCATCTTTCAATCAAAAATCTTTTCAAATTAATCGCATCCCAAGTACAACTTAATATCAAGTCTTCTCAACCAATTACTTTATTAGCCTGGTAATCCTATTAACATCGATCCTGTCATTGATATGCTACCTCAAACCAAAATGTAAAAGTTTAATCCTTTAAAATAATTAGTCAATGCACACATATTTCTACTAACACTTTCAGATAAATCCATACAAGTATACCCACTATAAAATTTCCTTACCCATAAGGTCGTCATTCTAATACCAATCTAGTACTATTAAAATCACCGACCCTTAAGTAAATCTATGAAATATACTTTGTAACCTGAACATGTTAATACCTACCACTGACCATTTTTATTTTCCTTATAGAGGATGTCTCACTCGAGTGTTCGTAGTATAAACTGGTTAGTTCTTCAAATACAAATGTAAAGTCAAACTCTATTATCCAAATAGGTGAATCAACTGATAACTCCTTAAGTAATTAACCCATTACCCTGTTAATTGGTATATCTATTCCTATTCATCACTTGCTCAACCTTAGTAGTACCATATCACGAAAGGCCACTAGATCCACCGCTTCTCCACAACATAACCAATGAGAAGGTCATACCCAAGTTACACTATACATTTCCACCCATATTAAGTAACTGCAATACATTACCCAAAGCACCCAGTCTTTAGCCTAAAAATAATATATACTCTTATTTTTATCGTACACAAACAAGTAAACATGAACCTTGCTAAAGAAGTATCGCGACATAATCCCATAAAATCCATTCATGAAAAGAATTCCCCTCTTTAGTTTGAAGCCATCCACCATCTTCCTAAAAGAACTCATATACTTATTATTTATTCAATCTTTATGTCACCCCACACATAGTCAATTTATCCTTTCATAAACCCGAGTTGATAGCGAAGGTAGCACACTTCATGATTTTAGCCAAGTAAAAACATATCCTACTACAAACATTGTATCATGAAAGTCAAACCATTCAAACCACTTTATAATATAGAAAGTATATCATTCATAGGAATCCCAAAAGTAGTCATCAATCTCAAACCTTGTTATACGATACCCTTTCTCATGCTTAGAAACCTATTCTCTTACTTAATCTACTGATTCCTTATAACTTTAACCTTTTCTAAAAGTACTAATATATGTAACTATCCCATCACTGAAATGACAAATCCATGTTAATACATTCATGCCATAAGACTATAGTATAAATTCTGACCTCTGTCAAAATATTCTGGTTCTTATCATACACTAAGCTACCCATTATTGTATCACAATCTTCCTTAATCGTAGTCTTCATATTTATCATGATTTATTACTTGAGTATTCCCTTAATTGTACCTTTACCAATCATCAACACTATTTATGATACCATTTAAGCCACCTATGTACTCTTTCTACTGCTAAACAACTACCATATAAAATAAGGCAATGAAGAAGTTCTTCAAACCATCATTCAAAATTCCTTAGAAACATCGCAACCTATATAAACTAGACCACAACTTTACTCAATCTATATTTAGATTATGGATACGATATAAATCTGGCTACAAAACCTTTT
The DNA here is from genome assembly GCF_002878395.1 of Capsicum annuum. Taxonomy (NCBI): domain Eukaryota; kingdom Viridiplantae; phylum Streptophyta; class Magnoliopsida; order Solanales; family Solanaceae; genus Capsicum; species Capsicum annuum. The sequence goes on from NC_061120.1 coordinate 126,908,539, forward strand.
CATTAGTATGTCACCCCCCTTAATACCAAGTCTTTCACCAAACCATACAGTATAACTCCTAAATATTGGTGTACAAATCCAAGAACATGTCCTTACTATAAGCGAGAGAATGGAGTGAAGAGATTCTAAGAGTTAGATTAGACTAAGAATGCACAATAAAGAATCAAGAAATAGGTTTCACTAAAGTCCTGTAGCCCTTCAAATATAGATAATATACGTCTCTGCACCGATCTGTAAAATTATACTAGACACTTGATCTTGTACTCATGAGACCGGTGAACCTAGTGCATTAATACCAACTTGTCATGAATCCAATCCCAAGAGTTGGTCAACCTACCCCAATCCAACCATGGTGGTAGCCTGACCAAACAATAAGAAAAGTATCATAAAAGGACAAATTAAAAAATCTAGCATAATAGAATTGTGATAACTCCCCAAATCATAAACTCATCAAACCTAAAATTATAAATCCAAAATAAAATCTAAGAGTCAGTTTCATGAATACAAGAGCATCTCTATGTACTAAAGTGAACAAGTAGTAGAATGTATAACATGCCTATGAAAGTAACTTAAGACATGCACAATAGATGTTGTTTGGATACGTCATCGAACAAGAAATATCGCCACAACTCTAATATCTCCAAATGTGTATGATCAAGGTCCGTAGGGAGAACTAATATTAGGATCTTGTAACGCCCCAGTTTTTGGTCCTTGAAAATTTCTAAAATTTTATCCTTACTATCCTGACTATGACTCACCTGATGAGTCGTAATGATCCCAGAAGAATTTGCCTAAGTCACTTCCTTGATAACGACTATACTTAACAAAGTGTATAGACTCCTAATGAGTGGTAAGAAGAGTATTTCACAGCGTGTACGGTGTAGTGCCCCTATTGAAACTGTTGAGACAAAGAGTACCAATCATAAGGTTCACAGTGAAGATCCCAAGGGGGTTCTAGGTTGGATTCGACTGGATGGTCTAATTCGTAGGGTAACCCTATGAGTCGTAAGGTCACCCATAGCGATTGATGAGTTATTTTTCCAACTTTTAATGAGGGTATTTTAGATATTTCCCTCCTGTCCCAATGATAACCCATGTCTTATAATCTTATTTGGGACCATATTCTCAACCATAACTCAACATAATCACACTCTTAAGTTCTTTTGAATTCTCTCAAGTAGCCATACTCAGGGTTTCCAAGAAGTAGGTCATCTAAGAGCTTAAGGGTTAAATTTCTTTCGTGAAACTTGTTACTTCAGTCATGGTACTCTTTCCTCATTATTAATTTGTAAGAAAAGAATATGTTTTAAAGTATTATTCTTGAGATATTTATGTTGGTTTGAAATTATGGGTTGAGGGTTTTGAATGCTTGTTGTTGAACAATGTTTTCTCATGGTTTACATATGATTGATCATGCTTTAATTATTGTTTTGAACTTGTGGGTACATGGGTATGGTGAATTAATTAAGGAATTATGATTTTCCCAAACTAGTGACTTTTGAAGAAGTTATGATCCCAACGCCACATTGTGAAATTGGTTTTTAATTATAAAAAATATGGGAATTTGTAAAATTGAATCGGGGGGGAGGGGTTGAGAATTCCCTTAAGTGATGTAATTGTTTTGGCATGTCATTGTTACCTTGCAAGTGTAGTTGGTATGACGATACCAATAATGTATGCCTTAATGTTAAATATGGTTCAATGAATAGGAATGTGTGGTGGATGTTTATTAATTGGGCTTTAATAGGGGTTGTGTAGCTGAGTCATAAAAGAGGAGGTCTGAGTGACCGATACTAGAAACCATATTTGCCGATGTGGGGGTCAAAGTGACTAGGGAGGTTTGAGTCCCCCTCACTGTTATTATATGATTAGGGAGGTTTGAGTTCCCCGCATATCATTACATGATCAGGTGCTTAAGTCACCTTAGTATATTATTGGGATATTTGAGTCCACTATGCATATATATGAGATTATTCTCTGCTTCATACAGCTACACGTACTGGGGACCGACCAGGGGGTGAGATCAGGGTCTTATATATCCCATGAGTACATGTTATGGTGGTTGATCTACAAAATCTAGGCTAAAGTTTTAAGAGTATGTTAAGCCTTGTTCCTTATACCGACATGTGATATATCTATATGTATATGCATTTGATTATATGCATTCATTTTGATTGATTTTGAAATATTGATTATAGGATTATGTTATCCTTACCCTGAGTTACATGCTAATCTTTACTCCACTAACCATCTTTGGAAGCTGTATCACCACGCAATACAGGAATCAGAGCTTCTTCTACTATTCCTACGCAGAGTTAGGTTGATTAATTTGGTCTTTTGGTTTATGGTGTTGTGGTAAAGTGGTGAGCTTCCATTCCCCAGAAGGCTTAAGAATTTCACCAAATTTTATTCATAGATTTGAGTTGATAGTTACTTTCATTATCCTTAACATTATTATTTTCATTCTCACTGTCTTTTGTTGAAGTTGGGATGTGTCCTAAGCAAAACTGGTTTTGGTTCTTTGTTTAGAAGGCTTTGTTTTGACTACTGTGGATAATGGGTGGTGGTGGTCTATTGTTTGGTCGGTCATTAATCATTGGTTATAGACTTGTTTTGATTTTGTTTAATCATGTTCCATGCTATCATGTTATATGTTTGGAATTCATCCAACTTTAGGGGATGTTGTGTTTGATTTGGTTAGGTGCAGGGGGTGATATCCGATCCACGTTGCACTTAAGATACCCATCAAGGCCAGACCCTAGTTTAGGTCATGATAGAGATGGTATCAGAGCCTAGGCTTGGTTTCATTGGGTGTCCAACAAAGCTGTGTCAAGTAGAGTCTTATTAATAGGTGTGTAGCGTGTGATACTTATAAGGGAGAGGCTTCGAGGCTATCACGATCCTTGACTACCCCCTAGTCGTAACATAATGCTTGGAACCATAAATGAACCCAAGATAACCCATGAACATGCATACTGCTTGAGCAACTAATTTAAATTGAATAAAAACTAATTTGCTGAGCAAAAACATGATCATAGGGAAATCTGAATAAGTATAATACTGATAAAGTTTACATCATGATAAAAACTGAAGAAGAGACTTGAATTGCATGAATGACTCTGACTGACCATCTATGAAGCCTCTACTATACCGACTAAGATAGATGGGACATGCCTTTAACTGCCACTAATCAAACATGTCAATAATCAAAATAAAGTACATGAACTACAACTAATTGGAGTTCTCGAAATAGGAGAACTCATCACCTATTGGTTGGAAGCTGCAAACTGTCTGATTATGATGTGTGGGCTATAACTGGTACCTACATTATGAGACAATGCAGCACATAGACATATATGTGGATCAGTACTTGGTCATGATTAATCATATGTAGTCATCAAATAATAACTTGAACACTTACTAACTTAGAATATTCATGAGTATCACCATACCCTGAGTTCACACCATCTAGAATTTCAACTCTTTTTTTATTAGCCCAATCATCCAAGATTCAATCTTAGATTCGAACACTTAACATGGATATCCCCAAACCTTTAATGAACCATACTAACTTTTTCATAGCCTACTAATATCACATCTCTAAACTTATATTTTTCCCTAAGCCATGAGAATTACCATTACACCAGCTTACCGAACATTATCATACTAAATTTTGAATCAACAAACTTAAATTCTTGAACACACTACTTCAAGCCTACTAATTTATATTTTATAAAACTATACCATGAATAATAATCGACTAAATTCAGATAACACTATCCCTACTTTACTATTGTTAAAACATCTAGGTTCATGCTTCTAACTCTAGGTCATATGCTATCATATGATTCTGAGGAGGGATCTAAAAGCACATTTGACTTTGGCTCATTACACGATTTTTCACGAACAAGAATGAAATCCTTACAAATTTGGAACTTAAAAGCATTGATGGGATACTTTTGAGCCTGCATGCAATCCTATAACTGTCTATGGGAACTATCTAAGAAAAATCTATTTGTAAGGATTTAAGCTTGGCTATTTCTTTTACCTCAAGATAAGGCAGAGTTGGACCGAATGGATCAATGTGAGAATCTATATAAATTCCTTATAGAACACTTCAGCTTCATGATCTAAGACATGAAATAAGAAAAACTTTTCTTAATAGCCTTGTAGCCTCTCGAAGAAAAGTAAAAGCGTCTCTGTACCATTTCTTAAGACTCTACTGGACACAGCTTCATACATACCCCATGGCACTTGAACTCTGGGCTCTGATACCAAGTTTTGTCACAAACCGAGACTACTCCCCAGTCGAAATATGGTGCTTGGAACCATAAGTAATCCTAAGATAACCCAAGAACTAGCATACTGCTTAAGCAACTGATTTAAATATAATAAAACTAAATTTGCTAAGTGAAAACATGTTCATAAGGAAATCTGAATAAGTATAATACTAATAAAGTTTACATCATGATAAAATTTGAAGAAAGACTTGAATTACATGAATAACTCTGACTAACCATCTATGAATCCTCTACTATACTGACTATAAATAACTGGGATAGACCTCCAACTACCACTAATCAATACATGTGAATAATAAAAATAAAGTTCATAAACTACAACTGACTGGAGTTCTCAAAATAGGAATACTCATCACCTGCTGTCTGGAAGCTGTAAACTATCTAATTATGATGTGTGGGCTACAACTGGTACCTACATTATGAGACAATATAGCACAGAGACATATATATGGATTAGTGCTTTGGAATGTACTGAGTAAGCAGGAATGAATTCAATAAGTAAAACTTAGTAGATACATATTATTAAAACAAGCATGCTATGTGCAAGTAGACTCACTAAGAGTCTAAAATCAACTAAAAGCTGAAGTATTTTAAAACAGGAGTAACAAACATAATCTGATAAGATGGTGAATCACTACACTTAGTTTCTTAAATCTTTACTTTGGTAGAATAAGAAGAACTGTAGTTGGCAAGTGGTAAAACATGAATACTGTATGTAAATCTCATGTAAAACTCTACATGTTGCAAAACTGAACGAAGGATCATATATGGATATTGAGCATGAAAACATGAACATGTAAAACTGAGAATGCAAGACCATGTATATCACGTACTGACATGATCTGAATAATATGAATAATGGGTAAAACTGATTGAATAATTACTAAAATCTTTCTTCTTGGTTAAGTAAATCTGAACTAAGATAGACTGAATATTGACTAAAACTGTAGGAGCTATCATGTAACCGATATAAACCAAGTGAAATATCATGGACTCCAACATCTGACCCACATTGAGGAGGGCTGTTCTATCCTTGCCATCAAAATAAAACCTGAACTGGAGTGATCATTAAACTGAGCCCATATTGGGCAAGGGGAAACACTCTCTGGCAAGGATCCTAAACCTACAGTGGCACGTAGTTTCTAGGGAAGTATAATATACTAAACCCACACTTCCCACTCGATGCTAACTCGTACTTCCAACTGAAAGACATTGAAATACTAACTGCTGCATGCACTGATAACTAATAAGCTCAGGTTATGGTATTTTGAAGACAACAGTGCATACAGATTCTGAGGTAATTATAGACATGTAAGCTGATAGTGCTCAATAAGATCATAAAAAACTGAGTTTATCAATAAAATCATGGGTAGACTGACTTATTACTTGAAAAGTATGAAATGTAAGTAAACATATAAGTATCAGGTGTACATAACTCGCCAGCACTGAATGATTACTAAAATATGATAACAACTCCTAAAACAGTAATATGAAGTCATAATGCTGAGACCCAAAACATTGAACAATTCAATACATGAGTGTAATACGTGAATTTAAGCATGGGGATGTATTAAGCTTCGGAGAATAACACTTTATCATCAAGATCACAAAGACAACATATCAAACTTGTAGTTTAAAATAGGAATAAGTACAAATTTTATGATCTTTAGTCTCTTAAATCACATGATAATGATATGCTTTCAACACATGAGGATTTGGGAATAAACCCTCACTTAAAACATGTAAATTCAACTTTAAAATCATACTTTCGGGCATAAGGATGAAAGATTAACCTTGTTTAAAACCCCACATACCTTAATTGAAAGGATTCTTGAAGAAGTCTTGAAATCAGAGCTTAAATTTGTGAGTTATTGAGAGAAGAATCTTGGATTATTGTTCTTGGGAAAGAGGAGGGTTTTTACGTGAGTTGTTTAGAGGAAGATTGGCAAAATAATGCTCTTTTTGTGTTATAAATCGTGTTTGGACGGATAGGGTTGAGGGAAAAGGACTAAATTTCTCCTTGGCCGCTTTTTTCTCTGGGAATAGACCTTGTGGAACAACCCATAGTCCAATGGAATAGCCCTCACAACGTGACCCCTAGTCTGGTTGAATAGCTCTTGCGGCGCGGGGCTATCACGACCCTTTACTATCTCTCACAAAAATGGTCATAATGTTTTGTTTGGTATCGAATTAACACAAATTTGATATCGTTGGAAAGATAAATCAATTATCAATCATTTTGAGGGTCTTGAGATTAAAAATTACCCATATGTAAAAATTTATACACATTCAAATTTGATTCTTGTAAAATTAAATACCAAAATTTGTCCGAATCAAAAACTCTTAGCTCAACTTTGCTCGAAGTGATTCCTATGAACATTTTTCACCTCATAAGCTCTCTTCTCTCTAGGATAATAATCATCACACATTTATTCAAAATACAAATCATGGGATTAGAGTTTACACACATAGGAACGATGGTTCAATTTTTAGCTCAAAAATACGGGGTGTTACATATCTCCCCTTTGGAATTATTCGTCCTCGAATGATGGATAGGAACTTGTTGAAGCCTTAGAAGTATGGAATAATGCAAAGATAAAATTTATGGTAATGAAGGATATAGTTGAGCTGAAACGTTATAACATTCATCATGAAACTGAGAAATCACTTGAAATGTTCATAACGTGAACTTACATATAAAACTATCAAGTGTTAATGATGCAATAAAATTCCAAAATTACTAAGGAGGGAATAAAGTATGTAACTTCTCATTAGGAATTGTTCCTTAACAAAAAACGTATATGAATCAAAAGAAAAGGCTTCATGGCATTTCCTATTACATTATGTAAGTATGAATCATGAGACAAAGAGACTAAGGTCGTACAATGGGTATCACAATGTCTGAGCTGGAATACCTGGAAAACTGAGATCATGCTCTGAACACTTATGTACTGAGTCATGAATAAATAGCTGAATTTGAAACATGATGCTTGGATTGAACTGAATTTGCAACTTACATGTATGCGAACAAATTACCTCATGGAATAGCCATATTCATGAAACTTTTGATAGTAAAACTAGATGGAAAGATAGATAACCATAGGAACTTTTTTGTCTGACTGCTAAACTAAATTGTCGGCTATACGGGCTAAATAATACTGAAAGCTTATACTCAACTGAAGTATTTCTTCAACACTCTTTGAAAGAAGTTCTAATAACATTAGAGAAGAATCTTGGGCTTGATCTGAATAAGATTTCTGAGTAAGGAATCTTAATATGCTATAACTCTATAACATGGAACATAGGCCTATGAAACATAAGCTAGGATAGAATTACTAGGTCTTAGGCAATGCAATTGCCCAATTCAAGCTTAGCCGTACTTTTTAAATACTCATATGGGTACATATAATTACTCTAGCCAAAGTCTAAGTTTAACAACATATTCTCGCCATGTTCAAGCCTAACTCAAAATCACAAGGTACCACACACAACACCATAATGCTAGTCTAAACCATGAATTCAATACGCTATGCATTTTCACAACTTCTCATCTCAAGAATAATTCTTCTTACTACTTAAACAATTAAATTCAACATCTTACTAGGAATTCACTAGAGCACAATGCACCCATCCACTTATATACCAACATGACATTCAGGTTTATTATTATAACCACATATGACTTCTAGGAAAATAACCCACCAAAGCATCTTTCCCATATTCTCTAATACTTCTATCAATAACAACTTCCATGCACTATATCCAAGAAGAAACACATGAAAATTTTTAACTAACCATGACATATACCAAAATCTTGGCTTCAATCTTACTTCACACTTATAGCCTTAAATAAAATAAGCATACAACAATCTTTCCCTGACATGAAACATTTACTCTCTCCCATCTAAACAATTACTCATCACCACTATCTTTAACATCAAGGAGAGGTCACTGAAAGGTTAAAATATGAGGACCTGAAATATGAAAGAAAACTATGCATAACTTTTACACTTAACTGAGGCCTGAATAATAGAGTATCAAAAGTATAAATTCATTAAAGAGGTTAAAACTGAGGACATACATGACATAATTTGAATTTTGCTGGTCATTAAGAGTGCACCATAAGTTATGGGAACTGAGAATACCATAAAGCATGAGTACATGAGTCATGACCTACATTTTATTTGTTTAATTTGGGTTTTTATTAATAAAAATTAGTCTAATACATGTAGGTTTAAGCCAAACATAAATAAAAAATAACCCAACTAGGAATGGATCGGTCTAACATTTTGACCCAATCCAACATCCTTAAAAAGGAGTAGGGTTTCTAAATCCATCAGTTAGGCTGAGTTTTCCTATCCTATGCCTCGTTTACCATGTTCCTTTTCACTAACCTTCAATTTGTTCTTTTGTAGCTGTGGGTGATAAATACTATACCATCGTTGCTCCAAGTTAATGATTCCAGCTTGCATGAGTGACTTTCCTTCTTTTATACTTAGTGTGTTCATCAAATGACTTAGCTCCTAAATTAATTCCTTCTTCTCTTCTATTCTAAGTGAAATCTTTAATACGTTCCCATGATTTTTTGTGCTAACATGCTGGGTCTTTTCTTCTGACCCTTGATTCCTCCGTCGAGTTCGTAAATTCATGAAATATGATTCGTATTGCTGAGTGAACTGGAACTCCTCATACTAGGAACTGGAATTATACATGATTCTGTAGAAAGTACATGAAATATAAGCTATAATCATGGAGTTGACATATAAGGAAAGAGTAGATGTCGTGATGACTGAAGTACAAAACTTTGCACTGAGATAAGAATGGGTTAGGAATCATCCTCCCTTACGGCTACTCAATAACAACTGGTATCACTGCTAGAATTTAAGAGCCTGACTTGGTTGCTTGTTCTATTATATTCCCCTTAGCTTTAAGCCACCATTCTAAGTTAGTTGGCCACTTTAATAAACTCTAAACTGAACTGCAACCACTTTATTCTAGAGTTCGGGATATAACAATACACATAAATAATAAAATCACCCTGGAAGACTACACTTGAAAAAATATAAAACCCATTGCTAACACTTCCTTCTGTGATACAACTCTAAACTTTCTATATCCCCATTAGTCATCACATAATAACTTGAACACTTATTAACTTAGAATCTTCATGAGTATCACCATACCTTGAGTTCACGCCATCTAGAATTTTAACTCTTCTTTTTATAAGTTCAATCATCCAAGATTCAAACTTAGATTCGAATACTTAACATGGATATCCCTAAACCTTTAATGAACCATACTAAATTCTTCATAGCCTACTAATATCACATCTCTAAACTTATATTTTTCTCTAAACCATGCGAATTACCATTATACCAGCTTACCGAACATTACTATACTAAATTTTGAATCAAAAAACTTAAATTCTTGAACACACTACTTCAAGCCTACTAATTCACCTTTTATAAAACTAGGATATGAATACATAATCGACTAAGTTCAGATAACACTATCCCCACTTACTATTGTTAAAACATCTTGGTTCATGCTTCTAACTCTAGGTCATATGCTATCATATGATTCTGAGGAGGGATCTAAAAGAACATTTAACTTTGGCTCATTACACAATTTTTTATGAACATGAATGAAATCTTTACAACTTTGAAAATTAAAAGAACTGATGGGATACTTTTGAGCTTGTGTGTAATCCCATAACTGTCTGTGGGGATTGGATAAGAAAAATCTATTCGGAAGGATTTAAGTTTGGCTATTTCTTTTTCCTCAAGAATAAGACAGAGTTGGCACGAATGGATCAATGTGAGAATCTGTATAAATTCCTTATAGAACACTTCAACTGCACGATCTAAGACATGGAAAAAGAAAAACTTTTATTAAAAGCCCTGTAGCCTCTCGAAGAAAAGTACAGACGTCTCTGTACCATTTCTTAAGACTCTACTGGACACAGCTTCATACACACCCCAGGACACTTAAACTCTGGCCTCTGATACCAAGTTTTGTTATGAACCGAGACTACCACCCAGTCAAAACATGGTGCTTGTAATCATAAATGATCCTAAGGTAACCCATGAACTAGTATAATGCTTGAGCAACTGATTTAAATAGAATAAAAACTGAATTTGCTAAGCGAAAACATGATCAGTAAGAAATCTAAATAAGTATAATACTGATAAAGTTTACATCATGATAAAAATGGAGGAAAGAGACTTGAATTACATAAATGACTCTGACTAACCATTTATGAAGCCTCTACTATACTGACTATAGATAACTAAGACATGCCTCCACCTACCACTAATCAATACATATGAATAATCAAAATAAAGTACATAAACTACAACTGACTGGATTTCTCAAAATATAAAAACTCATCACCTGCTGTCTGGAAGTTGCAAACCATCTAATTATGATATGTGGGCTACAATTGGTACCTACATTATGAGATAATATAGCACATAGATTTATATGTGGATCAGTACTTTGGAATATACTGAGTAAGTAGGAATGAATTTAATAGGTAAAACTTAGTAGATACATTATATTAAAACATGCATGCTAAGTGCAAGTAGAATCACCAAGAGACTAAAATCAACTGAAAGCTAAAGTATCTTAAAACTTGAATAACAAACATAATCTGATAAGCTAGTGAATTACTATACTTTATTTCTTAAATATTTACTTTGGTAGAATAAGTAGAACTGTAGCTGGGAAGTTGTAAAACATGAATACTGTATGTAAATCTCATGTAAAACTATACATGCTGTAAAACTGAACTAAGGATCATATATGGATACTGAGCATGAAAACATGAACATGTAAAACTAAGAATGCAAGACCAAGTATAGCACGTACTGACATAATCTGAATATCATAAATAATCTATAAAATTGACAGAATAATTACTGAAATCTATCTTTTTGGTCAAGCAAACCTAAACTGAGATAAACTAAATACTGATTGAAACAATGGGAGCTATCATAAAACCGACAAAAACCATGTGAGCTATAATGGAGTCCAACGTCTGACCTACGTTGAGGAGGGTTGTTCTATCTTTGCCATCAGAATAGAACCTAAACTAGAGTGATCACTAAACTAAGCCCATATTGGGCAAGGGGAAACACTCTATGGCAATGACCCTAAACCTATGGTGGCACGTAGTTTCTGGGGAAGTACGATGCACTGATGCCATACTTACCACTCGGTGCTAAATCCTACTCCCAACTAAACGACACTGAAATACTAACTAGTGCATGGAATGACAATTAATAAGCTCAGGTTATGGTATTTTGGAAAAAATAGTACATACAAATTTTGAGGTAATTATAGACATGTAAACTGATAGTGATCAATAAGACCATAACAAACTGAGTTTAAAAATAAAATCATGGGTGGACTGACTTATTACTTGAAAAATCTGAAGCGTAAGTAAACATGTTGGTATCAGGTGTTCATTACCCACTAGCACTGAATGATTACTAAAATACAATAACAACTCTTAAAACAGTAATATGAGGTCATAATGTAGAGACCCAAAATAATGGAAAATTTAATACATAAGTATAATACATGAATTTAAGCATGGGTATGTGTTAAACCTAGGAGAATAAGACCTTCTTATCAAAATCACAAAAATCAAGACAAAATATCAAACTTGTAGTTTAAAACAGGAATACATACAACTCTTATGCTCTTTATTCCCCTAAATCACATGATAATAATATGCTTTCAAAACATGAGGATTTAGGACTGAACCCTAACTTAAAACATGTAAATTCAACTTTAAAATCATAATTTCAGGCACAAAGATGAAAGATTAACCTTGTTTAAAATCCCACATACCTTAATTAAATGGATTCTTGAAGAAATCTTGAAATTAGAGCTTAAATTCGTGAGTTCTTGAGAGAAAAAGCCTGAATTATTGTTCTTAGGAAAGGGAAGGGTTTTTACATGAGTTGTTTTGAGAAAGATGGGCAAATAATGCCCCTTTTTGTGTTATAAATCATGTTTGGACTTATGGGGTTGATAGGAAAGGAATAAACTTCATCTTAGCCTATTTTTCCGTGGGAATAGCCCTCATGGAGTGACCCCTAGTCCAGTGGAATAGCCCTCACGATGCGACCCCTAGTCTGGTTGAATAGGCCTCGCAACGCAGGGCTATCATGACCCCTTACTGTCTTTCACGAAAATGGTCATAATATTTTGCTCGGGATTAGATTAAGGCAAAATTAGTATCGTTGGAAAGGTAACTCAATTATTTATCATTTGGACGGTCTTGATCTGCAAAATTCCACATATGTAAATGTTATACACGTTAAAATTTTATCTTTGTAGAATTAAATACAAAAATTTGGCCAATTAAAAAAACTCTTAGCTCAAATTTTCTCTAAGTGATTCCTATGAACATTTTTCACCTCATATGCTCTCTTCTCTCTAGTATAATAATCATGAAATATGAATTCAAACTACAAATCATGGGATTATAGTTTACACATGTAGGAATGATAGTTTAATTTCTAGCTCGAAAATGCAAGGTGTTATAGAGGTATTTAGGAGTGTTTCTCTTTCTTGTTGGTCTATTTCAACCTACATATTCTAAGGTCTTAAATCTCCTCGAATTTTTGTATATTCATTATTCTGATCATGCTTCTTAGAATATATGATATTTTTGGAAACTCTTCTATCATATTTGAGGGTAATGTGGATGGAGTTCGTCCTACACTTGGATCTTAGCCCTATTCTAGGGTCACTGTTTCTGATTAACATGAGGGAGCTCCATTGGTTCTCCCATCCCTCCGTAGGCACCCTAGGCTGGAGTGTCTAATGATGAGTTTTTCTAGTCGCTTCATTTGCTAACCCAATTGGTGGCCTCCCAGACTGAGCATGTTGCTCCATGATTTGATGTCAGTAGGGTTGGTTGATTTTTGATGTTGATTCCTCTTGTTTACACTAGTTCTAGAGTTAAGAAATAACCTTAAAACTTTATTGATGAGATGAAAAAGATCTTCTAGGTGATGCATGTTTCTGATTTAAAAGGGGTAGAGTTCACCACGTTTTAGTCGAAGGATGTAGCATACCAATGGCATAAAGAGTGGGAACAATCTAGGGGCAACGATGTTGATTCTGCCTTATGGGATGATTTCTTTAGTGCTTTACTTGATCGCTTCTTTCATTAGGAGTTAATGTCCTAACCTGACCTCGGGCCTTATCATAATGGGCATCCCAATTCCAACCAAGATTGGGGACCACCCCCTATTACCCAATCTAACCACCTATATCATCCTTAGATAAACTGAATTTGGAATATATAATAAGATAGCATTATTGTTCTCATTAAGACTCTAGGATAGGGTCACAATCATTATTGACCAAATCGAGTCCAATCACACCGCAACAACTACCCAACCATACCATATCAACCATAGATCATAAATGAAAAGGGAATACCAAAACATAATATGAAAATCAATCCCAAAATGTAGAAGGATGGAACAACCAACAATATCGTCCAATGATGTCAGCCCACTGGCTTATTACAATGCCAAGGCTGACACCAATACCAATCCTGCCCATACCAACCCCTAGAAGTACAATAAATCCTCTATCCAAAAGAATAAAAAAATTCGATTTGGACATGCCCCCAACCGTGGCCAAAACCAAGATCCAAAATAAAAGATAAGTGTCTAAGTAAATACATAGCATGAAATGAGGCCTTCCGAAGTGATGAAATCTCACCACTTCAGTTCAAATGCTGATACCAAATCCGTGTACTAAACAAGAGGAGTAGAATGGCCGATTCCTGCATAGCGTGGGTATACAACCGCCAGTAAATGGGGTTACCGAATGACCGCTAGCATGGAACTCAGGATAAGAACAAAATAATGCCAATTAAAAAATCAAGTGAAACCTTCCATAATGCATACAACCATACATATATAAGTGCCGGGAAAGGGAATCGGGTTTAGCATGCATTGTAAACCTTTATCTGGGATGTGTAGCTTTCTGTTCCAACAACCCACAGGCTATATGGGTTCATCTCCCCTTGCTTAAAAGGGCCCTAGTGCGTGTTGCCGCACGACTAGGGAATACCCCATGGCATGACTAGTACATTCCTCCATTATAAAATGTGACACTCACACGTGGTTATCGAAGACCCCTCATATTGGCAAAAATGAGTCTCTGATTTTGGTCCCCCCAAGACTGTCACCTTCCACGGCTTAGATACACACCTCGCCATTAATTCCTAAATTAAAACCATGTCCAAACAATCCATTTACCATTTATTAACCAAGGCTAATTTTAGTTGTATTGTCATACCACCCCATTACTTGCAAGTAATATCCATAGCCAAACTATTTAGATTATGGGACTTTCAAGTTCTCTTTCCATATACCATATTAAACTACTTGGGAGACTTCCATGTTCTCCACAAGATTAACCATTTAGACTTTATCCTTTATAAGCCATTTACACTATGCAGAAATCCTTTATCTAATTTAAAACATGCAAGAGTTCCATTAAAAGGAGTCATTGTAATAAACATATCTTTATAAGCATTTCATCAAACACCTTGGGGGCATAATATAACCAAAACCAATTTCAAAGACCATTAAACCATTAACATGAAATCCAATTGTCCAAAACCACCACTAATGCATATAAAAATCTTAATTAAACTATAGGAAACCATAACTAAGCATTTAATATCAAAACTACCAAATAATAATTGAAAACCAAAATCATGAAATAGGAAAACCATGAAATTAATCATATAAACCATGCATTTAGTTGAAATTACAATGAGGGAAGAGAATCATGCCTTATACCAAAGAATTAATGGAAAGAAATCACCAAATCAAGCCCCAAAGCAATCCGTAAGATGAAACCCTAGCCTTCTTGCCCTAAAAGCTCTTGAGAGAATTATGAGATGTTTTGGAATAATTTATAAGTATTAATGAATAGAATAATAGGTTAAATAACCTCCTAAGTGTATTATAAGTCGTGGGTCCTAGTTAGGGTAAGTAGGGAAATGTCCAGATTACCCCCATTTAAATCTCTTAAAAATACTTCACAGGAATATGATTGACCCATACGAGTCATACCTTTCTATACGATTGGTATATACCACTCATATCCAAGCCTAAACCTTTGGATCAAACACTGTCCAGTGTACGACTCATCAAACCTAGTCGTAAGCACAACATACGATCCATACCTAAGATCCGTATCCCTGGAAGAATGAAATACCAGGTAGATCAAACACTACCCACCATATGAGTTCTTGATACGACTTGTACCAAGCCCTATGACTCATACCATTAAGTCATACACATTATAGTGACCAAAAACATCCCACCAACTAATACTGGTCAGTATATGACAAGACCATACCACTCGTACCCTAACATATGGCTCATACCCATGTGTCGTGTTGGGTCCGGTGAACAGATTTCCAAGAAATTTTCTAAGGGTTAAGACCTAGGATGTTTCAGTCTCCCCCACAAGGAATATTCGTCCCCAAATGAAGGACAAGGTAGGGGTAACCACACACAGAGTCATTTGCAATATCAAATATCCCTTCAACAAAGTTTGAAAACAAAGAGGAAAAGATGTAAATCTTTCTTTTAACAAACTCAGAAAATAAAGATGTGTTCAAGACACATACCTTCAGTATGAATCCCAGGAGAAGAAAACAAATACGGATACTTGGACTTCATGTCCTTTTCCGCTTCTAAAGTAGCTTCTTCCACCTTATGGTTCTGCCGTAGAACCTTCATCAAAGCCATATCCTTGGTCCGCAACCGATGAACTTGCCTATCTAATATCTTAATCGGGACCTCTTATAAGACATAGAATCCAAGATACCCTATCTTTCAAAAGGAACAACCGAAGAAGGATCACCAAGGCACTTTCTCAATATAGAAACATGAAAGACCAAATAAACCAAACTTAAGCTAGATGGCAACTCCAACTCATAAGCAACATTTCCAACTCTCCATAAAATCTCATAAAGACCAACATACCGAGGACTGAGTTTCCCCTTTTTGCCAAACCATACTACTCCCTTCATTGGAGACACCTTTAGAAATACCCTATCCCCAATAACAAACTCTAAGTCTTTACACCAAATATCCGTATAGGACTTTTGGCGACTTTGGGAAGCTTTAAGCCTATCCCGAATCACCTTGACCTCTTCTATCGCCTGATAAACCAAATCCAGACCAAACATGACAGCTTCCCCAAGCTCAAACCACCCAATATGAGATCTATATTTCCTACCATACAATACCTCAAAAGGAGTCATACCAATACTCGAATGATAGCTATTGTTGTAAGCAAACTCCACCAAAGGTAGATGCTTAACCCAATTTCCACCATAGTCAATCCCACAGGCTCAAAACATATCTTCCAATCTTTGAATAGTTCTTTCTGCTTGACTATCCGACTGTAGACAAAAAGCAGTACTTCAAACTAACCTTAGTTCCCAAATATTTCTGGAAAGACTGTCAGAAATAAGCTATAAACTGCGTACAATAATCAGATATAATCAAAATAGGTACCCCATACACCTTCACAATCTCCTAAAGATACAACCACTTATAATCCTATGCTAGAAAGGTAGTCCACACTAGCAAGAAAGGCACAGACTTGGTCATCCTATCCATGATGACCCAAATTGAATCACACTGATTTTGAGATTGAGAAAGACCAATAACAAAGTCCACATTGATCACTTCCCACTTCCATTCAGGCAAATCAATTTTAATACAACCCACCAGGTCTTATATGATCAACCTTAACTCATTGACACACCATATAGTTTGCCATGAAATAAGCCACATCCCTCTTTATCCTATTCTACCAATAAATCTCCTTGAAATTATGATACATCTTAGTTGAGTTGGGATGAACAACATAGTAACTCATGAGCCTCAGCCAAAAACCTTTACCACATCTCGTCGATATTAGGAATACACAACCTCCCTTGGTACCATAAACTACCATCACCACTGATCTCAAACACCACTACCCTCTGCCTACCAACGTCACTCTTGATTTTTATAAAGATATAATCCATTACTTATTTCTTCTTAATATATGTCCCTAGAGACCATCAAACAACTTCTTGCACCATTACATCACCATCCTTAGAGTTCAAGAGATGAACTCCAAGATTAGCTAAGTGGTGAATATCCTTCACTAATTATTGCTTGCCTTCCTCCATATGAGTAAAACTCCCCATGGATAACCAGCTAAGATCATCAACAACCACATTATCCTTAACTAGGTCATACTGAAAACTCATATCATAATCCTTGAGAAGCTTAAGCCACCTCTTTTGCATGAGATTAAGGTCTTTCTGAGTGAATACGTATAGAAGACTCTTGTGATAAGAAAAGATATCCACGTGATCCCCATACAAATAAGTTGCCATATTTTCAAAGCAAACACAACCGCCAATAACTCAAAATCATGAGTAGGATAATTCCTCCCATTTACATTCAACTGCCTGGAAGCATAGGCAATCACCTTCCCATACTGTGTCAAAACACAACCAAGCCCTACTTAAGATACATCACAATAAACCACAAACCCATCATTGTCTTCCAGCAAGGTCAGGATTAGAGGAAAAGTCAACTTATTCTTCATCTTCTCAAAACTCCTTCACAAGCATCCAACCAAGATAGCTTAACCTTATTCTAAGTCAACCTAGTCAAAGGAGCAACTATCAATGAAAAGCTTTCCATAAACCGACTAAAATACCTGACTAAGCCCGAGAAGCTCCTAATATTGGATGGAGTCATAGGCTTAGGCCACCTCTTTACCAAATCAACATTTTGTAGATCCACCATAATCCTTTTACTAGAAATTATATGACCCAAAAAGGTCACAACGTTCAACTAGAACTCACACTTAGATAACTTAGCAACAACTGTTATTCCTTTAAGGTTTGTAGTACCTCACATAGGTGATTAGCATGATCCATCTCACTCTTTGAATAAACTAGAATATCATCACTTAACACAATGGTGAAGAGATCCAAATAATGCCTGAACACTCTGTTTATCAAGTCCATAAATGCTAACAGAACATTAGTCAACCCAAATGACATCATCTTGAACTCAAAATGCCTATACCGAGTATGAAAAACCATCTTAGGGATATCCATCTCTCTAATCTTAAGCTGATAGTACCCAAATCAAAGATTTATCTTAGAGAAGAACTTCGCACCTTGTAACTGGTCAAATAAGTCATCTATCTGAGGAAGAGGATACTTGTTCTTAATTGTCACCTTGTTTAACAGCCTGTAGTCGATGAACATCTGAAAGGAACCATTCTTCTTGTGCACAAACAACATCGGTGCACCCCATGGAGAAACAATAGGAAAAATAAACCCCTAATCTAGAAGATCATTAAGTTAATACTCGAGTTCTCTCAACTCATCTAGAGTCATTCTATATGGATAAATAGAAATTGGATGAGTGTCTAGAAGCAAATTAATACCAAACTCTATTTCTCTATTTGGAAGAACACCAGGAAGATCATTCAAAAAGACCTCTGGAAACTTATTAACCATAGGGACTGAAGATAAAGAAGGACCTTTCGAGTTAGAATATTTAACCCAGACCAAGTGATAAAGACAACCCTTACATATTAATCTCTGAGCTCTAAGATAAGAAATAAACCTTCTCCTAGAAGCTAAGGTACTACCTTCTGATTATTTAATGGTTCACTAAGGAACTTAAAGATAACCCTATGAGTCTGAGAAAACATAGATGCATAACAAGAATACAACCAATCCATACCTAGAATTACATCAAAATCTACCATATCCAACTCAAATAGATCTGCTAATGTCTTCTTGCTTCCAATAGATACCACACACTCCCTATAGACTCTCTTAGCTATAACCGAGTCACCAAGCAGTGTAGAAACATAAAAAGGATCTGAGATAACTTCCAGATTAAAACTAAAAGATACAATCATACATGAAGTCAAATAAAATCTTATTTTACCAAGTAGCTCCCTCATCTTATTGATTTTGCCATAAAATCTTTACCAAAATAACCTTCTTATTTCTTCACTTACAAACTTAAAAATCAAAGATCTCAACTGGGAACTCTTCGTAAGAGAGACTATCCTTCACTCGAACACTCCCGAAAGAAATAACTGATGTTGGATCTTGAATGCATTTATTTAACAAGGAAACATGAAAAAATGAATGCACTGATGTTAAATCTACAGGCAATTTTTACTCATAGCCTGCATTGCCATAACTATCCAAAATCATATAAGGACCAACATAGCGGGGAATGAGTTTTCCTTTCTTACTAAATCTCTTCAGTCCTTTCATGGGTGAAAACTTCAATTAGACAACATTACTAATAGAAAACTCAATCTCTCTTCTTTTTAAGTATAGGATTTTTGATAACTCTAAGCAATTTTTAGCCTTTGTCTAATCAGCTAAACTTTCTCCATAGCCTTATGATCTAGATCTGGACCTATCAAGGTAGCTTCATCTATTTTAATTCAACCAATAGGATATAGAATACTTCTACCATAAAGTGCTTCAAATGAGCCTGTATGAACACTGAAGTGATAGCTATTATAATAAGCAAACTTAATCAAAGGCAAATAATCATCCCAACTACCCTTGAAATCAATCATGTATCTCTCAATATATCCTCTAGGGTCTAAATGGTACTAAAATAAAGTTGGATACCAAGACCCTTTTGAAATATCTTCCATAAACAAGAGGTAAACTAGGTAACTCTATTTGAAATAATAGTCCCAAGGAATCCATGCAATTTCACCAACTCCTTAAGATGGAGTTTAACATAATCTTTGGCTCAATATAGAGTGTTAACTAGTAAGAAATAGGTTGACTTAGTCATTCGATAATGATAACCCAAAAAGAATCATGATATCGATGAGTACGAGGCAACCCTGTAATGAAGTCCATATTCACCACTTCCTACTTCTATGTAGGTATTCTTATATCTTGAAGCATATCACTAGGTCACTAGTGCTCAACCTCAAACTACTGATAATTTAGACACTTAGTCATAAATTCTACAACATCCTTTTACATGCCATTCCACCTATAGACTTCTCATAAATCATGATACAACTTAGTAGATCATGGGTGAATAGAATACCAAGAACTATGAGCTTCTTCTAGCATTTGTTGTCTCAAGTCATCTACAACTGGAATAAATAGTTGGCCCTAATAGAAAATAATAACATCTCCCTCCTAGGAGAAAACCTTAATTTTCTGACTCTAGATCGCTTCTTTTAACCTAAGCAAAATAGTATCACTATCTTGCTTTTTTCCTTCACCTTATCTATCAATGAAGATTCCAAACCATTCTGAAATATGATATTACCTTTAGTTGAAACAACCAACCCAACTAATAATCTAGAAAGTTGGTGAACCTCACAAACTAACTCTTCTTCACATCTTTAATATGAGCAATACTTCCCATGGACAATCAACTAAGAGTGTCATCCACAACATTGACTTTACTTAGATTCTAAATGACACTCATATCATAATCCTTCAACAACTCTAGCCACCTTCTTTGACAAAAATTTAGATCTTTTAGGCTAAATATATACTAAAGTATCTTGTGATGAGTGAACATATTAACATGAACCCCATAAAGATAATGCCACCAAATATTTAAGGAAAAAATTATGGCAACTCAATACCATGAGTCAGGTAGTTTTTCTCATAAGGTTTGAGCTTTTTAGAGGTAAAAGCTAGACCTTGCCCCACCATATCAAGACATAACCAAGTACAACTCTTGAAGCATCATAATAAACCACAAACCTATCTGAACCCTCTAGTGGAGTCAAAGTTAGAGTTAAGGTGATTCGATTCTTAAACTTCTAAAAACTCTTCTTGTAAGAATTGGACAATTGGAATTCAAATTTTTTGAGTCAGTCTAGACATAGGAGAAGGGATAGAGGGAAATTCTTTAGCAAATCATCTATAGTATCCAACTAAACCCAAGAAATTCCTAATGTCTGATTGAAAGATTGGTCTAGGAAATTTCCTCACCACTTTGGTCTTCGAAGGATCAACTTGAATTCCTTCACCAGAAATGATATGGCCAAGGAATGCTACTAATTTCAACAAAAATTCAAACTTGCTGAACTTAGAGAATAGCAGGTGATCTTTAAGAGTCAGTAAGACAATCCTCAAATGGTTTGCATGTTCATCTTCACTTTTAGAATAAATGAGGATTTTATCTATAAAGACTATAACAAACATATACAAGTACTACTTGAATACCCTATTCATTAAGTCCATAAAAGCTGTAGGAGAAGTTCTTTGTCCAAAGGCATAACAACAAATTTAAAGTGACCATATTGAGTTTTGAAAGTTGCCTTTGGAATGCCATGTTCTCTGACTCTAAGCTGATGATAACTGGATTTGAGGTCTATCTTAGAGAAGCACTTGAAATCATGAAGTTTGTCAAACAAGTCATTTATCCTAGGAAGGGGATGTTATTCTTGATTATGACCTTGTTCAAATGGCTATAGTCAATGCACATTCTGAGAGAACAATCTTTCTTGCACACCAAAAAAATTAGAACAGCTTATAGAGAGATGCTAGCCCTGATAAAATCCTTGTCTAGGAGATCTTTCAACTATTTCTCTAATTTGTTAAGTTGAATCCATTCTATATGTTGTAATTGAAATAGGTTGGGTATCTAGAAGGAGACCTATTCCAAAGTAAATTTCCCACTTGGGAGGAACTTCAGGTAGAATTTTAGGAAACACTTCTGGAAAATTATTTTCCACAAGATCTGACTCAAAAGTTTGGGTATCAGACTTTCAATCATTAACAGAAATAAGATGATAGATGTACCTTCTGGAAATTATTTTTCTTGTCTTAAGGTAAGAGATGAACCAAACTATAGGCACTAAGGTACTACCTTTTGACTCTATGTCTAGCTTATTTGTGAATTAAAACTAGACTACTCTATTTCTACAATCAATTGAGGGATAGCAAGAGTGGAGCCAATCCATTCCAGGAATAACATCAAAATCTATCATGTTTAACTCTATAAGGTTGATTGAGGTTGTTTCTGGGATACTATGATCGGTCAATTTTTATATACCCATCCTGCTATGACTGAGGACTAAAGTAGAGAATACAAGGGGTTTTGATAGGATTTTAGGGCAGAGACCAAAGTATACTACTATAGGGAGAGTCACAAAGAAAGGTTTGGATTTAAGATCTAGCAATGCATAAACATGAATATGAAAATCTTACAACGTACCATTGACCACATCATGAGAACCCTCCTAATATTGTTGGGTCTGACGGGCTTAAAACCTATTCTAATATTTTTTGCCAACTGTACTAGATGAGGCAACCTGCTGTGTCAGGCAACCTATTAGAGCTGTTAAAGAGTCAGATTGACTTTAGTGACGAGTATCCCTGCCTTTCTGTGAAGCCACTAAATATTTCCTCAATTTATGGATTGACTTACCACACCTAAATCAACCATCACTGCCTATCATACATTCACCCTTGTGTTTCTTGCCATATTTCTTACAAATTAGGTTAGTAGAAACACTATTTACACTAACCTAGGTCTTTGAGCCTAGTGCTCTGTGTCACTTATCCTGTCTGAACATGGGAACTGGAGCACTAGAAAAAGATGAGGCAAGAGATGAAGATTTTTGAAAGAACTAAGAACGACTACCACTACCTGACCTCTACTAAGAGAAATTAAAGTTACCTATTCTAGCCCTCTCACTCTCCATTTTCTTCTCCTTGATTTTCTCCTCTTTAATCTATCAATCTGGAGATGTCTATATCCTTAACCAACATAGTAGCTCTATACTATTTGACCACATCATCTGAAAGGCCTAACATAAATTTTCTCAGTGAGACCCTAGAGCGAGCAACCATACTTGGAACGTATTTTGCCAACAAAGTAAGTGTGATGATACTCCAAGTCCTTTTTGGAATATGTGCTTATTTTCTCTATTAGATCTTTCCTATAGCTGCCCAAGTCATTTATGACTTGCTAAAGCTGACAATTTAGTCATCTAGTAATTTATTTGGTTTTTAGAGTTAATTTCTTATTTTGAAGTCTTTGTTGGTTAAAATTGGATACCACAAAAAAGTTCAGTCAAACTACATCAGATGCAAATTCTAATAATTCCAACAACTATAGAATGCTAATTTTAGTCTTAGGGGACCCTTTTTTTAGGTCTCAAAGTTTCTAGGCTAATTTTGTGCTATAGGCTAGAAATTAAGAAAAATAGCATATGGATCTAGGACCCACATGAAATTCAATGAGGGAGGGGGTGAGTTTAAAACATTTTTTGAGACAACTGATCAACCTTGATAGTCAACTCACCTACTGGTTAGTACACTAAATAAAATAGAATAAAATTGGAAGCATAAATAAATAAGTTAATAAAAACACAGAGATTTATTCTGGTTCAGATCACTGATGTGGTGCCTACTCTAGTCCCCTTAGGTTATAAGGGCTTTCTCTAGAAATTTCAATGTGAGAATGGAATTACAGAGGGGTTGTACAATATTAAAATCTAATTTTGTTACTCAAATCTTGTGATATAACCTCAACTGGAATAACTAAGCTGATTTTATCTTTTTCTTTTTGTAATAATTGTAAATTAAAAATTAAAAAGATTTATGACTACTAAATATTGAGACATACTGAGAGTGTAATACTAATGCCTAAATGCCACTGTACATCATATGACTCATTTCCTTGAGTTGTATATACAACACATGAGTTGTATGTTACAGTTGTATCTAAGACGGTGTGAAATGGTTAGCATTCTATTGTAGGGATGACTTAAACCTTAGAGTTGTAAGATTTCTGTATGAGTCATATAAAGGTGAATTGTAAGGTTAGTATTTTAGGATCTCTAAGTTTTTATCCTAGTTATAAGAAGGGGGCTATAGGTCATATGTGATGTTACTAGACATAGGTTTAGAGTCGTATGTTGACCAGTGTATACTATCTTGATCCTGCCAAGCTTACAAGTCATGAGGCTGACTTGTACCTTCACCATACAAGTCCTAAGTACAAGTACTGAGTTTACAAGAATTTTATTCTCCTAAGCTCCATTGATATGTTCTACAACATTATTTAAAGAAAAAACTTGATCTTTTGATCTAAATATAAGACATGAAATAGACAAGTGTTCTTCTTGATTATGATTTAAAGTAAAAAAAACATAATTGGTTTTTAGTCTATAAACCCTAATGCTGTTTCTTGGTGGATTTCTTAAGTATGAGCATATATATTTATATATATAATTCAAGAGTAGTATTTAGCACCAAGAAGGGAATGTGGATGTGCGTATCCTAAATTCTTGGAAACAATAAGCCACTGTAGGTTAAGCTTTTTCCCAATATGGATGAAGCATAGTGATCACTTAATTTAAGATTCTATTTTAATGGTAAGGGTAGGATAACTCTCCCCAATATAAGTAAGATGTTGGACTCCATTGTATCTCATATGGTTTATGTTGGTTAGAAGAATCTCCCATAAGAAAGAAATAACAGTAAATATTTTAGAATCTTAGTGTTGTGGCTCACTAAGATGATTCATGTGCTTCATTATCCAAGTTTTATGATCTTGCAATCTTTATTTTACTCAAGTCCAAGGTGAGTCACTTACGTGTATTACTTGAAAGTTTTCATGTATATACAACTCTTGTTTTAACTATTCATTCACCCCCACATACTCAGTATATTTTAGAAGTACTGACCTAAATATATGTCTATATGCTATATTGTCTCACAATGTCTATTATCATGCTCATTTATAGAAACAAGATTGATCATGGCTCCATCTCCTGTATCTCAACTATTGGTGAGTTCTCATAGTCCGAGGACCTAATTTATCAGACTCATGCTTATGGTTAAAAGTTATTTTAGATCTTTGATTTCTACTTATGTTCAAGTCAGCTGGGCTCTATCCTAGTGGCTTTCTAGTTAGAAGTAGAGGCTTGTCTGATTGTGTATGTTTTAAGGTCAAGAATCTTGTTTAAAGTTTCCAAAGTTAAAGATTTACAATATGATATGGAATTGTTACCTTCAGTTTCTACACATGTTAGTTCATTTTCATGAAAGTTTAAAGATGAATAGAATTTATGGGTTAGCTTATGACTATTTGTAGTCATAAGCACCATATAGAATCCAGGGCATACTCTTGGGGCATTACAAAAATGGTATCAGAGCCACTCTTGTGTCAGCCTTATCGATTTGGGCCAAAGTTCAAATTGAATTTAGGAAAATTCTAGTAAGGCTGGGCAATCCTAAGTGTTGGGTCTAGAAAAATCCCATTCAATGGGTTAAACCTCGGTAAGGTTGCTAAGACCATAAGTGAGGTTGTATGTAACACCCCAGCTTAGGAAGTTCCATATCGACAAAATAAAAGGGGGATGCTGGGTATATAAGTAAGCAAGCCTTACTCCTTAGTGATGCTTTTTAAAGCCGTGTGGGCTTGAGCCCCAAAAGAACAATATCACTAGTAGGTTAGGCCATTACAGGGGTCTCTTAGTCCTTGATGTTTTTGTATACCCATCGCAGCCGGGGCCTTAGCTCGGGTCGTGACAAGAATGGTCCTAGGGCGTCAGACAAGCCGTGCTATGTAGTGTATTAATCATGAATGTGGAAAATGCCATATTTATGAGTAAGAGGTTACGAAATGAGTTAGGAATAATTATTTCTTTCATTCTACATCGTACTTACAATTGTCTCGATCTTTCTTAACTTGTGCTTTTATATGACAGAATATGCCTCCTCGTTGAGCGGACGCATGCAGAAATGGTGATCAACAACCCCTGTATGCGAACCCTCTGAATGAGAATATTTCTCATGTTAAATTTTTTTCTGAATTATAAGTGTTGGCTTAAGCTGTGAATTCCTATGTTCTGGGAAACCAACAAGAAACCATCCTACTTTATTAAAATGATCACTTAGCGGTAGCCAAAATTTAGGAATTTGTGAGGATGAACCCACCTGAGTTCCATGGGTCAAGGGTGGATAAAGATCATTAACTCTTTATTGATAAGGTGAGAAAGATAACTTAGATCATGCATATTACTAAAGAGGAGAGTGTAGAGCTAGCATTTTATAGGCTGAAGATGTTGCTTGTGATTGGGTCACTATATGGAAGGATGGTAGGGGTAAGAATGCAACACCTATGAGTTGGTAGGTGTTTCAAAATACTTTTTTGGATAGGTTCTTTCCTCATGAGATGAGGGAGGTTAATGTGGAGGAGTTCATGAACCTAAGGCAGGGCTCTATAATAGTGAAAAAATATTGTCTTAAGTTTACCCAGTTAGCTAAATATGCCCAGAGTTGTTATCTGACTCTAGATCTCGTACGAGTAAGTTTGTTACTGGGTGTAGAATTGGTGGTTATGAGTGTAGGACTGCCATGCTGATTAGGTATATGGATATTGCATAGTGGATGACTCATGTTCAATAGATTAAGGCAGAAAAGTTGAAGAAAAGAGAGAAGAGAAACAAAAGACCTAGGATTGGACAATTTGAGTATAGTCAGTCAAGGTCTAGAGGAGAAAGCAATTTGCTGTTTTAAGGTCATTCATCAGTGCCTACTCCATCTCCAACCAGTGCCCCTGCACCCAGGACTAGGCAAGAGAAATTGGGAAAGACTTTAAATTCTAGGTCTCAGAATAGTGTAGTCGGGAGGCCCAGTTACCCGACATATGCAAAGTGTGGACGGACCCATCCTAGTGAGTGTTTGATAGGCAAAAAAGGTCGCTATGGTTATGGAAAGTTGGGCCACAAGATCAAGGAGTGTTTGTATGCTAAGCAGGGAGGTAGAGATGCTCATCCTCACACTCAAGTTACTAGAAGGTGCATCATCCAGTACCGATGGAGGTCAATGCTAGAATTAGTTTTATGCTTTACCATCTTGTCAGGGGCAGGAGAGTTCTATAGATGTTGTCACTGGTATGCTTCGTGACTTTTACCTTGATGTGTATGTATTGTTAGACCCAAGATAAAATCTCTCTTATGTGACTCTATTGTTGCTGTAAATTTTGGGGTAGGTCCTAAAAATCTCTCTAAGCCCTTCTCAGTTTCTACCCCAGTGGGTGAGTCTGTTTTTGCTAGGCGAGTCTATAGGAAGTGTCCTATTACCGTCCTCCATAAGATCATACTAGCAAACCTAATAGAGTTAGAGATGGTGGATTCGTTATTATCCTGGGCATGGATTGGATCCATTCATGCTATGCATTAATAGATTGTCACACTTATGTGGTGAAGTTTCGATTTCATGATAAGGCAATTTTCGAGTGGGAGGGTAGTTTTGTGTCTCCCAAAGGTTATTTCATCTTTTATCTTAAGGCTAGAAAGTTAATAACAAAAGGATGTATCTATCATTTAGTTCAAGTCAAAGATACCAATTCTAAAGCCTTGATAGTTCAATCATTCAGTGTAGTTAATATGTTTTCATAGATTTTCCAAGAAAATCTTCCAGGGGTACGTCTAGATAGAAAAATCGACTTTGGCATTGATCTTCTTTTTTATACTTAACCCATCTCTAAACCTCCATATTGAATGGCTCCGGATGAACTTAAAGAGTTAAAAGAGAAATTAAGAACCTCTTAGATAAAGGTTTTATTAGACCTAGTGTTTATCTATGGGGTGCTCCAGTCCTTTTTGTGTGCAAGAAAGATGACACTCTTAGAATGTGTATAGATTATAGATAGATAAACAAGGTTACCATCAAGAACAAGTAACCCATTTCTAGAATCGATGATTTATTTAATTAGCTTCAAGGTGCTTGAAGGTTTTCCAAGATTGACCTTAGGTTGGGATACTATCAGTTGAAAGTAAGAGAGGAAGACATTCTGAAAATAGATTTTTGAACAAGGTATGACCATTTTGAGTTTGTGGTTATGTCGTTTGGACTTATAAATTCTCCTGAAGCTTTTAATGATTTGATGAATAGGGTCTTCAAGAAGTACTTATACATCTTTGTTATTGTATATATAGATGACATAATGGTGTATTGCAAGAGTGAGGAAGAATATGCAGACCATTAAAAAATAGTACTACAGACCCTTAAGAATCATTAATTATATGTGAAGTTTGGTAAATGTGAATTTTAGTTGAAATATATTACCTTCTTGGGGTATGTCATTTCAGGGGTTGGTATTCATGTAGACCCTCAGAAGACTAATGCTATAAAATACTCACCTAGACCCATCATTCCAACCGATATTCGAAGCTTTTGGGTTTGACTGGGTATTATAGAATATTTGTTGAATGGTCCTCCTCTATACAATAAGTGTGAGAAGAGGTTCCAAGAGTTGAAGGTTAGATTGACTTTAGCTCCAATGTTAGCTTTACCGAAAGAGTTAGATGGATTTGTGGTGTATTATGATGCTTTTAGAGTTAGGTTAGGTTGTGTGTTAATGAAGAATGGGAGAGTGATATCTTATTCCTTCAATCAACTTAAGGATAACAAAAATAATTACCCAACTCACTACTTGGAGTTAGCTTTCATGGTATTAACCTTAAAAATTTAGAGACACTACCTATATGGTCTGTATGTTGATGTTTTCACTGACCATAAGAATCTCCAGTATGTATTTTCTCAGTGAGAGCTGATTCTTTGACAAATAAGGTGGTTAGAGTTATAGAAAGATTAGGAAATGAATGTACTCCATAATCTGAGTAAGGCCAATGTGGTGGCAGATGCACTGAGTATTCTATCTATGGGTAGTGTGTTACATGCGAAAAGGAAAGGATGGGAATTAGACAAAGAGGAGCATAGATTATCCCATTTGGGAGTACATTTTCTCATACCTGATGATGGGGGAGTGGTAGTTTAGAATGGTTCAGAATCATCTCCGGTGGTGTAAGTAAAGGAGAAATACCAAAATGATCCCATATTAGCCAAATATTGGAAGCTGTCCAACAACAAAAGGTCAAGGTTTTATCCTAAGGGGGATATGGTGTAAGACTTTGTGTTCCAAATATAAACGGGTTAAGGGAAAGGATACTAGCCGAGGCCCATGGTTTAAGGTATTCCATCCATTCGGGTGCTAATAAGATGTACCACGCGTTATGGGAAATTTGTGGGTGGAATGGTATTAAGAGGGACATAGTAGAGTTTGTGGCCAAGTGTCCCAACTGCTAGCAAGTTAAAGTTGAACACTAGAGACCGGGGGTAAGTTATAGGAGATCAACATCCTTAGCTAGAAGTAGGAAGTAGTGAATATGGATTTCATTACCGGGTTACCTTATACACCACGTTGACATGATTCAGTTTATGTCATATTAGATCGAATGACTAAATTAGCCTATTTTCTACCTGTCAAGACTTCAAATATAATGAATGATAATGCCAAAATGTATATTCGCGAGTTAGTAAGACTTCATGGGATACCTTTATCCATTATCTCAGACAGAGGGACATAAGTCACTTCATAGTTTTGGCAGTCATTTTAAAAAAGGCCTTGGTACAAAGGTTAAGCTTAGTACTGCTTTTTATCCACAGATTGATGGTTAGGTTAATGCATGATTAAGACATTAGATGATATGCTAAGTGCGTGTGTCTAGTGTTTAGTGGAAGTTTAAATGACCATCTACCTTTGGTTGAGTTCATTATAATAATAGTTATCACGCTAGTATTCAGATGGCTCCATTTGAAGCATGTATGGGTGTAGGTGTAGATCGCCCATAGGATGGTTTGAAGTTAGTAAAGTGGCATTGATTGGGCTAGATGTTTTTCTTGAAGCTATGGTAGAGGTTCAATTGATTCATGATAGATTAAAGATTGCTCAAAGTCATCAAAAGTCATATGCAGATGTAAGGAGGAGAGACCTCAAATTCGAAGTGGGGGATTGGGTTTTCTTTAAAGTGTAACCTATGAAAGGAATAATGAGATTTGGAAAGAAAGAAAAGTGAAGTCCCCAATTTGTTGGTCCGTATGAGGTAGTGAAGTGTGTAGGAGATTTTTCTTATGAATTGGACCTTCCATCAGAGTTAGCTACGGTTACTCAGTTTCCTTTTTTTGATGCTTACGAAGTGCACTAGAGATTAGTCCTTAGTAGTCCCCTTAGACAGTATTGGGGTCAAAGATAACTTGTCGTATGAGGAGATTCTTATGGAGATACTTGATAGGCAGGTCTGAAGGCTAAGGAATAAAGAGGTAGCATCTGTAAAGGTTCTTTAGAGAAACCAATTGGTGGAAGGAGACACTTGGGAAGCTAAAGCAGACATGATGACCAAGTATCCTCATCTCTTTTCTTCCAACTCATCTTCTACCGAAGGTAAATAGTTATTTTCAGCCACAACTCTTTTTCAGTAAGCCTGTTTAAGTATTCTTAAGTCATATCTTATGTTATGAGTGATTGGATCCTAGTGATACATATAAGCTTGAGTATGATTTAAGTTTAGAGGTGTGGTTTCCTTTCCAAATCCCAATCCTAGATGAACCATATTCAAGGACGAATATTTCCAAAGGGGATATATTGTAATACCCCATGCCTAAATGCCACTGTACATCATACAACACATTTTCTTGACTCATACATACAACAAATGAGTCATATGTTATAGTTGTATCTAAGACACTGCGAAATGGTTGGCATTCTATTATAGGTACGACTCAACCCTTTGAGTCATAACATTTCAATACGAGTCATATAAATATGAGTGGTAAGGTCATTAGCTAGACTCTCTGTCACGACCCGAACCGGGGCCCTAGCCGTGACGAGTATCTCAAACTATGAGGCCCGAAACACCCCTATCTGTCTGTTAATCATGCACACAATTCATATGATAAAACAAATGTAGAAGATACACAATATAATGGAAACATGGTCAAGAATCATGCAAAAGTAATAATGGGGAATAATGTCCCACAATCTTAACACAACACCTCTATAACGTCTGCGAAATCTCTACGTCATGACTAAAATAAATGCCTATCTGAAAACTGGGACAAGGCCCCTAGTAGACCCAAAACTAATAAATGATAAATTAAACTGCAGACATCAGGCCTTCTAAAATATAAAAGGCTCACCCCTTGATTCTGTGATCTATTGGAAGGAATCTACTGGTTGTCTGGACCCCTAGACTGTGCCTTCAAAACTGGGAAGGGAGGGGGTCAATACAAAAGTACTGGTACGCAGAGAAATCAAAATAGAAATATAATATTTTTACACAATATAGGTGAGAGCCATTATAAAGAAGTTTCATATCAAATTATTTGAAAACACATGGGCATAATGTAATAGTTTTCAATACCAATGTAATGCGATTGAGCTAGGTGGAATACCCTACAATTCTAATTCCATGGCTATGTGGAATCCGCCTCTGGTGCTCGGCGGCCAAGCCTCCAATCTAAGTAGCCTCCAGGATTTAGAGCCGGTATACCCCCCATGTGAGTACAACGCAGGGAATCCCCCCCAATGTGAGATGTTCCAATTATTTTATTATCCTTCCATGTAGGATACAATATCGTATGACCCGAATCAGAAACTACGGTTTCCAGCGATGAGCCTTTTCAGTGAAACGCCTTCTTCGGGTATCCACCTTTCTCATGAAAATCAATGCATTCAAACTTTGTTCAAATCAATCACATGTCATACTTTGTAGGGTATCATTATACCCAACTTGCAAGTCATCAGTATCATATCATTCTCTTTATTCTATCATCATATGCAACATATTTCAACATGGAGAAAATAACCCTCCTTTTGAAAGACAAAAACCATATCCAAATCATGACATTTTTAAGACATTTCATGATACATTTCATGATATGCATTTCAAGATTATTTCAAATGATTTACATCGTGTGGAAACTTAAAAAAATATCATATCAAGAGAGGGGTTCCATGTAAATCATGCTCTCAATTTATCATCATTATGAAACACATGAATATCCATATATAATATATTAAATCACATTGGAATTAGGCCTAAAAACCAAATCAATATCATAAAACGTTTAAAACATAATCATATTCATAATTTCAAAACCCCCATTTTGAAAACATGAATTTTTAAAGCCCATGAGATTTTTGATATAAACCCATGTACCTCTATATGCAAAGATTATAGGTGCTTCTTGAAGCCTACGTTCTGGGGATTCCAAATATGCAATTAGTTTCTAAAAGCCCCGGTTGAATCTTAAGTTTCTTGGGTTTTTTTATTTTGAAACCCTAAGGAGAATCCTTGAGCACTTTTGATGAATAAAGGTGTATTTTGGGGGTCTTTGGAACTGAATTTCGTGTTTAGGTCTAAGTAATGGTGGTAAAGGACCATTTTGCCCCCAAAAATGGAGTGTCTAAGTCACTTGAAACCTTTACATAGGCACCACCGATGCCATTGCCTATATTTACATAGGCGCCGCCTAGGATATCACCTATGTTTACATAGGCTCCGCCTAGGCTATCGCCTATGTTTACATAGGCGCCGCCTATGCTATCACCTATGCTTTCCAGTGGCTATGTGCGATTGGTTAGGCGACGCATATTACTTTGAAAGGCCATAACTTCTTGATCGGGTGCTGGATTTTAGCAAAATTGGTATCGTTGGAAAGCTAACTCGGAAACCTATCATTTTACACATTTTAGGATTTCTAATTTGACATATACAAAGAGTCATGGTCAATAGAAGTTTGCACAAATTATAATGTCCACTTAAGTTTAATCGATCAAAGTAGTTTTCAACTCGTCCTTGAGTCAAATGACCCCTATGGTCTAAATTCAAGCTTGAATGGATTCACATGCTACACAAATAATTAACATGCCGTATTGGCATAGGATTTATGGCTTCGGGATTTATCAACACATCGAAATCATGGTCTATATTGTAGCCCGAAATACGGGGCGTTACATTTCCCCCCTTAGGATCATTCGTCCCCGAATGATGATGCGGAACACAGATAGATACAATTTCAAGCATAATAAAGGACTAGTAAAGATAAGATAGGAATAGTACCTTCTGTCTCCTCCTTCATAAAAACAAAAAAATTGGGATTTCTAATTCTCATGTCATCTTCTGACTCCCAAGTTGCTTCTCCGACTTTCTGATTCCTCCATAGTACCTTTACTGAGGCTATCTCTTTGCTCCTAAGCTTTCAAACTTGGTGATCTAAAATTTCAATGGGCTCTTCTTTGTAAGACAAGGAATCTATCACTTTGACACCCTCTACTAGCAATGCCAAAGAATAATCTCCAATGCATTTCTTCAACATGGATACATGGAATACCGGATGAACGGAACCCAAACTTGCAGGCAATTCTAGCTCATTAGCAACTGCACCAATCTTTCTCAAAATCTGATAAGGCCCTCTATAGCGAGGGCTCAATTTACCCTTTTTTCCAAACCGCATAACTCCTTTCATAGTAGAAACCTTGAGAAACACCCAATAACCAACTTCAAACTCTAGTTCTCTTGTCCAAACATCGGCGTAGGACTTCTGACAACTCTGAGCAGTCTTGAGTCATTCTCTAATGATCTTCACTTTCTCCGTCACCTGATGAACATGATCAGGCCTATATAACTGGGTCTCACCCACTTTATAACATCCTATCAGAGACCTACATCTCCTTCCATACAAAGCCTCAAAAGGAGCCATCTTGATGCTGGCATGGTAACTATTATTGTAAGCAAATTCTACCAGTGGCAGGTGATCTACCCAACTACATTTGAAATCAATGACACATGCCCTCAAATATCCCCGAGGGTCTGAATGGTATGCTAATCTTGCCCATCCATATAAGGGTGAAAAGCTGTGCTCAAATTCACTTGAGTACCTAAACCCTTCTAAAAAGATCTCCAGAATTGAGATGAAAACTGCGTACCTCTATCGGATATAATGGAAACTGGTGCCCCATAAAACTGAACTATCTCCTCAATGTAAATCTTAGCATAACCCTCTCCTGAATAATTACTCCTCTCAGGCAAAAAGTGGTCTGACTTTGTCAATCGATCTACAATCACCCATATAGAATCATACTGGTTTTGGTATTTCGGAAGCCCTGTAATGAAGTCCATGTTTATCATCTACCACTTCCATAAAGGCAGCGCTATCTCTTGGGAAGTACCACCTGGCCTCATGTGTTCTACCTTCACTTGTTGATAGTTCAAACACTTGGACACAAAATTAGCTACATTATGTTTCATGTTATTCCACCAATACAAAGTTTTCAGATCATGGTACATCTTAGTAGAGCCCGGGTGAACGACATACCTTGAAGTGTGAGCTTCATCAAGTATTCTTTTCTGTAGTCTAGCAACATTCAGAATGCACAACCTACCCTGATATCTCAAAATACCATCACCACTAATTTCAAATGATATTTCCTTTTGTTGACCCATATCTTTCTTGATTTGCATCAAGATGGGATCTTTAACTTGCTTCTCTTTAACTTCAGCACAAAGGGATGACTTAGCTAAATCATGAACAATCACCCCTCCATCTTTGGAATCTAAGAGACGCACTCCCAGATTCACGAGGTGGTGAATATCCTTCACCATCTCTTTCTTTCCTTTTTCAACATGAGAAAGGCTGCCCAATGACAACCTGCTGAGGGCGTCGGCTACAATATTTGCCTTTTCGGGATGGTAATACAGACTCATATCATAGTCTTTCAAAAGCTCCATCCAACGTCTCTGCCTGAGGTTCAATTCTTTCTGTGAGAAAACATAATGCAAACTCTTATGGTTAGTATAAATATCAACATGCACTCTATAGAGATAGTTCCTCCAGATTCTAAGTGGAAACACCATAGCTATTAACTCCATGTCATGAGTGGGGTAATTGAGCTCGTGCACCTTCAACTGCCTAGATGTATAAGCCACTACCTTGCCATACTGCATCAACACACAACCAAGTCCAAAATGGGATGCATCACAGTATACCACAAAGCCATCTACGCCTTCAGGGAGGGTCAAAACAGGAGCAGTGGTCAGTTTGTCTTTCAA
This sequence comes from Capsicum annuum, assembly GCF_002878395.1. NCBI lineage: Eukaryota > Viridiplantae > Streptophyta > Magnoliopsida > Solanales > Solanaceae > Capsicum > Capsicum annuum. The sequence continues at coordinate 126,943,842 of NC_061120.1, forward strand.
ATTCTCAAAACTATTCTCATACAGATCAGACCACAAAAACTTTAACTTTTTTGGAGTTCATTTAGTGAGTGGAGCAGCTATGGAAGAGAAACTCTGTACGAACCTTCTGTAGTACCTCGCCAAACCCAAGAAGCTCCGAATATCAGTTGGAGTCGAGGGTCTGGGCCATTTTCTCACTGCTTCAACTTTTTGGGGATCCAGTCTTATCCCATCACTGAACACAATATGCCCTAAGAAGGCAATAGCATGTAACCAAAATTCACACTTAGAAAATTTGGCATTCTGATGATCCTTAAGGGTCTAAAGAATAATTCAGAGGTGATTGGCATGATTCCCTTTACTCTTAGAATAGATCAGGATATCATCAATAAATACAATGATGAACAAGTCAAGAAACTGATGAAATGCTCTATTCATAAGATCCATCAAGGCTGCAGGGGCGTTAGTCAACCCGTAGGACATGACTAGAAATTTGTAGTGACTATATCGGGTTCGGAAGACTGTCTTGGTCATGTCTGATTCCCTAAGATTCAACTGATGATAACCCGAACGAAGGTTTATTTTTGAAAAACACTGTGCACCCTAAACCTGTTCAAAAAGGTCGTCAATCCTAGGAAGAGGATATTTATTTTTAATCGTGACCTTATTCAGCTGACGGTGCATTACTCCAAGACTTCTTCTTTTGCCATCTATTTCCACAGCTACCCCTCTGTGGTTGGCTGTGATTCTGATCTGCGATTCTGGCTCTCTTTGCTTGCCTGTCTTTTTCTCTTATTTCTGAAATTTTCTTTTTCATCCCTTCTATCTGCTACATATGAATGGTCAGCCGAGAAAAGTCTAGCTCCTTATTAAACATTGCCCCCTAGCACTCAAGCACCAGGTTATTAGAAAGTCCGGATGCAAATTTTCTCATCTGGGCTCTCATATTACTAGTCAACTCTTGGGCATAGCGGGCTAGTTTATTAAACTTCAAAGTGTACTCTTGGACACTCATACTGCCCTGCTTCAGATTCATAAACTCTTCCGCTTTGGCCTCCCTCAACTCCAGAGGAAAGAATCAATCAAGGAAAGCTTCCACAAATTTTCCCCAAACTGTGGGCTCAGCACTTTCACCTTTTGCATCCTCCCAATCAGCATACCACTGATTCGCAACATCCTAGAGCTAATAAGATGCTAGTTACACCCCTTCAACCTCATCCACATGCATTACCTTAAAGATCTTTTCCATCTCATCCATGAACTCTTGTGGATCTTCCTCCACCTTGGTGCCAGTGAACTTAGGTGGGTTCATCTTTATGAAATGTCCGACCCTAGTAGCCTCAGACGCAACAGATGTAGACCCAATATTTTATAATCATTGAGCCTGGTTAGCTACCAACTGTGTCAGTATATGAATAGACCATCTGAATTCCGCATTTAAAATATCTCCCTGAGTAGTTGGGGGATGGTTGACATTAGTCCGCGGAGCTCGAGATGGACTGGCCGGGACTGGAGGGACTCCCAGTGAAGGGAACAGTTCTGGAGTATGAGCTCTGTTATGGGTCCGCATCCCAAGGGTGGGATGGACCTCATTTGCCTAAGCATTCTGATCGATGATACGATATGGAGGCATAACTATGTTTCTGAAATACAAGAGATCATTGTTTATAAGCACGAACTAAATCACAAAGAAGGAACATGTTTCCTAAATGCTTAGTAGCCTCCTGCTTATAAGTGTGGCATGCTACACACCCATAAACAGGACTCTACCCGACACAATTTTGTAGATACCCTGGGACCATGAACCATTCTTTGATACCAAGTTTATCACAACCCGAATCGGGGCCCTGGCCGTGATGAGTAAATCGAACCATGAGGCCCGAAACACCCCTATCTTTCTGGTAATCATGCACACAATTCGTATGATAAAAGAAATGTGGAAGATACACAATATAACAGAAACATGGTCAAGAATCATGTGAAAGTACTAATGGGGAATAATGTCCCATAATGTCAACACAACATCTCTATAACGTCTGCGAAATCTCTACGTCATGACTAAAACAAATGCCTATCTGAAAACTGGGAGAAGGCCCCAAGTAGACCCAAAACTAATAAATGATAAATTAAACTGCAGACATCAAGCCTTTCAAAATTTAAAAGGCTTACCACTTGATTATGTGATCTATCGGAAGGAATCTACTAATTGTCTGGACCCCTAGACTGTGCCTTTGAACCTAGGATGGGATGGGGTCAATACAAAAGTACTGGTACGCAGAGAAATCAAAATAGAAATATAATATTTTTACACAATATAGGTGAGAGCCATTATAAAGCAGTTTTATATAATAGTATTTGAAAACACATGGGCATAATGTAATAGTTTTCAATACCAATGTAATGCAATTGAGCTAGGTGGAATACATTACAATTGTAATTCCATGGCTATGTGGAATCCGCCTCTGGTGCTCGGCGGCCAAGCCTCCAATCCAAGTAGCCGCCAGGATTTGGAGCCGGTATACCCCCCATGTAAGTACACTGCAGGGAATTTCCCCATGTGAGATGTTTCATATATTTTATTATCCTCCCATGTAGGATACAATATCATATGACCTGCCACGAAAACTACAGTTTTGCAGCAATGAGTCCTTTCAGTCAAATGCTTTCTTCGGGCATCCACCTTTCTCATGAAAATAAAGGCATTCAAACTTTGTTCAAATCAATCATATGTCATACTCTGTAGGGTATCATCATACCCAACTTGCAAGTCATCAGTATTATATTATTCTCTTCATTCAATAATCGTATGCAACATATTTCAACATGAATAAAACAACCCTCTCTTTGAAAGTCAAAAACCATATCGAAATCATGACATTTTAAAGACATTTGATGACATGCATTTCAAGATTATTTCAAATGATTCATATCATGTGAAAACTTAAAAAAATATCATATCAAGAGAGAGGTTCCGTGTATGTCATGCTCTCAATTTATCATCATTATAAAACACATGCATATCTATATATGATATATCAAATCACATTGGAATTAGGCCTAAAGACCAAATCAATATCATAAAACGTTTAAAACATAATCATATTCATAATTTCAAAACCCCCATTTTGAATACATGAATTTTTAAAGCCCATGAGATTTTTGAGTTAACCCCACGTACCTCTATATGCAAAGATTATAGGTGCTTATTGAAGCCTACGTTTTGGGGATTCCAAATATGCAATTAGTTTCTAAAACCCCCGGTTGAATCTTAAGTTGCTTGGGTTTTTTAATTTGAAACCCTAAGGAGAATCCTTGAGCACTTTTGATAAATGAAGGTGTATTTTGGGGTTTTTGGAACTGAATTTTGTGTTTAGGGCTAAGTAAGGGTGGAAAAGGACCATGTTGCCCCAAAAATGGATTGTTTAAGTCACTTGAAACCATTACATAGGCCCTGCCTATGCCATCGCCATTGCCTATGTTTACAAAGGCACCGCCTATGCCATCGCCTATGTTTACAAAGGCGCCGCCTAGGCTATCGTCTATGTTTACATAGGCGCCGCCTATGCTATCGCCTATGCTTTCCAGTGGCCATGTACGATTGGTTAGGCGACGCATATTAGTTTGAAAGGTCATAACTTCTTGCTCGGGTTTCAAATTTTAGCAAAATTGGTATCGTTGGAAGCTAACTCAGAAACCTATCATTTTATACATAGTAGGCTTTCTAATTAGACATATACAAAAAGTCATGGTCGATAGAAGTTGGAACAAATTATAATGTCCACTTAAGATTAATCGGTCGAAGTAGTTTTCAACTCATCCTTGAGTCAAATAACCCCTATGGTCTAAATTCAAGCTTGAATGGATTCACATGCTACACAAATAATTAACATGCCGTATTGGCATAGGATTTATGGCTTCGGGATTTATCAATACATCGGAATCATGGTCTATATTGTATCCCGAAATGCGGGGCATTACATCCCCCCCTTAGGATGATTCGTCCTCGAATGATGATGCGGGACACAGAAAGACACGATTTCAAGCAAAATAAAGGACTAGGAAAGATTAGATAGGAATAGTACCTTCTGTCTCCTCCTCCATCGAAACAAACAAATTGGGATATCTAATTCTCATGTCATCTTTTGACTCCCAAGTTGCTTTTTCGACTTTCTGACTCCTCCACATTACCTTTACTGCGGCTATATCTTTGTTTCTCAGCTTTTGAACTTGGCAATCTAAAATTTTAATGGGCTCTTCTTTGTAAGAAAAGGAATCTGTCACTTTGACACCCTCTACTGGCAATACCAAAGAATAATCTCCAATGTATTTCTTCAACATGGATACATGGAATACCAGATGAACGGAACCCAAACTTGTAGGTAATTCTAGCTTACAAGCAATTGTACCAATCTTTCTCAGAATTTAATATGGCCCTATACAGTGAGGGATCAATGTAACCCTTTTTCAAAACCGTATAAATCATTTCATAGAAGAAACCTTAAGAAACACCCAATCAACAACTTAAAACTCTAGTTCTCTTCTCCAAACATCGGCATAGGTCTTCTGATGACTCTAAGCAGTCTTGAGTCATTCTCTAATGATCTTTACTTTCTCCATCGCCTGATGAACAAGATCAGGCCCATATAATTGGGTCTCACCAACTTTACACCATCCTATCTGAGACCTACATCTCCTCCCATACAAAGCCACAAAAGGAGTCATCTTGATACTGGCATGGTAACTAATATTGAAAGCAAATTCAACCAGTGGCAGGTGATCTACCCAAATACCTTTTAAATCAATGACGCATGCCCTCAAATATCCTCAAGGGTTTGAATGGTACGCTCAGCTTGCCCATCCGTCTGAGGGTGGAAAGTTGTGCTCAAATTCACTTGTGAACCTAAACCCTTCTGAAAAAATCTCCTGAATTGAGATGAAAACTGCATACCTTTATCAGATATAATGGACACTGGTGCCAATGTAAATCTTAGCATAAACCTCTCTTGAATAATTACTCCTGCCAATGTAAATCTTAGCATAACCCTCTCCTGAATAATTACTCCTCACAGGCAAAACGTGGGCTGACTTTGTCAATCGATCTACAATCACCTATATAGAATCATACTGGTTTCAGGATGTCGAAAATCCTATAATGAAGTCTATGTTTATCATCTCCTACTTCCATAAAGGCAGGGATATCTCTTGGGAAGTACTACCTGGCCTCATGTGTTCTACCTTCACTTGTTGATAGTTCAAACACTTGGACACAAAATCAGCTATATCACGTTTCATATTATTCCACCAATACAAGGTTTTCAGATCATGGTACATCTTAGTAGAGCCTGGGTAAATGACATACCTCGAAGTGTGAGCTTCATCAAGGATTCTTTTCTATTGTCCATCAACATTCAGAATGCACAACCTACCCTGATATCTTAGAATACATCACCACTAATTTCAAATAACATTACCTTCTGTTGACCCACATCTTTCTTAATTTGCATCAAGATAGGATCTTTAACTTACTTCTCTTTAACTTCAGCACAAATATATGACTTAGATAACTCATGAACAAACACCCTTCAATCTTCAAAATCTAAGAGTCACACTCTCAGATTCGCGAGGCGGTGAATATCCTTCACCATCTCTTCCTTTCCTTTTTCAACATGAGAAAGGCTGCCCATAGACAACCTACTGAGGGCATCGGCTACAATATTTTCCTTGACCAGATGGTAATGCAGACTCATATCATAGTCTTTAAGAAGCTCCATCCAACCCTCTGCCTGAGGTTCAATTCTTTTTGTGAGAAAATATACTGCAAACTCTTATGATTAGTATAAATATCAACATACACTCCATAGAGATGGTGCCTCCATATTCTAAGTGCAAACACCACGACTACTAATTCCAAGTCATGAGTGGGGTAATTGCACTCGGTCACCTTCAACTGCCTAGATTTATAAGCCACTACCTTGCCATGCTGCATCAATACACAACCAAGTCCCACACGGGATGTACCACAGTTTACCACAAAGATATCTACGCCCTCGGGGAGGGTCAAAATAGGAGCAGAGGTCAATTTGTCTTTCAACTTCTCAAAAATATTCTCACACAGATCAGACCATATAAAATTCACCTTTTTCAGAGTCAATTTAGTGAGTGGAGCATCTATGGAAGAGAAACTCTCTACGAACCTTCTGTAATACCCCACCAAACCCAAGAAGATCCAAATATTGGTTAGAGTCATGGGTCTGGGCTATTTTCTCACTTCTTCAACTTTCTGGGGATCCACTCTTATCCCATCACTGGACACAATATGCCCCAAGAAGGAAATAGCATCTAACCAGAATTCACACTTAGAAAATTTGGCATACAGCTGATGATCCTTAAGGGTCTGAAGAATAATTTGGAGGTGATTGGCATGATCCTCTTTACTCTTAGAATAAATCAGGATATAATCAATAAATATAATGATGAACAAGTCAAGAAACTGATGAAATACTCTATTCATAAAATCCATGAAGGCTGCAGGGGCGTTAGTCAACTCAAAGGACATGACTAGAAATTTGTAGTGACTATATCGGGTTTGGAAGGCTGTCTTAGTTTTGTTTGACTCCCTAACTTTCAACTGATGATAACTCGAATGAAGGTCTATTTTTGAAAAACACTTAGACCCCTAAAGCTAGTCAAAAAGGTTGTCAATCCTAGGAAGTGGATATTTATTTTTAATCATGACCTTATTCAGCTGATGGTACATTACTCCAAGACTTCTTATTTTGCCATCTATTTCCCCAGTTGCTGCTCTGTGGTTGGCTGTGATTCTGATTCGTGGTTCTGGCTCTCTTTGCTTGCCTGTCTTTTTCTCTTGTTTCTAAAATTTTCTTCTTCTTCTCTTCTATCTGTTGTATATGAACGTCAGCTAAGCAAAGTCTAGCTCCTTATTCAACATTTCCCCCTGGCACTCAAGCACTAGGTTATCAGAAAGGCCAGATGAAAATTTTCTCATTCGGGCTCTTATATTACTAGTCAACTCTGGGGCATAGCGGGCTAGTTTATTAAACTTTAAAGTGTGCTCCTGAACACTCATACTACTCCTGGACACTCATACTTCCCTGCTTCAGATTCATAAACTCTTTCACTTTGGCCTCCCTCAACTCCAGAGGAAAGGATCGATCAAGGAAAGCTTCCACAAATTCGACCCAAACTATGGGCTTAGCACTCTTACCTTTTGCATCCTCTCAGTCGGCATACCACTGATTCACAACATCCTTGAGCTGATAAGTTGCTAGTTCAACCCCTTCAACCTCATCCACATACATTACCTTAAAGATCTTTTTCATCTTATCTATGAACTCTTGTGGATCTTTCTCCACCTTGGTGCCAGCGAACTTCGGTGAGTTTATCTCCATGAAATGTCTGACCCTAGTAGCCTCAGATGCAATAGATGCAGACCCCACATCTTATGATTATTGAGCCTGGTTAGCTACCAACTGTGTCAGCATATGAGTAGACCGTGTGCATTCTGCATTTGAAATATCTCCCTGAGCAGTTGGAGGATGGCTGACATTAGTCTGCGGAGCCCGAGGTAGACTGGTCGGGATTGGAGGGACTCCCAGAGCAGGGAAAAGTTTTGAAGTGTGAGCTCTATTATGGGTATGCATCCCATGGTTGGGACGGACCTCATCTGCCTAAGCATTCTGATCGATGATATGACGTGGAGGCATAACTGTGTTTCTGAAATACAGGAGATCATTGTTTAGGTGAAGTTTAGACTTTGAAGTACAAACTAAATCACAAAAACGGGAAACATTTCCTAAAAGCCTAGTAGCCTCCTGCTTATAAGTGTGGCGCGCTACACACCCATAAACAGGACTCTACCTGATGTGATTTCGTAGACACCCTAGGACCATGAACCATGCTTTGATATAAAGTTTGTCACGACCTGAACCGGGGCCTTAGCCGTGACGAGTATCCCAAACCTTGAGGCCCGAAACACCCTATCTGTCTGGTAATCATGCACACAATTCATATGATAAAAAAATGCAAAAGATACATAATATAACGGAAACATGGTCAAGAATCATGCGAAAGTAATAATGGGGAATAATGTCCCACAATCTCAACACAACATCTCTATAACATCTGTGAAATCTCTACTACATGACTAAAACAAATGCCTATCTGAAAATTGGGACAAAGCCCCCAGTAGACCCAAAACTAATAAATGATAAATTAAACTGCAGACATCAGGCCTTCCGAAATATAGAAGCTTACCACTTAATTCTGCGATCTATTGAAAGGAATCTACTAGTTGTCTGGACCCCTAGACTATGCCTCCAAACTTGGGAGGGGAGGGGGTCAATACAAAAGTACTGATATGCAGAGATATCAAAATAGAAATATAATATTTTTACACAATATAGGTGAGAGCCATTATAAAGTAGTTTCATATCAAATTATTTAAAAACACATGAGCATAATGTAATAGTTTTAAATACCAATGTAATGCGATTGAGCTACGTGGAATACCGTACAATTGTAATTCCACGGCTATGTAGAATCCGCCTCTGGTGCTCGCCGGCCAAGCCTCCAATCCAAGTAGTCGCCAGGATTTGGAGCTGGTATACCCCCCATGTGAGTACACTGCAGGGAATCCCCCCATGTGAGATGTTCCAATTATTTTATTATCCTCCCATATAGGATACAATATCATATGACTCGCATCGGCAACTATGATTTCTAGCGATGAGCCCTTTCACTCAAACGCCTTCTTCGGGCATCCACCTTTGTCATAAAAATCAATGTATTCAAACTTTGCTCAAATCAATCACATGTCATACTCTATAGGGTATCGTCATACCAGACTTGCAAGTCATTTGTATCATATCATTCTCTTCATTCAATCATCATATGCAACATATTTCAACATGAACAAAACAACCCTCTCTTTGAAAGTCAAAAACCATATCCAAATCATGACATTTTAAAGACATTTCATGACATCCATTTCAAGATGATTTCAAATGATTCATATCCTGTGAAAACCTAAAACACTATCATATCAAGATAGGAGTTCCGTATAAATCATGCTCTCAATTTATCATCATTCTGAAACACATGCATATCCATATATAATATATCAAATCATATTGGAATTAGGCCTAAATATCAAATCAATATCATAAAACGTTTAAAACATAATCATATTCGTAATTTCAAAACCCTCATTTTGAAAACATGAATTTTTAAAGCCTATGAGATTTTTTATATAATCCCACGTACCTCTATATGAAAAGATTATAGGTGCTTCTTAAAGCCTACGTTCTGGGATTCCAACTATGCAATAAGTTTCAAAAACCCCCGGTTGAATCTTGAGTTGCTTGGGTTTTTTTATTTTGAAACTCTAAGGAGAATCCTTGAGCACTTTTGATGAATGAAGGTGTATTTTGGGGTCTTTGAAACTGAATTTCGTGTTTAGGTCTAAGTAAGGGTGGAAAAGGACCATTTTGCCCCCAAAATGGAGTGTTTAAGTCACTTGAAACCTCTACATAGGCGCCGCCTATGCCATCGTCTATGTTTACATGGGCGCCGCCTATGCCATCGTCTATATTTACATAGGCGCCACCTAGGCTATCACCTATGTTTACATAGATGCCGCCTAGGCTATCGCCTATGTTTACATAGGTGCCGCCTATGCTATCGCATATGCTTTCCAGTGGCCATGTGCGATTGGTTAGGAGACGTATATTATATTAAAATGCCATAACTTCTTGCCCGTGTGCCGGATTTTAGCAAAATTGGTATCATTGGAAAGCTAACTCAGAAAGCTATCATTTTACACATAGTAGGCTTTATATATCTACATATACAAAGAGTCATGATCAATAGAAGTTGAAATAAATTATAATGTTCAGTTAAGCTTAATCGGTCGAAGTAGTTTTCAACTCGTCCTTGAGTCAAATGACCCCTATGGTCTAAATTCAAGCTTGAATGAATTTACATGCTACACAAATAATTAACATGATGTATTGGCATAGGATTTATGGCTTGAAGATTTATCAATACATAAGAATCATGGTCTATATTGTAGCCCGAAATGCGGGGCGTTACACTCTCTAAGTTTCTATCCTAGTTATGAGTGGGGGGCTACAAGTTGTATTGTGATATTACTAGTCATAGGTTTAGACTCGTTTGTTGACCAGTGCATACCATTGTGATCCTTAAAAGATTACAAGTCATGAGGCTGACTTGTACCTTTACTATACAAGTTGTATGGTTGACTCGTGAAGACTAGCGATCAATTTCTGTAGTGTTTAGTAAAAGGTCCTTTTGGACTTTCCCTTCTATTAACTTCCAAACCATGACTTATAACCCAAAAAAGAGCATTATTTTCCTCAACTTTCTGTCAATTAACGATGCTTTACTCCTCCCATCTTTAAGATCATCAAGATTAGGATTTCTCTTACCAATTTATCTTTTCAGTTTTAAAGTTCAAGCTCTCTTCACAAGTCAAACAATTCCAGGTATGTGGGGTTTATGAAAAGGTTAGTATTTCATCCTTGTGCCCAAAAATATGGTTTTATGAATGAATTTACTTGTTTTGAATTAGGGTTCATACCAAAATAACCATATTCTTAAAGTATGACATTACCGTGTGATAGAAAGCTTTAAGTGCATTAAGGTTTACATATATTCATGTATTGAGTTGTATGACTTATAATGTGATTTGAAATTCATTATCTTGATTGGGATATTATTGAAAGATTTAAAGGTGATTATTGAGCATAATGTTTTGTTATGAATTTCTATGAAATAAAGCATGAACTCCAACTCCTTTGTACAAGTACTGAGTTTACAAGAATTGTATGCTCTTAAGATCCATTGATATGTTCTATAATATGATTTAAATAAAATCTTGATCTTTTGATCTAAATTTATACATGAAATCCACAAGTGTTCTTCTTGATTATGATTTAAAGTAAAGAAAAGTATAGCTGATTTTTATTCTATAAACCGTTATGCTATTTTAAGGTTGATTTCTTAAGTATGAGCATATATGTATAGAATTTGGGAGTATTATTTAGCATCGAGAAGGGAATGAGGATGAGTATCCTAAATTCTTGGATACTATGAGCCATCGTATGTTAAGCTTTTTCCTAATATGGATGAAGTATAGTGATCTCTTAAGGTTCTATTCGAATAGAAAAGGTAGAACAGATCTCCCCAATGTGGGTAAGATGTTGGAATCCATGGTATCTCAAATAGTTTACGCTGGTTAGAAGAATCTCCCATAAGAAAGAAATAAAAGTAATGATTTTAGAAACTAAGTGTTGTGGCTCACTAATCTTATTCATATGCTTCATTATCCATGTTTTATGATCTTGCAGTCTTTGTTTTTCTCAAGTCCAAGGTGAGTCACTTAAACTTAGCATGCATTACTTTAAAGTTTTCATGTATATACAACTTTTGTTTTAATTATGCATTCACCCCTACATACTAAGTTCATTCCAAAAGTACTGACCCACATATATGTCTATGTGATACATTTTCTTATAATGAAGGTTCTGGTGCTCATTTCTAGCAACACGATTGATAATGGGCATCATATCCTACTTCCCGACTGTTGTTAAGCCCTTATAGTTCGAGGACCTAGTTTATTAGATTCCTGTTTATGGTTAAAAGTTATTTTAGATTATTGATTTCAACTTATGTTCGAGTGAGCTGGGGTCTGTCCAAGTGGCCTTCTAGTTAGTAGTAGAGGCTTGTCAGACTATGTATGTTTTAAGTTCAAGAAGCTTGTTTAAAGTTTCCAAAGTTAAAGATTTACATTACGATATGGAATTGTTACCTTCACTTTCTACACATGTTAGTTCATTTTTCATGAGAGTTTCAAGCTGAGTAGATATTATGGGTTACCTTGGGATTATTCGTAGTCTTAAGAACCGTGTAGTATCCAGGGGGTACTACCTGGGTGTTACAAGGAGTTTTTTGTGAAGTTGCACAGTTGTCTTCCGTATTGTATCATCTTTATTTAGTCTTTATATTCAACAACTTCTTTTCTCTAAAAGGAAAACCCTAGGGATTTTTTCTCAATCAAGGATTTGATTGGATTCCTTGATTGAGGGCTCATACAGATAGCATGTCCATATCAATAAAAAGATCGGGATTTTTTGCGAGAGGAGGTAGCATAAGAGAAAGAATACTTCTTAGGGTTAGATCAGTGAAAATATTTTGAGGAGGCCTCTTCTAAGTAACCGACAATGAGAACCAGTTCTTGATTTTCAGAGAGGCAATTAGCTGGATGACTTTAAAGGTTATCCATAGATCTAGTTTTAGGCATAGGATGAAGAATGGATGGGATAAGGGAGAAGAGGGTTATCTTATAGTGAATTAAGAAAGAGGAAACTATGAGATGAATAGAAAAGGGGATAAACGGAGAGGTATATGAAGTGATAGGTTCAGATGGATGGGACAGAAAGGAAGAGTCGCAGGCAAAAGAAAAATAAGAAGGTGAAGGGTACAAATAAACACAATGGATAGGAAGCGGTGAATCAGTAGGTATAGAAATAGGGGTAATAATGAGGAGAAAAAAAGGGGGAAGGAAAAAAGGCAAGCAAATATTAACCCACAAATAAAAGATTGCACAATATTTTATAAAAAAACCCTAGGTAAGAAAATAATAAAGCAGATTTAAGAGATTTTAAAATGATGATTTTTTGTAAAACATGTATTGCTGAGTTTTTCTCAGAGAAGAAAAAATCGATCCTCTAGAAGAGGTTTTGTAAAAGTATTGGCAAGCTGATTTTCTGAGTTAACAAAATGTAGCACAAAGTTACCTCTTTCAACATGATGATAAATAAAATGATGTTTAATATCAATATGCTTAGACTTAGAATGATGCACAATATATTTTAATGAACTAATGTCACTTGTATTATCACACATAATTTGTACTAATTCAAAAGATAAATCAAAGTCAAGTAACTATGCATTATCTATAATATATGAGTACCATAGTTACTAGTGGCTATAAATTCAGCTTTGGTGGTTGATAAGGTGACTGCGATTTGTTTCTTGTTGATCCATGATATTAGGCATTTATAAGAATTTGACACATCCTGCTGGTGCATTTTCGATCATTTTTATCACTTGCAAAGTTAGTATATAAATATCCAATTAAATTAAAGTTTGAGGAGTGAGGGTACCATAGTCCAGTATCCTGAGTTTTGATGAGATAGAGAACGATCTATTTCACAGCAGTCAGATGGGACTCCTTGGTAGCTGACGGAAACTTTGCACATTTGCAGACACTAAACATAATGTCTGAACGACTCTCCATCAAGTAGAGTAGAGATCTAATCATCCTCTGTATGATTTTCGTCAACATTTTTTCCGAATATATCTAAGTCCTGTTTTATTGAGGGACTCATTGGAGTTTCAAAGGCTTTTACTTTTTCCATTCCAAATTTCTTATTGAGCTCATTATTGTATTTGGTTTGGCTAATAAAGATTCTTTTTGGAGTTTTCTTGATTTGTAATCCCTAGAAGAATGAAAATTATGGCTTATTTCAAATTATCCTTTCATAAGACTTGCAAAACTGTCTCACAAAGAAATGTTCGGGCCTTGTAAAAATGGGCATCCAAAGTCCAACCAGGACCACAGACCGCCCCCTATTACCTAACCCAACCACCTATATCCAACGTTAGATGGGATGAATTTCGAACACATTATAAGAGAACATTCTTGTTCTTATTAGGACTCTAGAATAGGGTCACAACCATGACTGACCCAACCGAGTCCAATCGTGCCACACCAACCTCCCAACCATACCAAACCAAACCATAGACCATAAAACAAAGGGAATACCAAAACAAAATAAAAATATCAATTCCAAAATGTAATATGACGGAATAGTGAGAAATCATGTCTGATGATACTAGCCTCCTAGCCTATTCAAATTCCAAGGCTGACACCAATACCAATCCTGCCATACCAACCCCTAAAAGTACCACAAAGCCTCCATCCGAAAGAGTAAACAAATTTGGTTGGGACATTTCCCCAACCATGGACAAAACCAATATCCAAATAAAAGAAAAGTGTCTAAATAAATCCATAACATAATATAATGCCTTCCAAAAGGATGGAATCTCACCACTTCAGTCCAAATGCCGATACCAAATTTGCGAGCTAAGCAGGAGGAGTAGAATGACTAGTTATTGCATAGCATAGGTATACAACTGGCAATAGATGGGGTTAGCGAATGACCGCTAGCATTAATCCTAGGATAAGGATAAAATAATACCACTTATAAAACCAAGTGAAACCATCCATAATGAATACAACCATACATATATAAGTGCTGAGAAAGGGAACTGCGTTTAGCATGCATTTAAAAGCTTTACCTGGGCTGTGTAGCTTTGTCATCCTAACCACCCACGAGCAATATGGGTTCAGCACCCCCTTTTTAAAGGACCCCAGCGCATATAGCCACACGACCAGGGAATATTCCATGGGATGAATAGTACATCCTCCAATATAAAATGAGACACACACACGTGGTCATCAAGACCCCTTATATTGACAACTATGAGTTTTTGGTTTTGGTCCCCTCTAGGATTGCCACCTTCCATGCTTAGCTACATACCTCGCCATTAATGCCCAATTAAAACCATGTCCAAAAAATCCATTTACCATTTATTAACCAAGGCCAATATTAGTGGTATCGTCATACCACCCCTTACATGCAAGTAATATCCATAGCCACACCTTTTAGGTGAGGGGACCTTAGGTGCCCATTCAATTACTATATTGAATCCATTTGGGAGACTTCCATGTTCTCTAGAAGAATAAACATTTCGCCTTTAGCCTTTTCAAACCATTTAAACCATGCATGATTCCTTTATCCATTTTAAAACGTGTAAGAGTTCCATTAAAAGAAGTCAATGCAATGAACGTATCTTTATGAGCATTTTATAAAACACCTTGGGGGCATAATATAACCAAAACCAATTCCAAAGACCATTAAACCATTACCATGCAATCCAATTGTCCAAAACCACCATTAATGTATATAAAAGCATAAGTAAGACCATAGGAAACCATAACCAAGAATTCAATATAGAAAACCCCAAATAAAAGTTGGAAACCAAAATCATGAAATAGTAAAACCATGAAATCAATCATATAAACCATGCTTTTAGTTGAAATTACAATGAGGGAAGAGAATCATGCCTTATACTGAAGAATTGATGGAATGAAATCACCAAGATAAGCCCCAAAGCAATCCACAAGATGAAACCCTAGCCTTCTTGCCCTAAAATCTCTTGAGAGAATTATGGAGTGTTTTGGAATAATTTTTAAGTGTTAATGAATGGAATAATAGGGTAAATAATCTCCTAAGTGTATTAGTAGTCATGGGTCCTAGTTAGGGTAAGTAGGGAAATGTCCAAAATACCTCTTCTTAAATCCCTTTAAAAACCCATCACAAGGATATAACTAACTCATACGATTCGCACCCTCCTATACGATTGGTATCCACCACTCGTATTCAAGCCTCAACCCTTGGATCAAGCACTATACAGTATACGACTAAACTAAAAAAGTGGTAACCACAATATTTGATCTATACCCACAACGCATACCCCTGACAAAATAAAATACCAGGAGGATCTAATACTTTTCACCATATGAGTCCCTGCTACGACTCGTACCAAACTCTTATGAACATACCCCTAAGTCAGACCCATTCCACGGACCAAAACCATCCCACCAACTAATACTTCTCAACATATGATAGGACCATACCACTTGTACCCCAGCATACGACTTATACCCATTAGTCGTATTGGTTTCGAAGAATGAATTTCTAGAAAATTTTCTAAGGATCAAAACCCAGGATGTTTTAGTTTCCTCCACTAGGAAATTCATTCTTGAAAGACGGACAAGGTAGGGTTAATCACACAGAGATTCATTTGCATTATCAAAAGTCCCTTCAACAAAGTTTGAAAACAAAGGGGCAAAGATGTTAATCTTCCCTTTAACAAACTCAAAAAATAAAGATATGTTCAAGACTCATACCTTCTGTATGAATCCCAGGAGCAGAAAACAAATGTGGATACTTAGACTTCAAGTCCTCTTCCACTTCCTAAGTAGCTTCTTCCACCTTATGGTTCCACCATAGAACCTTTACCGAAGCTACATCCTTGGTCTCAACTGACAAACTTGGATATCTAATATCTCAACCAAAATATCTTCATAAGACAGAGAATTCAAAATACACAATCCTTAAAAAGGAACAACTAAAGAAGGATCACCAAGACACTTCCCCAACATTGAAACATGAAAGGCTAGATAAACTAAACTTAAGCTAGATGGCAATTCCAACTCATAAGCAATATTTCCAACTCTTCACAAAATCACATAAGGACCAATGAACTAAGGAGTGAGTTTCCCCTTTTTTCCAAAAAGCACCACTCTCTTCATGGGAGACACAATGAGGAATACCCTATCCTCAACCTCAAACTCAAAGACTCAACGTCGAACATCTTCATAGGACTTTATGAGACTTTGGAAAACTTTAAGCCTATCCCAAATCACCTTGAACTCATCCATCGCCTTATAAACCAAATCTGGACCAAACATGTCTGCTTCTCTAAGCTTAAGCCACCCAATAAGAGATGTACACTTCCTACCATACAACTCCTCAAAGGGATCCATACCAATACTTGAATGATAGCTATTATGGTAAGCAAACTCCACCAAAGGTAGATGCTCAAACCAATTTCCACCATAGTCGATCACACATGGCTAAAGCATATCTTCCAATGTATGAATAGTTTTCTTCGCTTGCCCATCTGACTGTGGATGAAAAAAAGTACTCAGACTAACCTTAGTCACCAACCCTTTTTGGAAAGATAGCCAGAAATGAGATGTAAATTATGTACCACGATCAAAGATAATCAAAATAGGTACCCCATGCAGCTTCAGAATCTATTGAAGATATAACCACGCATAATCCTCCACCAAAAGGGTAGTCCACACTGGCAAGAAATGCACAAACTTGGTCATCCTATCCTCGATGACTCAAATCGAATCCTACTGATTCTGAGACCGAGGAAGACCGGTAATAAAGTCTATATTAATCACTTCCCACTTCCATTCGAGCTAATTAATTTCCTGATACAACCCTCCTGGCTTTATGTTCTCAACCTTAACCTCTTGACATACCATACACTTAGCAATGAAATCAATAATATCCGTCTTCATAGAATTCTACCAGTAGATCTCCTTGACATCATGACACATTTTAGTCGAGCCAGGATGAACAACATAGCGTGACTTATGCTTCTTCGCAAAAAACCATTGCCAAAGGCTGTCGACATCAAGAACACATAACCTCCCTTGGTACCATAAATTACCATCACCGCTGATCTTAAACACTACTATCATTTGCCCACCAACATCACCCTTGATTTTCATTAAGATAGGATCTAGCACTTGCATCTTTTTAATCTCTGCACTAAGAGATAATCGAACCACTTCTTACACTATCAGACCACCATCTTTAGAGTCCAAGATATGAACTTCAACATTAGCCAAGCGGTGAATATCCTTCAATAATTCCCGCTTGCCTTTCTCCATGTGAGCCAAACTCCTCATGGATAAGCTGCTAAGAGCATGAACAACCACATTAGCCTTACCTGGGTGGTAGTGAAGACCTATATCATAATCCTTGAAAAGTTTAAGCCACCTCCTCAACCTAAAATTAAGTTTATCTGAGTGAACACGTACTGAAGACTTTTGTAATCAGAAAAGATATCCACGTTAACACCATATAAATAATGCTGCTATGTTTTTAAAGCAAACACAACCAGCACCAACTTCAAACCGTGAGTAGGATAATTCCTCTCATGTACCATCAACTGCCGTGATGTAACGCCTCAGAAATACACCCTAGATACCACACAGTTCTTAGAACCATAAGTGATCCCAAGCTAACCTATGAACTGGCATACCATTAAGCAGATGATGTAATATGTATAAAATAGTTGAGTTTATAGTGCAAAAGCATAATCATGGCGTAATCTGAATAAACATTATACTGATAAAGCTTACAATCTAATAAAACTGAGGAAAGAACTAAATATTCATGTATGACTTTAACTGACATCTATGAAGCCTCTACTATACTAACTATAGGTAGTTGGGACATGCCTCCAACTAACACTAATCATTACATATGGAAAATAAATAAAATGTACATGAAATAAAACTATTAGGAGTTTCTGAAATAATAGAACTCATCACCTGCTGGCTGGAAACTACAATCGTGTAATGTAGTCATACATACGTATATATGGATCAGTACTTTTGGAATATACTAAGTAAGTGGGGGTAAAGGCACTAAGTAAAACTGATTATGTATGAAATCTGAAAATATCCATTCTAAGTGTAAGTGGACTCACCAATAAGCTGGAATAAACTGAAAGATGAAACATCTTAAAACATAAGTGAGAAGCACGATCTGATAGGATGGTGAATCACTACACTTAGTTTCTTAAAACTTTTTGCTTTTGTAGGAAGCTAGGATACGGTAAAACATGGATAGTGTATGAATACTAAATCTGAAACTACATAATGGATACTGACATAACTTGAGGATTTGAATATATAATCATACGGAGCATGAATGCATAAACATAGAAAACACTACATAACATATACTAAGCTTATCTAACTAGTTGAATGAGTGATAGCTCAATAATGATCATGTAAGGCTGAACTATACTTAGCCTGAATAACTGGACTAAAACTATGTAGTAATATGCTTATAAGGTAAGGACTATCAACACGACATGAGATAACTAAGAATGAATGTGTGGAAACAATAATATTTGAGAATACGAGATCAAGAGTGTATCTGTTATAGTACTGAGATAATCCATAATCTGAAAAACTGAAAACTATTAAACTAAATATTTGAAAGTCTATACACTTAGTCAAGCGAACCTGAACTGAAGAGATGTTGAATATTAGACTAAGACTATAGGAGCTGTCATCTAACCGACATGCCCCAATTAAGAGTTAATTGGGGTCCAACCTGTGACCCTAGTTGGAAGGGTATCACTACCGTGCCATGGGTACTAACATTAGCTGTGTGGATCCATTAAAGTGAAGTCCCAAAGGACTAAAGAGTCACCCTCTACTGGAAGGTGCTCTGGTGAGACATATGTCAACCCTCAACTGGCAGGTTAATATCTCTAACATATGCTGGCTATGTAGTTTTGGAACAAGAGACAGCTACTAAAGGTCACACTCTCAACTAGCATGTGAGCCCCAATCCTTGGGTTAGCTCGAAGGTAAATCCTTCTCCTAACTGAACCGACTCAAAATACTAAACTGATCTAAACTTGACTGATAAGATAACTGACTAAACTGATAATACTCATAAGTGCCTGAAAACCATTTTGATAGTTCTAGGACCAAGTAAATAGCTAAATTTTGGGTATTCATAACCCCCCAGGAATCGATAGCAATAACAATAAGAACACACAAGAGCATTTAAAACCATAATAAGTAAGCATTATTTAAAGAAACCCATCACTTGGGCATTTCATCAAATACATGGAGATTAATACATTAACATAGGGAAATTCATCAAACACATAGGGATCATAACTTGGACATAGGAATATCTTAAATATGAGATCATAGCATAATTACATAAATAATATCATGAATTGGGGAATTTACCTAAAATTTGCTTGAAATAGGACATGGGCATTTCAAAACATGTAAAGATCATAACTTGAACCTAAGAATATCTTAAACATGGGTGAACAATAGTGTTACATGGAAAAATTCATAACTAGTAGATTCATCTTGAAATTGATTGAACATGATATGGGAATTTCATCAAACATGTGAAAAGCATGAATTTAAAACTTGAGAATGTTACTAAACATCATGGATTTAGAATTTATCATGGAATTCACTTGAATAAAGCATGGAAAACTCAAATTCATAGCATGGGAATTAAAAATCTTGCATGGGATCATGCATAGGGTGAATTTAATTTAAATCACCATGGAAACATGAAATTCAATCTTCTTGAACATACAAAATATCATAATGACAAAAAGTTCATTCTTTAATTGAAGGAAAAGGGTTTTGGGCTCCATGGGTGAAAGGGGACCCATGGATGAACTCCTACATACCTTAAAACTTTAAATCTTGAAGAAAATACAAAATCTTGAAAGCTTTCTTGAACTGAAAAGCTTTAAATCGTGATTTTTCTTGAAGAAGAGGTAATGGAATGAACGATCTTGAAGGGATTGTTTAAGGTTTGTTCTTGAGAGTAAAATAGGATAATGATGGCAAATAATTCCCTAATAGATTCTTAAAATCATGTTTTTACGACCTCGGTTGAGGTGGGAAAAGATCCCATTTCCCTTCCATCATTTAAACAAAAAATTCGTAACCCAGATTGCAATTTGAAGGCTCACTGTGATGCGGTGTAAACGCGGTGGCTTACAGCATAACACAAAAAATGCCATTACTTTTCACTCGGGTATCAGATTAAGGCAAAATTGGTACCATTGGAAAGCTAATTCAATTATCTATAATTTGGTTTGTATTGAAATGAAAAAAATTCTACATAAATCAAAAGTTATACACTTTCAAAGTTGACCCTTGTAGAATCGAATACCAAACTTTGGACGAATCTAAGGTTCTTAGCTAAACTTGGCTCCAAGTGATTTATATGATCATTATTCACCTAATAAGCACTTTACACACTAGCATAAAGATCATGACACATGCATTCAAATTATGAATCAAGAACATGACAAATACACCTTCACCGCGAAGCACCAATTGTGACACCGCTATAGCCATCGTGATGCACCACTATCGCGGTGAGCTACTATTTTTGGAAATCCAAACGTGGTCAAAACCTTGTCTAAAAAAATACAAAACTTACTCGAGAAATGCTACTTACATCGCTGAACATGAATCAACTCAAAAAATTTATCTTAGGGTCGGGAAGGTCACTTTAAAAATCATCAAAGTTTAGAAGCCAAAACTTAAGCTAAGTTCCCAACACTTAGCTAAAGTTTCAGGCTTTTAGCCTCCTATGCAAACACTAGGAGCTGAACTAAATTAAGAAAAGTATGGGGTATTAAAATATCTCATCCTTGAGAATATTCGTCCTTGAATGAGACTGGTCAGACTAGAAGTATTGTACTAAGGCAACTGAGGTCATATAATGAACATGGAAAACTAGAAACATGATTACATAACTAACACTAAAACATAGTACATGAACTGAATATCATAAACTAAACTGATTCCTTGAATACTTAGAATGACCTAAGAATGGTTATAAGGCTGAGATAGAAATGAGAGAGTCAACTTATGAGTAACCATTGCCTCAGGCTGGATCTAATTTCATATATAAAAAATAAGAGGTTTAGGATGTGAAGACTGAGTGCATCACAACATCTCCCCCTTGGGATATTTCGTCCCTAGAATGATATTGACTTGGCTAAAATACTAAGGAAAGACTAAGATGATGCACGGGGCATTTACAAACTGAATCATGAATGAATATCTGAATCTGAAATATGATGCACTATGCATGAACTGAGATGAATTCATAATTTTCATCGATGTGAATAGTTTACCTCATAGAATAGCCATATTCATGAAACTTTGGATCGTAATACTATATCAAAATTTGGAAAAACCATAAGAACTTTCCTTCCTAACTGTTAAACTGAATTATTTTCTATACGGACTGAATTATGATGAAAGCTTATACTCAACTATACATACAATTTGTACACCAATATGACATTCAAGCCTATCTTTATAACCACACATGAACTTGTAGGGAAACAACCACAAAAGCATCTTTCTCATATTTTCTAAACCTCTATCCTTAAAACTTCCATTAACTACCCCAAGATAATACACATAGAATTTGAACTAATCATGACATAAGGAGAGCTTAGTGAAACTTAGAACATGAGGAGTTGAAACATGAAATAATACTATGCATAACGTGACACTTAACTGAGGCCAGAGGAATAGAGTATCAAATAATGGATTCATCAAAGAGGTCTAAACTAAGGACATACATTACATAAATTGAATTTTGCAGATCATTAGGAATGTAGCATGAATACTAAAGTCGAACATACTGTAAAGCATGAGTACATGAGTCATGAGATGCATTACCAGAGTTTGGAGTTTATGAATTTATGAAACACGATTCATACTGCTGAGTGAACTGGAACTCCTTATACTAGAAATTAAAAGCGTACATGATTCTATGGAATGTATGTGAATATGAGTTGTGTTCATAGAACTGAATGTAAAGCATGCATAGGTATCATGAGGACTGAAGTATAAGACTTTGCACTGATATGAGAATGGGTCGGGCATCATCCTCCCTTATTTCTTTTCTACATATACTGCATCACTACTAGGATCAGAGAGCCTCACTTAGTTACTTGTTCTATCATCTCCCCCTTACATTTAAGTTATCATTCTAAGTACGTGGACCCCTTTTAAAATCTCTAAACTAAACTACAATCACTTTACTCTGAGTTCACACCATCTAGAGTTTCAACTCTTTTTTTTCTATTAGCTTAATTTTAGAAGATTCAAACTTAAATTCAAACACTAAACATGGATATCCTCAAACCCTCAATAAACCATACTAACTTCCTTCATAGCCTACTAACATCACACTAAACCATGAGAACTACCATTACACCAACATACCCAACATCAACAATATATATTTTTGACTCAACAAACTTAAATTCTTGCATATACTATTTCAAGCCTACTGATTCACCCTTCATTCAACTAGCTCCATGGATATAAAATTTGCTAAATCCAGATAATACTATCCCAACTCTACTACTGCTAAACTTCTAGGTTCATGCTCCTAATTTTAGACCATATGCTATTATTGGATTTTGGGGAGGGATCTAAAAACACATCTAACTTTGGATTAGTGCACGAGTTTTTATGATCATGAATGAATCTTTAATACTTTAGAACATGATGGAACTGATAGGATACTTTTAAGCCTGGGTGCAATGTTACAACTGTCTGTAAGGACTGTCTGAGAAAGCTCTATCTGTAGCAATTTGAGCTTCATTATTTTTGTTACCTTGAAAGTAAGGTAGAGTTGACATGAGTGGACCATGGTAAGAATATACATCAGTTTCTAATAGAACCTTTCTATAGCATGATCAGAGACATAAAAGAAGGGAAACATTTCCTAAATGCCCTGTAGCCTCTTGAAGAAAAGTATAGACATCTCCGTACCATTTCACAAGACACTACTAGATATGGCTTTATAGACATCGTAGTACACTTGAGCTCTAGGCTATGATACCAAGTTTGTAACACACTAGAATTACACCCTGGATGCCACACGGTGCTTGGAACCACAAAAGATCCTAAGCTAACCCATGAACTAGCATACTATTAAGCAGTTGATGTAATATGCATAAAATAGTTGAGTTTACAGTGCCAAAACATAATCATGGCATAATTTGACTAAATACAATACATATAAAACTTATAATTTGGTAAAACTGAGGAAAGAACTGAATTTACATGACTGACTTTAACTGACATCTATGAAGCCTCTACTATACTGACTATAGGTAGTTGGGACATGCCTCCAACTACCATTAATCAATACATATGGAAAATAAATATAATGTACATGAAATAAAACTATTTGGAGTTCCCAAAACAAAAAGAACTCATCACCTGCTAGCTAGAAACTACAACGGTCTGATCATGATGTGTGAGCTACAAATGGTACCTATATTATGAAATAATGTAGCCATACATATGCATATGTGGAGCAGTACTTTTGGAATGTACTGAGTAAGTGGGGGTAAATGCATTAAGTAAAACTGATTATGTATGAAATCTGAAAACATGCATTCTAAGTGTTTGTGGACTCACAAATAAGCTGGAATATATCTGAAGGCTGAAGCATCTTAAAATATGAGTAATAAGAATAATCTGATAAGAGGTAAATCACTACACTTAGTTTCTTAAAACTCTTTACTTTTGTAGAATAAGTAGAACTGAAGCTAGGATACAATAAAACATAGATACTGTATGAATACTGAATCTGAAACTACATGATGGATACTGACATAAATCGAGGATCTGAATATCCAATCATACGGAGCACAAATGCATAAACATAAAAACCCAACATAACATATACTAAGCTTATCTGATTAATTGAATGACTGATAGCTGGATACTGGTCATGTAAGGCTGAACTGTAGTTAGTCCAAATAACTAAATTGAAACAATGGAGTAATATGCTTATGAATTAAGGACTATAAAAACTACATGAGATAATTGAGTATGAATGCATGAAAACTATAATATTTGAGAATGCAAGACTAAGTGTATATTTTTTATGGTACTGAGATAATCCATTATCTGAAAACTATTAAACTGAATATTTGAAAGTCTGTACACATGGCCAACCAAACTTGAGCTGAAGATACATTGAATACTGTACTGAGACTATAGGAGCTATCATCTAACCAACATGCCCCAATTAAGAGTTAATTAGGGTCCAACCTGTGACCCCAGTTGGACGGGTGTCAGTACCGTGCCATGGGTACTAACACTTTCTGCCTGGATCCACCAAAGTAAAGTCCCGAAGGACTAAAGAGTCACCTTCTACTGGTAGGTGCTCTGGTGAGATATATGTCAACCCTCAACAGGCAGGTTAACATCTCTAACCTACGCTGTCTACATAGTTCTAGAACACAGAGACTGCTACTAAAGGTCACACCCTCAATTGGTAGGTGATCCCCCATCCCTGGGTTTGCTCGGTGCTAAATCCTACTCCCAACTAAACTAACTCAGAATACTGAACTGATCTAAACTTGACTGATAGGATAACTGATTGAACTGCTAATACTCATATATTCCTAAAAACCATTCTGATAGTACTAAGACTAAGTAAACAGCTAAATTTTGGGTATTTATAACCCCCAAGACTCGATAGCAATAACAATAAGAACACATGAGAGATTTTAAAACCATAATAAGTAAGCATTATTTAAAGAAACCCATCACTTGGGAATTTCATCAAACACATGGAGATTAATACTTTAACATGGGGCAATTCATCAAACACATGAGGATCATGAACTTAAATATAGGAATTCTTAAACATGGGAGCATAGCATGATTACATAACTAAAATCATGAATTGGGAGAATTTACATAAAATTTGCTTGAAATAGGACATGGGCGTTTAATCAAAGCATGTAAAGATTATAACTTGAACCTAAGAAAGTCTTAAACATAGGTGAACAATAGAGTTACATGGCAAAATTCATAACTAGTGGATTCATCTTGAAATTGATTGAACAAGATTCGAGAATTTAATCAAGCATGTGGAAAACATGAATTTAAAAAATGGAAATGTTACTAAAAGTCATGGATTTAGGATCTATCATGGAATTCACTTGAATAAAGTATGGGAAACTCAAATTCATAGCAGGAGGAATTCAAAATCTTTCATGGGATCATACATGTGCTAAATTTAATTTAAATCACCATGGAAACATGAAACTCAATTTGCTTGAACATACGAAATATCATAATGACAAAACAGTTCATTCCTTAATTGAAGAAAAAGGGTTTTGGGTTGCGATTTGAAGGCTTACTAAGATGTGGTGTAATCACAGTGGCTTACTACCTCACATGAAAAATGCCATGACTTTTCACTTGGATATCAGATGAAGGAGAAATTGGTATCGTTGGAAAGCTAATTCAATTATCTACAATTTGGTGGGTGTTGAGAAGAAAAATTCTACATACATCAAAAGTTATACACTTTCAAAGTTGACCCTTGTAGAATCAAACAACAAACTTTGGACGAATCTAAAGTTCTTAGCTCAACTTGGCTCCAAGTGATTTCTATGATCATTCTTCACCTAGTAAGCACTTCACACACTAGGATAAACATCATGACATATGCATTCGATTTATGAATAAAAAATATGATAAATACACCTTTATCGCGATGCACCAATCGTGACACTGCTATAGCCACCGCGACGCGCCACAATCACTGTGAGCTACTATTTTTGGAAATCCAAACGTGGTCCAAATCTCATAAAAAAAATTCAAAACTTACCCGAGACATGCTGCTTACACCCCTGAACATGAATTAACTCAAAAACTTACATCTTGGGGTCAGGAAGGTCAATTTAAAAATTGTCAAAGTTATGAGGCCAAAGTTTAAGCTAAGTCCCCAACACTTAGCTACATTTTCAAGCTTTTAGCCTCTTATACAAGCACTAGGAGCTGAATTAATCTAAGAAAAGCATGGATATTACACTGGAAGCATAGACAATCACCTTCACATGCTGCATCAAAACACAACCAAGCTGTATCCTACATGCATTACAATAAACTACAAACCCATCATTACCTTCTAGCAAAGTCAGGATTGGAGCCAAAGTCAACTTATCCTTCAACTTCTCAAAACTCCCGTCACAAGCATCTGACCAAGAAAACCTAACCTTCTTCTGAGCCAACTTAGTCAAAGGACCACCCATCAAAGAAAATCTTTCCATGAACCACCTATAATACTTGGCTAATCCCAAGAAGCTCTAAATATCGAATGTAGTCATAGGTCTAGGAAACCTTTTTACCATAGCAACCTTATGCCGATCCACCATGATACCTTCACTAGTAATAATATGGCCCAAGAAAGTTACATCATTCAACCAAAACTCATATTTAGAGAACTTGGCATACATTTTTTGTTCCTTTAAGGTCTGTAATACCACATGGAGGTGATTAACATGATCCACATTACTATTTGAATAAACTAGAATGCCATCAATAAACACAATAATGAAGAGATCCAAATACTACCTGAACACCCTATTTATCAAGTCTATAAATATTGCCGGAGCATTAACAACCCAAATGATATTACCAAGAACTCAAAATGCCCATACCAAGTAGAAAGGCCATCTTAGGGATATTTACCTCCCTAATCTTGAGCTGATGGTACTCAAACCGAAGATCTATCTTAGAGAAGAACTTGGCAACATGTGACTGGTCAAACAAATTATTTATTCAGGAAAGAGAACACTTTTCCTTGACCGTCACCTTATTTAACTACTTGTAGTCGATTCACATTCGAAGGGAACCATCCTTCTTATGAACAAACAACACCGGTGCACCCTATGGAGAAACACTAAGACAAATAAACCCCTTATCCAGAAGATCCTTAAGTTTCTCCTTGAGTTCTCTCAACTCAGTCAGAGCAATTCTATATGGAGGAATAGAAATTGGATGAGTGTTCGGAAGCAAATCAATACCAAACTCTATTTTCTTATCTAGAGAAACACCAAAAATATCATCCAAAAAGACCTCTGGAAACTCATTAACCACAACGACCAAAGACAAAGAAGGACCTTTAGAGTTAGAATTTTAAACCCATACCAAGTGATAAAGACAACCCTTATAGATTAACCTCTGAACTCTAATATAAGAAATACACCTCCCTCTAGGAGCTAAGGAACTACCTTCCTATTCTATAAGCGGTTCATCCAAGAACTTAAAGATAACCCTATGGGTTTGAAAATCTATAGATGCATAAGAAGAATGCAACTAATCCATACCTAGAATTATATCAAAATATACCATATCCAACTCAAATAGATTCGCCAAGGTCTACTTGCTACCAGTAGATACCATGCACTCCCTATAGAATCTCTTAGAAATAACCAAATCACCTACCGAAATAGAAATAGAAAAAGGATTAGAGATAACTTCCAGATCAAAACCAAAAAATACTACCACATATGGAGTCACATAAGGAAGAGTGGATCCTAGATCAATCAAACAATACACGACATGAGAGAAAAGCTATAACATACCGATAATGATATCAGGCGATTCCTCGAATTCCTATAGAGATGCCAAAACATAAGACCTATTCTGACTAATACTAGAACAAGGAGTAGTCATAGAAGTAGATTCTACCCCACTAGGTGTAGGAGCAGAAGATGAAGCCATGAGAATTTTAATCACCCCCATAGCAACCTTATTAATCAAAATATTGCTAAGTGGATGGCCTACCTGGACACACTTGAAGCATTTGTCCCATCCTTCCTAACAATAACCCGATGAGGAAGACCATAGAATTGACAAAGAGGGCATAAAGAAATTGACTGACCTCCTCTTGCCTGAGATTGGGCAATCTATGCCTGAGAATTGTAACCACCTTTATGATGCCTGTCTCCCATCTGATAAAGAGCACTAGCAAAAAATGAGCCAAAACTCCCTCTTTTTTTTGCCACTTGCCACCATCCTTACCACTTTGAGACTGAGCACCTCCCTAGTTAAAAAATCTGCTGTTCTTTCCCTTCTTATCCCCAAACTTCACCTACTTCCTCTTCTCATCCTCAACCAGCTACATATGAACAGTCAACCTCAAGATGTCCATATCCTTAAATAATAAGGTAGTCTTTCTCTTTAGAATCAAATCTCTATTCAACCACGAAGTGAATTTCTTCATTCCCAACTTATATCAGCCACCAAATTAAGAGCATACCTTAATAGCTGATGGAACTTCAAAGCATATTTCTTTAAGGAAATCTTTCCCTACCTGAGGTTCACAAACTCCTCCATCTTAGCTTCCCCTAATTCTTGAGGAAAGAAAAGGCCTCCCACAACCCTTCCTATTCCATATCACCTTTATATCTATCCTACTCCTCATACCACTAATAAGAAATATCTTTGAGCTGATAAGATGCAAAGTTAACCTCTTCTACATTAGTAGCATGTATCACCCAAAAGATCTTTTCTATGTCATCCAAAAATCCCTGTGGATCCTCTTCTACCTTCACCCTAATAAAAGTTGGAGGACCCATCTTCATAAATTGATCAACCCTTTTGGTCTCAATAGATAAAGCACCAGTCGCACCCTGCTAAGCCTGAGCACCAACCAATTGGGAAATAACATGGATAGATTGATAAAATTTTGCATTTTTTAGGTTGTGCTGAGGAACTTGAGAAGAAGTAACTGAAATAGAAAGAACTCTAGCACCATCAGAAATAGGACCATGAGATCAAAGATGTATTCCATATATAGGATGTGCCCCTTCATCATTATCCCAAATGGGATAAAAGAATTTTCTTCTGTTCCAGATCTAGGAGGCAAGATCTAAACGATGAATAAACAATGATTTAAGGAGATTCTAGGATTTAGAACTCAACCTTGAAGATAGAATACCAAGAAAGTGAAACATTCCTAAATGTCTCATAGTCTCTCTCTTATGGGTGTGGCATGCTTCATGCCCCTTAAAGAGACTCCACTCTACACAGCTTTGTTGACTACCCTTTTGACCATGAACATAGTCTTTGATAAGAACTTGACACAACCTAATGCCAAGCCTTATTGTAATGGGCATCCCAACTCCAACTAGGATCGGGGACTACACCCTGTTACCCAACCCAACCACCTATACCCAGCCTTAGATGGGCAAAATTTCAAATATATAACAAGATATCATTATTTTTCTCATTAAGACTTTGGGATAGGGTTACAACTATGATCAACCTAACTGAGTCCAACCATACCACACCAACCGCCCAAATATACCAACCCGAATCATAGATCATAAACTAAATAGGATACCAAAAAATAATTAAAAAATTGATCCCAAAATATAATATGATAGAACAATGAGAAATTGTGTCTGATGATGCCATCCTCCTAGCCAATTCTAATTCAAAAGATGACACAATACCGATCCCACCCATATCAACCCTTAGAAGTACTACAAAGCCTATATCCAAAAGATTAAACAAATTCGATTGGGACATGCCCCCAACCATGGCCAAAATCAATTTCCAACATAAAAGAAAAGTATCTAAATAAATCCATAACATGAAATAATGCCTTCTGAAAGGATGGAAGCTTACTATTTCAATCCAAATAATGATACCAAATCGGCAAGCTAAACAGGATAAGTAAAATATTCAGTTCCTACATAGAGTTGGTATAAACCCGCTAGTAGACGGGGTTAGCTAATGACCGCTAGTATGAATCTCAGGATAAGGATAAAATAATATTAGTTATAAAACCAAATGAAGCCATCCATAATACATACAGCTGTACATATATTGGTCCTAGGAAAGGGAATTGGGCTTAGCATGCAAGTAAAACCTTTACCTGGGTTGTGTACCTTTACCGTCCTAACCACCTATGAGCTATATGGGTTTATCTCCCTCTGTTGTTTGGGCCCTAGTGCTTGTAGCCATACGACTAGGGAATATCTAATAGGATGACTAGCATCCCCTAATAAAAATATGACACACATGCAAGGTCATCAAGACTCCTCATATTGACAAATATAAATTTCCAGTTTTATTCCTCCTGGGACCGCAACCTTTCTCCCCTTAGCTATATACCCCACCATTAATGCCCAATTAAAACCATGTCCAAAAAATACATTTACTATTTATTAACCAAGGCCAATATTAGTGGTATCATCATACCACCTCTTACTTGTAAGTAATATCCATAGCCAAACTATTTAGGTTAAGAGAATCTTAGGTGCCCTTCTAATTACCATATTAAATCTACATGGGACACTTCCATGTTCTCCACAAGATAACCATTTAGACTATAGCCTTTTCAAACCACTTAAACCATGTATGAGTCCTTTATCAAGTTTAAAACATGTAATAGTTCAATTAAAAGAAGTTAATGTAATGAACAAATATTTATAAGTATTTTATCAAATACCTTGGTGGCATAATATAACCAAAACCAATTCTAAAGACCATAAAGCCATTACTATACAATCCAATTGTCAAAAACCACTATTAATACATAAAAAAACATAAGTAAGACCGTAGGAAACCAAAACCAAGCATTTCATATCAAAACCCCCAAATAATATTTTGAAACCAAAATTATAAAATAGTAAAACCATGAAATCAGTCATATAAACCATGCCTTTAGTTGAAATTTTAATGAGGGAAGAGAATCATGCCTTATACCAAAGAATTAATGGAAAGAAATAACCAAGATAAGCCCCAAAGCAATCCACAAGATAAAATCATATCCTTCTTATCCCAAAAGCTCTTGAGAGAATTATGAAGTATTTTGGAAAAGTTTCTAAGTGTTAATGAATAGAATAATAGGGTAAATAACCTCCTAAGTGTATTAAAAGTTGTGGGTCCTAGTTAGGGTAAGTAGGAAAATTTCCAGAATACCCCCACTTAAATCTCTTACAAACCCATCATAGGAAAGCAACAAACCTATATGAGTAATACCCTCCTATACGATCGGTATCCACCACTCATATCCAAGCCTCAACCCTTGGATCAAACACTATCTAGTATATGAATTATCCAACCAAGTCGTAACCATAAAATATGATCTGTACCCATAACTCATATCCCTGGCAGAATACAATACTAGGAGGATCAAACACTGCCCACCATACAAGTCCCTGCTATGACTCATACCAAACTCTTATGACTCATACCCCTAAGTCGTACCCATTATAGTAACCATAATCATTTCACCAACTAATGTTGGTCAACATACAATAGGACCATACCACTCGTACCCAGCATACGACTCATACCTATGATTTGTATTAGGTTTGGAGAATGGATTTCCAGGAAATTTTATAAGGGTCAAACCCAGGATGTTTTATAGTACCACCAAAGATTATATAATCCATATAAATTTGTACAATTATTAATCTAGAGTCTAGTTTTTCAGTAAAAAAAGTAGTATCTATTTTATCTCATTGAAAATTATTATTTAATTAAAAGGTACTCAGTTTTACACACAAAGCTTTTGGATCTTATCTGACTATAGAGTGTTTTCAAGAGTTTGAATACATAATTTGGATAGGAGGGATTTTAAAACCAGGAGATTGTTTGACATAAACCTCTTCATGAATAAAACCATTTAGAAAATAACTTTTAACATCCATTTGATCTAGCTTAAAGTGCTTAAAAGCAACATATTCCACCAAAATTTAAATCGATTCATACCTTGCTACATGAGCAAAAGTTTTATCGTAGTCAAAACCTTGTATTAGGAGTATCCTTGAGCTATAAACCTGACCTTATTTCAGATAACTTTACCTTTTTCATTCAGTTTGTTTCTATTGACCCATCTGGTTCAAAAAACTAAGCAATTTTTTGGTCTTTTAACTAGATTCTAGACTTGAATACATTTAAATTTATATAGTTCTTCTTTCATAACCTCAACCTAAGATTTATCTATGAGGGCCTCATCAATATTTTTAGGTTTAATTTGACACACGAGTGGTACTGAAGCTTGTTTTCCCTTGGAGGCTCTGGTCTACACTTACCATTTGGATTTCCAATGATAAAATCATTTAGAAAGCTTCCACTATGTCTCTATTCCCTTAGAATATTTTGTTTTGATGTTTTAGTAATAAGAGCTGACTCCGATTGATCCAAAGTTGACTCAAAAATAAATGACTGAGGTGCTATATCTGGCCCAACTTTTGATTGAGAGTATTTACCTATTCTTTATTGAAATTTGAGCTTACAGAAGAGGGATTAGATTTATCAAATACAATATGCATAGATTATTTGACACAAAAAGTTAATTTATTGTAGGCTCTATAGGCACAACTTGTGGAAGAGTAACCAAGAAATATACCTTCATCTTTTCAAGGATCAAACTTCCCTAAGTTATTCTTACTATTGCTATGGATGAAGCACTAGCATCCAAATGGATAAAAATAGCTGATGTTGGGCTTCTTTTCTCTTCATGGTTCATAAGGTATCTTCTTAAGGATCGGTCTAATGAGACATCTATTGAGAATGTGACTGTCATCCTTACTACCTCTGCCCAAAAGTAATTAGGTAGAATTTGTTCTAAAAGCATAGTTCTTGTCGTTTCTTAGAGAAATTTGTTTTTCCATTCTACCACGCCATTTTTTTGAGGGGATCAAAGAGATGATAAGTTCTGAGAGTAACTATTTTGAGCACAGTATTCCTCATAAGCTTTGTTTATGAATTCTTCTTCATGATTTCTATGAATAAAGGTAATGAAGTATTCTGCCTCTCTTTGAAATTTTCTACAATAGATCTCAAAATTGTTGAATTCTCTGTGCTTGTGAGAAGGAAATATTACCCAATTAAAATGGGAATAATCATAAACTATGATAAATACATATCTTTTTCCATTAATACTTGTTGTCTAGGTGGGTCCAAATAGATCCATATGGATTTGTTGAAGGGGATTGGTAGTATTGACAATGTCTTTGACTTTAAAAGATATTCGAGTTTGTTTACCAAGTTGACAAGCATCACAGATGTGATCTTTTTCAAACTTTAGTTTTGGCAGACCATTCACCAATTCAAGTCTAGAATGTTTTTCGATGGCATGCATGCTAGGATGCCCAATCTTCTCATGGCACAACTATGTGTCATTGGTTTATCCAGTAACACATTTTAGAGTAGCAAAATCATAATTATTTATAACATAAATATTATCAACACGATCACCAATAAGAGAGATATTTCCTTTTTTATGTTTAATAAAGCAACTCTTAACTCTGAAGGATACTCTAAATCTTGCACACACAGTTGGCTAATACTTAACAAATTATGTCTAAGTCCATCCATGAGATACACTTCAATGAGTTCACATAAGGTGATGCACTTCATAAAGTCGACTTCGATGACTGTACCTTTGGTGTTATCCCTACTCTTGACTGATCTGCCTTTAATTTTATTTAGAGAGCAAATATTTTATTTTTTGTTGATCACATATCTAGAGTATCTGCTGACTATAACCCATATTCCTTTCTGGTAGTTCTTACAAACATGTTCCTGCAGATAAAAAAATTAATTTTGTGTAGGTACCCAAGTGGTCTTGGGTCTTTGTGGGTTAAATTTGATTCATTTGGGTCTTCATACCCATACTCCCTTAACCTTTTCTGTAGTTGTGTGATTTGTGCCTTTTTTACCTCAAGTGTTGTAGATTGGTTCATGAAAAGAGAAAGATATTTTAGCAGAGCTGAAAAAGTCTAATGAAGAGCCTGATTTAGCCTTATGAAAATTTAATTTTAAAGAACTATGACTTGGTGATTTTCTAATTCTATTTAACTGCATCTCCAACTTATTAAGTTATCTTGAAGTAAGTTAATTTCAATTTGGCTTGCTTCAAGTTGAATTTACCAGTTTCTTCTTTCTTCTTCAAACTTTTGTTTTAACTAAGTTTTCAATTTTTATTTTCTTCAGCAATTTTATATACTCATCAATGATATTTTGAAGCTAATCAGTAATCATATCATTATTTAATTGAAGGAGATCACAATTATGACAATTAAAAAATCTTACCTCACTGGATTCACCGAATGCCATAAAGCACATATTTACTGTTTCTACATCATCTTCAGTTTCATCTCCATCACTTAAGATTTCAAAGTTCTTATTCTTTTTCAATGATCTTTTTCTTAATTCTATAAAATTTTGTTTTGATATATCCTTATTTTTGGCCATGATAACAACGATTATCATTCCTTATGAATTCATTGTTTTTATAACCTTGAGGTCTCTGCTGTCTTTGTCTTAAAATTTTTCTTACTCCACAATTTATAAGTGCCACTTCTTTGTTACTATATTTGCCTATGTGATCTTCTTCTCCTGGTGTTACGACATTAAAGGTCACATATTTTTTCTTTTTTTCCCTATTGTACCTATTTATGTGAATTTTTTCATAGGCAATAAAGTTACCTCATATATTATCGTAGGTCATGTTGTGAAGATCCCCATCCTCATGAATGATAGCTTTGGTTTTCCATGCTTTTAGGAGACTCCTTATAATTTTTTTGACCTAAAGGCTATTTGAGTAGATCATCCCTAAGGATTTTAGCTCACAAATAATTTTGCTGAATCATGCAAACATGGAATCCATGCTATCATTTTCTTCCATTTTGAAAAGTATGTATTTATTGACTAAAGCACTGATCGTTGATTCCTTTACCCTTGTATTACCTTCATAGATAACCTCTAATTTTTCCCACATTTCCTTTGCCGTTTCACAGGTTGATATTTTTAAAAATATTTTTCTCTGCTAACTACATAATAAAGTAGGTTTATCGCTCTTGAATTAGTTTCAATTACCTCTTATTATTCATTAGTGATTTAAAAGGTTTTGAAATTGTCCATATCAAGATTGCTTGATTTCTTTTCATTCTGTTTGTCCTTGTCTTTGAGCTGTGGTATAGGTTTTAGTCACTTCTTGATGACCACCCATGCTTGAAAGTCGTTTGACTATATAAAGATTTTGAATCTATTCTTTCGGTGTAAGTAGTGTTGTCTATTGAAATATGATAGTTTTGTTGATAGGTGTTTATCTTGATGGAGCGCTCTGGGAATCTGATAGTTGTCTATTTGATCTTTACTCACATGTGGTAACATAATACTTTAGTGTGACCTACTTTGATACCAATTTAAATACAATATGGGGTGGTGAATTGAAAACTTTTTCTAAGTTGACTGACCAATCTTGATAGTCAACTCACCTACAGGTTAGTATACTAAATAAAAAAGAATAAAACTGAAACGAGTAAATAACAAAAAAGTAAAAATATAGAGATTTATTCTGGTTCAAATCATCGATGTGGTGCCTACTCCAGTCCCCTTGGGTTACAATGGCTTCATTTAGATCTTTCAAAGTGAGAATGGAATTATAGAGGGATTGTACTATTTCAAATCTTATTTTATCAATCAAATTTTGTGACACAACCTCAACTGGTATACCTAAGTTGACTAGATCTTTTTCTCTTCGTAACTATTATAAATTGAAAATTACAAAGATTTATGAAGATATATATTGAGACACGCGGAGTGTTTTTTATGAATTTGCATAGTTGTCTTCCATCTTCTATAATCTTTATATAGTCTTTATCTACAACAACTTCTTTGCTTTAAAACAAAAACCTAAGGAATTTTTTCTCAATCAAGGATTTGATTGGATTCATTTATTGAGGGCTCATATCTATTGCATTTCCATATCATATATATCGGTGTATTGAGGTATGTTATTTTCTTTGGTGAACTAAAGATTCATATCTCTATATGTCCATATCTGATATGTACATATGATTGATATGATCCTTTTTTTAAATTCCTTGACATGCCACCATGATGTTGATTTATGCTCTATGATTTCCTTCTTCTATATACATCTTTCTAGTTCCATATCTTAGGGATCTTTTCCATGCTTTGATTTGATTACCTCCATACATACTTTTTCATGCTTTGATTTGACTCCTTCCATATATATCCATAATTTTCACAGATTATATTTGACCTTAAGATCTGTTGGATTAGGGTCAGCGTGTTTATTTTATTAGTTTGTTATTATTAAAACATTAAGTTAATTTTAGGAGGCTAAAAATCTCCCTCTTTTTTAATGATGACAAAATAAACATCAGTATACTTCCCTGAGTATAAGGCTCCCCGTAGCTTATAACTGACTCTTTATGTGAAGCTCTTCTTGGCTTAGATCTGACTTTTCTCCCCTTTTTTTGGCATAATAAAAAAGAAATAAGCAGATAAATAAAATAAGGCAAGCCTGGCATAACTCCCGGTGGTGTGGAAAGGAGCTATTAGCTAAAAGCCGATGGGGATTATTTCTCATCTTTAGGCTCAAAGACTTATTTTGAGGGATTACGAGTCTTACCTCTCTATATTCATGATGTTACTATGAGTCTCCCTACCAATCTACCCAGTTTTCCTCTTCAGTGCAATATTTAGTTTGTTATTGATCTTGAGCCATGAACCCAACTTATTTCTATGGCACCTTATTGTATGGCTCCTATCGAGCTTAAGTAGATAAATTCTCAATTTTAGGTTCTTTTGGGAAAGGGTTTTATTAAACTGAGTGTGTCACCTTAGGAAGCTCTTACCTTATTCGTAAAAAAAAAGGATGGTTTCATGCATATGTGTATTGGTTATAGGTATCTTAATAAGGTAATGGTGAAGTACCAATATCCTATGTTTCATATTGATGATTTTTTTAACCAACTTTAGGGAGCGATGGTAGTCTCTAAGATTACCTTATGATCCGATTACCATCAGTTGATGATTTGGTCAGAGATTATCCCAAAGAACCCCTTTTTGACCTAATATGGTCATTATGAGTTTCTAATAATGTCTACTGGGTTAACCAATGCCTAATTGCATTCATGGATTTAATAAATCATGTATTTTAGCCTTATTTAGATTTATTTATAATTGTGTTCATTGACAACATGCTTACGTATTTGAGGAGTAGAGAGAAACAAATAAAATATTTGAGGATTGTGCTCCGCACTTTGAGAGATCATAGGATTTTTTCAAAATTCTCTAAGTATGAGTTTTAGCTTGAGTCCATGACATTCCTTAGGAATATGGTGTCTAAGGATGGGATAATGGTAGGTCTAATAAATATTGATGCTATTCATGATTGGGACAGGCCTACATCTCTGTCTAAGGTTCGTAGCTTTATTATTTTAGCCAGATAGTATAGACGATTCATCGAGAGTTTTTCTACAATTGTATCATCGATGACTAGATTGACTTAGAAGGAGTTCCATTCTAATGGTCTGAGGAGTGTAAGTCGTGCTTTGAAAATCTCAAGGGATTTCTCACTTTTGCTCCTATTTTGGCTATTTCTATCTAGGGCGAGGGATTCATTATATAAAGTGATACTTTTGGTGTTGGTTTAGGTTGTATGTTGATGTAGTAGGGTCAATTTATTACTTATGAATTAAGGCAGCTAAAGATGCAGGTGTGCAACTATCCCAAACATGATTTAGAGTTGGAGATAGTAGTTTTTACATTTAAGATTTGGAGACATTATCTTTATGGAAAGCATTGTGAGATTTTTATGGATCACTGTAGTCTTCAACATCTTATGACCTTGAGAGAGCTTAATTATAGGCAACATATATGGATAGAGTTGCATAGGGAATATGACATCTCTATTTTGTATCATCTAGGTAAGGTAAACATGGTAGAGGATGCCTTAAGCCAAAAGGCAACAAGTATGGGTAGATTGGCTTCTATCTCAGTTTCTTAGGGGCTATTGGCATGGGACATCTGTTCTTTAGCTGAGTTGATAGTGCAACTTAATATTGCAAATCCTAGAAGGGTTCTTGCTAGTGTTGAGGAGAGGTCTTCACTATTTAAGCAGATTTAGAGTCATCAATTTGAGGATATAAGACTTTGTATAATCCATGATCATGTGTTGAGTAATGAGTCCAAAGAGGATACCATAGAATTTGAGAGTGTTTTGAAATTTGATGGTCGTATTTTTGTTCTGAGAGCTTGAGACTTGATTCAGTCAATTTTGTATGAGTCCCACAACTCCATATATTCTATTCACCAGTACAACTAAGATGTATAGAGATTTAAGATAGTATTATTGGTGGAGTGCTATGAAGTTTAATGTGGCAGACTTTGTAACTCATTGCCTATATTATTAGTAGGTGAAGATTGAGCATCAGAGGCTTGGTGGCTTGATTTAGAGATTGCCCATTTCTGAGTTGAAATGGGAGTGAATTACCATGGATTTTATTAGTGGGTTACCTTGCACTTCTCGTGGTTCCAATGGTTTGGGTCATTGTGGATTGGTTGACCTAATCAACATATTTTATTCTCATTCAAATGTCCTTCAATTATGATAGGTTAGCCCATATCTATGTTTGTGAGAAACTCCCTATGTATATTGTGCCAGTATCTACCATTTCAGATCGGATCAGTGTTTACTTCTAGATTTTTAAGAGCTTTTCAGGAAGAGTTGAGTAGACTTCTAGATTTTTGAGAGCTTTTAGGAAGAGTTGAGTAGTCAGGTAGATCTTAGTACAACCTTCCATCCACAGACCGATGGGTAGTTAAAGCAGACTGTTTAATTTCTTAAGAATATGTTTTGACAGTGTGTTATGGATTTTGGAGGTTAGTGAAAGTATCACTTAGCACCATTTGATGGCTTTATATGGAAGAAAATGTCATTCTTCAATTTGTTAGTTTGATACCTCTGATATTAGACCCTGTGGTACTGACTTACGTTGTGAGTTATTTGATAGGTTCAGGATGATTCAAGATACGTTGAGGGAAACTCAGAGTAAGATGAAGGCTTATGTAGACCATAGGATTCGTGCCTTGATATTTGGAGTTGGTGATCGGTTATTTCTCTATGTATTGCTAATAAAGGGTATGATGAGGTTCTGGAGGAAAGACAAGCTTAGCCCCAGATATATTACACCCCTTGAGATTCTTCACAAAGTTAGTAAGGTGGATTATAAGGTATCCTATTCCCCGAGGTGGCTTTTCATGTTTTTATGTTACAACAATATATCTCGATGCGTCCTATATGATTTGATGGGACTCGATTTAGTTTGATGAGCAATTGACCTTTGTGCAGAAGCCAATGATCATATTATCTAGTGATGTCAGGTGGTTAGGCAATAGAGAATTCCTATAGTAAAGGTTCAATAGAGGCACCACCCAGTAGAGGAGGCTACTTAGGATATCGAGAAGGAGATGCAGACCTAGTATCCTCACTGGTTTGAGCTTCAAGTACATCTTAATCCTTTACTTTCGCAGATGAAAGGTTTTTTAGTACCAAATATTGTAATGACCCTCTTTGTCATTTTCAAAATTTTTGCTTTTTTACACTATTTAAAGCTTTCCTATAGCTACCCAAGTCATACTTGTTGGAGCTGGTAGTTTAGTTACCGGGCAGTCGTTTGGTTTTTAGAGCCTATTTCCTCTTTTGTAGTCTTTGCTGGTTAGAATTGTTTACTAGGAAAAAACTTTAGTCAAACGACCTTGTATGCCAATTTTGATTTTTCCAATAGCTTTGCAATGTCAATTTTAGGCTAAGGGGACCCTTGGTCCAGGTCTCGAGGCTCCCATACTCATTTTGGGATATTGGTCGAAAGTTAAGAAAAATGGTATGTAGGGGTGCAACCTACTTTTCCTCAAAATAATATCTAATGGAAATTTTGACTATGCCATTAAGTCTAAAACATCAATTTGATAGGGTAACATAGTATGTTTGCATATAAGGTATTCGGGATAAATCTCGAGGGGTCAGTGGAGACTTGGAAATTTCCAAGTCTTATCTGGTGCTGGTGCATTCGCCTAAGTGCCCCTTAGGTTGCTTAAGAGAAGGCTACTTACGTGGATAGCCGATCACTTAAGCGATCGTAATGCTCAGCAGGTATCGGTTAAGAGACCCAGCGTCTGCTTAAGCGACACCTGGACACCAGGGAACCCTATAAATTCGCAACTTAGCCTGTTTTCTCCCATTTTCAAGAGTGTCCAATCCTAAAAAGTGTAAGAACATGAGAGAACTGTTAGTGTGTTATTTTGGGGTGTTTGTAAGCATAAATAAAATATTTCTTCTTTAAATTCTTAGTAAGCTTCCATATATTTCATGATTAAATCCTTTATTACTTACATCATCTTAGAATATTGGTGGGTTGATTGTAGCACCATTTGATCTTGAAATTCACACATTCTTGGGGGGGAGGGGTAAATATTACTTGAGCATTGAGGGCCATGTTGTTGATTTTGAAAGTGTGATTTTGCAAATAGGCCTCCACATAGGATTTTTACGTAATTTTTGATTCAAAGCACAAAAGTGCAATATGGACATCATTGTTCTTGTTTTGATGAGCAGATTGTGATTTTTATAGTGTGGAATCTTGTAGAAGCTTCTCAAAAAGGGAAATCATCGATTTAGCAATTTTTTTCGGGCTCTTCTTTAGCGTCCAGGTAGGCAAGGTTTTCCTTTCTTATAGATTAAGATAATTCATAATATATTTATGATGTTATGCCAAATATATGATAGGAAGCTTGGCCTTGGATATAGTTTGTATAATTGGCATTATTTTGATTGTTTAGACTATTTTGGAATCGTAAATTAGGTGTAATTAACTTAATTATGCTTGTTTAGGTTGAATTTCTGTCTTAGGGATAATTGTGGCTTATTTAACATCTAAAAGTAAATTTAGATAACGTAACCTAGTCTTAGACTTTGCCATAGTATGGATTTTTGGGGATTAAAAGTGGGCCTCTCTATCCCACCTTAGGCCAAGACTCTTGTTAGTTCCTTGTCGACTTAATGGACATAATATATCCTTAAAGTTGAGTATTTTAGAGTTTGTAGAAATGAGATCCTTGATACTTATGCTAGTTTGGTACTTGGAAGTTTATACAAGTTCTAGTTTTTGTTTGGGTATTTATGATCTTCAGACTAGTTTGATTCTTGCATTATTGATGACATGAGTTCCACTTCAAGTCCAACATTTGATTATATGAGTTCTAGTTTAAGTTCGGCATCTGATTATATTATTTCCATTTTAAGTCTGATATTTGATTATGCAAGTTTTGTTTAAGTACGGCATTGATGAGTTATTTATGATGGATGTGGAGTGGTTCTAATCCAAGGTTTATGGTACGCATGGATTCTTGGTTATGGCCTGAGATGTGGATTAATAATAAAATTCTAGTTACTTACTTTCTTAACTATAACCTCTGTGCTTATCGGGCCCCGTATAGGGTTAGTTACTTTTCCATACTTACTGGCTTATGGGGGACAATATTTCTATTATTTATTTACAGTAATGGAGCGCTATTCTAGGTATGCCCTTCTACTTGACTTAGCTTATTTATCTACATATCATTGTACTTGTATCATTATTTAGCTTAGTCAGATAATGATGCCTACTGATTACCATGTCTTTGGTACTCATACTACACTTCTGTACCTTTCTGGTGCAAATCTGAGTACTAGTTGTAGCTGTTGACTCTGAGATCATGTTGAGTTGATTTTGTAGATAGGGTGAGCTCTTAAAGTCAGTGTTTCCTTTTTTACTTCTACTATTTATGTCTAGTCTTTCACTATTCAAGATAGATTGTATTTAATTATTTTAGTACTTATGTTCCTTTTATTAGTAGCTCTTGTACCGATACTTCTAGATTATGGGATGGTTATTGATGTTTTTTCTATTCTTAAGACTAAAATTACTGCCTTATTATTATTGTAAGTCTTTACTTGCAAATTTTTGACTTTTACAGATTTTTCCACAAAATTATCCCATTTCTTATAGATTCAGGCTATGGTTTTTCTTACCTACTAGTTGGTAAAGTAGGCGCCATCATGACTTTTAAATCGGGTTCTAATAATAAACTTAAGAGAATACTCCTTCACACTCATGTTTCCCTTCTTTAGATTTACGAATTCTTGCACCTTGTCATCCTTTAACTCAAATAGGAAGAACATATCCAGAAATCCAGTTACAAACTTATCCCACTCTACCGATCCTGCATCTGCACCTCTCTTATCCTTCCATTTCTTGAAGCAGGTGTGAGCCATACCTTACAACTGATAACCAACCAAATCAATACTTTCAATTAGAGTGATACTCATGATTTTAATACCTTTTTGAATACTATCCAAGAAATCCTATGGATTCTCTTTAGACTTAGACCTAAAGAATACCGAAGGATTCATCCGAGTGAAGTATCAGACTCTAGCTACTGCCATATTCATTGCTGGGTTGGCTGGTGCAACAACCTGTGTAATGACCCTTTCGGTCATTTTTCATATTTCCACTTATCTTTATCATTAGGACTTCTCCATAACTTCCCTAAGTTATTTATGAATTACTGGGACCGATAGTTTGGTTATCGAGCAATTTGTTTAGTTTCTAGAATTGATTCCCTGTTTGGAAGTTTTCGCTGGTTCCAAATGAACACTTAGAGAAAACTTCATTAAAATGATCTTAGATGAAAATTCTAGCCGTGCCAATAGATCCATAATATCAATTTTAAGCTAGGTAGACCTTTATTTTTTGTTCTAACGCACCCGAGCTCATTTCGACATATTGGTCAGAAAGTAGGAAAATTAGAAGATATAGGTATAGGGCTTTTAATTGGTATAAATAACCTTGGATGGCAAATCCAACTTCACCAATGCATTTGGAAAGTCAACTTTAGCGGGGCAACATAATTTATTTACAAAAATCAAAGTCCGAATGAGTTTCGAAGGATATAAACAAGTTTTG
This sequence comes from Capsicum annuum, assembly GCF_002878395.1. NCBI lineage: Eukaryota > Viridiplantae > Streptophyta > Magnoliopsida > Solanales > Solanaceae > Capsicum > Capsicum annuum. The sequence continues at coordinate 126,986,988 of NC_061120.1, forward strand.
ACTTTGTTAGTACTGGTACCATGGTGATCGCAGCAAGTCTTACGGATATCGTGGCAAGTCCTATGAAAATTGTAGCATGTAGATATTTTCCATTTGATGGCAATCTCAGCATCTCCATGCTAGAAGGGGTTATAAATAACCCAAGTCGTGATTTGATAATTAAGTCTTGTGAGTGACTTGGGAGATTTTGTAACATCTTTTTTCATGATTATCATCCGAATTAAGGTAAGATTTTATCACTTTTTAGATGAAATTCTTGGTTCTTAACCCAAAAGCCCAATATAGCTTAGGGCTTGATTTTAGCACAAAGGTTGATTGGTTTGCCCCTATTTCTTAAGGGTTAGGATTCCTTGGTCATGTATGAACATTGGGTTGACCTTGAAATGCAATTTCCATATGTGGGATCCACTTGGGATTTTTGGTGTCGATTTTGGACCCAAAGCACAATGGTGCAATATGGGTATCATTTGAGTTGTATTGATGAGTAGGTTATTATTTTAGTAGTGTTATAAAATTTTGGGGATTGTGTAGTGAAATAGATATATGGTGAATGATGAAAGATTTTTCGCGTTTTACTTTGAGGTAAGCTTCTACCTACTCTTCCTTAAAGATGATATATGTTATATATGGCATGTGAATGGGAATGATAGGCTTGATTCTGAATAGTGTAACTTAGTCTTGATTATTGATATTTATGGATTAAATGAGGGTTTTGGACCGGTATAGTGGTATGTTGATAACCCTTTTAGAATTTTATGGTCTTCTCCCTAGATTAGGCTAGTTTGTCGCATAGAGATGATATAATGCTAGGTTCGTGATGTGGTTTAAGTTTTGGAACCATGGTTGGTGTGCTTAAACTTAGTTGGGTAGTCTAGTGACCTTGAGACTATAATTTGGATAAAATTAATTTAAATGCCCATGTTTCTAGACAAAATTTCTATCTTAGGATTGGTTGTGGCTTACTTTACATCTAGAAGTTGAACTATATACCTTTGTCTTGTTTTGGGTGTAGATTACCTAAATATGGAAGTCGATGATTAAAAGTGGGTTCATCCGACCCACTTAGGCTAAGACTTGTGTTAGCCCTTATGGACTTAGTTGCGAATACTAGGTATAGTTAGGACTATTGAGCCCTTAGAATAAGGTTACTTTGTGACTTGGTAAAATGTTATGACCTTCCCTAAATTATGAATAATGGCTTATGCCCATGATATTCTTTACAGAAATAATAACGGGCCTTTAAAGATGCTATATCCTCTTATATATGATATTGGGCCTTTAGAGATGTTATTCATCTTAGATATGATAATTGAACTATAGGGATGATGTTCCTCTTAGTCATGATAGTGACCTATAGATATGAGATGTCATATAGATGTGATGTGCCTTATAGTTATTAGTTATGGCCTAGTGATATGTGAGATGCCTTACTTATGATATGCCTCCTAGATGTGAGATGACTACAATTATGCTTTACAACCTATGAATATGTTATGACTCATAGTTAGACTATGACTTATGAATACGAGATGACATACTAATATGAATATTGATATGAGTTCTAAATACGTATGTGAGCCTAAGGACGTGATTATGAAGTAATGATCATTCCGAACATAATATTGGGCCTAAGCCATGTTATGATATAAGTTGACTATCCAGGAAGTAATTATCCTTGTAAATGATACGATTGTAGTTTATGTGTGGGTGTTTATACACATCTATCCGGTATTGGATGGAGGAAGATACGGTATGATGTTTATGATTCCAATGTGTAGATACTTATGATGGCATACATATATTATGTAATCCATGATTGTTGCATAGATGATTGATACGATTCTGATTATATTATAATATTATTATGGTTGCGGCTAACTAAGAGTGAAAGCCCACTTTCTACCTTAATAATGGATTTCTTCATAATAATAAATGCCAATATTTAATGAATAACTTGTAGGTAAAAGAGGTTAATAATGATATTTTAATGACTTGACCGAGATAAGTTACAATCTATGGTTTACTACTACTAATTACTCCATCCGTGAAAGATTCCGACCTCTTTCTACACTTTGTAATGATTCAGTCCCAAAGATTACTCTGGGCAATGGACTTACTAACTTACACTCTTTTTAGCCACAACTTAAGTCTGCGCACTTATTATATATACACATATAATATATATATATATATATATATATACATCCTTATTAAGGATGCGATATTGATGACGAATTATGAAAATATACTCTACCTTGCTTCTCTTTTCAAGATTATTTACTTTAGCCTTTGTGGGGCTTGCATTTTACTTTAGCCCTCATGGGGCTTGTTCTTTACTTTAGCTCTTATGGGGCTTCTATTTTACTTTAGCCTTCATAGGGTTCAATCTCTATTATTGACATTAATTTGGTTATTATGTTTATATGATGATACTCGTCAAGGTCGGAGGATATTATGATGATGTGATGTTACCTAGCAAGGCCGTAGCATATTGTGATGATAGCCGATAAGGCTAGAGGATGTTATGATGATGATATATATATACCCGGCAAGGTCGGAGGTTAAATATCATGATGATGATGGTCATGGTGATGACAGTTATGATGGAGATAGTTATGATGATAAGGTTGTGATATTGGTTATATACCTTGCATTCATTATTGCATATGCATCGCCTATCACCAGTATACACCTATGTCTATCAGGTGGTGTGGGACGACTAGATAGATATGGGTGATGACTATTTCTTGTATTATTGTATTCTGATTGAACCTTCTGAGCTTTGGGCGGTGGGAGTATGCATAGGCTAAGTTAGGTATTTGGTTGTCTGAAATAGCCGAATAACAGATTACTCACGTTGGAATTGACACTGTTATTATCATTGTGATCATTGTTATGACTAGTTTATGACAAATTGGTCATTGATTTGGTATCGAGACTTAAGGTATGATTCTAACTATTTATGTTATGATTATATTATTATACATGACCATCTGAGGACTACGTATATGAATTAGAACCCTAAGTGTTCTAGCACTAGCTCCTGCTATGATTATGAGGTCTTAAATAGCTAGTTTGATGATCAAGGTTGTACTTTGAGCAGACCTCGGTAATATACTCTTATATATATACATACCAAGCTATATATAGCTATGGTATTACTGTATGTCCCTTTCTTTCATTGATTAAGATTATATTTATTCCTTGGCTTTGTATATATATATATATATATATATATATCATTCTTCCACTTTTACTTTGTATATTGGCCAGTGATATATAAGTGTTGAGATTTCTGAGTATGGATCGGATAAGATAGTTCATCCTTGATATTTTCTTAGCCTTAGTATGTTAGTCTCATGATCCTGAATAGGATAGCATATCCTTATTTTCTTATTATCATTGTTTTATGGCTATCGTACTCTTGGGTGTAGTTCTCCATTCTATTAATATGTTATGTATATCTCTTTTATTTCCTAATCTTAGTTGGAAGTTGTTTACTGAGTACTATTTATGTGGTACTCATACTACACTTCTACAGTCTGTAGATCATAGTACGAGTTATCGCTATTAATGTGTACATCGTATGGCATAGCCATGGTTCAGAGACTTAGAGTGTGCTCCTGATGTTCAAAGTATTACTTACCTCCCTCTTATGTATTAGACTAGTCTCCATGTTGTATTCAGAGATATGTTTTATCAGTATATTCATTTGTACTTCACTTTGTAATTTTGTATTATTAGTAGCTCCTATACTGATACCACCAGGTTTTAGGATTATTGTATGTAATTGCTTCTTTATTTCATCTATTCTGCAATTCTTTTCTTTATATATTTGAGTAGTTTGTTACTAGTTATTTTGGACTATAGGTTTGTCTTGCCTACTGGTGAGTTATAGTAGAACCCATTATGATTTGAGAAATTATGCCATGACAAATTGGTGTTTGAACCTAGGTTTCACCGATGTATTAGTACAAGAGAAAAGAGTTTGTAGAGTCCTGTTTATTGGTGCAAAGATTTCCTTAACCTATCTTCGGGAGACTATAATGACATTTTAGGAAATTTACTTCTTGACTCCTTATCATGTGTCCGTATTGCTATGGACCTAGAACATATTCTTTTACTCTATTCTGTCCCTAATAAATAATGCAAGATGGGTGATGTTGTTGATAGAGGTGGATGAGACTTTGATACGCATTTTAAGAGTTTTAGCACAATGTCAGACTAGAGAGTCAAATAGAATGTCGAAGACCTTTAGCATCAGCCATAAGATTTGAGAATTACTTAGGCTCCCGTTGAGCTCATGTATACTTTGGCCCTTTGATGTTCCGTATTGGGGATCTAAGTCATGTTACAGATCCCTCACAACCAAGGATGACATTCAAAACATCGAGTTATCCTTAGACCAGTGTTGGGTCTACTAGTGTTCATAAGGGTTTTGGACTAGTTTTTGAGTATGAGATTGGGTTCTTAGATTGGGACATGCATTTTCCTATGCTATATTTGTTAGAGCATGACATATTGCATTAAATTGTTAGAGGTGTAGAATTTTCACTCTGCTTGGCATCGGAGCATATGATAACAATTGGGTCTTTCTTTCTTAGATACTAGATTATACGAGGGCTATAGAGAGAGAATGTGTTGAAACTTATGAAGGTGGTGACAAGAGTCCTTGAAATTAGTATCGTTCCATTGGTATTTTGTTCAAGATCTTATTTTAGTTATGGTGATATAGGATAGTGGTTCAAAGAACACCCGAATTGTGAGTTAGTGAACGAATAGAGTCAACATATATTCCTGGCTAGCCTAGAGTTCTTGAGCTAGGCTATGGTTGCGGGAAGGATGGATATTATGGTAGAGATTGCTTACTAAGCCAGTTGGACAACCATTTATGCTTAGTTGTGTTGCCCTATGAGGTTTGAGCTTCAAGAGTTATTACTACTACAGAACGATAAATTACTAGTGTAGAGAGTGCCCTTGGAATATGGTTTCTAGTCTTTCAGCTTATTCAACTAGCCCGTTGTGACACCTTCAGTTACAGATAGTGCGCTTAACACCTTAATTGACGATTTAGTTGGTTGGTCTGTGTTTAGAACCATTCAGATTTACTCCCTTTATATCCGTTAGGCATGAGATTGCAAATTTCATTATCATTGATGTGCTTTTATTTTCCCGCTTTTATTTTTTCATTATGTGTATTAGGGTTTTCATAGCCATTAATTATCGTATGTCTTGATGAGTTCTTGTTAGTTATTGTGTACCTTGTTATTGAATTCATGATTATATGACTATCTCTGTGGCTTATTTCCTTTAATAGTGGATGGGGTAGATCTGCATTGATATTTGTCTTTGTGAGTGTAGCTTTTGGGTTTGAGTCCCATTTATATTGTCACATTAGCCTTGTTGTATCCCCCGAGCAGTACATGATACTGTTGTTTATTTTGGTACCACATATTCATTATATTGATGTTGATATTATTGGTGCTATTACTATCACTACGTGAGGTTATTAATGTTATTTGATATTATTTTATGATGTAATTGATGCTCACTAGGTAGATGCAAAGACTAGTGTCATCTAGTTGAAATTTCATTTCCTTACAATTCTTATTCGGTGGCTTAAGCAGATATAAGCTGATTTGATGATTTCTTTTCCATAGTGCAATAAGGTGCATTATTTTCCCTCTTGGTTAGCTGTGTTAGATTGATTGAGGGATGAATTATGGTGTCGAAGGTAAGTTGACCTTCCATGGTTCTGTATGACTCTAGAGTTGACAATTTAGATATATTGCTGGTTCTTGCGTATGAGATTCCTAGGCTTGCCCCTTGGGTTACAAAGGGTTTTATGTTGTCTATCTATTTCTATTAGCGCATTTGTGAGATTGACCAATTTGAGGTTTTTTCTTCCTTCATGGCTATTTCATTGCCCAATAGCGATTTGATATAGTTATCGAGATGCCTGGATTTATCTCTTCAAATTATTGGATTAATCTAACCTGTGATGGGCTGGCCTTGTTATAAGTGTAGAGTTGTATCCTTCGTTCCCATCATGATGTGATTCTTGTCTTCCATGAAGTTAGGGAGACAGAGGCAGGTGGCCGTTCCTGTTATCACTTTTTAAGTTGGCATTTTTCTTTTTCAATAATATGATCCATCGATAGATAGAATGATGATTTCCCTACTTAGGTGGATTCAGGAAACCCCCATTCCAGAGTTTGTTCGGACTAATGAGTCTTGGTGGAGTGTTTCTCCTTAATGATATGTGCCTATGGCTATTCTTGCCGAGATGGGGTATTGGATTAATTAGTTTTGGCTTAATTTACATTTCTTTGAATTGCTAGAATTTTTCCTTTACTATTCTAGTTTGCAGCGTTGGAGAATTTTGAGTATATTTTGATAGTTCATGACCTACAACGGTTATGGAGTGGGTTATTTGCATTTTCATCCAGTGATTTAGCCTTTGGCATAATTTCAGTTTTGTGGCTACATTTTGTGCCCTCTAGCTGATAAAGAGTTGGGTTTTTCATTTTAAGTTGATGGCTTATCCCTGTGGTGAGTTTGTTCTTCAGCTATCTTTTGATTTTGGCTCAGCATAATCTGGCACAAATATGATTAATTCAGACAATATGGTCGATGCGAGTATTTGACCTTGGATTGTATTTGTTGGCTTAAATTTTTATTTGATGCCTTGGGATGGCGATTTGGGATTTGTGATAGAGTTGGAGAGTGTATGCCTACCCATCTTCAGGTTTGGTTTGGGTGGTTGAGACTGAGCCATTAAGCCTTGGTATGGAGATTTTGGCTCATTGTTGTAGAGCTTGCGTGCAACCTTGTTTTTAGATTTGCATCCATTTGGATTTTAGTTATAGGCTAGTTGAGCTTACTCTGTGGCTGCCTATTCTGTTTTCTTGACTTTAGATGGATTGTAGTTTCTAAGTCTTAGATAATAGCCCATGAGATCTGCATTTGTTCTTTCATCTTTGACCTAGAGATATTAGTCTTCTTTGAGAGTTTTAGATGATATACTCAGTGGAAGTAATATACTCGAGTTAGATTTAATATGGTTCCATTCTCGGTTAAAGGGACATCCCAGAGCGGTTAGTTTAATGATGAGTAGTACGCATTGATCTTTTGGATTTCAGTTTGATTACCATTCAGACGTTGCAGCATGGCGTAGATTGCATCCCTCAATTATCTCTATTTTTGTGTTGGGATAGTACCTTATAGGATTATTCTTATGTTGGTTGTATGGACTTTTAGTGTTTCAACTTTATTTCTTTGAGTCCTCAGGGATTAGATTGTGCAAATCGGACTCAAGTGATTTTCCTCATCGGTTGGAGTGGATAGTAGGTGTGGAATGGTAAAGGAATGTTATATTTGGATTTTAAGTTGGTGGTATGACTCATGTATTGAGTTAGTTTTGGCTCGGATAGGCCTTTGTTGATTTGTGCGAGTATAGAGGTGGTATTAATGTGTTGTAGTTTAGATTTGTGAGCATCAACTTTTTTAGTTCAGTTGGAGGTCAGTTAGTGGTTAAAGTTTAGTTTTGGCTATTTGGAAATGAAGTGAGAGTGTTGGCTGAAAAAGTGATACCTGTGGCGAAATCCCTTAGAAGTTTTCCCTATTCATTGAGGTTATCTGGGAAGTCATGCTCGGAGCATGCGGACCTAATATCTCATCCCTTCGAGCTTTTGATATTATTTCTATCCATTGACTTTCAAGGATGAAAGTCCTTTGAGTATTGGATGTTGGAATGTTTCTTCCTGTCATTTTTCATATTTTGATTATCTTCACCGTTAGGGATTCTCTATAGCTTCCGTAGATCATTTATGACTTGCTGGGACCGACAGTTCGGTTACCGAGCAGTTTGGTTTGTTACTTATTGCGACAATTAGTGATGTTCGGGACACTTTTCATCTTGTTAGTGATCAAACAATGTGCTGGAATTGAAGAAGAGCTGAAAAGATAACTTTCGGCACTTTCTAAGTCAATATGTGGACCGCAAATAATACTTATGGATTGTATGTGGGAAAAGCAAGTATCAGAAGTCTAAAACCCCAAGAGCTGACTTATAGGAAATTTTGTTCTGGCCCTTGCGGTCGCCACTTCCACCCTCCCTATTGGCTGCAAGTACTACCTACGTCTAATGACAGGGCGTAAGTAGGGACCATAAATGGCCACCGGCTTTTTTTCCTCCATTTCGTTCGGTCTTTGATTTTAGGGTTCCCTAATGTACTATAAATACCCTTTATGTGTTTTTAGTAGAAGTGATACACTCTTGATATTAATAAACATATTTTGATTCCGAGATTCGATTTGGATCTTGGAATTCTCTTATATTGACTTGGGTTGAGTAATTCAGTTACGGTTTTATGTTTATACTTCTTATTATTGTGATTTCATTGTCACTATTCGAACTAGGTCCTCGCCTTATGGGAACCTCAAGTCCCATGTGGACCGGAGATGACCTCCTTCACCTAACCTACCTAATATATCAGCCACAAGTGTCGGATGACTTCTAAACATATAAATATATAGAGCAATATAAGACTAACAACAACTCAAGAAATGTCTAAACCATTCATCACCACCGCACACTAAGCCATCACACCCAAGTCCACCGTAATCCACAAAGACTCTACAATCCAAAGTCAATAAAATATCAAGACATGCTCCCGAAAATAGCCAAAGTCCAAGTCTAACAAAGTCTTTAACATAGAGTAAAAAGAACATGAAATGAATACCTTACAAACTATGGAAGCTCAACAAGTCAATGTCAACTCACGAGCCACTCGGACACCTGCCCACTGCACAAGAAAAGAAGAAGAAGCTCTAGTCCCTATATCGCGTAGGATACAACATTAGGAGATGGTTAGCGGTTGAAGATCTAGAATGTAACTCAAGGATAGAGGAATAAAATAATGTCATCAATAAAACAAATTCAAATCATCATATGCAATCACATGTATACATATATATATATAGCATATCGGGATAGGGAACAAGGCTTGTAATGAACTTTGAAAACATTAAGTTGGGTTGTGTATCATAACCGTCATATAACAAGGCACCCACAGGGTATATGAGCCCAGCTCTCCCCTAGCTGGAAGGGCCCTAGTGCATGTAGCCACATGAATCGTAGAATATCTATATCTGTATATACCATATGGGTGAATCGAACCTCCTGATATAATCAATTTGACATAGAACAAATGTATATAATATGGGGGACTCGATCCTCCCATTCATATATTCATTTAGGGACTCGAATCTCCCTGTCATATTAACACCCGCACTGGCTAGTGCAATTTTGAGTACTAGTCTTTTGGACTCCACTTTCATGGCCCTACTACACATCCCGCTATAAAGACCATTTAAAACATCATTTACACATACACACAAGCATTAGTCTGATTACTTACCGATGGCATACCGTTCGTATCATCATACTAACCTCACTTGCAAGCGTATAACATGCCATAACAATTATCATTCAACATTTGGGATTCGAATCCATAGTTTGTACAAAGTCCTCAATTCAATTCAACATTTAGGAACTCCAACCCATTTAGCCAATTAAACCACCAAGGTTACAATTCAAAACCATTTGTGACCCACAAGGTCTTCATGAAACCATTTACATTATTATGACAATGCCTTTGTTTGAATCACAATTCAATTCAATTTATGGATATCAAGACCTTCACAAAAATCATTCATCCTTCACTAGCATTCTTATAGCAAACATTAGTTCAAAACATAATTCATCATATGACAAGATCCTTCTCGTAAGCATTTTCACAAATAAGTTGAGGGCATACCATTATCAAACCATTATTCAAGTAAAAAACCATCAAGTTAGAGTTAATCATGACTCTTTAGTTTAAATCATAATTTCCAAGCACCCACATTTGGAAAACCATTATTAAATCATCCATAAACACATTAAGACATGGAAGAATAATATGCAACAATATGCATTCAAACCCTCAACCATGGATTTCAAAACTATCATTTATGATTCAAGAATAATGTTTAAAATACATGATATTTTTGAACTAATAATGAAAGAAGAGTCACATGCCTGATTTATGAAGATTCATGGAGATATTTTGGTCCTTAAGCCTCTAGATTAACACCTTGAAGAAACCCTAGCCTAATTTTATTAAGAAGATTTTAGAGAGTTTATGAGAGTGTTTTGATTTTCTAATGTGAAGAATGAGGGACCAAATAGTGTTATAAAATGTGGGGTCTTAAGGGCTTGGCGTGGGAAATTTCTAAAATACCCTCTGCTTAAAAGCTGTAAAAGAATCGTAGGAGGGTACGGTTTGGCCTCTCCACTAGTACCCACATCATACGAGTGGTACCCTTTACTCAAACCTTGATCAGAATATTGGATATCACATTCTATCCAACATACAAATCCTTAGCCAAAATTGTACCTAACCATATGACTAGTATCTTTAGTTATACCCTAGGCAGAAAAATCTAAGCTAGACACTGGGCAACATATGATTTGGACCTTACCACTCGTATCATGTACATATGAATCATATGATGCCTTCTTGTACCAATAACAAAACATGGCCATTGTGACACTGACCAACATATGAATAGGATCCTCGACCCGTACCCACATCATACGAGTAGTATGATGATTCTTATGATGCACAAAATGTCTAACACTCATGAAATTTTGCAAGGGCCAAAGCTTGGGGTGTTTCAGTCTCCCCCCTTAGGATCATTCATCCTCGAATGATAGGATAAGTCACTACAAGCTTGACTAAAACCCCAAACATCTCTATTCTTACCTTTAAGATAGAAAAAAACCACCAAGAGAATCACAATCTATCATTAACAAGGATATAAAACAAAGGCGTTAAGAATAACATATACCTCAAGCACAATTTTCTGGATTCGGGAATAGAAATGCATATTTGGACTTAATGTCTTCCTTGGCTTCCCAAGTAGCTTCCTTGGACTTTTTGTTCCACCATAGAATCTTCATCAAAGACATATCTATCATTTGCAACTGACAAAATTGTTGATCCAAGATCCTTATCATGATTGATAATGCTTAAATCACTCCCTTAATTGAGGGGTGAGTCGGTCGTTGTCAAGTAACCCAATTTGGATTGGGGTCAAATCTCAAGGAGCGAATTACATACTTCAAACCCAATGGGTATTCAAATTACTATGAGGTTACCCATAATGCTAACAAAAATGACAAGCAAAATAAATTGGGGGGGGGGGGGACGACTTGTTTGGAAACTTTTTGTACAATCTTTAGCAAATAATCAAGCGATGACACTTTTGTTTTACGCGGCAATGTTAGAGGAAATCTTGGGATTATGTTTACCTAAAGGTAAAAGTATGTGGTTTAATGATGGTTTAACACGAATTTTGGTTGTTAACTAATGGATAGGCTAGATCAAAGGTCATTGTGGTTAATCTTTCAATAAAACCACAATGATTTCACCCATTAGCTATTTCGAGCACCTAACAAGTGTGAAATTCGTAATCACCCAAAACCTAAATCAAGCATCCCTATTTCTAAGATGATGCTCTTGACATGATTTATACTCATAATACACTTATTTCTAAGATTTTAAAAGGGAGTAAACCATAGTCTTAATTGTCCGCCATTGCCTTGTCCCCCTATACCCTCTTTCAAGGATGTTATGGGTTACCTCATATTCACCTTCATCCCTCTTTCAAGGATGATAAAGGTTTTCTAGAATTTGGGGTTTTCACCCATAAAACCCATTTGGAGATTTGGGGCTTTAACCCAGCAAATTTCAACTCATAAGCTCAAGCAATGGTGAAATCCTTACTCAACAACTAACAATCATACAAACACAATAATACCCACACACAAATTACACTCTAGTTTAACATAATTCCAAGACTAAATTACTTATCTACTCATGAAGAAAGTAAATATAGATATACTATGAGGATTATCCAAAGCATTCATTCTTCATAATAATCCTAAGAAATCAAGCCTCCAAAATTAGTTACACACTTGCCCAATTAGGGTTTCAAACTTTCAATTCAAAATATCTTATGAGGTAAGCAATACCCAAAGAAGAAAGGGTTTTTTCTTATATATTGTTTGGAATTCATCTACACAATATTACAAATCTGCCCTTAGGGATATTCCTACAGATTCGCGATTACGTAGGTCTGACCATGACCGCAGTTCTATTCTACAATCGCATTGTGCTGACTGTCTTAACTAACTTCGGCCGAGGCATGACAACTTCAACCACAATAACTGAGGTTGAACAATATCAAGTCTTCAACTACACTCTTTTTTATCCTTTTAATCTTTTTTTGAACTACAGTCCACATCTTTCCTCCTTTTTAATTTTAGACCTGCAAATGTGGAGATCAGTACATTAAATAAAAAAATTTTCTTATTTAACTTTATAAAAATAGTTGTGCACATAAATAGTTAGTGCGTATGAGTGGTACAATCACTACTCATCCATACGCCATCTTAGAAGCTTGTTTGTCCTCAAGCAGCACTATCCTTTACTATGAGATAACTCCCCATGTATGTCCACATGTTAGTTCCCAATGGTCATGAAGGCTCCAACTTGATTACAACCAAAAAAAGCTATTCATACATGGGTAAGAAAATTTTAACAATTCCCCTCATCATAAAATGGAATAGCGAATGATATAATAGATTTGAGGAGAAACCGTGCAACAAGTACTGGCACTCTCGAAATAACTCACTTGTTAGCCACACCATGTTAAATCTCCTTTTATCTCATAATGCAAAAGATGAAAATTTCACCCACCTTAACTTGTTCACATGCCTCCTCACAAGAAAGAAGATTTCACACTCCTAGCTACCAATCATGCAACAAGGAATATTAAATGCAAACACTCACTCTCTCAAGAAATTCTCCATGCTAAGAAGTACAATTCCATAGGCTTGACCCTATTTTAAATCACCACTATCATGACCACACTTGGTTTAGAATCACAAAAGGCTTTTTGATCTTGTAATGTAGGTTAGGGGTAAGGTAGGATAACAACTTAGCACAATAAGGATAAACCTTCCTTGAACTTCATAAGTTCATGGAGGATAGGGTTTAAGAGAGGAGGAATAGAAGGGTCACAACTTATAATGTGTTTTCCAAAGAAAAGTCCAAAGGCTCAAAGAGGGTGACTAGGGGTAACTCCTATGTATTGGTAGGATTTTTAGGCTAAAGTAGGCTTTCAAAACCACAAGATGGCCTATGATCATTTTACCAACCAAGCATAATCAAAATTTAGCTTTGAAAGACTAATGAGACAAGTTCTGGATGATACAAGTACACTTTAGATGTAGACAATTAAGTTCGCATACATGGCATGCGAATGTTGTCAAGGAGGTTCAATTGATCTACCTGCTTGTAAGAAAGATGGAGTATTCACTATTTTTCCAAATTTAATTTTGTTTGTAGTCATAGAAATAGGAAAAGTTTTCTCACAAGGTTGCTCACGTCCATGCCTTCGAATTTTGCAAAATTTTCAAGTAGAGGGGGTATTTGCTTTTGTATCCACACCACGCATAATTAGCTAAACATGGAAGAAACCCAAGTTATAGTGTCACATTTCAAACTATTGTATAGGTGAACTACCCACATGGTTACTCAATTTTCACCAATGGGTATGAATGCAATTCCAAAACATCAATGCTATAGGTACTCATAATTCCCTTGAATTTTATGGCCTTGATGCCACGGGTACTCTAATTTTCCCTGCATCTATGGTTAGAAACCCAATCACTAAAATTAAAATAGAAGGACACACTAAGAAAAAAGTAGCTAATCCATGCATATATGGGAACTATCAGAGTGCTCGAATAGTACATCCCAAATAAAATAAGAATTATCCAAAAGAGCAGAAAAGTATGTATAAATATCAATAAAGCATGCCTATATTAAACAAATAAGGAGGCACCCCAAATTAAAAAGTTAGAAGTTTCCCCACTGCATAAATGATCAAGGATAAAAGAGAGATAAGGGTTCTCCTTGAAACCGTATCACAAACTACTATCACTTAGGCTCACTGAATGCCGGCTTTTCAAAATCAATCTTTCTTTTCTTGCTTTTTTTGGGTGTACCCTCACCTTGAATCCTTGAGGGGTAGATGGGGGAACTAGGGCGCACCCATGTATCACTAGCATACTATTCTACCCCTGCTCTTTTGCAAATCTCTATAATCAAGGAGGGGAAGAATAGATGTGTACCACATTGGTTCTTAAAATGATCTATTTCATTAACCACAAGTTGACCAACATCTAGAGGGATGCCATATAGAATGCATGCAACCATCCCAACACATAATTCTAGGACTGCTGCCTTATGGGTGTAAGGAGAAACTCTGCTACAAATGATATGCAACCATATCCGAGCCTCCAAAGTGAAGTATTTTATGGAAATATTGCTTTTAGTTTTAGTTCGCAAGACTTTCTTTTAGGGGCACAGCCGCCGTACCAATAATTTCCCCTATTTACACCCCTTCGCTTTGAATTCACCCAGTCTGTCTGCTTGAACCTATACATATTACTAATATGTTTAGTCCCAACTTTCCCCAGCTTTCCCTGAATCCTGACAGTCATATTGAATGGGTCCAGAAAAGATACTTCACTGATGTTTGCATAAAATTAATACACCCATTGTTCATTTGCAATGCAAGGATTTAGGGTAAGGCACTGCCACCCTATGGCTTCAGGTTTGTCATAAAATACCGGTAGTTTCTCTAGCATATTCTCCAAGCAAATTCCTCTGTCCGAGAGTAGATTTGTCTTCAGAAGATCACTGTAGTAATAAGTGTGGTACTCAGGTGCCATGAATTGGATTTGATCATACTTATTCATGAGGTAGTACTTAAAGCAATAAGCATACATTATATTTTTTTATTTTATTTTAATCATGCACGCTGTGCTATATTGATCACTAAAGTTCATTGGACTAGGTGGTTGGTGTTGCTTGACTAAAAATTAGAAGTGCAAGATTTTTGGTATGGCAGGAAACTGTCCTCAGTTACCATGATCATGAGTCAGGACCGCATTCACATTACCGTAATCACAGTACTTGACCACGATTGTGCTAGCAGAGATCGGTTCTATGTCAACTCTGCATGTTTAGGTTTCTTCCAAATTTAAGCTACTAGTATGTTCTATAATATGGATGCATATGAAGATCATTGGAAAAATGTTAACAAGTGTGTGAATATGCCCTTTTGAAAGAAAATATTAATATTGAAGGTTCATTTGAGCCTTTTATCAAGCACTTGGTGTGCATATTTCATTTTTCTACATATTTAATACATCATTGTGTACTTATGGTTTCCCCACTTGTGTGCACACCTTAATAAAACATCCAACATCACACCTATACTAAGTATGACAACATAGAAAGCATAACAATAAAAATTTTAGGCCCTTTCTTAATAATGCATTCTATTGACTATTTTAAAAATTAAAGGCATGGATTCATGTCACCACCGGAGTTGTGATGCAAAGGGATGCAAGGATGTTGTTTGAGAGCTCACAAACTTGGCCAAAAATTAGTCCAAATTAGAGAGTACAATCTTAAAAGTGAGTGTAAGGGAAATAAGGGAAACTAGGGGTTATATACTGAAGTGGCCGCAACCGCGGTCAAGGGACCGCAATCACGGACACCCGAATGACTGCAATCATTCTTGGGGACTGTGATCATAGTAACTAAGAGATATTCTGCTCCCATATTTTCCCCTATTCAGCATTTTACATCCATTTTGACACATATCCCCCCTGCTCAGTTCTTAATTCAGATTTACACACTTTCCCATTTTTAATCTCATCCAAGGCACTCAATAGTGCCACAAATGCATAAGTTATTTATATGAAAAATATAATTTCCACCCTACAAAAACATAATAAAAAGGATACAAGCTACTGTCGTGGCATTTATGGGTTGCCTCCCACCTAACGCCTTAGTTATCGTCGTGGCAAGACGTATTCCTTCCTTCATTCTCAAGGTGGGTCTTCGGACCCCTCCTTATTTTCCACATCCACCATGGATACCATTTGCAACTTCGCTATTTGCTTCTTTTACTTGTAAATTTTAAAAGAGACCTTATCCTCTTGCACTCTAAATTTTTTCTCCCTTAGATCTAGATCGACAATGGCTCTCCCGATAGCCAAGAAAGGATGAACAATAAGAAACCTCTTGGTCCATTTCACAATCCAAGAACACAAAATCCACCGGGAGAATGAACTTGTCCGCTTTGACAAGGACATCAAACAAAATACCCACTGGCCTTTTTATAGACTAGTCCGCCATCAAGAGCTGCATAGAGTTGACGTCGGGGCATCCAAACCAAGTTTATTGTATATGAAAAAAGGCATTAAGTTGATTCTTGCACCAAATTCACATGGAGCTTTTGCAAATTCATGCGTCCCAATTGTACAAGGAATAATGAATGCTCTAGGGTCATCTTTCTCTTCCGCAACCTTGCTATCCATGATAGCGCTACACCCATGAGTGACCTCAATAGTTTCTCCTTCAATAAGTTTGTTCTTGGACATCAAATTTTTCATCAACTTAATGTATCTAGGGATCTGTTGGATTGCCTCAAGCAATGGGATATTTATCTATAGGTTACTAAGTTTGGCCAAGAACTTCCTCAATTTGTCATTTTCCTCTCTTTTATGAAAACATTGAGGGAACGGCGTTTAATTTCAACTTGTCACCTTTCAACTTCAGCCACCTCCTCATCACTTTCATCGATCTCTTTCTCACTAATTCCCTCTCTTCTTTGAGGTTTCACATCCTTTCCTTTGGCCTTGGGAATATTCTAACTCACGTCTCCTCTAAAAGGTTCCTTAAGTGCTTTTCCACTCCTTGTGACAATTGCTAGGACTTGAGCATCATTCTTTGGGTTAGCAATTATGTTACTCGGAAGTCTACCTCTAGGTCTAGAATTTAATTGCGTGGATATTTTCCCCACTTGGGTCTCCAATTGTGAGATAGAGGCGGAGTGAGACACCACCATTTGAGAGAGTTAGGAGAAATCGACCTTCAACTTACAGACCATCTTGTCAATGCCTTATACTCTATTCAAGATCCTTGCTAACATATCCTCGATCTTGAACTTTTTGGGGTTAATGTCACTAGATTTCTTCAATTTAGCTCAATCATGAGTAGGAAAGTAACGTTCATAATCACATTCACGATATCTCCAATCTCGATCCTGCTCATGATCCATCCAATCATGGTTCCTACCTTGCCTTTGATAGGCAGGGCGGGAACCCCCGAGTAGTCTGCCAAGTACCATATTTCTTTATCCAACTTCTTTTCCTCTTCATCCTCTTCATAAAATTTTGATACTATGGCATTTTCAACTTTTGCGGGTGCACCCATAACATGCTCATCAAGAGATCAAGTTGGGTCATCATTTTGGCCATGTTATCCTCCTTTACTTCTTCTTGTTTTCTTTGTTCATTAGATAGCACAGAGGTAGTAGAAGGGGTTTTGGAAGCTTTGGTATCTTGGGTATGCCAACCCCGATTTTGATTTGATAGTTCTCCTATCAATTGGAAGGCCGTAAGATAATGCAATCACACTATGGAGCCTCCCGCCGTATTATCCACCACCATTTTATTTAATGGATCAAGAGCCCTATAGAAAATCTTAAGGAGCATCTTTTCTGGGACCTCATGGTTTGGGCATTGGGCTAACTTTCCATTAAACTTCTCCCAAGCTTCAAACAATGGTTCTCCATTCATTTACAAAAAGTTCACAATCTCATCCTGCTTTTTAAACATTTTTTATGGTGGGAAGTATCTATCAAGAAACACCATGGTAAGCTCTCCCCATGATGTAATTATGTCGGGTGGAAGTGAGCAAAGCCATAAAAATACCTCACCCATTAGTGAGAATGGGACAAGTCAAAGTCGAATGGATTCTTGTGTAATATGTGCTATGTTAAATGGCGCACAAACTTCCACAATGTTCTATAAATGGACATTTGGGTCCTCATATCCTTGACCCCCATACAACCCTTTAATTTGCAACATGTGAAGCATAACTCTATTCATATGAAAAACTCCATTCCCATTGGTTGGCGGGATGCGAATTGCACTTGTTTGTCTCGCTACATTTAATTAGCCTTTTCATCAAGAGGGGTATCGAAGGGGTCCATATTTCTTACGATATCGCTCATTGTTCCATCTACACTTTGATCACCTACAAAAGATTCAAAAATAATAAATAAAGTAAATTACACCACTCCGGGTATTCCCAAGTAAGAATGACACCACACAAGCGAAATGTATATTTTAATCCCAGGCAACGACGCCATTTTGATAATGCTCAACTCACTCCCATAATTGAGGGGTGAGGTGGTCATTGTCAAGTAACCCAATTTGAATTAGGGTCGAATCTCAAGGAGCTAATTATAGACTTCAAACCCTATGGGTGTTCAAATTACTACGAGGTTACCTGAAATGCTAACAAAAACGACATGTAAAATAAAATGGGGGGACTTTTTTGGAAACTTTTTGTACAATCCATAGTAAATGATCAAGAGATGACTTTTTTTTTAAGAAAAAATGTTGGGGGAAATCTTGGAATTATGTTTACCTAAAGGTAAAAGTATGTGGTTTAATGATGGTTTAGTATGAAATTTAGCTATTAACTAAAGGATAGTCTAGGTTGAAGGTCATTTTGGTTAATCTTTTGATAAAACCACAACGATTTCACCCTTTGGCTCTTTCGAGCACCTAACATGCGTGAAATTCGTACTCACCCAAAACCTTAACCAAGCATCCCTATTTCTAGGATGATGCTCTTGACAATATTTACACTCCTAATACACTTATTTCTAAGATTACAAAAGGTAGCAAACCATTGACTAAATTGTCCACCATTGCCCTATCCCCCTATAACCCTCTTTAGTGGATGTTATGGGTTACCTCATATTCATCTCCATCTCTCTTTTGAGGATGATAAAGGGTTTCTAGAGTTTGGGGTTTTCACCCATCAAACCCATTTGGATATTTGGGACTTTCAACCATAAAATTTCAACTCATAAGCTCAAGCAATGGTGATATCCTTACTCAACAACTAACAATCATACAAACATAACAATAACCACACACAAATTACACTCTACTTTACCATAATCACATGACTAAATTATTTAGCTACTCATGAAGATAGTAAAGAGAGATATACCATGAGGATTATCCAAAGAATTCATTCTTCACAAAAATGCTAAGAAATCAAACCTCCAAAATTTGTTAAACACTTGCCCAATTAGGGTTTCAAGCTTTCAATTCAAAATATCTTATAAGGTAAGCAATACCCAAACACAAATTACCCAATTAGGGAATATTCCCATACAACCACAATCGCGAAGGTCTGACCGCGACCGCGGTTCTGGTCTACGACCTCATAATGCTAACCGTCTTGACTGACCGTGACTGCGGCATGATGACCATAGTCGTGGTAACTGAGGTTGAACAACATCAGGTCTCCAGCTACACTCTTTCTAATCCAATTGATCTATTTTTGAGCTCTAATCCACATCTTTGCTCCATCTTAATTTTAGACCTGCAAAATGTGGAGATTAGTGTATTAAATAAAAATTGTCTCATTTAACTTTACAAACATGGTTGTGCACATAAATAGTTAGTGCGTATGAGTTGTAAAATCACCACTCATCAGGGACCTCCTCATAGGACAAAGAATCTAAAATACCAATGCCCTCCAAAGTGACAACCAATGAAGGATCACACACATACTTCCGCAACATAGACACATGGAATATCGAATAAATAGAACTTATGCTAGAGCAAAATTCCTAGTCATATGCAACATTACTAACCCTTCTGAAAACCACATATGGGATAACATATCGGGGACTGAGCTTCTGCTTCTTCCCAAGCTGCATCACTCCCTTCATGGGAGATATCTTCAAGAAGTGCCAATCTCCAACCTCAAACTCTAAGTCCCTTCACCTGACATCCGTATAGGACTTTTGGTGACTTTGGGTTGTCTTAACCTTATCTCGAATTACCTTTTCCTTCTCGATAGCTTGGTGAACCAAATCCGGGCCAAACATTTCTACTTCACCAACCTCGAACCACCCAATATGAGACCTATACCACCTACTGTACAATGCCTCAAATGGTGCCATACCAATACTGGAATTGTAACTATTATTTTAAGCAAATTCATTCAATGACAAATGGTCGAACCAACTACCACCATAATCAATCACACAAGGTTGCAACATATCCTCTAAAGTCTGAATGGCCCTTTCAGCTTGCCCATTCAACTGTAGGTAAAAATTCATACTAAGACTCTTTTTAGTCCCAAACAATGCTGAAAAGAGTGCCAAAAATACGATGACAACTGAGTGCCACAATCTAAAATAATCGGGACAAGCACACCATGAAACCTTACAATTTCTTGAGTGTATAACTTTGGTTAATCCTCAGTGGAATAAGTAGTCCTAACAGGAAAAAAGTGAGCGGACTTGGTCATCCTATCCACAATGACTCAAATAGAGTCACATTGATTCTACAATCGTGGAAGGCCGATAAAAAAATCCATAGTTATTATCTCTAATTTACACATCGGTAATTCAATTTACTGAAGTAGCCCATCGGGCATCAAGTGCTCAAACTTCACTTGTTGACATACCATACACGTAGCCATAAAGTCGGCCACATCCCGTTTCATGTTATTCCACTAATACATCTACTTATGATCATGATACATATTTATTAACTTGGATAAACCATATATCACGACTCATGGGGCTTGGACAAAATCCTTCCTCGCAATCCATTCACTTCAGGAACACACAACCTTCCTTGGTACCTCATGATACTATCTCCACTGATCTTGAAGGGCATTACTTTTTTCTTACCCACATTATCCTTGTTCTTTATCAATAGAGGATATAATACTTATTTCTCCTTTATTTTTGAACCAAGAGATGACTGTTCCACCTGTTGCACAAACACACCACCATCCTTGGAGTCGACGAGATAAACTCCAAGGATAGCCAAA
Organism: Capsicum annuum; assembly: GCF_002878395.1. NCBI lineage: Eukaryota > Viridiplantae > Streptophyta > Magnoliopsida > Solanales > Solanaceae > Capsicum > Capsicum annuum. The sequence continues at coordinate 127,008,056 of NC_061120.1, forward strand.
TGGTGAATATCCTTCACCAATTCCCACTTATCCTGATCCACATGTGACAAGATACCTATGGAAAACCTGCTAAGAGCATCAACAACAACGTTAGCTTTACCTGTTTGGTAGTGAAGGCTCATATTATAGACTTTCAGCAACTCAAGGCACCTTTTTTGCCTTAGATTAAGCTCCCTCTGGGTGAAAACATACTTTAGGCTCTTCTGATCGGAAAAGATATCAACATGCACCCCATATAAATAGTGATGTCACATTTTCAATGTGAACACCACGGCTAATAACTCCAAGTCATAAGTCGGATAGTTCCTCTCATAAACCTTTAACTATTTAGAGGCATAGGCAACTAACTTTCCATGATGTATCAACACACAACCCAAACCAATCCAAGATGCATCAAAATAAACCACAAATCCCTTCCGCCCTTAAGTAGAGTCAAGACTAGAGCTGAAGTCAACTTATCTTTTAGTTTCTTAATAGTAACTTCACAAACATCACACCATAAGAACTTCACTTTGTTTTGAGTTAATTCGATCAAGGGTGGAGAAATAGAAGAAAAACTTTCCACGAACCTCCTATAATAACATGATAGACCCATGAACTTCGAAATTATTTGGAGTTGTGGGTTTAGGCCACTTCTTAACCATATCCACCTTTGAGGTTTCACTATAATCCCCTCACTAGACACAATATGAACCAGAAAAGTTATGACATTTAACCAAAATTCACATTTAGAGAACTTAGCATACAACTGATGATCGTTCACGGTCTGCAACATAAGGCGGAGGTAATCTGCATGATCCTCCTCATTCTTAGAGTACACTAAGATATCATAAATGAAGACAATGATAAGAAAATCTAGAAACCAATGAAAGAATCTATTCATCAAATCCATGAATACCGCGGGGGTATTGGTCAACCTAAAAGACATAACCAAGAACACAAAGTGCCCATACTTAGTATGGAAAGACGTCTTAGAGATATCCACCTCCCTAATCTTTAACTAATGATACCGAAATTGAAGATCGATCTTATGAATCTAATTAAAAAGATCATCTATCTTCAAAAAAGAATACTTATTCTTTACCATCACCATATTCAATTATGGATAATCAATACACATTTGAAGGGAACTATCCTTCTTTCACCTGAAAATACCGGTGCACCCTATGGGGATACTCTAGAATAGATGAAACCCTTGTCTAAAAGGTCTTTAATTGATCCTTAAGCTCCTTTAACTCATCTAAAGACATTCTATATTGGGGAATAGAAATAGGATGAGTGTCTGGAACAAGATCAATACCAAAATCAATATTCCTATTGAGAGGGACACAAAGAACGTCATCGGGGAAGACCTCAGGAAACTTATTCACCATAAGGACAGAATGGAAAGAAGGACCCTCCAAGTTTGAATCTTTAACCTGAACTAAATGATAGAGACACCTCTTGGAGATTAACCTTTAAGCTTTAAGATATGATATAAACTTCCCCTTAGGAGATAGGGAACCATACTCCCACTCAATAATTAGCCATTAGGGAATTTAAATACGACCTTACTGGTCTTGATAATTTAGGAAAGGATAGCACGAGTGCAATCACTCTATTCCTAGAATAACATATAAATCAACCATGTGTAACTCTATCAAGTCCACTAGAGTTTCTTTACTACCAATAAATACCACAAACCCTTTATAGACTCTTCTGATAGCCAAAGAGTCTCTTACTAGGGTAGAAATAGAAAAGGAGTCCGACAGATACTTAAGACTAAAACCAAAATGCATAGCTACAAATAGGGTCACATAAGAGAGAGAGGACCCCAAATCAAGTAAACAATACACATTCTAGGAAAAGAGTTTCAACATACCAATAATAATATCCGAAGATACCACAGACTCCTAATGAGTAGTGAGAGCATAAAGGCGGTTCTAACCAGTGTCGAAGCCAGAAGTGGCACCCTTCGGTGCAGTAAATGATAAAGAGGTAATAAGAACCTTGTTTTCCCAAAAAAAAAACTCTAGAGGGAAAATCACGCTACATATGACCAATCTGACCACACGTAAAACATGGGTTCCTCCCCTTCTTACACTGACCATAATGATGATGACTACAGAATCTACAAAGTGGGTAGAATGGTGCAGACTAGGCCGTTCTGACCTGAGAATGAGCAACTTATGCCCTAGAAGCATTACCACCCTAAAAATATTTGTCTTCTAATTACTCCAGGTAGGGAGCACTAGCCATTGAATAAGAGTTATGACTCCCCCAACTCTTTCTCTTAGGCTACTTCCTACTCAGCTGTTGGCCCCTGCTGTATTTTGAAAACCGAGACCTCCTACTTTGACTCTCACTAATATTAGCCTTTTTTTCATTTTTTTAACTTATTGCTTATAGACAACAAATCTAGAGATGTCTATGTCCTTGATCAACAAGATATCCTTACTCTCAAGGATCAACTCATGAGACAATCTCAAAGCAAAGCCTTTATATTAGATACCAATTTAGGAGAATACCGAGACAACTGATGGAGTTTCAAGGCATACACCTTGACTATCATTCTCCCTTACTTCAAGTTAAAAAATTCTTCTACTTTAGCTTCTTTCAACTCCTAAAGAAAGAAGCAATTTAGAAATACACTAGAGAAATTATCCCACATATAAAAAAAAGCATCCTTATCTCTTGACTATTTCCACTCTTAGTACCATTGGTACACACGCCTTTTAATTAGTAGGTAGCAAACTCTACACCCTCAATCTACAAAGCATACATAACCTAGAAAATCTTCTCAATCTCATCAATGAAGCTTTAAGGATCCTTCTCAAACCTCGTACCTACAAATATCAAAGGATGTAACCTTATAAATTGGTCAAATCTAGTAGCCTCAGATGAACCCATGGCAGTACCAGCAGAACCAAATTGTTGCTACTAAGATGTCACTAACTGAGACCACAGTGTAATAGAGTGACAAACTCAGCATTAGTAACCTCCTCGGGAGGTAACTGAGTATGAGTGTCACTTTCAGGAGTAGGATTAGTGGGGGATAGGTGGAACCCTTTAAGTACAGTCAAATGCAGTGACCCTTAATCGGGTCTAGACCCTAGAAGTTGGACAAGCTCTATCTACATTGTCGTAAGATGGGGCAGAAGAGATTGTATAAATATCAAACCTTCTTGGAGGCATGATATGAAAGATGAGAAGATAGATATCGATAGAATCCAATACCTTAGATTCTATAGCTAAAAAATATGATAAGAAAGAGAGACATTCCTAAATGTCTCATAGCCTCTCTCTTATAAGTGTGGCATACTACACACCCATAAAAGAGACTCTACTTGACATGACTTTGTAGGTACCTAATTGACCATGAACCTTACCTCTTATACAAACTTTGTCATAATCCAAACCAGGGCCTAGCCATGATGGGCACCTTAAGTTCTACGTGGATCAGAGATAAGCCCCTTCACCTAACCTAAGTAACATATAAACCACAAGTGTTAGATGAATTCCAAACATATAATAATATAGAGAAATATAAGACTAACAACAACTCAAGAAATGTCTAAACCATTCATCACCACCACACACTAAGCCATCACACCCAAGTCCAAAAAAATCCACAAAGCCTCTAAAACCCAAAGTCAATATAATATCGAGACATTCCCCCAATAATAGCCAAAATCAAAGTCAAACAAAGTCTATGACATACAGTAAAAAGACCATGAAATGAATACCTTCTGAACTATTGAATCTCACCACTTCAATGTTAACTCATGAGCCACTCGGATACCTAATCACTGCAAAGAAAAAGAAGAAAAAGATCCAATCCCTATATCATGTCGGATATAGTGTTTGAAGATGATTAGTAGTTGGAACGCTAGCATGTAACTCAAGGATAAAGGAACAAAATATTGCCATCAATAAAACCAAGTCAAATCATCATATTCAATCACATGTATAGATACTTATATATATATTGTGTTGAGATAGGGAATAAGGCTTAGTGTGAACTTTGAAAATAATAACCTGAGATGTGTAGCATAACCATCATATAATAAGGTACCCATGGGCTATATGGGCCAAGCTCTCCCTTATATAAAAAGGTTCCAGTATGTGTAGCCTCAAACCACCCTTCATAATATAGGTAATGTATCATAAATACATATAATATAGGGGACTCGAGTCTCCTATTAATATATTTATTTATGGGAATTGAACCTTTCGATCATATAGACACCCACACCGGCTAGGATGGTGTAATAGTCATGCTTTTTCTTAGCTCAAAAATCATCTCAAGGATGTTATAACTTTCTTTGAAATAAGAACTCATTCTTATACATGTGGTATTTCTATAATTTTCACTTTTTATCACGTAGGAAATTGAATAAGATTTCCATCAATATATAATTCGCCCAAATCCAACACTCGGGCGAAGAGTTAGAACTTTTTTAGTGAGACAGTGTTTGACCTGAGCCTTCAGTGCATCACGGAGATAGCTCGATTGACAATTGTCAATTTCCAATGTTGCTCCTCGATACTAATATGTCGATTCAAACTTCTAGGTCATAGACAAGGTGGCAACATGATAACTCCGGATTGCACTATCGTGTAGTTTCCCAATTGTCAATTTCTAGTGACATGATGCAATAACGCCGCATTGCGCCAAGGGCCCAATTTAGGAAATTTTATGGAAAATTAAATTACGTGTATAGGATTAAAAAGTTCAATTTTACCCCCTATATAAGCTTCCAAACATGGGATTTAACCCTTATTCATCCTAAATATTGATGTTTTTCTCAAATACTCTTAAGAATTCAAGCTAGGGTTTTCATAGAAGGTCCAATTTCAAGAAGGTTTCACCGTAAATCTTCACGAAATCATGAACTAAGGTATGCATAGTATTCACTTATGGACTCCTTTCATTCATTAAGTCCAAGAATCCTTTTTAACTACAAGTTATGGATTTTCTTCATATGTTCATGCTTTGTATGTTCTCTTTTATGTTGATAAATGAGGAATTGATTTCTATTCCATAATTTGATGATAAATTCCATGTGGGTTGATTAATATAGATAAAGATTTATGAAATCTCATGACTAAAACCTTGTACGATGGAATTAGAATTAAAGCATGATGTTTAATTATTGTATAATGTGCTTTACATGTACTATGCCTACAGTATGTTTGACTAAATGCCTAGATGAAGGAAAATTGTCTAACTAGCATGATATTATAAAATCCCTATGTATGTACAAGTTTATGCCTATTACATGTTTGATGAAAAGATCCTATGGATGTAGTATGTATTATGATGTTAGTCAAGTCTTCAAGTAAATCATGTTATGTCAGTTTCCTTCTATCAGTCCTGGGAGCACTTGTACCCAAAATTTTATCTGTGTGCCTGGATCCATGTCATGTTTTTCATGATACTCTCAGTCAAGCTATGAACTCTTAGACCTCAGATAGTCTTATAACTCAGGAAAAATATCCATGATCTCATGATTCAGTTAGTTGTTAGATATCAGTAGTATTCCATCAGTCACAGAAATTTAGTAACTTAGTCTATGCTTAGTTCAGTTCAGTAAATCATGTTTAGTATCCATTAAGATGGGAGTAGGAATTAGCACTGAATGAATCCAAGAATAGGGACTCACTTATTATACGAGGGTGTGATTCATAGAAGCAATTCTTGTGTTCTAGAACTATGTAGCCAACATAGGTTAAGACATCATAGCCTGCTATATGAGGGTAGATGAGGTATCTTAACCTATTATGAGAGGGTTCCCACCGTTCTCGCTAGAGTTACCTGTTATTCGAGGGTTAATCACATGTTGTCCTTACTAGTGGCGTGGTATTGACACCCTTCTATTCAGGGCATAGATTGGACCCCAGTTCAACTATTATAGCACTTTTGGGGCATGTCGGTGAGATACTACTTCCCACAATTTCATGTTACAAAACTAGGACTTTCAGATACAGTTAATCAGTCTCCGAAATAAAACTCAGATAGTTTTTCAGATTTTAGGATAGTCAAGTATAGTCAACTTAGTTACAGTACAGAACTCAGATAGTTTCATCAGATTTAGGACTGTCAGCTATAGTCACCCATGTTATCAGTTATACTCAGATAAAGTCATGGATGTTATCATTTATGTCATATTATCAGTCTTCAGATTCAGTAATCATGATATCATGTTGTCAGTAATGATTACGTAATTATGTATGTATTCTCACATTTATGTTAGACAGTTAGATAGCATTAGCATTCATGTGAACCCTTGCATTTAGCCTACCTCATATGTATACTCGGTATATATGTACTGACGTATTTGCGCTATAGTTCTTTCATTTTATGTTACACCATAGATTCAGAGACACAGGTTTTAGATCAGCAGTAGATTTTAGTTTTAGCAGTCAGAGTAGAAGTGAGTCCTCATCCTTCGAGGACATAATAATTTTCTATTACCTTATTGATTAGCTTATTAGTTGTAGTTAGTTGGGGACAGGTCCCATCAACTCCTTATTCAGATTCTTCAGATAGTAGAGGCTTTCAGACTAAATACAGACTAGATACAGAATATCATGTTAAGACTTTAGTATTGTTAGTTTTGTTTTGAGTATTTTATTACCCCACATAGATGTTATATCATTTAGTTATGTTTAGTATTGAAACTTATGGACTTTTAGTGCATGTTTCCACATTATTAAGTTATCTTATGCAGTATATAGGTACATATATTATTCATAGGTTAGCTAGTGGTCCCTTGTGGTCATGAGCACCGTATAGCATTCTGGTTTAGAAAATTGGGTCGTTACAAACTAGGTATCAAAGACAAAGGTTCAATAGAGTCCTAGGAATTCTGAAAGACGTATCTAGTAGAGTCTTGTACATGGATGTGTTGTGCGCCACATTTGTGTGCAAGAGGCTATGAGATGTTTTAAGAACAGTTTCCCTTCTTTCAGTATTTATGTCATGCCTGTGAGCATAATCACAAGTTAGTCTCTCAGTATAATCTGCTTCTTCTCTTTATTTCAGAACATGCCTCCTAAGAGAAGAAACCAGTCAGCCCCTCAGCCTGAAGAACCTTTGGAAAATCATATTTCTCATATGGAGTTCAGAACCACATTTACCACTCTTGCTCAATCATTTGCTGGTCATAATAAACGGATAACAGTTATCCCGGCCAACCCTGTGGCCAACTCAGCCTAAGCTAGAATTTGGGACTTCACCCGAATGAATCCTCTAACCTTTTTCGGGTCTAAGGTAGATGAAGACCCTCAGGAATTCTCAGATCAAGTTTTGAAAGTGACAGATACCATGGGGGTGACTACTGTTCAGAGTGCTGAGCTAGCTGCATACCATTTGTAGGGTGTGGCTCATGCTTGGTTCAAACAGTTGAGGTCCAAAAGATTAGATGATGCAGGTCCTATAGAACGGGAGAAGTTTGTCCCTATATTCTTAGACAGATTTTTTCCCCAAGAGATTAAATAAGCCAAGGTGCTAGAGTTCACCAACCTTAGGTAGGGCAATATGATAGTGGAAGAGTATTCTTTTAAGTTTACTCAATTAGCCAGGTATTCCCCTCATGTGGCTGCCAACAGTAGATCCAAGATGAGTAAGTTCGCTTCAGGGGTGAACGACAGCATAGTTAATGAGTCCAGATCCGCCATGCTAAATAGTGACATGACCTTAGCTAAAATTATGACCCATGCTCAGCAAATAGAAGAGAAGAAAATTAAATAGAGGGAAAAGCAGAATAATAGAGCGAAGATAGGTTGTTTAAGCTTCGCTCATCCTAAATCAGAAGAAGGAAACCATTCTCAGTTTTATCCTAAGTCATCAATTTCAGTTCCCTCTACATCCAGTGTTCCAGTTCTTAACTTCAGAGAGGGTAACAAAGATATACTGCTAGGCTCTAAGACCCAGGGCAGTTTTAGTAGTGCCTGCACCTATTATCTTTGCCAGACTTGCAGTAAGCACCGTCAGGGTGTGTGTAGAGTAGGTAGTGGAATTTGTTTTGGTTGTGGCAAGCCAGGACATAGAGTTAGAGGCTATCCACAGCTAGTTCCTCAGGGTCAACAGAATCGCTCTTTAGCTCAGTTCGGTTGCCCAAATTAGTAGGGTGCCACTTCTACTGCTACTAGCGGGAAATGGCCAAATCTTCTCTATGCTCTTCAGACTCGACACGATCAGGAAATTTCTCCTGATGTAGTTAATCATACGTTACAGATCTTTCATGTGCATGTTTACGCTTTGCTAAATCTAGGAGCTTTCTTATCTTTTGTTACTCCTGATATAGTAGTTGATTTTGAAATCAGTCTCGAAATTTTAGCAGAGCCCTTCTCAATCTCTACCCTAGTGGGTAAAATCATCATAGCTCGGTGGGTATATAGGAACTGCCCAGTTATGATATTTTAGAAAGTCACTTCAGCAGACGTAGTCTAAATAGAGATGACTAATTTTAATATCATTCTCAGCATGGATTGGCTTTATTCCTGCTATGCCACAGTCAACTACAGAAATAGAATAGTTTAGTTTCAGTTCCTAAATAAACCTATCCTAGAGTGGAAGGGTAGGGTATCCGCTTTCAGTGGTCAGCTTGTTTCCTACCTTCGAGCAAGGAAATTGATATCGAAGGGATGTGTTTATCATCTAGTTTATGTTAAAGATTCCAGTTCCAAGGCTCCCAGTCTCGAATCAGTCCCAGTAGTGAATGCATATATTCAGATGTCTTTCCCAAAGATCTTCCAGGAATTCCTCCCAAAAGGGAAATATACTTTGGTATTGATCTTTTTTCAGACACTCAGCCTATCTCTATTATGCTATATAGAATGGCACCAGCAGAACTCAAGGAGCTGAAAGAACAGTTGAAGGATCTCTTAGATAAGGGGTTCATCAAACCCAGCATTTCCTTATGGGGCACACCAGTCTTATTCGTGCGCAAGAAAGACGGTTCACTCAGAATGTGTATAGATTACCGTCACTCAATAAGGTTACATTCAAGAATAAGTATCCTCTTCCCAAAATCGATGCCTTGTTTGACCAACTTCAGGGTGCTAGTTCTTTCTCTAAAATATACCTCAGATCCGGCTATCATCAGCTCAGATTTAGAGAATATGACATCCTAAAGATAGCTTTCCTTATGCGGTATGGTCACTTCAAATTTCTAGTCATGTCATTTGGTCTTGCCAACACGCCAGCCACTTTTATGGGCTTGATAAACCGTGTGTTCAAGAATTGCTTGGACATGTTTATCATAGTCTTCATAGATAATATTCTGTTCTATTCCCGCACAGAGTGTGATCATGCAGACCATCTCAGAATAGTACTCCAGACTCTAAAAAATTATTAGCTATTCACCAAATTCAGTAAGTGCAAATTTTGGCTAAGATCAGTAGCATTCCTTGGCCATATTATTTCTGGTGATGGCATAAGAGTAGATCCTTAAAATACCAAAGTGGTAAGGAACTGGCCCCGCCCTATCTCTCCATCAGATATCAGGAGTTTCTTAGGTTTGGCTGGCTATTGCAAATGGTTTATTGAAGGATTTTCTTCTATTGTATCCCCTATGTCTAGATTGACTCAAAATAAAGTCAAGTTTTAGTGGTCAAATCCATATGAGAAGAGTTTTTAAGAATTAAAGACTCGACTCACCTCAGCTCCAATTCTAGCATTACCAGATGGTTCAAATAGTTTTGTAGTATATTGTGATGCATATAGAGTGGGTTTAGGTTATGTCCTTATGAAACATGGTAAGGTCATAGCCTACACCTCCAAACAACTTAAACCTCATGAGAAGAATTATCCTACTCATCAACTTGAGTTAGCAGTCATAGTATTTGCCTTAAAGATTTGGTGGCATTATCTCTATGGATTTCATGTGGATGTATTCATAGATCATTAGAGCCTTTAGTATGTCTTTTCTCAAAAAGATCTCAATCTTCATCAGAGAAGGTGGTTAGAGCTATTACAAGATTATGACATGAGTGTTCTCTATCATCCAGGAAAGGCCGACGTACTGGTCAACGCTCTTAGTAGAATGTCCATGGGTAGTATTTCTCATGTTGATGATAGTAAGAAGAAGTTAGTCTAGGAAGTACACCAACTTGCCAGACTAGGCGTTCACTTAGTCGACTCTTTAGAGGGCGGTGTATGTGTTCAGAGTAGTTCATAATCATCTCTAGTTACCGAGGTGAAACAAAAGCAAGATAAGGATCCTAGCCTTGTCAAGCTAAAAGAGTCAGTTCAGAATTAGAAAATAGAGATTTTCTCCTAAGGGGGAGATAATTTCCTTCATTGTCAGGGTCTTCTCTGTGTTCTAGGTGTAGATGACATAAGGCAGTGAATTCTTGTAGAAGTGCATGGTGTATGTTACTCTATTAATCTAGGGGCCACTAATATGTACCGTAATTTATGGGAAATCTATTAGTGGAGAGGGATGAAAAAAAATGTTGCAGAGTTTATGGCTAAGTGCTCTACATGTCAGCAAGTTAAGATAGAGAATCAGAAGCCTAGTGGTCGTATGCAGGAGTTTAGTATTCCTACTTGGAAGTAGGAAGTTGTAAACATAGACTTCGTGATGGGTTTTCCTCAAAATTGTCCTCATCATGATTCAGTCTGGGTCAGTATAGACAGGATGACCAAATTAGCTCATTTCCTTCTGGTTCATACCTCTTATTTAGTAGAGTATTATGCCAAACTCTACATCAAAAGTTGGTCATATTGCACGGTGTTCTGTTACCTCTCATTTTTGGAAAGCATTCCAAAAGTTCCTTGGTACCCAAATTAATCTTAGTACAACCTTTCATACTCAAACAGATGGTCAATCAGAAAGGACCATTCAGATGTTAGAAGATATGCTAAGGGCGTGTGCAATTGATTTCAAGGAAAGTTGGGATGACCACTTGCCTTTGATTGCGTTTTCATACAACAAAAACTATCATTCCAGTATTCAGATGGCTCCATTTGAAGCTCTCTATGGTAAGAGATGTAGATCTCCGATTGGCTGGTTCAAAGTTAGTGAGGCCTCAGTCATAAGGCATGACTTGGTATTTGATACCTGAGGGAAAGTTCATTTGATCAGAGAAAGAGTCTGAGATGCTCAGAGCCAACAGAAGTCTTATGCAGATATTCGTAGAAAAGATCTCGAGGTTGAGATTAGTGATCATGACTACCTTAAGATCTCTTCTATGAAGGGAGTGAAGAGATTCGGAAGAAACGGAAAACTCAGTCCCCGATATGTCGATCCCTTTAAGATTCTTAGTCGTTTCGGTAAGGTAGCTTATGAGCTTAAATTTCCTTTAGATCTGGCCTTAGTTCATCCAGTCTTCCATGTCTCTTTGCTCAAGAAGTGTATAGGTGACCCATTAGTCATAGTCCCTATTCAGAGCATAGATGTTCAAAACAGCCTCTCTTATAAAGAGATTTCAGTTGAAATCTTAGACTATCAGACTCGTAGATTGAGGAACAAAGAAGTCCCTCTAGTTAAAGTTCTTTGGCAAAATCAATTCATCGAGGGAGCTACTTGGGAAACAAAAGCAAATATGCATACCAAGTATCCTCACCTCTTCCCCTCTACCTCAGATAAAGCTCAAGGTAATAGTTCTCCTTAAGCATACTCAGTTTCATGATCAGTGTTCATCACAAACTTGGGATTCAGTTTTATGTTCATGTTCCTAGTATAAACTTGGTATAAAGTACCATAAGATATTCAGTCATACATTTATATATTAGCTCAGTTATATAATTATATATCAACATGCATTCTCATTGTGATAAAACTTAGTTTTTCAGATCTTTCAATTATGCATTTATGAATCAGTTACGCATGCATCAGATATGCATGTTCAGTATGTTATATTCAGCTTGTCAGTAACATCTGTCATGAGATCATGTTCTAGTTATTCATGTTCAGCTCATTTTTTCTCCTCTTAGTCAGTCTCATTCAAGGACAAATGTTCTCAAGGGGGAGATATTGTAATACACGTGCTTTTTCTTAGATCAAAAATCTTCTCAAAGATGTTAGAACTTGATTTGAAATAATAATTCAATCTTATACACATGGTATTTTTATAATTTACATTTTCTATCATGTAGAAAATTGAATAAGCTTCCTATCGATATATAATTCACCCAAATCTGACACCCGGGTGAAGAGTTAGATCCTTTTTAGTCATACGGTGTTTAACCTGAGCCTTCAGCGCGTCACGGAGATAGCTCGAATGGCAATTGTCAATTTCCAGTGTTTCTCCATGATACTGGCGCATTGCGCCAAACTTATAGGTCATAGACAAGGTGGCAATGTGATAGATTTGTGTCGCGCCACCGTGCAGTTTTCCAATTGTCAATTTCCAGTGACACGAGGTGATAACGCCATGTCGCACCAAGGTCCCCATTTGGAAAATTTTATAGAAAATTAAATTATGTGTCCAGGGTTAAAAGGGTCAATTTTCCCCCCTTTATAAGCTTCCAAACACGTGATTTAACCCTTATTCATCCAAAATATTGATGTTTTTCTCAAATACTCTCAAGAACTCAAGCTAGGGTTTTCATAGAAGTTCCAATTTCAAGAAGGTTTCACCATCAATCTTCACGAAATCATGAACTAAGATATGCATAGTGTTCATTCATGGACTCCTTTCATCTATGAAATCCAATAATCCTTTTTAACTACAAGTTATGGATTTTCTTCATGTTTTCATGCTTTGTATGTTCTCTTTCATGTTGATAAATGAGGAATTGATGTCTATTCCATGATTTGATGATAAATTCTATGTGGGTTGATTAGTATAGATAAATATTTACGAAATCTCATGACTCAAACCTTGTATGATGAAATTGGAATTGAAGCATGATGTTTAATTGCTGTATAATATGCTTCATATGGACTATGCCTACAATATGTTTGATTAAATGCCTAAATGAAGGAAAATTATGTAAGTAGCATGATATCATGAAATCCCCATGTTTGTACAAGTTTATGTCTATTACATATTTGATGAAAGGCTCCTATAAATGTAGTATGTATTATGATGTTAGTTAAGTCTTCAAGTAAATCATGCTATGTCAGCTTCCTTCTATCGAGTCCTGGAGGTACTTGTACCCAAAATATTAGTTGTGTGCCTAGAGCTATGTCATGTTTTTCATGATACTCTCAGTCAAGCTGTGAACTCTTAGACTTCTGATATTCTTATGACTCAGGAAAAATCTCCATGATCTAATGACTCGGTCAGTTGTCATATATCAGTAGTATATATCAGTAGTATTCCGTGAGCCATAGAAATTCAGTAACTTAGTCCATGCTCAGTTTATTTCAATAAATCATGTTCAGTTTCCATTCAGATGGGAGTAGGAATTAGCATCGAATAAACCCAAGGAAGGGGACTCACCAATTATACGAGGGTATGATTCATAGAAGCAATCCTTGTGCTCCAGAATAATGTAGCCAGCATAGGTTGAGACATCGTACCCTACTATATGAGGGTAGATGAGGTATCTTAACCTATTATGTGAGGGTTTCTACCATTCTCGCTAGAATTACCTGTTCTATGAGGGTTTTATCACATGTTGTCTTTACCAGTGGTGTGGTATTGACACCCTTCCAACCAGGGCATAGATTAGACCCTAGTTCAGTTATTATAGCACGTTTGGGGCATGTCGGTTAGATACTACTTCCTATAGTTTCACGTTATAAAATTAAGACTGTCAGATACAGTCAATCTGTCTCAGTAATAGAACTCAATAGTTCTTTAGATTTTAGGACTGTCAGATGCAGTCAACTCAGCTACAGTACGGAACTCAGATAGTTCCATTAGATTCAGGACTGTCAGCTACAGTCATCCATGTTATCAATTATACTTATATACAGTTATTCATGTTATCAGTCATATCATATTATTAGTATTAAGATTCAGTAATTACGATATGATATTGTCAGTTATAGTTACATAATTATGTATGCATTCTCACGTTCATGTTAGACAGTCAGCTAGCATTAGCATGCATATGAACCTTTGCATTTAGCCTACCTCACATGTATACTCAGTTCATATGTACTGATGCATTCATGCTATGGTTCTTTCTTTTTATGTTACACCATACGTTCAAAGATATGAGTTCTAGATCAGTAGTAGATTCCAGTTTCAGTGATTAGCTTATTAGTTGGAGTTAGTTGGGGATATGTCTCATCAACTATTTATTCATGTTCTCCAGATAGTAGAGGCTTTCAAACTAGATGTAGACTAGATACAGACTATCATGTTCAGACTTCAGTATTTTCAATTTTGTTTTAGGTATTTTATTACCCCCACACAGATGTTATATCATTCAATTATGTTCAGTATTAAAACTTATGGCCTTTCAGTGCATGTTTCCACATTATTAAGTTATCATATGCAGTATATAGGTACAAATATCAGTCATGGGTTAGCTTGTGGTCCCTCGAGGTCATGAGCACCGTGTAGCATTTTTGTTCAGCAAATCAGGTTGTTACAAGTAGTTTCCAGTGTAAGTCCTTCGTACTCTACTTTTAAGGCCCAAATATATATATCAATTTAAATCCCATTTAAAACATCATTTACACATACACACAACCATTAGTCTAATAACTTATAAAAGGTATCCCATTAGTATTTTCATACCAACCCAACTTGAGAGCGTACAATATGCAATAACCATTATCATTCAATATTTGGGACTCAAACCCATAGTCTATACAAAGACCTCAATTCAATTCAAAATTAAAACGTCCTGGGTTTTGAGCCTTAGAAAATTTCCTAGAAATCTATTCTTTGGACCCAATATGACTCATGGGTATGAGCAGTAAGCTGGGGTACGAGTGGTATGGTCTTTTCATATGCTGACCAGTATTAGTTGTTGGGATGGTTTGGGACACTGGAATAGGTATGACATAGGGGTATAAGTCATAGGGCTTGGTACGATTCATATCAAGGACTCATATGATGGGCAGTGTTTGATCCTCTTGGTATTTTATTCTACCTGGGTTACGCGTCATGAGTATAGATCGTTAGTTGTGACTATGACTTAGTTAGATGAGTTGTATACTAGATTTTATTTGATTTAAGGGTTGAGGCTTAGATACGAGTGGTGGATACCGATCGTATAAGGGGGTATGACTCCTATTGGTCAGTCGTATCCATGTGATGGGTTTTTAAGGGATTTAAGTAGGGGTATTCTGGATATTTCCCTAATTATCCTAATTAGCAAACATGACTTCTAATACACGAAGGAGGTTATTTACCCTATTATTCTATTCATTAACACTTATAAACTATTCCAAAACATCTCATAATTCACTCAAGAGTATTTGGGGTAAGAAGGTTAGGGTTTCATTTTATGAATTACTTTGGGGCTTGTCTTGGTGATTTCTTTCCATTAATTCTTCGGTATAAGGTCTGTTTCTCTTCCCTCATTGTAATTTCAACTAATGACATGGTTTATATGATTGATTTCATGGTTTTACTATTTCATGAGTATGGTTTTCAACTATTATTTGGGACCTTTTATATTAAATGTTTGGTTATGGTTTCCTATGGTTTAATTATGCTTTTTATATGCATTAATGGAGGTTTTAGACAATTGGATTACATGGTAATGGTTTAATGGTCTTTGGAATTGGTTTTGGTTATATTATACCCCCAAGGTTCTTGATGAAATGCTTATAAAGATATGTTCATTACATTGACTTCTTTTAATAGAACTTTTGGATATTTTAAACTTGGTAAAGAAACTATACATGGTCTAAACGGTTTGAAAATGCTAGAGGCTAAATGGTTAAGCTTGTTGAGAACATGGAAGTCTCCCAAGTGGATTTACTATGGAAATTTGAAGGGCACTTATGGTCTCCTAACCTAAATATTTTGGCTATTGATATTATGTACAAGTAATGGGGTTGTATGACAATACCACTAATATTGGCCTTTGTTAATAAATGGTAAATAGATGATTCGAGATGGTTTTAATTAGGCATTAAAGGTTGGGAGTGTAGCTAAGTCATGGAAGGTGGTGGTCCCGGAGGGACCAAAACTAGAAACTCATATTTGCTGATATGATGGGTCTTCAATAGACAAGTACGAGTGTCTCATTTTATATTGGAGTGATGTACTAGTCATCCCTTAGAATATTCCTTGTTCGTGCGGCTACATGCACTGAGGCCCTTTTAGATGGGGAAGATGTACCTATATGGCCCGTGGGTAGTTAGGACAACAAAGTTACACCACCCAGGTAAAGGTTTTAAATGCATGATAAGCTCGATTCCCTTTCTCGGCACTAATATATGTACAGATGTATGCATTTTGGATAGTTTTACTTGGTTTTATGACTGGCATTATTTTTTTCTTATCTGACATTCATGCTAGTGGTCATGCACTAACTCCATTACTGGTAGTTGCATACCCATACTATGTAGGAACCAGCCATTCTAATTGTTCTGTTTAGCACGCAAATTCGACATCAATATTTGGATTGAAGTTATAAGCTTGCTTTTTATCGGAAGGCATTATTTCATATTATGAATTTCTTTTGACACATTTATTTTACTTTGGATATTGGTTTTGGCTATGATTGGGGACATATCCCAATCAGATCTATTTATTAATTTGGATGAAGGCTTTGTGGTACTTCTGGGGGTTGGTGTGGGCGGTATCGATATTGGTTTCGGCCTTGTCATTGGAATAAGCTGGTGGGATGACATCATTAGAAGATATTGTTGGTTGTTCCATAACATTACATTTTGGGATTGATTTTCATATTATGTTTAGGTATTCCCTTTTGTTTTATGTTTTAGTTTGGTGTGGATGGCCGGGTGTTGCGGTATGGTCTGACTCAATTGGGTCAGTAACAGATATGACCCTATCTTAGAGTCTTAATAAGAACAATAATGCTAGTTTGTTATATATTAAAAATTTAGCCCATCTAAGGCTAGACATAAGTGGTTGGTTTAGGTATTAGGGGGCGGTCTTCGGTCCTGGTTGGACTTGAGATGCCTATTACAACAAGGCCTAAGGCTAGGTCAGGACGAGTTGGTATAAGAGCCTAGGTTCATGGTCAACTGGAAAGTCTAGAAGGCCTTATCTAGTAGAGTCTCTTGTAGGAGTGTGAAGTGTGCCACACTCATAAGGGAGAGGCTGCAAGACATTTAGGAATATTTCACTTTCTTGGTATTATATCTTCAAGCTTGAGTTCTCAATCCTAGAAGATCCTCTAATCCTTGTTTGTTCATCTTTCAGATCATGTCTCCTAGATCAGAAACATAAGGAAATTCTTCCATCCTATCTGGGGATAATTCTAAAGGGGTACATTTTATGTCTTGAGTACATCTTCGATCTCATGGTCCTATTCCTGGTAGTGCTAAAGTTCCTTCTTTTCTGGCTAGTTCTCCTCAGGTCCCTCAGGGCAACGTACCGGACGTAGAATTTCATCAACCTATTTATGTCATTATCCAATTGGTTTCTTCTTAGGATGAAAGGGGTGCAACTGGTGCTTTATTTACTGAGGCCACAAGGGTTGGTCAATTTATGTAGATGGGTCCTCTAACTTTTACTGAGGTGAAGGTAGAGGGGGATGCGCAGGGCTTCTTTGATTAAATAGAAAAGATCTTTCAGGTAATGCAGGCATCTAATGTAGAGGGGTTAACTTTACAGGTTATTAGCTCAAGGATGTTTCTTATCAGTGGTATGAGGAGTGGGACAGGGATAGAGGTGATATGGAAGAGAATGAATTGTGGGAAGCCTTTTCTAGTGCCTTCATGGATCGATTCTTTCCTTGAGAGTTGAGGGAAGAACAGTTGGAGGAATTTGTGAACCTGAGGCAGGGGAGGATGTCAGTAAAGGAATATACTTTGAAGTTCCATCAGTTTTCAAGGTATGCTCCTGACTTGGTTGCTGATATGAGGTCGAGAATGAGGAAGTTCACTTCTGGGTTGAATAGAGATTGGATTCTGGAGAGCAAGACTGCCTTGTTGATTAAAGATATGGACATCTTAAGGTTTGACTGTTCATATGCAGCAAGTTGAGGATGTAAAGAGAAAGTAGGTGGAGTTTGGTGATAGACAAGGAAAGAGAAGTGGGTTTTCTATTTTAGGAGGTGCTTCATCTCTGAGAGGTAGAGATGGTGGTAAGTGAAAAAAAAAAGTGGGGGAGTTTGAGCTTGTTTTTTTCTAGTGCTTCATATCAGTTGGGAAATAGGAGTCATCAAGTTGGTGATAATTCTTGGGCACAGATTTCCTAATCTAAGGCAAACACAGGTCAGTCAGTCTCTTCGTATTCTCTTTGTCTATTCTGTGGTCGTCCTTATCAGGGTTATTGCGAGGAAGAAAGGGACAAGTGCTTCAAGTGTGTCTAGGTAGGCCATTGAGTCAGGGATTGTTCGATCAATGAGATTTCTATGTGGACGAATAAAATTCCTGTGGCGTCATCTTCTGCTCATACATCTGGTGGGTTTGTATCTGCTTCTGCAACTGCTCCTAGTTCTAGTGTTAGTCAGAATCGGTTGTATGCTTTGGCATCCCGATAGGAATCTGAGGCATCACCTAATGTGGTTACTAGTACGTTACTTCTTTTCTCTCATGATATATATTGTTTAATTGATCAAGGGTCTACTCTTTCTTATGTAACTCCATATGTGGCTATGTCTTTTGGTTTTGATCCTAAAGTTATTTCAGATCATTTTTCTATTTCTACCCCAGTAGGTAACTCTGTTATTGCTAAGAGTATATATATATATATATATATATATATATATATATATATATATATAAACTACCCCCTATTCGTCACACGATGCTTAGGACCATAAGTAATCCCAAGCTAACCCTTGTATACTGGCATAATATTTAGCAACTGATTTAAATATATATAAAATAACTAAGTTTACTGTGTGGAAACATAATCATGATGAAATCTGGGGAAAATACAATACTGATACATTTTTTCATTCTGATAAAGCTGAAAAGAGGAACTGAAATTACATGACTGACTCTGACTGACATCTATAAAGCCTCTACTATACTGACTATAGCTAGGTGGGATGCGACTCCAACTAACACTAATCAATACATATGATTAAGAAAGTAAAGTACATAAATAACATCTAATTGAAGTCCCCTAAGTAGGAGGACTCATCATCTGTTTGCTGGAATCTGCAACTGTCTGATCGTGATAGATGGACTACAACTACTGGTACCTACATTATTAAATAATGTAGCACATAGACATATATGTGGATCAGTACTTTGGGAATATACTGAGCATGTGGGGCTGAATTCATAAGTAAAGCAATAATGCAACAATTCAAATAAAAATTCAAAACTGCATACTAAATGTGGTGACTCAGCATGGTTTGAATAATCAAAACTGACAAATTATAAGTCATGAATAATAAAGCATAAAAGAAATTCTTCTAAGCCACAACACTTAGTTCTAATAAAACTGCACTCTGATTCTGTTTTTCAAATCATGCGGGCTAAGTGAAAAGGGCTCACCTTTATCAATCTTAAAACTAAAAGCTAAAATCTGATAACTGAAGTCTTAGGTAAGATATTATTTGAGTAAATTTGTGAGCCATTACACTTAGTTTTCTCAAAACTGTTCTGACAATGTTTTAGGATTTAGGGACTTTGAAAGGTTCTTCCAACAGGCATACACCATGTGAGCTATCATGGAGTCCAACGTCTCTTAACTACATCGGTAGAGTTATTCTACCCTTGCCATCAAAATAGAACCTAGCTAGAGTGATCACTAACTTAGCCCACTATGGGCACTTAAAACTATAGTGGCTTGTAGTCTGGGCCATGAGACCTTGGAAACATACCCAACTTGATGGTAAATACTACTCCTATTCTTTCACTAAGAACTTTAGGAAATCCACCTTAAAATAGCACAAGGGTTTGTAATGTAAACCAATTATGCTTCTCTTTCTTTAAATCTCAAACTATATGAACAATGTGGATATCTTGTCTTAGTTTATGATCAAAAGATCAATTTCTTTCTTAAATCTTGTCAACCAACATATAAAAGAGGCTTAAAATCATTATCTTCTTGAAACATCAATACTTAGATTTAGGGCTTTAAACCCATGCTTTAAACTCATGTCTATTCATAGCAAAATGTCATTCTCAATATACTTATTAAAATACTTCAACAACATCAAGATAATGAAATCAAGAATCAGAATATCATTCTTAAAACTCAATTGGAAATCTGAAAAATATTATCACACGCATAAAAATATGAAAATAGACATGCAATTCAACATTTAAATCACTTGTAACATCATAATCTCCAAATAATGATGATTGGGTATGAACCCTAATTTGAAAAATATGAAATCTTAAATAAAGATCAAGTTTTTACAACAAGGATGAAAGGATTATCCTTGTTCATAACTCCACATACCTTATTTGATTAATTGAATGTAGAAGCTTAAACTTTAAGTTTCTAATGATGTTTTTTTTAAGCTTCTTCTTGAAGTTCTTGAACCGGTAACTTGAATTCTTGGTTATCTAGAAAAAGAAACTGTGAAAACTTGGATTTCTTGAAGTTAAAGTTGAAGCACTAGGGTTTTCTTGGAGAGAAATTTGGTAAGGAATGAGTGTAATATGCTTAGAATAGGGTTAAATCTTCTGTTTTCACGATTTGGGGTGGGGAAAAATGACTCAATTACCCTTTCGGGGATTAAAGTAGCAACTGGATTGACATTTAAGGCTTCACCACGATGAGGCAAGTCCCTCATCACTATACTCACTGCGACGCGGTGCAATCGAGGTGAGTCATTGGAAAATGACAATTTTTATTTTGCATTCCACCACGATGTGCCAAGTCAGCCATCGCTATAGCCACCGCGATGCGGTGGAATCGCAGTGGGCTACTATTTTAGGAAATCCAATAGGGTCCAATCCTTGTCCGAAAAATCCAAAACTCACCCGAGACATGCTTCTTACACCCCTGAACATTAATTACATCAAAACCATCATCTCAGAGCCCAAAAGGTCAACTTAAAATTCCTCGAAGTTAGAAGGTCTTATGAAACTTAAAATTCCTCGAAGTTAGAAGGTCTTATGAATGTCTAAGTCCTAAAAACTTTGTGAAAAATTCAAGATTTAAACCCCTTAAGTTTGGAACTAAGAGCTTAAAAAATCTAGGATTAGTACGGGGTATTACAATATCTCCCCCTTGGGAACATTAGTCCTCGAATGAGAGTGGTTAGACTAAGAGTACTGTACTAAGGTAACTGAGATCATTTACTGAACATCTATAACTTGGAACATGAGTGCATAAATGAGTCTGAAACATGATACATGAATTGAATATCATGACTGAGCCGATTTCTTGAATACATGCATTGACATGAGAATGGTTATAACGCTGAGATAGAAATGAGAGAGTCAACTTATGAGTAACCATTACTTTAGGCTGAATCTAATTTTGTGAGGAGGATGAGAGGTTTAGGACATGAAAACTCGAGGTATTACCACATCTCCCCCTTGGGATCGTTCTTCCCCCGAATGATACTGACATGCCTGAAATACTAAGGAAAGACTGAGATGGCACACAAGACACTTATAGACTGAATCATGACTGAATATCTTAATCTAAAATTGATGCATGATGCATGAACTAAGCTGAATTCATAATTTGCATGAATGTGAACATTTTACCTTATGGAATGTCCTTACTCATGAAACTTTGGGTAGTAAGACTAAACAGAAAGTTAAAAATCTATAGGAGCTTATCTATTTGATTGCTAAACTAGATCTCAGGTTCTATGAACCTGGCCATACTGATACTCAAATGGAGTATTCTCCAACAATCTTATAAGAAATTCTTTTAATATTATGGAGCAAAGAATTTTGGGCTTAATCTAAAAAAACATCAGTCTAAGGAAACACAACATTGATACAACTCTATACCATGGAACATAAACATATGAATCGTAAGCTAGGATAGAATTACTAGGCCTTAGGAAATGTAACTTCTTACCTTCAAGCTTAGAAACACTTCTCAAATACTCCCTCAACTGTACCATTCCCCTTAAATACCATACTCATTTGATTCAACTTAAAATTCTCACATGGGCATTGACAAATCCATCTACTAAACTGTAGACTGAAATAAATTCTCTTAACATGATCAAGTCTAACTAAAAATCACAAGGTACAATAGGCTACACCATAATACTAGTCTAAACTACATGATTCAATCATCTATGCCTCTTCTAGAGCTCACACCCTAAGACTAACAAGCCTTACCACTTCAATGACTAACTTTGAATGCTTACTATGGATTCACTAGCGGATATTGCATTCCTCCACTTATATCCCAACATAATATTCAAGCCTATCTTCATAACCACATATGTACTTCTAAACACACCCCCATAAAAATATCTTTCTAATATTTTGTAATACCTCTATCAATACCAACTTCCATGCACTATTCCTAGGAAGACATGCATATTCCCAATTAACTAAGACATACACCAAAATCTTAACCTCAACATTCCTTCAAACCTATAGACATACATAAAAAAAAGCTTACAGTAATCTTTCCCAACATGAAACATTTAGGCTCTCCCATCTATACATAAATTATTCATCATCACTATCTTGACCTAAGAAAAGGTCACTAAAAGGTTAGAACATGAGGACTTAAAACATGAAGGGATACTATACATAACTGAAACTTTACTGATGCCTGAGAAACAGAGTATCGATATAATGGATTCATCAAAGAGGTCTAAATTGAGGGAATGCATGACATTAATAGAATTTCACTAGGATCATGAGTTTATGAAAACTGATCATAATCTGAAACATGAGTTCATACTTAGCATAAGCTATTCAACATAAGACTTGATTTCATAGATTTATGGGAGATGACTCGAATCATAGAGTCAAGTTGTTACTTATTTGCTAGAATCTGAGAATGAACTTGAGTACGTACGAAGTGTAGAAGCATTGGCCTTTTTCATGGATTTCTCATGCAAGACATTGATTCAGTGCGATAATGACTGAAATCCAAGGAATACTCTAGAGAAAAAAAGAATACTATCTCATTGCAACTCTTATTAACATGTAACACAATCTAATTCTCAAACTTGATTTGGTTACTCACTCTACCATATCTCTCTTAGATCAAAGTTGACATTCTATGCTTATGGGTCTACTCCATATCCTCGAGACTAGGCCATAATTTTTTTTCTCTAACAGTCTACACATAAATGCTAAACTCACAATAATAAACTATATTTCAAACTTATTGACTTCATTCTTGAACAACCCTTTTTGTATACCATTCTTAACTTTCTAGCTTCAATAAGCATTATAAAAAACTTACACTCTCATTTGCAAACATATCTGCCTTACTAAACACCTAATCATAGCCTACCAAAATTATACTTCTATACTTATATTTTTCCCAAATCGTAAGAATTAAAATCATCCTTAAAAGACTCAACACCATCTATCTAAAACTCCTTAACTTATCTACTAAGAACACTATGTACTATATAACTAGCCTTCTTCCACTTAGAAACTCAAGGGTACTACTAACCACACACGATACTTAATAACCTTAGAAAATAATGCAACCCCACATCACCTTGGGCACACCTCTACATCCCAAATCAATAAACTTAAATTCTTGCATTCACTGTTTCAAGCATATTGATCCACCTCCATGTAACAAGCATCACTAAACAAGCAACCATTACATCCACCTTTAGGATCATCCACTATTCAATCTTAGTGTCAAGTGCTAGGCATGATTAAGAACCCAAACCCACATACTATTCTCACTTGGAAGCTATAAAATAAAACATCAAGAAACACTAGTCCACTAGAATTTCATAACAACAATAATTGATCATACTCATATGGCCTATATTATAATAATCCATTAACACATCCTTCTTCTACACATCATTACTTTTTACCCATCTATACACCTAAATTGCTATCATTGCTCTATAAGTTCCAACTAAGCTTATTTTTTTACAACCTCAAAGCAAGCCTAAATTAACAATACTAAACCACCTAATACCTTATTAATATCCTATAACTTTCAGACAAAACAAATATCATCAATAACTCCTTTCCTACTTCAAACAAACAATAATTCACCTTAACTAATAACTCCTTCTTTACCTTCTACTAAACTAGCACATAAGGATATATCACCTCGCTACTAACTTCATCGTATTGAAAAGATTATCTATATAATTCTAATCAATATCCATCATCATTATTCTTGTCACTACACTTCTATACTATACTCTCAACTATAAAAAGGTTCTACTACTTATGAATCATAACACTTTGGTTGCACTCTCCCTTAAATGCAAACTTTATTTAATAATCTTTATTCATAATCTCTCCTCTCATAAGCACTATCTGAATTGAAGGGTTAATGAGGAATCTAAATACACATCTTATTCTGTCTTAACTGAATGACTCATGGGGATGAGGAATGACTTTTAACTTGAGGAACTTATAACACACTAACGAGCTCCTCTTAATCCACTTTATGACTTCTAAAATTACATATAGTAAATCTGAGAGTATTATCTTGGGAGGAATTGGAACTTCCTAATCACGTTATCTTAAGAATAAGTCACAATTAGAGAATTATGGAGTTAGGCATAAATCGAGAGGATTTTTAGATAGAACAACTTTACAGCACGACCTAGAGTATGAAAGAAAGGAAACTTTTCTTAAATGCCCTATAGCCTCTCAAAGAAAGACTCTACTAGACACAGCTTCACAGACACTCTAGGACACTTGAACCTTACACTTTGATACCAAATTTATAATGACCCGAGACTACCCCCTAGTCGTCATATAGTTCTTAGGACCATAAGTGATCCCAAGCTAACCCTTGTACTGGTATACTTTTAAGCAACTAATTTAAATATATATAAAATAACAGGGTTTATTATGCGAAAACATAATCATGATGAAATCTGGGGAAAATACAATATTGATATAATATTTTATTGTAATAAAGCTGAAAAGAGGAACTAAAATTATATGACTGACTCTGACTAACATCTATAAAGCCTCTACTATATTGATTATAGATAGCTGAAATACGACTCCAACTACCAATAATCAATGCATATGAGTAAGAAAGTAAAGTATATAAGTAAGCCCTAACTGAAGTCTCCAAAGTAGGAG
Source organism: Capsicum annuum (assembly GCF_002878395.1). Taxonomy (NCBI): domain Eukaryota; kingdom Viridiplantae; phylum Streptophyta; class Magnoliopsida; order Solanales; family Solanaceae; genus Capsicum; species Capsicum annuum. Next base: position 127,033,237 of record NC_061120.1, read on the forward strand.
GACTCATCATTTGCTGGCTAGAATCTGCAACTGTCTAATCGTGATATATGGACGACAACTAAACTAGTTCCTACATTATTAAACAATGTATCGCATAGACCTATATGTAGATCAGTACTTTTGTAATGTACTGAGCATGTGGAGGTGAATGCATAAGTAAAACAATATTGCAATAATTCAAATAAACTTTCAAAGATACATGCTAAATAACACTCTGTTTCCAAGAGATACGAAGTAGACTTAGAGCTGATATTTTTCATAAGCAAATTCAATGACTTCTGCTATACTTTCAAGGTATATTATCTATATCATATTTTCTATGAATCTACTAACAATGGCATAATATCCACGATTAATTCCCCTATTTTGCATGTTATTTTTTTGTTTAAAAACCAATAACATGTTTTGAAAACTTCTATTTTTCAAAGAAATCAAAACTGGTGTGTAAATCTCATTAAAAAAATTAAATGTAATACATCGGTTAAATAAAATAGGGAACCGTATGTATCGGGGGATTGAACTCAAGGTGAATCAAACATGCAACATTCTAATATGGAATCAGACGCGCTACCATTATGTCATGGATCCAATTGTTAATTTGTTTCCTTTATTTTTTGGTGAAGATAAAGGATAAATAAATAAATAAATAGTAAAAAAAAGTGTGTTTGTTTCTCTGTTAAAGATGAATGAGAAGACATGCTTCTAATTCTTTCTTGCATTTGTTTGTCTATGCAAGAAGATGAATAGACTAGCATACATTAAACTTGTATTAAAAAAATAAGAGCACTAATTTACTTTTGAAAAGTGTTCCATAACATTATATGGCTAAAAAACATTCTTCTCTTTATTTTTATTTTTGTGGTCAATATTTCTCCCTTTTTAAAATATTATAAAGAAAAAAGGGAGAAAAGTTTTTGAAAAGTTCCATTGTCGAGAAATGAACTCGAGTCTCCTAGGTGAAAGCCAGGTATCCTAGAAGTAGTGTGCTACTTCTAATTTCTGAAAATGGAGAATGTTATAGGACCACAAATATTTGCTTTTTTGGTACATAAATATTTCATGTTACTTTTTGAATAGTAATATGTTCTTTTTTTAAGAAATCTAATAGTGACTCTTATATTGATTAATGGTTCAATTGTGAATAAATTAGACATAATATTATTTTTTTTCTGTTAAAAAATCCCTAATTTTGTTTTAACGGATTTTGATACAATAAATTATGACATAAGATGTCATATTGAGTGGGTCAACTGTTCTTATTATTTCTTGGTTCCTATTTTAGACATCGATGAATGAGTACAAACTTGAATCACTCCAAGTGGGAGTTCTAGATGTCAAGAAAAGATACAAAGTGGAAGAACATGTCGTCACGGACATGTTTTTGAGGTCATGAGATCATATGAATTGGCGTTTTCAGGGCAACACAAAATCAGTTACGAAATAAAAGGGCTATTCAAAGGAAAAGGGAGAAGAAACTTAAGGATTTCAAGTCTTTTAAGATGTCCCCAGGTATTACAGTTGCTAATTTTATTCATTTGTTTGAATTAAAATGTGTAGAATTGAAAAACTATATATAGAAATCTCAGATTGGTAAGCTTTAGCTATTTTACCAAAATCTCTCTATGATCCTTGGAGCGAGAAATTAATTAAAGTTTATCATGATATTTGGTTTAGCGAGCCTTTTTAGGTGTATATAAGTTGTCTCGAATATTTGTGGGATTATTTTAATCTTTAAATTGACTTGTAACTAGAAGTTGTTTATTAACTTTATATTATAAATATATTAAGTTTTTTCTCTCCTTTTATATGAATTTCATAAATTTATTTGATTTTACAAAGACTTAATTGAAAGCTATTATTCTAATACACATTAAGAAATTAATTTCTAATTTTGTCAAATCATTTAGTTCGTAGATAATGATCGGATTCTTAAGTGTCCTTTCAACTTTACACTAAATATGAAACCTTTATGTGAATTGATTTTCTTGAATGTGTAATTTTCATGCATAATTGATAAAATACTTGTGTGATTTTCTCTTAATAATAGACATAGCATCAAAAAGCATAATCGTCAACTTGAACAAAGGAGAAAACAAAATGGTTACAACTACGTCATTTGAAGTTGTAAAATATGGTATGTAATTGAAGAGCAAAATGTACTTGAAGTTATTTACCGTATCTTGTGTCTACCAAAAGAGGGTAACACAGCATGACAAAGAAGAGACCTTAAAGATTATAAGTCTTGGAAAAGATTGATTCCATTGTATGTGAAATCATTATAAGTTTTGTGGTTGATGACCTCATTCAAGACTGTGAGAAATTTTCTACTGCTCATACCATCTAGGCACACTTGCGAAGAACATAAGGGGGAACTTATATCACCTGCCACAGACAACTGATTTTCAAGTTTGACACTTACAAGAAGCATCACGATCCGAACATCAAACAACACCTTAGGGTGATATCCTATATTATAGCTCAGCTCAAAAGTGTTGGCCATGTTCTCTCAGATAAACAGCAGGTCCAGGCAGTGATTCGATCTCTTCCCAATAATTGAAACACTTAAAGGTTAACTTAACCCACAATGATATCATCAAAGCTTTTTCTGATGTTGCCTATTGTGTTGAACTTGAAGATGGGTGGTTTGGTGTTGCTAAAGCTGTTTCTAATACCTTTATGGCAAAAGCAAGTGGTAAAAAGTCTTCAACCTTCAAGTGTAAGAAGAATTGGAAAAATAATAAGGGGGATAAATAGACCAAAGAAGGACCCTTTGAGAAAAAGAACAAGCCAAATTCCAAGAAGGGAAAAATGATTTTCAAGAAGAAATACAAAAGCAAGATGAAATGCTACAATTTCCAAGTTCTGGGGCATTTTGCTCATGAATATCCTAAGCAGAAAAAGGTAGCATTTCTAAATGCATCTCTAAGTGTTATATTTGTTTCTAGCACTGTTTTATTAACTGAATCTTATCCTATGTGGATTATAGACACAGAAGCTACTGACCATGTAAGTCAAGATCGATAAGCGCTTGTGGAGTTCCATCGAGTTTCACCTGGATCAAGGTGGATTTATGTAGTAAATAATGCAAGACTTAAAGTCAAAGGGATTGGAACTGCCAAAGTACACTTGTGTGGAGGTTGGTCTTTGATATTGCATAACGTCCTATATGCTCTGGAGATTCAAAGAAACTTAGAGTCTGTGTCTATTCTTTTAGATATTGGTTTTCATTTGTTTTTTACTTGCAATAGTGTAAGAATAACTCTAGATAGTATTTTTTATGGTTTAAGACATTGTTATGATCGTTTTATTATTTTAGATTAGAATCCTTCAACTTATGACTATTATGTTGACCGTTGTGAATGTCATGTTATTCTAGTAGTAATGATATTGATATACTTACATGGAATACTATATTGGGTCACATAGGGTAAGATCGAATAAATATATTGGAAAAGGAAAGACTTCTCGGTTCTTTCTCCAAAATTTATATGCCAACTTGTGAAAATTATCTTGCTGAAAAGATTACATGTAAACCATTTAGGAAGGCTAAAAGAGCTGAACTCTCACTACAATTAATCTATTCTTTCATTATGTTTATTGATGATTTCACACGCTTTGGTTATTTCTATTTGATATCTTATAAATCTGAAGTACTAGAATGATTCGAAAGATATATGAATAAAGGTGAGAATCAATTAGATAAAATTATAAAGTCTTTAAGAACTGATAGAGGTCATGAATATTTGTCGTAATAGTTTGAAGAACTGTGTATTGAAAAAGGCATTATTAGGTAATTAACTACTCCTTATAAACCTCAACAAAATGGTGTAGCTGAGAAAAGGAATACAACATTGTTGGATATGACAAAGTCCATGATGGCATAGGCAAATTTACCAATCTCTTTTGGGGGAGACGTATTATTAATTGCGGCCTACATATTGAATAAAGTGTCTTTAAAATCACTATCTTATACTCGTTATGAACTATTGGCTGCTAATAAACCAAACTTTAATAATCTACGGACTTGGGGTTATGCTGCATATATTAAAGATAGTTTTAGTAAGCTTGGAAAACCAAGTCCAAAAGGGAAAAAATGTATTTTTATAAGATACTCAGAAAAATCCAAAGGGTAAGTGTTCATTGGTGAATTGGAAGATAGAAGTAGTACTGAGATTGAATCACAAGATGTCACATTCCTAGAAAATAATTTTTCCAAAAGGAGTGAAATAAAGGAAAATGAGCCTCTTTATGAAATGTTGAATTAAAATGATCAAATAATGTTGTAAGATATGCTTGATAATTCAATAAATCATGAAATGATTCTTGGTCCAAGTGGGAATTGTGAATACAAAAATCCTATTGATGAATCTAAACTTCAATTACATAAGAGTATTAGAAAAGGTGTATCTAAACGATCTTATGAGATGGAGGATTATGTTTTATTGGTATCTCCCATAGAATTGGATTAACCTAATTCTGTGACTGAGGCTTTGTCGATCCCTTGAAATGATGAATGGATAAAAGTGATAAAAGAAGAATAAGAGTCCATGAAAACCAACAAAGTATAGGATCTAGTTGACATTCCTCTGGGGGTAAAGCTATTAGGAATAAATGGATTTGAAAATTTAAATGCATATCAGATGGTTTAATAGAAAGACAAAAAGCATTATTAGTGGAAAAAAGTTTTACTCAAGAAGCTGGAATAGATTATGATGAAACTTTTTCACCAATTGTGAAATTTACCTCAATTCGGTAACTTTTGGCTACTATTACACGTTTGGATTTAGAATTACACCAAATGGACGTGAAGACCACTTTTCTCAATGGAGAACTAAATAAGGAAATCTATATGGAACAACCTGTAGATTTTGTTATTAAAGGCCAAGAAAAGAAGGTTTGAAAATTGAACAGATCTATTGTCCTAAAGTAGTCTTCAAGGCAGTGGTACTGAGATTTCATAAAAAATTGATTTTATTTGATTTCACCATGATTGCTGAAGATCATTGCTTCTATGTTTAAAAGCCCAATAAAATGTTTGTGATTCTGAATGATATTTTATTTGCTATAAATAATTTGGAGTATATGAAAACTGTTAAGTCATGGCTTTCAATGTCTTTTGACATGAAAGATGTGGTTGAAGCAGACTATATATTAGGTGTTAAAATCCAAAGAGATCATTCCAAGAAAATTTTGATTCTATCTCAAGAAACATACATAAAGAAAATTTAGGAACACTTTCGAATAAATAGTTGAAAATCTATGGATTCTTCTATAGCAAGAGGTGAAACTTTAAGCCTTGAAATGTGTCCAAACACTAAAAAAAAAGTAAGACATGTCTCGAATACCATATTCTAGAGCAGTTAGGAGATTGATGTATGCTACAATGTGTACTTGCCTAGACATTTGTTATGTTGTAGCTTTGGTTAGCAAGTATCAATCAATCCTAGAAAAGATCATTGCAAAGAAGTAAAGAGAATTTTCCTGTAATACCCGTGCTTATTCCTAGCTAGAAATCATCTTAAGGATGCTAGTACTTGGCTTGAAATACAAATCTATTTTTTTAGCCGTGGTATTTTTGAGATTTATGCTTTCTATCATGTGGAAAATTGAGTTATCTTTCTAACGATACCAATTTTGTTCAAATCCGACACTAGACGAGGAAGTTATGGATGTTTTACTTAGAACTGATTGAAATGCCCAGGTGCAACATTGACGGACCGCCACTTTGACCATCACAGCCAAGGCAGTAGGGCCACGTTCTGGATAAGGATTGACGGATGAGTTGACGGACCATCAGATTTTTAACAGACCGTTATCTAGGTCCTTAACTCTTATACAGTGAACCCCATTTTTGGTCCACATATGACGGTCGACGGACCGTCAAGTTCCTGACGGACCGTCAGTCGGGTCGTCACATGCCACGTTCAGTTTACTTCCAGGCCATTTTAATAGAAGTATTTTGGTCACTTACCACTCTCCTATATATACCCAGATGAGTCCGAATTCGGCTATTTTGCTCATTATTATTTCACAAACAAAAACTAGGGTTTCTCTCTAAATTTAATTTCCAAGAACAAGACCCAATCTTCTTAAAAAATCAAAGGATTTCAAATCTCTCAAGTTCAAAAACATCAATAACCTTGAGTCAGGTATGCGTAATATTCATCTGTAGATCAATTTCGTTTATAGAGCTCAAGAACCATGTTTTAAATATTTTGTGATTGTCTTGTTATGATATGAGCATGTACATATTAATGATTGTTGTTTCAAGATGCTATCTAAAGGTGTTTTCATGAAGTATATGTGTTTGTTAGTTGAACCCCATGATCCTTATGTGGATTAATATGGTGAAATTCATGAACACACTTAAGCTAAAAAATGCATCCAAAGTGTTTGATAATATGCCTAGATGGTAGAATTCATGTCCCATGATTTAATAGTACTTAAATGACAAGTCCATGCTCTATGTTTTACGATTTCCCATGAATTCCATGTGAGTTATATGCATTATTGTTGTGAAATGGATTGAACATGATATTAAAGCTCTGCAAGTATATATATGTTATATGAATTTCCTTTCCATGTATAAGATGTTGAGAACTATGCTTAGTGTGAAATCCCCTACTTATGATATGGTAAATTGTGGACTCTACTCTTACGATCAAGTCTGTCATGTGTGTCAGTTTCCTTCCATCGAGTTCTGGAGGTACTTGTACCTGAAAAATATAGTTGTGTGCCTAGAGCCATGTCATGTTATCTTGATAATATCAGTCAAGCCATGATCTATAGAACTCAGATGGGCATGTGACTCAGGAAACCTCAGAAATCTCATGATCTCAGATAGTAGCACTAATCCGTCAGTCAGCGGAAGTCAGTTACTCAGTCCATGTACCGTCAGTTAAATCATGTCTAGTCTCTTCAGATTGGAGTAGAAGTTAGCACCGAGTGAAGCTAAGGATAGGAACTCACCTGCTAGTTTAGGGTGTGATTCTTAGTAATCATCCTTGTGTTCCAGAACTACGTAGCCAGCGTAGATTGAGACATCTTAACCTATCAGATTAGGGTTGATGAGGTGGCTTAATCCATTATTTTAAGGTTCCTACCATTCTTATTTTGAGTACCTACCAGCTAAGGGTCACTCACAACTATCCTTACCAGTGGCGTGGTATTGACACCCTTCCAGTTGGGGCAGAGATTGGACCCCAACTTAGCTATATGGGTTGTTGGGGCATGTCGGTCAAACAACTACCTGCAACAATTTCAGTCCTACTCTCATTAAAAGAACTCAGATAGTTCTTCAGATTTCAGTATATCAGGACTGTCAGATACAGTCAATTCAGTTACAAAATAGAATAAGATAATTTCATTAGATCCAGGACTGTTAGACACAGTCATCTATGTTATCAGAATTTCAGTATTTGTCATTCTCGATATCAGTAGATCATGTATTAGTGTCCAGATCTAGATATCATGTAATCATGATCACAGTTACTACGTATGCATATTTGTACTCTTACGTTCATATCAGTCAGTCAGTTAGCATTGTTCATGCATGTAAACCCTTTTGCATTTAGCCTACCTCACTCGTATACTCAGTACTCCCAATTGTACTACGCATTTATGCTATGGTGCTTTCTTTCACGTTATACCATAGGTTCACAGATACGAACTCTAAATCAGCAGTAGCAGTAGCATTCCAGTCGAAGAGTTGCAGTGAGTCCTCATCCATTCGAGGATGACATTATTTATTTCATTTATTATTTCAGTTCAGTTTTGCTAAACGGAGTTAATTGGAGACATGTTCCTTCAACTCCTTACTCAGACAGTATTTAGAGGCTTTCAGATTTAGCTCAGATTTGATTCAGATTTCAGTTGTTTTGGGTATTCGTTACCCCATATGGATGTTATGATTTGTGCTCTATTCTATATAGTTGAACCTTATGACCTATTGTTTATACTTTTTGCAGTATTATGTCATATATTATAGTATACAGGTACAAATATCAGTCATGGGGTAGCTTGTGGTCCTTCAAGATCATGGGCACCATGTAGCGATTCAGTTCAGAAAACTGGGGCATTACAAACTTGGTATTAGAGCCTAAGGTTCAATAGAGTCCTAGGAAGTCTGAAAGCTGCATCTAGTAGAGTCTTGTGCATGGGTGTGGTGTGTGCCACATTTATGTGCAAGAGGCTATAAGATCAATGACTGAAAACACAAGCAATCAACTCCATATCTTCTGAAGGGAATGAACCACAAAGCATACCCAAGAACTCACCAAGGATACAAATCATACTAGTGATAACTGAAACTCTAGCAACTTAGAGAAATGCAACCTTAGCTAGAAACTGATAAATCTAATACTCCATCTCGACAATGAATACCCAATAACTAACTTAAGAAGCGATCATAGGAAAGATCATCTATCTCCAATTCTCTAACTCTATTTAGAACAACGACAACATCGCGGTAAGAAAGGAGTACTCAATTCTCTACTGATACTAAGATTAAAGCTATCACCGGGAGACAGACCCAACAAACCTAAAAGACGTATCCAATACCTATTGACATTAATAGCAAAATCACTATCGGGCGATGAACTAGTCAAATCAGAAGAACGGACCCTAAATTGGTCAATTTAAAATTAGGCTACACAAACCAATTGCCAACTCTTCAACCATAACACAGAAGGCCAACCTACCTTCACTGCCATCACCCACTCAACAACTGATCTAGCATAGCTAACAAAAGAGTAAAACAACAAACCTCACCTTGATACAAGAGGGAAATCATCCAACCAAGCTATCCGCCTAAGCCAACGAATAAAAATTATGAGGAAGGGAATTCTAACTAGATAATGCTAGCCTAGCCATCTACCAAGTGACAATCGATTAACAACAAACAATGATAATAATAACCATTAATGTATAAACATCAACATAAAGAGAAGGTCATGGCAAAATGAAATACAAATTAAGTACCACTATAGGGCCATAAAAAAGGTTAATATGCTAAGTTAAATGACACTCAGACCCAAATTCTACACCTCTAGGGAATATCAGAATTGATCCATTCTATCGACTACTAAAGGAAATTATCTATAGTGGTAGTCAAATAATCATAAAATCTATATCAGGAAACACAACAATTGATATAAATATAACAAAGCTTACAATCATTAATGGCTATGAGAATCCTAATTCACGTAAATGAGAAGGGTAAAGGCAAGAAATAAAAGTACACCTATCACGATGGAATCTAAAGTTACAAGCCTAACATGCTCGAAGGAGAATTAATCTGAGTGGGTCCAAACTTGGACTGAGTATCTGAATCATCAACTAAGTTGTTAAGCGCTCTTTCTCTAACTGAAGGTGTTACAACACTACGATACTAAATTGAATGAGTTGAGTGACTAATAATCCCATGTCGAGGAACTCTCTGGACCAGTGACTACTCTCTATGCAGTTTTACCAAGCCCCTAAAGCCCTAACCTACGAGAAAAATGAATTGACCTCCACTAGCTAACTAACTGTTGTCAAGGGCACTCCCTATTAAATTAACCATCCTCCTCACAATTATAACATACCTCTAGAATTTAGGGCTAGTGACAAATGCCTATTTATCCAGTCTGAACAACTAACTCATATCTAGGGCACTCTCTAGACTAATGACCAATCTCACCACAATCGTGACAAGCTTCTAAAATACTCTGAGATGCTACCCCTCCTTATTTAGAGCAATTAATTTGGCCTAAATACCTATACTAAATCCTCCACAAGATTAGATGAGTACTCTACCCACTGTGACCACCACGATTAATCTAAGAGCCACCCATAATCTAAATTGCTACCTGTATAGAATTGATAGGTTGTAAGCAAAGCTAACCTCTATCGAGAGGATCCTCACTCTTGGATGGAATACTAATAGCACTGTAGTAATGATATGGCCTCTTATAACCACCTCCATAAGTCTCAATACATGCTCTCTTTATGGCCCTCTTATGATCAACAACCTCAGAGATGGAAGACCCAACTACTATTTAGTGTCTGATGCTAAACAAGGTGGTAATGCATCCTCTAATAAATCCATACACCATATCATACTCTAAAGGATATAACACAGGAATATATGTGTCCCACTTAAGAATTCAATCTCATACTTTGAAACCGATAAAGAACCCCACTAAACACCAACAAATATAACTTTTGCTTAAGAACTGCTTGATGAATTGTGACATCCCTGGCTTTGAGGTATCTATAAAAAGACTCAAGATCCTCAGTGCTGACTCTCGAAAGACTAAAGCAGTCATGAACTCTACCAAAGCCTAGGTTGGCCCAATATTCTCTAGCTGACGCTGAATATCTTAGACATTCATCCCTAACTACATAATCCAACGTTGCATTAAAGCTACAGAAACGTGTACCGAAGTCATGTACACTTCTATCGACAGCCTCACATCGTCTATCTGGGATAGAATAGAGTCAAAGAATGTACGTGAATTTCATAAAAATATGGACACATGATAAGAAGAATGCCTTGTATCCTCTCAAAGATAGGTTATAGATATCTTTGCACTGATCCATAGGTCTCTACTGGACACTAAGCTCTTGTACTAACACATTGGTAAACATAGGGTTTGATAATAATTTGTCATAAATCAATTTCTTAGGTCATGATGGAATCTAATATGACCTACCGGTAAGTAAGCTAAACCGTAGTACAAAACTATTAGTAACAGACTACCAAGAGAAAGGAAAGAAGAATACAAAATAATAATAGTAAAAGACTAAAATACATAAGATAGTCCCAAAACCTAGTAGAATCAGTTCAAAATCTTCTAATATAATAAAACTACAAAATAAAGTGCTAAATAAATATACTAATACAGTCCATCTCTGAATACAACATAGAGATTAGTCTAGTACATAAAAGGGAGAATAGTAACACTCCGAACTCTAGAAGCTCACCCTACGTCTATGAACCATAGCTGCTCCACATGACATACGCAATAATAGTGATAACCTATACTATTATTTCCAAGTTGCAGAAGTGTAGTATGAGCACCAAAAATGTGATACTCAATAGGTAACTGCCGAATGAGCTCCAAAGATAATACAGGTATAAATAATATGCAAGCAGGAATATAAACTACACCCAAATATCTCGAAAATTAATATATTAAAGCTAAAAAGACAATAAGGATAAAACTACCATATTTTAGCCATACTTATGGACCTAAGCATTATACCGTATATTGTTGGCCAATATACAAACAAAGAGCAAAAGAAGGATATATATATATATATATATATATATATATAGTATACAATTCCAAAGAATGGAGATACAATACGAATAAATGAAGTGAGAGAGATTTATATGATAACACCATAACTATATATGTATATAAATATACGTAACAAGGCTAACCCAAAGGTACAACCTAATGTAATCACACTAGCTTCTTAAGGCCACCTAATCATAGTAAAAACTAGAGCTAACATAATTAGGATCCCTAATCCATAGATAATTATTCATAGTAAAAAACCTTAAAAGAAAGGAGTCGGAATCATACTTTGAATCTCAGTACCAATCCAATAGTTAACTTATTATGAACTAACAATAATGACAGTAATAATAAAGTAATTGTTATGCCAGATAAACAATACCTAAATTAGGCCCCATAACCTGGAAGGTCCAATTAGCATAAAATATACAGCGAGTAATACTTATCAACTAGACCTATGAAACCCCTCAAAAGAATGATAGATATATAGGGCATATTGGTGGTAGGCAATGCACATGCAAGGAGGAATATAGGATAGAATCCATACTACCATAAGTGATCAAAGTACCATAATGAAATCGAGTATACACCTTTGTTAGCTCGACAAATCACAAAGGTAGTAGCTACATCAACTTCTCTTCTCTAGAATGATGACTCATAGACAAAGGTGACCCTAGGGGGTTCGAGAGTACTCATATATACTAACTGGTCCCTGTCAAGGATTTCCAATCATCATCATTAGCATCTTTATCAATTTACTCTTTCCAGTAGTTGATATATATACATATAAATGCACGGACATGCACCGTGTCTAAAAGAGTGTTTAAATCTGTAAATATATTACCCAAGGGAAATTCTAGGGATATATCATCATAAAAGTATAGAAAGGGTCAGAATCTCTCTCGACCTAGGTAAATAGTAGTAGTAAAAAATCATGGACTGGAATATTTCTTGGTCAAATTCTTAAGATATCATTTTTAGTCTAAAAGGCTCATAAAGCATTAAGATGGTACAATTCCCGTTATGAAAAATCCATTCAAAAGAAAAAAAAATTGAGAATAAATCTTTTTTTAGTAAAATAGAAGTAAAACCACATTTTAGTTTGAATCGTACCATTTACTATTTAGTGTGCATGAATGTACTAAATCTATGCATGTTATCACCATTATCCAAATAATATAATTATCAGTATCTAAACGTCAATAAACTAAGCCATATCCTCTACAAGGATAAACCACTTCTTGAAATCCAACTAATATCATAACCACAGTCTTGGGCCCAATAAAGAACAACCAACATAACCATACCATTATCTGAAAACCATCATAATCCACTATGTCAAGTAGTAAATGTTATACTAAAGGGTTATTATCATCAACTATGTCTAACATATTTGCACCCTACGATAATAGTATCCTAGAAGCATAATAAGTATTTCACCTTAAGGGTCTATTTACCCTTCTAGCCCCAAACTTATAAATTATGCTAAGTCATAGTGTCATACACAATATCATATCCTTACACCCCTATCTAACATGCAATATATATAATACACTATCTCATGAAGAAGAGTAGATAGAAGCCAACCTCGATATTGAACTATAACTCCTTGAATCGCCAACAAATTATCTGTCTCTGCTCCACAACTTTAAAATGCCGCCATGCTATCAAAATCATAATCTACACGTCATTAGGAGTAAAACAAGACCCACATTGTTATATTAAGGGTCAAGTCAAAATTTGGGTCAAGAAAGGGATTGTGGGGCCTGCAAATGGAAATCCAAAAATAAATCCATCATAAGGTCCCTCGAAGGACAGGGAATGTTTGCCCAAAAGTTAAGTATAAATAGAGAACAAATCATGTCACATATCAACCCTTAAAATTTAGGAACTTAAGTTCTGATTTCTAAGAATTTACATGAATTAGGATGGAAATCAAAGAAACATCAATGGGAATTGACCAAGGAGTATTAGGATAGCTTATCTTAGCTTAATAGATGATCTATCACTTTTTCCTCAATTTGATATCTTAATTTGGTGAGGTCCATAGGTGTTTCTAAAGCGGACAACTAGGCTCTAATGTGCCTACTACTAAACGGCATACCGCTAAAGCGACATCTCAACTGCTTTAGCAATTTAAAAAGAGTAGTGAGTATCGCTACAGGGGCCATAATAGCGCTAAAGCGGTGCCTTCTTTAGCGGTCATTGACAGCTAAAGAGAACCTCGATCATTAGGGAAGGGCTGCTAAGGCAACCCATGGATGCTAAAGTGTTGATCGCTAAGCAGCCCAATAGGCTCTTAAGGGGTCCTATCAGGTGCCATGCACCAGATTTTTACCAAGTCCAAAACAGACTTTGATCGAATGCTTGAGATTCATTTGGAATCTTGTATACGCAAACAAACTATGCTACCATACCAAATTCAAAGTTAAGGACTGAATAAAACCATTAAAACTTCCATCAAAGATCATTTTGAATAAATGTGGGGCCCACACCTATAATTTTATTTTTTACATAATCTACTCAATAGCACAAAATGAGTCAAAAAGCCTCGAGACTTGAACGAAGGATCATCCTAACTTAAATTCAATGTTTTTGAGCTGATGGCACCATAAAAATTATCATTCAAGGTTATCTACTAGGAGTTTTGGTCTAAAATAGAATCCTAAACAACGACAACTCTAAAATTAAAAAATGAGCCTAAAATCAAAATGAATTATCTGATAATCAAACCTATTGTTTTGAAATAATATAAATAACCTGTATCTGCTATGGGAAGGTTCAAATCACCTAAAATGCATGCAAATTGAGGAAATGATCTGGTGAGTCACTATAGCATATTACGGTGTTAATTCTTTCTTGGTTTCTTTTGGTTTCTTGGTGCTCTTTTCTTCTTGTTTAAGCTTAAAATACATCAAGATGCTCCTACATAAACAAACATGAAATATACATATAACTTACATCATTCAGGCTCAAAATGATACTAAAAAGGAATAAATATGAGGCAAATGATAGTAAAATTATTTGATTTTTAGCCTCACATCAAATCTCAAGAAGACAAAGTTTAACAAACACTAGATATAAGTGAGGTTGAAACTAAAAAGGACTTGCAGCTGTTTATAATCATTGGGTTCACACTATAAATTTTTTACAAATCTCATTAGTTGTTTTCTCTGTAACTAATGTTCTTGCTATTATTACTTTTTTCTAAATCTACTTCGAATGATCTAATGCAGTAAGACATTTTAGAGATCATGAAAGATTTGGAATTACTTTCATATTAAATTTAATGAGAGACATTTTGACTGTCACAATCGATCTTAATGAAACCTTATAAAATAAATAATAAGATATTACAAATGTCATTCTACTGGTTAAAGTGGTAAAGAAAGGATTGCAAGATCTAAGAAATGGAGGATGAATCCACTTATCAATAATATATCTATATTTTTTGTCATGTATCATATTTTGATACCTAATTTTGATGAGTTCTATGTTAACTTTGGAAGATCTCAATGTGAAATTTCTAAATATATTATCTCAAATTAGTATTATGTTAAGTGTTTCTTAATGATTATCCAAAGATAATTTCAAGAACTCAATGCTCGTTTTAATGAGGCAAGAACATATTTTCTTATTGAGTTTCTTGCTTATGTTCAGTTAAATCATTTTCTAATTTTGATATAAAGTAATTATTGAATGACTAAATTATATCCTGATGATTTTGATAAATATACAATGACTACGCTTAAGAATGATCAACTAGAGACTTATATTGCTAATGTATAGGATGTTGATGAAAGTTTATTCAACCTAAAAATACTTGCTGATATTTCTTATGAGTGAGATAAAGAAAAATAGTATTTAAATTATGATCAACTTTCATAAAGCACATTATATAGGCGTCAATTATTCAACGCAATGATAGTTTCAATAATTACATATTTTATGTGTGACTGCCTCCAAATAGAATGTATTTCCTCTAGATACACTATATTCAACGAATGTATCTCGTATCTTATACTCACCTCTCTTTCTCTCTCGTTGCTCTTTCTTTATATCTTTGTTTTATAAATTTATGTATCTGTATATCCAGTATTAATATAAATACTAATATATCTAGTATTAATTTGATGTATCCAGTATTAATTTCATCTAATGTATCCAATATCAATTTCACCTATCATATGTGATGTTAATTTTTTCCGGTTATATAGTATCAAATATCTAGTTTATCTAATATAAAAATGCATTGACCTATCAAGTATATCTGTGCATAGATACATATTGATTCCGCGAAGACACTGATGTATCTAGTGTATTTGTACATAAATACCTCTGTCTCAAATTTTTGTTGTATCTACTTACTTAGAAAAGAAGAAAAGGAAGAAGATACAAATATTTGGATGTATGTATCTAATATAATTATACCTTATCTAATGGCCCTTCACTATAAGGAGAAGAGAAATTATCGTCTATATCTTCTCCATTGCCTTCATAGTCCTACATAGTTCCACCAAGTTTTACTTTCTTTCTCTTCTTTCTAGAGAGAGAAATGCAACACAAAACTAGGGCTAAAAAAGAGTTCCTAAAAGGAGAGGGTGATAGAGAGGGGAGAGGGGGATATCTGGAAAGAGAGAAAGAGAAGAGAAGAAGAGGGAGGAGAGAGGTGAGCCAAAGAAAGAATATATATGTACAATCCCCTAAGAAATTAGTAATGTGTGATTGTTAATTGTTTAAAGTAGTTATACCAAGGATGTTTTCTTATTCATGTAGTTTGACCTTATATTTTTTTCTTGTATTCTGCTTGTTGTGTTTTCTTTTTGCTAATAGCGAACTTCTACAGTTGAAAGAGCTTTTTCGATAATGAAGTTCATGAAGAGTAAACTGCAAAATCGAATGGATAATGAGTTTCATAATGGGTTTTATTATTCCTTATATAGAAAGTATATTTAATACCTTTTTCGATAAAAGTATTATGAGTAGATTTCACAATATGAAAATTCGTAGATATAATAAATTTTAATTAATCAAACCTTGTTTTATTCACTTCTTTGTGCATTTATTTTTTTATATATTGAACCTACTTGACACCAATCTTGTATCCACCCCACAGTGAACAAGTATTGATTCTCTATAGTTGGTTGTCTCAGAAAAGCATTTCATGCATTGTTTCCTCAACATGTCCAAAGATCACTTAAAAATCTTTAGCTACTTATACTATTCCTTTTTATTAAAAAAAAGGGGGGGGTAGTTTAATACAAATTTATTACTCATGACCTGCTAAAGTTCTTATGTCCAAATAAAATTATAAATTTAAAGAAGCATCTCTATTTGTTAGGCATAAAGCTAGATTGGTTCCCCTTATAAAAATTTTCTTGCTCATTCCTTAAAAATATGTGTTTTTAATTAAAGAACTAAATAGGAAAATCATCTGATAGCAATGCTTGAGTGAGAATAAATGCACTCTGGGAACTTCTCAGGATTGTTTTATTTTAATTGCACCTACACATCACAAATATATAAGATATTATGCACTATTCATTGGTACAATGTAAGAGAATTTTTACACTATGAGGTAGCATAAGAATAACTAATGATAATCGCATAATAAGGGGAATGAATAACTGGAAAAACAAGCAAGTTATCTGTTGAGTTCCACATCGAAGCATTAGGCTTCTTGATCTTCTTATATATATGGTCTGTAATTATTTTTCATGAGTTAGGCTTTGAGGATGAGCTAGATCTAACTGTCATATTGTTACATGATTTACGGTAATTACTTAAAATTCACTAACATTGCGCTTTTCAAGATTCAAACTACATATCTTTTAAAATGTAAATATTTGCTCACCATATTGATGATATTAGAAGAATTGCAACTTATACAATTTATCATGCAATTTTAAATAGCTATATTTTAATTTAAAAAAGATTATGTTAATATAATTCAATTTTGCTTAAAAAATTAGTCGAATTGACTCTCAAAAAATGATCCGAAATTGTCGAGCACATAAATTGGGACACAAGGACTCAAAGAGTACATAATTAATATTGGGCTTATTATATAGTACCTGTTTTTGCCTTGTCTAATAATAAAGTAAGGAAGATTTATTCCAATGGATGAAGGGTTTTAATCTTTTTGTTTGGTTAGTATGAATGTGTCTTTAGCATAAAAGGTTGAACATGTCACATGTGCCATCCTAGCTACTTTTCGGCTTCTAGTCATGTACTATATATCTATAATCAATGAATTAGTAAATGCCCAAACTATAATCTTTTTTATTGAAGTACTATGTATATACGGATTAATTATTTTCTTTCTTCATTATTATAATCAAGGATACCCTTTTCATTTATTTACCCTGGTGCTATGCAATCATCTATCAGTACCTAGTTGTGAGTTGCTTATAAGCAATGGTTTTCTAAGTCAATCAATAGATTTGATAGGTTTTTTTTTTATTTTCTTGTTACATTTGAGTTTTATTATTTTATTTTTTTGAGTAAAGTTAAAGTATTACCATAATTACTTTTACTTTTCTTAAAAGAAAAACATAAAACTCTTCTATATTTGGCTAACCTTCTTCTTAGAAAAAGTATTTTAGATAATCCTTATTCTTATTCCACAGAACAATAATATCCACAATGTAATCCTTAAAAAGTCTTGTTTAGGGGGAGATTTCTCCCAATAGATTTTATGTTTTACAATATTAGTTATAAATATATAGGTCATTTGACCAAACTATATTAATAATATGCTTTTTAGCGTGTTTTTCTTTTTTTATGAATTATCGCCTCTATGATTTGCAAACTATTGGCTTAAGCATGACGTCCAACCAATTTCAAACCCAACAAGTAGTATCAAGCTGACGTTTCATATTGAATACATCTTAAGATCAAAGTTGTAACAAACTTGGCGATAGCGAAGATTTTTGTCAAAAGAAAAATGAGGTTCAAATATAATATATGGAGATATCTTTCAATCATACGTTCAACAATCTTGTTACTATATATTAAAAAATAAAAATACTTTTTAACCCTACAAAGTGTTCACTTTTAACCCTATGAAGGGCTCATTTTTTTTAACAAACTTTCTCTTTCTTAAATCTTTTCTCTCAACACTGACACTATTTTAACAGCTAACAGAGCGTGTCGCTTTAATCCTCTACCTGATGGAGCTGCCGGGAGGCTCTCTTCCAACACGTAAAGAGGGAAATTTTAACCCACCAAAGGGAACGAATATACCCAATGATAAATTGCAGAGAAACAATCCTATGCTACCTCTATCACTACTCCATATTTGTCAAATGCAACTATTTTTCGCAGAGAAAGGAATCTGTAATTGCTAGGATACTAACCACAATGAAATGCTAACAATCATCTTCAAATTCAAAGAATATTGTGAGATTATGGCGGAAGAATGTATGTACAGGATTGTAGGAAGATTTCTAAAGCCTGACCCTAAATTGATCAAATTATGTCAAAAGTCAAGAAAACTTTCTCAATTAAAGGCTCTTGCAAAATTGGTGTGTATGGTAATTATAATGTTTTATTGGATTTTACTATTTATGAGAATTTTAAATCGGTTTGATTTAAAAGAGGTATAGAAATTGAAGGGATGCAAATGTGGCTACAAAAATGGACTCCTAATTTCAATCCAAAAAAGGATATACCAATTTCTCCTGTTTGGGTTCTTTTACCTAGACTACCGTATCATATGCATTCATGGCATTATGTAAAATAGATTGTGAGATCCATAGGGACACCTCTAGTAATGGATGTTGCTACCACAAGTAAAACTAGGCCAAGTATATCTAAAGTAAGAGTTGAATTGGATCTGCTCAAGTCCTATCCGGATAGTGTTTAAGTGAGAATAGAGGATGAAGACTCACCTTTAAAAGGTTTTACTTAAAAAAGTGGAGTATGAAACCATCCCAAAAAACAGAAAACATTGTAAAAAATAAACACAATATAAGAAATTGCAGGATTTTTGAAAAAATTATGGCTAAAACTGAAGTGGAAAAAAGAAAAAAAAGATGAAGAACTTTAGGTAGAACAAACAGTGAAGGAGAACAAAAAGGTTGTAAAAGAGAATGACAATAACAAAGGTGAGAAAATAACTGCGGAATAGGAAAACAACAACAATGCTCAAGAGAATATTATTTTTACTTCAAAATAAACCAAAGTTTCCAAAGGTAAAATCAAGAAAAAGATAATCAAGAAAATGCCAAAAAAAAAAAATCAAAGTCATTTACAAGCCTATCATCCTAGGAAAAAATGAAACTTCAGTTTCAAGACCGGAGTACTAGTATAATGATATGGAGGTAGAAAATAACACTCACAAGGATGACCATAAGGAAGTAGATCATGGAAAAAAGGCCAAAAAAAGGAAAATGGATAATGTGATTATTGAGACAGATAAAAATATAAAGGAAAAGCAGTCTATAATCAAGATTTACCTGTATCACAATGACTTCACACAAGAGAAAATCAACGTGGATAATCCTACTACTAGCAAAGGGTAAAACAACCACTCCTAACACAGTGTATCCAGGAAAACTCACAGCAACACAGACTCCTCTAAGATGCCTGATTTAAAGTTGTTTGTGGATTTAAATAATAAACAGATTGAAGATACAACTTATAACACACAGTAATAATATCTCGAAGGTGCATACAGAAGAGAAACCTTGCCCTATTGAACCCTCTAATCAACCTAATAGTGAGGATCACCAGAATTGGGGTTATAATTAGATGGGGCAATATAGTAAATTTTACCCAGATGTGTCATCCTCTGGCAACAGAGGAAGAAGTAAAGCAAGAAAATATAAAAAAAATCCAAGGAAGCAAAGCTCAAACATCTAAGAGAAGAAAACAAAAGAAAGTTACCCCCCAAAATTAATGATGATTAATTCTCTTTTTTGGAATATAAGGGGGTTAAATCGAAAAAAGCTATTCATAGACTCAAATGATTAGCTCACAACAACAAATCCCAATTTATAGCCGTCTTTGAACCTTTTGTTTCTCGAGGCAAAGTAGACAGTTATAGAAAGTTATAGGATATGAAAAATGTCTTGCTAATATGAACGGGCAAATTTGGTGTTCTTGGAGAAACAACATTCAAGTGATGTTATCTTAGAAAATGATCCACATATTACTATCGTCATGAATAATGTCTATGGTTATCAGGACATTTACATTTCTTCTATATATGCTAAATGCACCATAGCTGAAAGAAGAGATCTTTGGGAGTATCTTAAAGATGATAATCTTAAAGTTAATGGTCCTTGGTGCATTGGAGGTGACTTACATATAATTTTGGATCCCTTAGAGAAGTTTGGGGGGAAAACCACATGGGATGTCCAAAAGTTTGAATTTCTAGAAGTGCTTGGACAATTGTGGGTTAACTAATATTAGTTATACTGGTGGTAATTTCACTTGGTGCAATAATTGAAGTTTGAGAAAGAGAATTTGGAAAATATTAGATAGAGTGTGTATAATTCCCAGAAAGTATACCCTGAGTGCCACACAGTGCTTACAATCCTGAGAGACCACAAGCTAACCTATAAGTTAGTACTTACTGCGAGCACTGAACAAAACTGATAACAAAGAGAACATGTACAGAATTTAACTGAAACGCCATAAGGTTTAAAAACTGTAATCAATACTGAATCATGAAGTTAACATTTGAAAACATACTGAAAAGCTAACTAAATATTTGTACTAGTCTGAAAGCCTCTAACTGAATAACTGAGGAATTGATGGGACAAGCCCCCAACTAACTCCGACTGTCTGCCAAAACTAAGAAAAATTGAAATAACATAACTGGTCCTTGGAACATAAGGACTCACCACTGCTGCTACTACTAGTGCGTTGGGTTATCTAGGTATGGTTGAGAACTTGAGTATTCGAACCTATGATATAAAACATCATAGCGCAAGAAATGAGTATGCGATTAGTACTTTGAATGTACCGGTATGCTAAATGAGGTAAGGCTACAATACATGGGTTTATATGCATGAATGATAACCAACTGAATGAATAGCATAGGAAAACTGAACATGAAGTAATAACTAGCTAAATGATTTGAAGTAAATTAGTAAATATGCATAGAGTAGAGATGGTCTGATTAGCATGAGGATACTGAATATAAATACTTAAAAGCTATAAAATCTGAGAATGCATGACCAAGTATATACTATGTTTCTGATATAATTTGTAACTGAAATACTGAAATCTGATAACTTAATAACTAATAAACTATATGCTATGGTCAAGTAAAAATTGAACTGAGTTTTGAACTAAATACTAAAACTGTGGGAGGTATCATCTAACCGGCATACCCCAAATCTGAATTGATTGGTGTCCAACCTGTAACCCCCAGTCGAAAGGGTACTAGTACTGTGTCATGGGTACTAACAATAGTTGTAGAGTCAGTCCTAATCTAGCTGGTGACCCTTGACATCATTCCTAAGCTGGCGAGTGATCCCTGAGAGTGCCAGTCCTAAACTGGCGGGTGACATCTCATAACCTACACTAGCTACGTAGTTCTGGAACTTAGGGATTTCTTCTAAGGATCCAGTCCTAACTGACGGGTGAGCCTTCATCCCTAGGATAGCTTGGTGCTGAATCTTACTCTAAACAAAACTGACATTAATTATGGGACTGAGCTAAGCTTAACTGAAGAGAGAATTGACTCAGATTACTGAACTAATCTAAGTTTGATTGATTTGATAATGGACTGAACTGAATAATTCTCATACATGTCTGAAACCATTCTAAAACTGCTGAGACTAAGTAAACAGCTTAATTTTGGGTATTAATAACCCCCAGGACTCAATAGCAATAACAACAATAGGGACACATGAAAGCTTTGAAACCATAGAAAGAGATCATTGTCCACAATTATTCACTTAAGCATTTCATCAAATACATGGGGGTCAAGACTTTAACATAAGGATACTTCTAGACATAATGAGATAGCACGATCATATGACAAAATCATAAAATTGAGGATTTATTCCAAATTCTCGTGAACATGATATGGAACCCACAATATATATAATGCATTTCACTTGAAAAAAAAATTCTAAAATCCTAACTTGTAAATATGTAATAAGTAGTCATTGTTCAAAACCCAATTATTTAGGCATTTCATCAAACGATTGTAATTCAAGGTTTAACCTAAACATGGGAATAGTTTTAAAACTTGTAGTAATAGCATAATTCCACTTCTAAGATCACCAATTAGGATTTAAATTCAACAAACAACACCATTAAACCATGTAAGGTTTGATATCACCAACAATTTTATGGAAACATGATAAAATTTGAAATTCATGCAAGTTCATAGACATAATTCATAAAATATGTAATAAGGGTTGTTTTCAATGAAAATAGATTGCAAACATCATGTATAATGAAAATTCATAAAAACTTCATGGAGATAAATCATTATAAAGATGTAATTTCATGTTTTGAAATATAAAAGATGGATTCTTGGACTCCATGGGTGAAAAGAGTCCATGGATGAACATCTAACATACCTTAGGGTTTTAATCTTGCAAAAGAATTGTAGTTATTAATCGTTCTTGGGTGGAGAAGCTTGAATTCTTAAACTTTCTTGAGGAATTAATGGTTGAATCTTGATGAATTTGGGTGGTGGCTAGGATTTCTTTTTTAAGAGAAAATTGTGAAAATATTGAATATCATGTCTTAACTAATGATTAATCACATTTTTTACTAAATAGGATGAAGGAAAAAGGACTTAAATGTCCTTGGAAAATTAAAATTGAAACTGGAAAATAAAAAATCTCGATTTCTCATAATGGTGCGACACGGTGCAATCACGTCGAGCCACTGAAAAATGGACAATCCCGATTTTCCACTTTAGCGCGACGCGGCGCAATCGCGTCGAGCCACTGGAAAAGGATGATCCCTAGATTTTCCATCACTGTGACTCAATGAAATTGTGTTTCCTCACTAGAAAAAGGACGAGTGTCATTTTTGGGTCACCGCGATGCGGTGCTGCTCATATTGAGCTATTACTTTTACTGAAAGTGTCATAACTTCTCACCCGGGTATCGAATTAAGAAAAAATTAGTATCGTTGGAAAGATAATTCGATTATCTACTTGATGGGGGTCATGAGCTCAGAAATTCTTAGTAGAATAAAAGATATGCTTGTTGGAAGCTTACTATAGCGACATTATTTTCAAAATCTCAATCGGTAAGGAATATTTTGATTCGTCTAATATCTGGGAGTTATTTGAGGCCTTAATGTACATCAAATTAGGAACAAAGCTATCAAAAAACTATGATTTATTCTGCAAGAGCTTGAAACACGATCCTAATATTGGTCTAGATTCTTGAGGTATTACAGTATGTATCAATGAATTTTTGGATCAATCTCTTTAAAATTGCTCCATTAGGAATTTGTCTAGAACTGGTTCTTACCATAAGTCATTGATTTTAAAATATCAAATCTCTTACAGTCCTTATATTACCTATTTCAGATTTTTTAACTTTTTGGTGATATGGAAAGGTTTTATGAATTTGGTGAAAGATATATTAAGTACCAGTATTCAAGGCAACCCCATGTTAATTTTACAATCAAAATTAAAGATGCTTAGTAAAAAACCCAGTCTCTATTTGAGGAAAGAAATTGGAGATGTCAATAAGAACACCATCAAGTGGGAAACAAATCTTTAGAATCTAGAGAAAATCGACATCCATCTCAATACTGAGAAAAGTAGACTTGAAGTTAACAAAGCTCATATAGAAT
The DNA here is from genome assembly GCF_002878395.1 of Capsicum annuum. NCBI lineage: Eukaryota > Viridiplantae > Streptophyta > Magnoliopsida > Solanales > Solanaceae > Capsicum > Capsicum annuum. The sequence continues at coordinate 127,057,305 of NC_061120.1, forward strand.
ACATCCACTGAATGAAATTGCAAGAATCCATCCTCACCCAAAAGTCCAATGAAAATGGTTCGAAGAAGGAAATAATGGTACTAGATACTTTTCTATAATCCTCAGGGAAAATAGAAAGAAGTTGTTTCTGCATAGAATCAAGAATAATAGGGGTAAGTGGATCAGTGGAGATGAGAAAATCCTAGGGCTACAATTAAACACTTCAAACATCTACTTAATCTTCTAATTTGTTCTCCTAACAGATGCCACACGATCTTACGACCCTAAAGGACCACAAGCTAACCCATGACCGGTACCTGCTGTGAGCACTGAATAATAATAATAATACTAAAATAATGCAGAAAATAGGCTGAAATTCCATAATATTCATAAATCTGAATACTGATAAATATAGTACTAAAATAACATCTGAATACTATCTGAACTAGTCTAGTCTGAAAAGTCTCTAACTGAACTGTCTGAATGTGGAGTTGATGGGACAATCCCCTAACTAACTCTGACTATTAAAATACTAAAGCTACTGAAATACTTAAATAAAAGAATATCCTCAATAGATGATGACTCAATAGTGAATCTGTTATTGCTAACTGAATATGACTAAGCGCGGTCGGGAACCTGAGCATCTGAACTTATGATATGAGACATCGTAGTGCAAAGATAAAGTATATGTCAGTACGTGGAATGTACTGGTATGCTATATGAGGTAAGGCTGAATGCAGGGGCTCAATGTATAAATAATGACTGACTGAATGATATAGAGTAACTGAATAAGAGTACAACTGAAACTACTATAAATACTGAGTATGCAATACTGTGTATACACGTATATATATATTGTATTTGAGCTTTTAATAAAGCTGAGTACTAATTTCTGATACTGAGTAACTGATATTTGAGATTTCTGATAACTGAATCACTGATACTGAGTGACTGTGTCTGACAGTCCTGGTTCTGTAGAACTAAACTGAGTTCTATACTGAGGCTGAAACTGAAACTATAGGAGGTAATCATCTAACCGACATGCCCCCAAATAAGATAATTAGGGTCCAACCTGTAACCCCAGTTGGAAGGGTTCAGTATCGTGCCACGGGTAAAGACAAGCTGAAGAGTCACATTCATCTGACAGGTGCCCTGAATGAGAATGGTGGTACCCTTTACTGGAAATTAAAACACCTTATCAACCCTTAACTGGCTGGTTGATATCTCAACCTACACTGGCTACATAGTTCTAGAATGCAAGGACTGCTACTAAGGGTCACACCCTCTACTGTCAGGTGATCCCCCATCCTTGGGTTCACTTGGTGCTGAATTCTACTCCCAACTAAGACACTAATTATCATACCTCATGAACTAGACTTATACTGAGTTTCCTGAATTTTGTAACTAACTGAGTACTACTGATCATGATATTACTGAGTCTATTCTGTAACTACTATAGATCTAGGTAAACATCTAAATTTTTGGGTACTGAATACCCCCAAGACTCGATAACATGGAAAGTAAAACATGGCATAATCTTGAAAGCATGATAATACTTGCTTGTTAATAATGCATTCATTTAGATATTTTGTCAAACACTTAATATGCATGAGCTTGTACATGAATGGGACCACATAATGACTTATCATGATTTCACTATTCAATTCTCATAGACATTTTAGCAAACACTTGGGGAGCATGGTTTTTTTCACATACTAATAGTCAACACATGAACATCATGGATACAATAATCAATTGTAAATTCAAGGATTTATCATGATAATCACATATTCATCACACATCCTATTAAATTTCATCAAAATTTTAAGTATCTAATAGGAACACTCTATAACAAATAGGATTATTTCATTAGTGTAGTGTCAACAACTATTTTTAAATAATTGTTCTTCTTAATTTATATTAATTGACAATATCCATACTTGCAAAGTACACACATAAGTCTATATATTAAAAGATGAAGACCATTACAAAAGCGATTTGAACTTTTTATCCTTCATTAAAAGAGTTTGCAATAGATAAAATCGTCTTTTTTTTTTAATTTTTTAATATTTAAAACTTTTAAATTAACTAAATTTTATGTAATAAATCCTTCCTTCCTTAAATTTGGTAATACATTTAAATTTGTAAGAAAAATTAACTATGAAAAACAATAAAAATTTTAGCCACTTTCGAATTCTTTTAAATGTAGGAGTTTCCTCTATATTAGAAAAATTTCATTTCAAATTGTTAGGCTGTAGTTAATATTTATGGGTATTCCAATTTAATTTGCAAGAAATATTTACCTTATCAATATTTTGTAATAATATGGTAAATAAGTGAACTATAAATTTTATTATTATTAAGTCTGTTCTTTTTTAGTTATGTAAGAAGTTCTAATATTTTACACTTCTAAATCACTTAAAATAATACCTTATAGAAACTACATCTATTTAAGTAATGTTGGTGGAAGAGATATTCTTATAACTATTTTTTTCATAAGCTTTGAAGGAAGCATATAATAATCACAATAGATTACATTTAATCGATTTAATATCTTGATTATCATATTATTTTGTAATAATTTCTATTCTATTCAAGTTTATATTGTAGATGGTTGTTCGATCGGACTTTGAAGAATTTTTTTATATTAAGTTAGCTTTAATGGTATTGTTCTAATATTTCGATTATTATATTTTCTGCAATGTTATTATCTACTATTTTTCTACTTAACACAGGTGGATGAACGTTTGATTGGACTTTGAGAGATTCTTTTGTAAAGGTTAAGGTTTAATCATATCTTGTAGTTTACAAGTGGTGGATGAATGTTCAGTCAAATTTTGATGAATTTTTGTATAAATATTAGGTTTTATCATATTTTTTTTTGTAGTTTCTGATCTATTACTATATATTAGTTTTTTAATCATCCATTGTGTGATAGTACACGTTGTAGGAGACGATTAAGATACCAATACTTCACGCATGCTTGGATGCATAAAGTTGTCTATCTCCGATTTTTAAAGTCAATTGTTATTTTTAATAAATATTTTTCTTTATATATTTCATATCGATTGATGGCTTAACATGAATATACGTGCAATGCACGTACACTTGACTAGTTATATTAAAAGTGTGAAGAGCGTTAAAAATATTGTTTCAACTCTTTGCCCTTCATTAAAAGTCCTTGCTTCAGACAAAATCATCTTTTTCTATTTTTTTATAACATTTAAGAGTTGAAAATTAATTAAATATATTTGAGGTAAAATATTTGCTCATTAGAAGTCATCAGAATTAATGACAACTAATATTTTTTTTCATTAGTTTAAGAATTCTAAGTTAACTAAATTTGATTTTAAGAAGATTAGAAAAATCTAAAAATAAATATAAAAGCATTAGAATAAGAAAAATTTAAGAAATATCAAACTTTTAAAAGTTTTAAGTACGTAATAAGAATATAATCAATGATTTTGTAAAGATTTGACTTTAAAAATAAGAAAAGATTATATACGAAAAAATATTTGTACTACAAATATGGTTCAAATTGATGCATCTCTCTTACCCTCTGGTAGCAAAGGAAAGAGATACTGCATGGCAATACAAAAATGCTGATTCATCAACCACTTGATACTTCTAGTGGTAAAATATATGTGTTTTACACTAAAATACATGTTTATGTTTACATTATTATATTAAAGTGTGACAAATCTTTGAAAAATGATTTAAATTATTAAACTTCATTAAAAATCTTCGCAATAAATAAAATTATTTAATTTTAAATAATCAACAATACATGTGTGAAGCACATGCGGTTAGACTAGAAATATACTAAAAGTTTGAAGACCCATAAAAAAGTGATTCAAACTTTTTGCCCTTTGTTAAAAATCTCTGCAATGAACAAAATTATTTTTTTACTATTTTTCTAAAACTATAATTGTACATAAACAATAATATCAAATATTTTTTGAATATAAAAAATACATATTATTTTAGACAAACTAAATTATAGTAGAAGTCTAAACAAAACTACCCATTTTTGAGGCTCGTGAGAGTTCTGACAAAAATGTCTAATATTTTGGCAAAATAAAAAACGAACTTATTTTTATAAAAACAAAAGATTGCAATTATTATTTTTGGTAAGCAAAACATTCTCCTATGACTCAAATTTTTGGCAAATAAAATTTTCTTTTAACTTTTTACAAAACAAAAATTATAGTAGGTGTATAGAGTTTTTTGGCAAAATAAAAAACTATCATGAGGTTTTTTTTTATAACACAAGAATAATTTTATGTCCTACTACAAATCATATATGAGTCCAAATCAGTAGCGGACTCAGAATTTGATATAAGTGGGTTGAAATAGTAAATAAAGAACCATGGTGTTAGCAAATAGTGTACACAGCTTGAGCACAACAAATGATTTGCTCGTTGCTCTTTTATTGTCCTTTTTTGTTAATAATATAATATAAAAGTAAGATTATTTAAAAAAAAAAAAACACTCAAACACTTTGTTTAATTTAGAAAGTTGAGAAAAAATATAAAAATTTGCAAAGAACCAATTTAATTTTTTTAAAAAACTAAAATTATAGAAAACTAAGATACCATATATGATTTCAACGAAACAAATTGCATGTTTAAGCAAAAAAAACTATCAAAGAGATACCAAAATGTAATTATAGAAAGGTGAATTTTTTTTTGTTTCGAGGTAAAATAGATTTTACATTTTTATTAAATTTGAGTGAGAGGACACAAAATAAATAAAGAAATTTAAAAAATAAAATCAAGAGAGAGAAAATATAGGTGATAAATATAGTAGTTAGCATTGACTATCTTTATAAAATATGATTCAATACTTTTTATTTTTGGTTATAAGCCAATTTGGCCTACAATATACACTGTCCAGGCTAAACGGAATCTAACCTAAGGGGTGAGGGCGGGCTTGAACCCACTATACCACTGCTCCACTGTCTTGCTTAGATTTTAAGTGGGTTCAGATAATCTTTCTACATAAGTTTTACAATATTTTTCTTTTATATAAATGATAAATTTTTTAACGAAGCGGGGTCAACTGAATCCACCTGACACCATGTAAATCCGCTCCTTGTCCAAATTCAAATTTTTTTTGATTCATGAATACTCATTCTAAAAAAAGGTTGTTTCACCTGGTAATTTTTAATTATTACGAGAAATAGAAAGTATGAGTAGTTAGTATAATCTTTAGTTTTGTCGTCTCTTTATTAATTTCGTTTGCAATTCACTTTTCATTATATTTTTGTAAGGCAAAATGACCTTCTGAACCCCTCTACTATGTCATTTTTGTAAGTTAGATACTTCTACTTACACGTTTATCATTTGGACCCTTGAACCCATCAAAAAGCAATATTTCGCACCCTTTGACCGTTGACCTTGCCTATGTGGCAAGGTCATGGTGACTAGGACAAAGAGAGTGTAACCACTCGCCAAGGGGTGCAAGTGGGGGTCAATTTTTAACCAATTTTATATTAAATTAATTAAAAAAAATAAAAATAATATTAAATTTTAAAAAAAAAGGATTCTTTTTTTCCCTCCATCTTTTTAAATTTAAAAATATTTTTAAAAATTTAAAAATAATTTGAAAATATTTTTAAAATTTAAAAAAAAAAATTAAAATATTTTTAAAATTTTGCCTAAAATTAAAAAAAGATCATTTGTTCCCTCCATCTTTTATAATTTTAAAATAATTTAAAAATATTTTTGAAAATTAAAAAGACATTTTTTAAATATTTTTAAAAAATTTTTAAAAAAATATTTTTCCCTCACCACCCCACCCCAGCCCATCCTCACCGCCACACCCCACCTAGCCCGTCCCCACCCTCAGCCCCTCTTTTTTAATTTAAAAATATTTTTAAAATTTAAAAAATATTTTAAAAATTTTAAAATAATAAATTTAAAAAAAATTTCCCACCCCTATCTCCAGCCCCTCCTCACCCTACCCAGCCTCCCCCACCCCCACCCCAGCCCATCACTATCCCAACCAACCCCACCCACCGCTCTCCTCCAGTCCTCCACCCCACCCAAGCCCGTTCCCAGCCCACTCAGCCCTACGTAACCCCACCCCCTTCCCCAGTCCCCCACTCCACCCAGGCCGTCCCCATCCCACCCAGCCCCACGCAATCCCTTCCCCAACCCCTCACCCCACCCAGCCCATCCCTATCCCCATCCCACCCAGCCTCACGTAACCCCTTCCCCAACACCCCACCTCACCCAACCCCCTTCCTCCAGCCCCCCACCCTCACCTAGCCCCACGTAACCCCCTCCCCCAACCCTTACCCCACTCAGCCCCAGCCCTTACCCTAGCCCCTCCCCCCACAATTAATTTAAATTAAATATTTTAAATATGTAAATCATATTAAAATTAATTAATTATTGAAGTAAAATTTATTTAAATTAGGTAAGAATTTTAAATTTGATAATTTAATTAATTTAAAATTTAATTAATTTAACTAAATGAAATAGTTAAGAATTTGAATTAATTAATTTTTTACTAATTTAAATTTAAAATTTAAATTAATTAATCAAATTTATTTTAATATTTAATTAATTTTAATGTAATACTTTTTTTTATTTTAAAAATGATTATTCAAATTTTTCAAATTTTAAAATCATGATTATTCAAATTTTTCTACAATTTATAAATTTTTCTTATTTAATTAAATTATTTTTTTATTTTTAAAAAATGATGTGGCAGGTATGGCTGACGTGGCAGCAGATGTGGCAGCTGACGTGGGAGAGAGTGTGTTACACTCGCCAAAAAGGATTTAAAATATTATTTTTTAGTAGGTTCAGGGGTCCAGATGACAAATATGTAAGTAGAAGTGTCCAACTTATAAAACTAACATAGTAGAGGGGTCCAGAAGGTCATTTTTCCTATTTTTAATTTTTTCAATGATTTATTTTGATTGATAATGAATCATTGTAACTTTCTCTGAAATTGATGATTAATCTAGATCATTTAACATTTAAAAGTGTTTGAATAATTGTTATGTACTGTATAATATTGTGTTTTTAGTTAAAAAATAATGTTTGTTTTGATTGTTACTTGAATTTTATTGTATCATATTGGTAAATGCACCAAAAAGTGTGAAGTAAGATGGTACAATAGATAAAATTATCATATACTATTTTCGTAAATTATTATTCAATTTTATTAGGTTAGTTTTCCTTCCATATTTTAGGATTCCTTACATTTCTTTGTTTAAGATTTGTAATGTGGTGTTTGGGTTGTTTGTGTTTCTTTATTTACGATTTCCTTTGTTTTAGGTGTAGGATTCAAACTGGAAGCTTTTAAGTTTGTATTAATATGGGTTGACTTATATTTTTACTACATCGCGATAGTCGGTTAATTAGCCATCTAAAGAGGAACATGCATATGGAAAAATCGCAAAAACTCGAGTAATAATATGACTTAAGAGAGAGGCCCTGACACTTGCTTTAATAAGCATTGTTGCAATATAGAAGTCATATGTACTAGGAAGTAATTCACTATTATAATCTTCTATTCTACAGTTTTAATTTAAAGCTATTGTAAAGTCCAATTCAAAGTCTATATGGCAAAGAACATGGCTACATTTATAGCAGTAGAAAAGATATATCAACTATTTGATCAAGAAGAGGATTAAGTGACATGAAGTTTGCAGGATAAATTTTACACTTTTATGATGGAACCAAGCCAAATTATGCAAATTTATGAATTAGCAAACACTAATTATCGGTTAACTGAGCACACCAATTATGATTTAAGGGATTGTTAATTTATTCCACCTACCTTATTTGTATCTTAGATATCTACAAATACTATATAACTAATTAAATAAGTTCTCCATCTTTACATGTTCAAAGATGTTGAATTTAATTATTGTATTCATGTTTATTATTTAAATAGATAAAATCTTTTCTTTAATATATAAAATCATTGAAGAGTTAGGTACACGTGCGAGATGCGTACACCTAAACCAGTATATATATATATATATAGAGAGAGAGAGAGAGAGAGAGAGAAACAGAGAGATGTATATATATTGAAACACCCTAGATTTTTTATCCTTGAAAATTTCTTGAGCTCTGAGCTAACTGTCTTGGTAACGACTCACCCTATGAGTCGTAAAGTATCGTTATGGATCCTAGGGACCAAGTCGTAACTAAATCAGTAAGTTTGTGGCTTGATTCGGCTATAAGTACGAGTGGATCACTAAGAGACATAAGGATATTCCATGAGTCATTAGGTGTAATCGTAGGGTTTCCAGTATAAGTCCAAATTTAGGTTCGGTGTCGACTACGACTGACCCTATGAGTCGTAGGATCTCATTATGAGTGGTGCCATTAAGTTGTAAGGATAATAGTGTAGGGTGCCTTAGTGGCACTGCCTTGGTTACGACTTGTCACGACCCAAAAATAAGGGTCATGATGGTACTTGTCGCGGTATACCTTGACAAGTAAGCCTATCACCCAAACTATACGAAAAGAAGAAAAGACAGAAATATCCCATGGTAAGGCTTCTAGAAAGAAGCCGAAACATATAAGTAATCATAACAATGCGGAAATAACTTATCCAAAACGCCAATCATGCCCAAAATCAGGTGTCAATAGTGTATGAACTACTAATACAATTGAAGAGTCAAATGGATAAAAAAATAACCACAAATGAATAATAACTGTCTCCGAATACTAATAAAGACATAACAACTTTAGAAAGGTCAAGGTAAACCTCGGACGTATGAATGTCCAACCGCTATCTTGGAAGCTTCACTAATCGCGTGAGTCAATCAAGATGAGGCGCATTTGAGCTAAGGCCTGCACCGAAAGGGCACAATAGGCATGAGTACAGTCCACTTGTACTCAGTAGCTATCATAGGCCGACCAGGCAAAGTAGTAAATAAAGCATACAAAATATACACTAAGGGCACGTCACCTGTAATCAGAAAATGTCCCACAACGGTAGCCCACACTGCTTGCACTAACAGTTCTAATATATCTCACATATATTACAATAACACATCAAGATATTGAACACAAGTATACATTATGTCACATATAAATAGAACAAGAGAGAACATGTAGATACAAGACCATCAAATACAAGTAAATGAAGGTAAGACAAATACATCGATGACAAGTCAATAAGGCAATACAACACAACATAAACACAATAAAGTAAGTGCAATGTATATGATGATGATGTAAGAGGTTGTTGCACAACCTCCGGGATCGTCGCACAATCTCCGTATACATCTACGGAGCTATAGCTTCCCGAAGTAGGACCTATGGGGGGTTCATCAACTCATATGCAATCCACATATCTCCTTTCTAAGCATATCCCTCAAAAAGGGTTTTATAAGGTGTTACAATATTTTTTTAAAAAAGGTGTTGCCAGTGTTTCTCAGATGTTGCCATGGTGGTACCAATGTTTCATGAATGAGTATGATATGAAGATGTAATGCTCAAAACCAATCACAATGAGTATTTCCACAATCAATCACATGATACATTTCCACAACCAACCACAATGATACATTCCCACAACCGCATGAGCCAATATCCACTTATTATTTTCATTTCATCCATGAATTTCCACATGTCTCATATGTCAATAAAGTATAAATATAATCACAATTCACCAATGGTACAACATTAAACAACACAATACAATTATGCACATGTATTTAAGGCTATTAATATCACATAGGACCCCACACGGTCAAACATATCATATAGTATCTCAATTTCGACAATTACATCACATATAGGCCCCCACACGGGCACAACACAAAGATAGCCATTTTCCATGATTATTTTCCACCCTTAACATACATTTTGTTCCATCATTTACTACCCAGCCCAGTCTGAAGAGTTAAGCCATAACCTACCTCGAAAGCCAAAACCGGCCCGTTACACTTGAACCCGTGATCTTAATTTTCACGAATAATTCTGAACTTTACTAAAAATATCAAATATGAAATCTACGCATCAATAAAAAATCAACGACACTCATATTGACTATTTTTTGTTCGGGGTCAAAACGGACCCCCAAAATGGATTTCTGAAAAAGAAAAGCAAAATCAAAATTTTACTTCAAAAATATGTTCCGCATATTTTTGAGAACCTACAGCTGAAAGCCCAAGTTAAATTGAGCAAAAAAATGGGGTTCAAATCGAAAAAAAACCATTTTTGAGCTTTATCGGGTAAAATCTTTGAAATCCGGATTAAAATCAAGAGTCAGAGTTGTTTTTAAAGTTAAATTGATGAAAAACTAGTAATAATGATATAAAAATATTATTCAAGTGAAAAGAGTGAAATTTTGGTTTAAAATCATGCCCTAAGATTTTTGAAGTTTTGAGGAATTTATTAAGAAATTATTAAGAAAAGGGGTGAATTCTTACTTTAAATCCGTAATAAAATCAAGAAATAGATGTTAATCTATCTTCCCAAGATCCCACAAGCATCACTTTTAAGCTCTCAAACTATTTAGGGTTTAACTCTCAAGAGAAAAGATGAAAAATGAGGGAAAAATGGGCCCGAAACTGATTTAAATGGTGCAGATTTTCTGCACCAGCTAAGTAAAAAGCTGCATTTTTTTCCCTAGTCCAAACGGACTTCGACGGGATGTTCGGGATTCATACGGAGTTAGATAAATGCAAACGAACTATGCAACCATACTAAATTCGACGTTTCAAATGCGATGGCGATATCATATTTTCAAGAAAATATCATTTTCACAAAATTGACCCCCGAAATTATAATTTTCCAAATCGAGGGTCGAAATGAGATTTAAAAGCCGTAAAATCATACCAAATATGCTAACACCCTAAGATTGACATTCCAGATCTGCTGACAAAGTCGGATTTTTCATCCGAGGTCGTTTCGATCAAATATGGGTCCCACACCCATATTTCTAATTTTCCAACTTTCCGACTAATAGGTCAAAATGAGCTCGGGTGTACCGGAACTCGAACCAAAGGTCTACCTAGCCTAAAATTGATATTTCAGAGATGCTGGCGTAGTCTGTTAGGACATCCATTGTATGAATCAAAAATTATCCACATAAGTCCAAAATAAGGCTCTCGAAGCCATCAAAAACCACAATATTGCATAAATGATACAAAAAATTCATTGAAAATCATGCCAATCACTCCCACACCCCAGAAATATCATAATGCAACTATGGGGAGGGGTAAAATAGTCAAATTACAAAAAATCACAAATTTCACATATTTCATCAAATTTTTAGGTCGTTACATCATCCACCACTAAAATCTAGTTTTCCGTAAGGCAAAGAAATACCTGAATCGACAAAGAGCTGGGGATCAGGACAATGCATATCAGACTCGACCTCCTAAGTAGCTTCATCTACAGGTCGATGTTGCCACTGGACATTAACCACAGGGATTACTCTAGAGCGCCACCGCCTAACATCCCTAGCCAAAAATAGAAACTGCCTCCTCTACAAAGGACAACTGCTCATCTAACTAAACTGAGTCCCAACGAATGACATGAGACTCATCAAGAATACAACGACGAAGCATAGAAACATAAAAAACAGGATGAACAGCTGATAGATCAAGAGGCAAAGACAACTCATAATCCACATCACCAATAGTCCGAAGAATCTCAAATGGACCAATATACCTAAGGCTAAGCTTGACCCTCTTCTAAAAAATTTTCACACCCTTCATGGGTGAAACTCGAAGGAAAACATGATCACCAACACCAAATCTCAAAGCCACAAAGTCTACGATCAGCATAACACTTCTGCCTACTCTGAGCTGCTCTAAGTCTTTCCTAAATAATCTGGACCCTATCCAAAGACTCATGAAGCAAGTCCATACCTCGAGGACTCACCTCAGAAACATCAAACCAACCTACTGGGGAACGACAACGCCTACCATACAATACCTCAAAAGGAGCTACATCAATACTGGAATGATAACTATTACTATATGCAAACTCTGCTAAAGCCAAATACTGCTCCAATTGGCCACCAAAATCCATCATGCACGCATGGAGCATATCCTCCAAAACTTGTATAGTTTGCTCTGACTGTCCATCAGTATGGGACAAAACACTGTACTAAGATCGACTCGAGTACCCAACTCATCCTGAAAAGTCTTCCAAAAGTAAGATGTGAACCCAGGACCTCGATCTGAAATAATGGACACTGGCACACCATGCAGACACACAATCTCACAAATATAGATACGGGCCAACCTCTCAGTACTGAATAAGACTTGAATCGGAATAAAATAAGATGAAATGGTCAATTGATCCACGATGACCCAACACTATCAGAACCATGAGATATACGAGGCAAACTAGTCACAAAGTCCATGTGGATACGTTCCCACTTTCACTCAGGAATGGGTAACCTCTGAAGCAAACCATCAGGTCTCATATGCTCGGCCTTCACCCGCTGATAACATAGGCAACGAACCACAAAATGCACTATATCTTACCTCATACCACCCCACCAGTAGTGCTTCCTCAAATCACAATACATATTAGTCATACCTAGATAGATAGAATATCTGAAACAATGGGCCTCCTCCAAGATCAACCTAATCCAATCACCACTCTCGACACACAAACTCAGCCCCCAATCCTCAAAACTCCATGTGAATCAAGTGAGGCTTTCTTAACCTCCCCACTCAATATCTTATCTTGAATCAACATTAATCCAACATCGTCAAACTAACAAGCTCAAATCTGCTCTATCAAAGAAATTTAGCCTCCATAAATGCCAAAACATGCCCCGGTGTCGAAATATCAAGCCTGACCATATGGTTAGCTAAAAACTGAATCTCTAAGGCCAAAAGCCTCTCTTAGTTTAAAAGATGCGCCAAGCTACCCATGCTAGTTGACTTTCAGTTTAAGGCATCCGTAACCACATTAGCCTTTCCCTGATGGTAGAGAATAGTCAAGTCATAATCCTTAATCAACTCAAGCCAATGGCGCTAACTCATATGAAGATCTCATTGGTAAAGAAGTACTGAAGGCTATAATGATCTAAAAAGATCTCATAATGGACTCCATACAAGTAGTGCCTCTACAACTTGAAGGCAAACAGAATAGAGCATATCTCTAAATCATGTGTAGGATAATTCCTATCATGAGGCTCCAATATTGACGAGATGCATATATAATTACCTTGCCCTCCTGTATCAACACAATACCTAACCTAACACCTGAAGCATCACAAAAGACAATAAATCTCATGCCCTCCTTGGACAAAGCCAATATAGGAGCTGAAGTCAATAAATCCTTGAGCTTTTGAAAGCTCTCCTCACAACATCATACCACTGGAAGGAATTCTTCTTTTGAGTTAACTTGGTCGACCGAGATACAATGGAAGAGAAACCCTTAACAAAACACTAATAATACCTGACAAAGCCAATAAAACTCTGAATCTCGGTGGGCAAAGTAGGTCTAGCCCAATCATGAATTGCTGTAACCTTATTTGGATCAACTATAATACCTTCTTTAGTCATCACATGATCCAAGAAAGAAACTATTCATCATATGATCCAAGAAAGAAATTGACTCCAACCAAAAATCGCACTTAGAGAACTTAGCATACAACTTCTCATCTCTCAATCTCTAAAGCACAATCCACAAATGCTCCTCATGCTCAACCTCATCTTAGAATAAACCAAGATATCATCTATAAATACCATAACAAAGGAGTCAAGATACAGTCGAAACACCCGATTCATCAACTCTATGAACGCAGTAGGGGAATTGGTCAACCCAAATGATGACCAAGAACTCATAATGACCATATGTAGTCTGAAAAGCTATTTTGGGGATATCCAAAGCTCTAATCCTCAACTGGTGATTACCGAATCTCAAATCAATCTTTGGAAAATCCACCGCACCCTAAAGCTGATCAAACAAATTATCGAGTGACAAAGGGATACTTATTCATAACGATCACCTTATTTAACTGTCGATAATCAATATACATCCACATAGACCTATTCTTTCTCTTCACAAACAAGACAGGTGCACCTCAAGGTGAAATACTACGTCGAATAAATCTCTTATCCAATAACTCCTATAATTGATCCTTCATTTCCTTCAGCTCTACTGGGTTATCCTATAAGGAGGAAAAAAATAGGCTTGGTGCCCGCCCCAACATCAATAATAAAATAAATATCTTGATTCAAAGGCATACTAGGTAAGTCTGTAGGGAACCCATCCATAAACTCACAGACAACACGAACAGAATCTAAGAAAGAAGGTGAAATAACAATAGTGTCACGAATATGGCCAAGTTAGATAAATATCCCCTCTCAACCAATTTATGAGCCTGAACATAAGATATAGCCCTCTTAGGACCTGAATGAAGTACCCTTCTAAGCTATCCTTGGCATACCCGATGATGCTAAAGTCAAAGTCTTGGCATAATAATTTAGGATGCATGAGAAGGAGCCAATCAATCTATACCCAAAATAGCATCAAAATCGACCATGTCTAACACAAGCAAGTCTACCAAAGTCTCACATCTGGAAAAAATCACAACACAAGATTGGTACGCTCGATTCACTACTAAAGAATCACCTACCTGATTAGATACATAAATAGGCATGGCAAGAGGCCTCCTAATAGAATTAAAACTCAAAATAAAATATATAGACACATAGAAAAATGTCAATCCAGGATCAAATAATAAGATGCAGGTCTGAAACAAATGGGACGGTACTTGCGATCACAACATCTGAAGACTCTACCTCAAATCTGACTGATATAGCATAACATAATCTATGACTACCAACTGGCTGAGTAACCCCATAACCACCAACACGAGCTCTGCCATCTCTACCACTTGCACCTTTGGTTGAATACCTACCTCTCCCAGCTAAAATAGGAATAGCTATAAACACACAGAAAGAACAGTCCTTGGCCACATGGCTAACCTCATCACATACATAGCAACCTCTATGACCAGTCTCAACAAGAGAAAGTACAACTAAGCCCGAACGGTCATCATGAATTACTGAACTAGAAGATCCACCAGTCGAACTCTATAAAGTCACTTGCACTGGCCTACCATGATATCCATGAGAACCTCCAAAATATCTACCTCGATAGGTCCGACTCTTGAACTTACCAAGATGATGCACCCTCTTGGCACCTCCCTAAGATGCACTAAGAATACCCTCTGTCATCTTAGCATAATCCACAATACTCTAAAAAGAATCCCTAATCACAATCATCTGAGACATAGCCAACATTAGAGGGATATCCAAACCCTTTACAAACTTTGTATCTACTCAAACTCGGTGGAAATACTATTATAGGAATATTTGGATAGGGGATAGAAGCATGCCTCATACTCAATAACTATCATGGAGCCCTGTTCCAAATGATCGAACTCATCCCGCATATGATCTCTCAAAATAAAAAGCACAAATCTCTCCAGAAAAAAATCAACAAACTGATCCCATGAAAACTCAGGAGCATTAACAAGCCTACAACCGACAAATGATATCAACTAATTTCTCACAACATCTCTCAACTGATAGCAGCATAAGCAACTTCATTCACGTGGAAAAAGTGAAACACAACTCAAAGCACAGGGTATTAAAGCACTTCACATTGAAGGTATTAAAGAACTTCGCATCGAAGATATTAAAGAACTTCATGTGGAAAGAGTGAAACAAAAATCAGGAACCTACAACTGAAAGTTCAAGTTGAATCGAGTAAAAAACAGATTTCAAATCGAAGAAAAATTATTTTGGAGCTTTATCGGGTAAAATCTTTAAAATCTGGGTTAAAATCAAGAATCGGAGTTATTTTGAAGGTTAAGTTGATGAAAAATTAGTAATTATGATATAAAAATATTATTCAAGCGAAAAAAGTAAAATTTTGGTTTAAAATCATGCCCTAAGATTTTTGAAGTTTTGAAGAATTTATTAAGAAATTATTAAGAAAAGGGGTAAATTCTTACCTTAAATCCATAATAAAATGAAGAAATAGATGTTAATCTATCTTCCCAAGATCCCACAAGCTTCACTTTTAAGCTCTCAAACTACTTAGGATTTAACTCTCAAGAGACAAGATAAAAATGAGGAAAAAAATAGGCCCGAAACTGATTTAAATGGTGCAGATTTTCTGCACCAGCTAAGTAAAAAAGCTGCATTTTTTATTCCCAAGTCCAAACGGACTTCGACGAGATGCCCAGGATTCGTCCAGAGTCCGATACATGCAAACGAACTATGCAATCATACTAAATTCAACGTTCCGAATGCGATGGAGTTATCATATTTTCAAGAAAATATCGTTTTCACAAAATTGACCCCCGAAACCCAAAATCATAATTTTTCAAATCGAGGGTCGAAAGGAGATTTAAAAATTGTAAAATCATACCAAATATGCTACCACCCTAAAATCGACATTTTGGATCTACTGGTAAAGTTGGATTTTCCATCTGAGGTTATTTTGATAAATGTGGGTCCCACTGCCATATTTGTAATTTTCCAACTTTCCTACTAATAGGTCGAAATGAGCTCGGGTGCACCAGGACCCAAACCAAAGGTCAATCTAGCCTAAAATTGATATTTCAAAGCTGCTGGCATAGTTCGTTTGGCCATCTATCATACAGATTAAAAGATATACATATAAGTCCAAAATAAGGCCCTCAAAGCCATCAAAAACCACAATATTGCATAAATGATACAAAAATACATTAAAAATCATGCCAATCACTCCCACACCCCAGAAATATAATAATGCAACTACGAGGAGGGGTAAAATAGTCAAATCATACAAAATCACAAATTTTACATATTTCATCAAGTTTTTAGGTCTTTACACAGTCGTGGTGACGAGTCGTAAGGAGTGGCTACAAGTCAAGGGTTGACCCATATTCAAAGGCGGCACTTTTTCAACTTTTAAATTAAGGGATTTCTAGATATTTTCCCTCTTACCCAACTTGAAACTCACGTCTTATAACTTCATTAGGGTGTCATTCGCACTCAGAAACATATCAAAGTAACTTCTCAACACTCTCAAATTCCTCAAGGTCAAAAACACTTAGGATTTTCAAGAGGTTGATAAATTAATCTTTAAAGGGTGATTTCTCTCCATATATCTTACTATTTTAGGCATGATACTCTTCCCTCATTGTCAATTTTGTAAAAGTATATGTTTTAAAGTATTGTTCATAAGATGTTTATGTTGATTTTGAAATAATGGTTGGGGGTTTTGTATGCTTTTTATTGAACAATGTTTTCCCATAGTTTATATATGATTAATCCTGCTTTCAATATGGTTTTGAACTTGTGGGTGAATGGGTATGGCGAATGAACTAGAAATTTGTGATTTTCCCAAACTTGTGACTTTTGAAGTGGTTCTAGCCCCAACCTCAAAGTGTGAAGTTGGTTAAGAGTTATGAGAAAGGTAAGAATTTGTAAAATTGAACTAGTCTTGAACTATTACATAATATAAAGAGGTATTTGAAACACAATATGATTTAATGAACAAAGGGAATCGGTGTTTCCTCTACCTTGTACTAATGAACAAATGGAGTTGTTTTCCCCAAGTAAATAGAAAATTATTTTGGCATGTTGTTATTACCTTACAAGTGTAGTTAGTATGATGATACTAACAATGTATGCCTTAATGTGAAATGTGGTTCATGAATGGGATTGTATGATAAATATTTTAATTAGGCTCTAATAAATATTGTGTAGCTGAGTCGTAAAAGTGGATATCTGGGTGACCGATATTGAAAATCACATTTACCGATGCGAGGGTCAAATTGACCAGGGAGGTTTGAGTTCCCCTTATTATTATTTCATGATTAGGTAGGTTCGAGTTCCTTGTAAATCATTATGATCGGGTGCTTAAGTTACCTTAGTATATGTTGGGAGGTCGAGTCCTCCGTGTACATATATGTGAGATTATTCTTCGATTTGTGTAGCTACACACGCTGGGGCCTGACTAGAGGGTGAGAGCTAAAGTTCATATAGCCTTTGGGTACTATTATATGACAATTGAGTTATACAATTCAGGTTAAGATTTTAAAGTGCAAGCTAAACCTTGTTCCATCCCAACTTAAAATATACATATATATATGTATGTATGTATGTATGTATGTATTTACATATGGTTATTTGCATTGATTGACTTGGTTTGAATTGATGAAATTATTTTATCTTTACTCCTGAGTTACATGCTAGTATTCACCCTGCTAATTGTCTTCGGACACTATATCCCCATGAGATGTAGATTTGGCCAAACCTCTACTTCTCCTGCTCAGTGATTGTGGATTGATTGAGAGTCGACTTAAAGTGCTGAGCTTCCATGCTTTGAAAGGCTCCATTTTAGGGTTATGTTTTTTTTTAGTTATAAACTATTGGATACTATTTTTAGCTATAGTCGGGGGCATATCTCAATACTTTATTAATATCCAGTCTGGTAGAGGCTTTATTGGTCTATTGTGGACTTAGGATGTTGTTGGTTGGTTTGGTTGTACACATATCATAATATCTTAAATTTTAAATTTTTTTTATCTTATTATATGTTCAAAATTCATCTGATATGGGTGTAGGTGGTCTACGATTTGGATGTTGGGGGGGTCAACGGTCCTTGTTGGACTTGAGTTACTCGTCATGACCACGAATTGATTTGGATTGTGTCAGGTGGTATCAATTCCAGGTTTATGGTCAATTAGTTATCTAGAAAGTCGTGTTGAGTAGAGTCTTTATTATGGGTGTATAGCGTGCCACACTTATAAGGGGGAGTCTATGATGTATTTTGGAATATTTCTCTTTCCTTTTGTCTTATTTCGAGCTGTAGAGTCTAATATCTTGAAATCTTCTCTATTTTCTATTTGTTCGCTTTTCAGATCTTGCCTCTCAGATGATCTGAAGCTCATGAAAACTCCTCTATCCCACTTGAGGACAATGCTGATGGGACACACCCTTCTTATGGGGTATAAACTCGGTTTTGGGTCCAGTTCCTGATTGCCCTTCTGGAGTTCCACCAGTCCCCTCCAGTCCTCTTCGAGCTCCTCAGGCTAATATGTTGAATGTAAAATTTTGTCATTCTATTCATAAGTTGGCTCAGTTGGTGGCTTTTTAGTTTGAGCATGTAGCTTATGTTACTCCTTCTTTTGAGGCCACAAGGGTTAGCCAGTTTATGAGGTTGCGTCCTCTAACGTTTACTCGTATTATGATTGAGAAGGATCCTCAAGGTTTTATAGATGAGATAAAGAAGATCTTTTGGGTTATTCATGCTTCGAATATTGAGGGTGTGGAAATCACTACCTATCAACTAAAGGATGTAACATACCAATGGTATGAAGAATAGAAATAGTCTAGGGGAGATGATGCCAAATCCATAGTATGGGATAATTTTAGTGCTTTTCTATACCGCTTCTTTCATCAGGAGTTGAGGGAGGAAAAAATATAAGAGTTCATTAATCTGAAGCAAGAAAAGATGGCAGTCAAAAAGTATGCCTTGAAATTTCATCAGTTGTCCTGGTATACTTCTGAGTTAGTGTCTAGCATGAGGGCTAGAATGAGGAAATTTTCTCCTAGGTTGTCCCATGATTTGATTTTAGAGAGTAAGGTTGCCTTGTTGAACAGGGATATGAATATCTCTAGATTAGTTGTGTTTATGCATCAGGTTGAGAAAGAGGAAAAGAAGCAGGTGGAGATAGGGAAAAGATAAAGTAAGAAGTTTAGATTTTTTTATCAGGGTAGAAGTCAGCATCAAAGTGGTAGAAATAGTGGATAGTGGTCTAAGAAGAAGTGGGGGAGTTCTGGTTCCTACTCTATGGCTAGTCCTCCTTATTCGAAGTTGTCAGGTGATCGTCTTTCTCAGTCTGATAGCGGGTTTAGGTCATAGGGTGAATCAGGGCTAGAATGAGGAAATTTTCTCCTAGGTTGTCCCATAATTTGATTTTAGAAAGTAAGGCCGCCTTGTTGAACAGGGATATGAATATCTCTAGATTAGTTGTGTTTATGCATCAGGTTGAGAAAGAGGAAAAAAAGTAGGTGGAGATAGGGGAAAGATAGAGTAAGAAGTTTAGATTTTCTGATCAAGGTAGAAGTTAGCATCAAAGTGGTAGAAATAGTGGAAAGTGGTCTAAGAAGAAGTGGGGGAGTTCTGATTCCTACTCTATGGCTAGTCCTCCTTATTCAAAGTTGTCAAGTGATCGTCTTACTCAGTATGATAGTAGGTTTAGGTCATAGGGTGCCTAATCTTAGGCTGGTGGGGCTCAGTCGACTCCATCATCTCCTCTTTGTAGATTTTGTAGGCAGGCACGTCGTGGGTTTTATGAAAGAGGGAGAAATAAGTGTTTTAAATGTGGTCAAATTGGTCACTTGCATAGGGATTTTCCTTCTAAGTTTGCTTCAAGGCTAAATAATATTCCTATTTCTACTTTATCAGCTTCTGCAACAAAGAATGCTGCTTCTGCTTCTGGTATCGGTACAGACCAAAATCACTTGTATGCTCTTGCTATCTGTTAGGACTCTGAGGTGTCTCCCGATGTCTTCAATGGTATGTTATGAATTTTTTCTCGTGATGTGTATTGCTTTCTTGATTTGGGGTCTACTCTTTCTTATGTGGCCCTATTTGTGGCTGTACATTTTGGTTTTGCACCTGAGTGTATCACTGATCCCTTTTATGCTTCTATCCCAGTGGGTGACTCTGTGGTTTCAAAGTGTGGATTCTATTTGAAAGTTGTTACTTTTTTGGGTCATGTTATTTCTAGTGAAGGGATCATGATTGATCCGCAGAAAGTTGTAGTAGTTAAGAAGTGGCCTAAGCTCACGACTCCAACCGATATTCAAAACTTCTTAGGTTTAGCTGGTTACTATAGGAGATTTATTAATGGAATAATATAAAGCGAGATGTAGCTGGTTTTGTAGCTAAATGTATGGTGTGTTAACAAGTAAGGGTTGAACACTTGCGGCCTGAAGGGTTGTATTGAGAAATTGAGTTGCATATGTGAAAGTGGGAAGTGATAAATATAGATTTCGTTATCGAGCTTCCTTGGTCTCACAATCAGTTTGATTCGATCGTGGATAGGATGACTAAGTCTGCTTACGTCCTTCCAGTAAAGACTAATTATTCGGTAGAGGATTATGTAAAGTTCTTCCTCTAAGAGATTTGGGGCACCTGTTTCTATCATGTCAGATTATGGTACTCAGTTCTTATCACACTTTAATATCCGTTTTAGAAAGGTTTGGAAACTAAGGTGAGCCTTAGTACTGTTTTCCACCTATAGTTAGATGCGCAAGTGGAAAGAACTATTGAAATAGTAGAAGATATTCTTCGATCTTACGTGATTGACTATGGCGATAGTTGGATTGATCATTTTCCTCTTATAGAGTTTGCATATAATAATAGCCACCACTCTAGTATTGGGATGGCTTTATTTGAGGCATTGTATGGTAGGAGGTGTAGATCTTCTATTAGATGGTTTGAGGTTGGTGAGGCGGAGATTTTGGCCTTGATTTGGATCACCAAGCCATGAAGAAGGTAAAGGTGATTTAGGATAGACTTAAGACAACCCAAAGTTTCCAAAAGTCCTATGTGCATGTAAGGCGTAGATATTTAGAGTTTAAGGTTGGCAATTGGGTGTTCTTGAAGGTATCTCCCATGGAGTGAGTAATGCAATTTGGAAAGAAGATAAAGCTCAGTCCCTGGTACGTCAGCCCGTACCTTTTCTTGAAGAGGGTTGGTAGTGTTGCATATGTAATGGAATTGCCTTCTAGTTTGAGCTTTATTAATTCGGTGTTTCATGTTTTGATGTTGAGAAAGTGTGTGGATGATCCTTTGACAGTTATTCCTTTTGAGGAGGTGGGTAGTTCAGATTCCTTATCTTTTGAGGAATCCCTAATTGAAATTTTGGATCGACATATTCATCGACTGCGAACAAAGGACGTAGATTTGGTAAAGGTTCTCTGGAGGAACCAAAAAGTTGAAAAGGCTACTTACAGAGCCGAAGAGGACATGAAGTCCAACTATTCGTTCCTATTCCCTATTCCTGAAAATTGTTCTTAAGGTATGTGTTGTTCTTAACACCATTATTTTCAAACTTTGTTAAGGAAATTATGATTCCTTGATATCTTTCTTTTTTGAGTTTGTTAGAGGGAAGTGCGGTTGTTAGTCGTGCTTATGTATAACTTGACCCATTATTTGAGGATGAATTATCCAAGTGGGGGAGAATTGAAACACCTCGTATTTTTAGCCCTTGAAAATTTCTTGAGCTTTTAGCTCACTGCCTTGGTAACAACTCACCCTATGAGTCGTAGGGTGTCATTACGGGTCCTAGGGACCAAGTCATAACCAAATTAGTAAGTTTGTGGCTTTATTATGCTCTCAGTATGAGTGGCTCACTAAGAACCATAAGTATATGTCACGAGTTATTAGGTGTAATCATAGGGTGTCCAGTGTAAGTTCCAATTTGGGTTCCGTGTCAACTACAACTGGACCCTACGAGTCATAGGGTACGATTATGAATGGTGCCATTGAGTCGTAAGGATAACAGTGTAGGGTGAATTATTGGCACTACCTTGGTTACGACTCATGGTGATGATTTGTAAGGACTAACTATGAGTCAAGGGTTGACCCTTAGTCAAAAGCAACACTTTTTCAGCTTTTAAGTTAAAGGCATTCTAGACATTTTTCCTCTTACCCAACTTGAAACCCACATCTTATAATCTTATTAGGGTGTCATTAGCACTCAAAAACACATCAAAGTAACTTCTCAAAACTCTCAAATTCCTCAAGGTCAAGAATACTTAGGGTTTTCAAGAGGTTGATCAATTAGGGCTTTCAAGGGCGATTTCTCTCCATACATATCACTATTTCAGGCATGTTACTCTTCCTTCATTGTTAATTTTTTAAAAGAATTTGTTTTAAGGTATTGTTCATTGGATGTTAATGTTGGTTTTGAAACAAAGGTTGGGGGTTTTGATTGCTTGTTGTTGAACAATGTTTTCCATGGTTTATATATGATTAATCATGCTTTAAATATGATTTTTAACTTATGGGTGCATGGGTATGGTGAATGAACTAGGGAATTGTGATTTTTTCAAATTTGTGACTTTTGAAGTGGTTATGACCCCAATCCCATAGTGTGAAATTGGTTTTGAATTATGAGAAAGGTAAGAATTTATAAAATTGAACTAGTCTTGTACTATTGCATGATATAAAGAGGTATTTGAAACACAATAGAATGATTTAATAAACAAAGGGAGTCGGTGTTTCCCCCACCTTGTACTAATGAACAAAGGGAGTTGTTTCCCCAACTTAATAAAAAATTATTTTGGCGTGTTGTTATTACCTTGAAAGTGTAGTTGATACGATGATACTAACAATATATATCTTAATGTAAAATTTAGTTCATGAATGGGATTGTGTGATAAATGGTTTAATTGGGCACTAATAAGGGTTTTGTAACTGAGTTGTGAAAGTGGAGGTCCGGGTGACCTATATTGGAAACCATGTTTGTCGACTCAGGGGTCAAAGTGACCAGCGAGATTCGAGTCCCCCTCATTATTATTTCTTGATTAGGGAGGTCTGAGTCCCCCGTAAATCATTACATGATCGGGTGCTTAAGTCACCTTAGTATATGTTTGGAGGTTCGAGTCCCTCGTGTGTATATATATGAGATTATTCTCTGGTTCATGCGACTACACACGCTGGAGACCGACCAAGGGGTGAGAATTGGGTTCCATATAGCCCATGGGTACTATTATATGACAATTGAGCTACACAATCCAGGTTAAGGTTTTAAAGTGAATGCTAAACCTTGTTCCTTATCCCAGCATAAAATATATATATATATATATATATATATATATATATATATATATATATATATGTATGTAGGTATTTGAATATGGTTATGTGCGTTGGTTGACTTGGTTTGAATTAACGGTATTAATTTATGTTTATCCCTGAGTTACATGTTAGTGTTCATCCCGCTAACCTTCTTTAGATGATATATCCCCACGCAATGCAGGATTTGACCATACCTCTAGTTCTCCCGTTCAGTGATTGTGGATTGATAGAGTGTCGATTTGAAGTGGTGAACTTTGATGCTTCGGAATGGTCTATTTCTGGATTATGTTTTTCTTTTGAGTTATATGCTATTGGATATTGTTTTTTTCTACAGTCGGAGGCATGTCCCGTCACTTTATTGACATTCAGTCTAGTAGAGGACTTTGACTATTGCGGACTTAGGATTGTTTGGTTGTTGGTTGATTTGGTTATACACATATCATGTCTTGTTATATATTCAGAATTCATCTTACATTGGTGTAAGGTGGTCTACAGAAATCTTAAAAAGGACAAACAAATCGTCAGATACCTAAATTTAGCATGAATTTTTACTTTGACCCTTAAAGTTGATGTCGTTTATTTTAGGTACCTCAACTAGTATTTAATGTATCATTTTGACATTTTTTGCAAAATCAATAAAAATATATGTTGCACGTGTATTACATGCGCTATGGCGTGTAAAGTGACCAATTATATTAAGAAATTTGTCATTTTTATTAAAATAAATTTTAAATAAATAATTTAAATAAAAAATTATTAATAACCCCACCTCCACCCCATATAATCTTTCTCAACCACCCTTGCCCTATATCATCTTCCCCAACGACCCCCACCCCTAAATCATCTGCCGCTACCCCCACCCCTAAATTGTCTTCTCCTACCCACCCTCCCCCTTCCTCTCCACCCCCTCTAAATTGTCTTTCTCAACACCCCCCCTCCAAATAGTTAAGTCAATCTAAGAATATATGGACAATATATAATTATTACACAGACAGTCTGTCATAAATACTGGCAGTAAGATATCCCCCCCTCCCCCTTAATTAGCTATGTATATAATTTAAATTTTATAATACAAAAAATCTTTTAAGGGGTGGTTTCCTGCAAAAACTAATTTTTTCTTTTTCACCGTTTGTGTATGCATTGTGCAATAGATTTTTTTGTTCTCTCTTGGTCTCAATGAATGTATATATGGAAAAAATAAAATCTTCAATCAAATTGAGATACACCCAATTGAAATATAGAAAAATTTAATTAGAAAATTGAATTCTTTAATCAAATTGTGAAAAATGCAGTTGAAAAAGTGAAATATTGGATCATATTGAAAGACACTGAATTGAAAAGAAATAAAATTAATAGTATAACCCTGTAGACACATAAAATTTATTGGATCAAATTTATATGAAATTTGAATTTGAACCATATTTTATTGGGTTTAAACTTATTTTGGGTTTAAAAAAATAATAAGCCGATTTTATTCTTCATCAAGGTTCATCTCACTTTGAAGCCCAAACTCATCAAGTGACTGTCATTCCAATCAAATCCAAAACTAATAAGATGCCATCATATGTACAAATGATGTGGAAATCTCATTCAAATTCAACAACCAGTCAAAAGGTGCCAAGTATCAAGGTGACATATTTCGGCCAATCACAAGCAACTAAGGCCTACCCCCATAACTATAAATAGAGGGTAACATAACATCTAAAAGAAAAGAAAGGAAAAAGGAGGACATTCTACAAGCATTGGGGGAAGCTTCTGCATTGACTACATAGCTCTTCAACAAATTGACTAACGAAGTTTTGCCCGGAGATAACTCGACAAGAGGAAATGCTGTCAGATAATTCCCGGAGATCCAAACACATTTCTAGGAGGCTCAAATCATCCTACATTCAAGAATCACGTTTCAAAGGCCCTCGAATCGCGGAAAAACTTAGGAGATAAGAATCGAGAGGATAACGAAATTGTACCCGCAAAATTCATTTATATAAAATTATTCTTTTTGTTTATTTTATTTTTGCTTGCAGTTAATTTTCAGTGTTAACAAAAATTTATTGCGAACAAATTGGCACGCCTAGTGGGACCAGTTCTTCTCTTCATCTCTTCTTCCTATAAGTCCAAAAATCACAAAGTCAACTACTACAATGGACTTCAGAAAAATCAATAAAGTTTCGTGCAAGAAGTCTACTACTGCCACGTCTACTAAGATCAAATTTGTTGGCCCCATCAATCGACGCAATCTCAACGCTTGTGCTTTGGATGGATCCCAATACTTCACCTTTTTGGAGATGACAAAAGGAAGAAAATCTCAAATTTTGGCAATAACTACAACCCCTGCGGGCAACTTTGCATCTATATTATCAGAAGAACCGTCTGAAACAGGCTGCAACTTTGGAGAATCTGAAAACTTAATGAATTCTCCAACTTCAACAAAAGTCAACACGTTCATGGTTGATGCAATTGACTTGGACGAGAAGTTTGCAATGATGGAGAAAACCATTAAAGCCTTGAAGAAGTCCGTTTATGAGAAAGATCATCAAATCACCCGACTTATGAGCAAGTTAGATCTCTACAATCCTGGAGAGTTAAATTATAATCTAACACTACGAGAAAAAGTTGATGGTGAATCTCTCATCAAGACAAGTGACAATTACTGTGATGATCGATCCGCTTCAGTGGCTACTCTAACAGTTCAACAACTACAAGATATGATTGCAAACACCATCAAGACACAATATGACGATCCGTCACAAAGTTTCGTTGGATACTCAAAGTTGTATTCTAAGCGAATCGAGGGCTTACTAATGTCAATTGGATATCAACCGCCAAAGTTTCAACAATTTAATGGAAGGGGAAATCCAAAGCAAAACATCGCTCATTTCATTGAGACTTGTAGCAGTGTTAGTACACATAATGATCTTCTTGTCAAGCAGTTTGTTCGCTCTTTGAAAGGCAACACTTTTGATTGGAATACAGACTTGGAGTTTGAATCAATTGATTATTGGGAGCAACTAGAAAGTCAGTTCCTAAATCGTTTCTACAACACCCGTCATACGGTCCGCATGATGGAGTTGACAAACACGAAACAAAGTAAAGCTGAGCTGTAGTGGACTACATAAATTGCTAGCGAACATTGATCTTCAACTTTAAGGATCAACTTTCTGAAACTTTCGCGATTGAAGTTTGCATTCAAGGGATGTATTGGGGCCTTGTGTATATCCTCCAAGGAATTAAACCTCGAACTTTTGAAGAATTAGCTACGCGGGCTCATGAAATGGAGCTAAGCATTGCAAATCATAGAATGACATCACCTGCTTTTGATCCTAGGAAAAAAGTCACGAAATTCAAAGAATCTTCAGAAGATCAAATTGGAAAATCTATGACAACAGTGAGTTTTATGAAGGCCTCCACAAGACAAAAGTTAAAATAGGAAGCTCCAAAGCAACAAATACAAGAGGTAAAAAATCAATCAACCTTGAAGGAGTTATAAGCAAGGGTATATCCTTTCCCCGACTCTGATGTTTCTGGGATTCTTACTAGTTACTACCCAAAGAAGTAATTGAACTTCTTAAGTCAAAGCGACCTGAAGAATCAAACAAAGTCAAAGATCCAAAATATTGCAAATTTCACCGTATTGTTGGCCATCACACCACAAAATGCTTCATCCCGAAGGAAAAGATCATGAAATTAATACAAGATGGAAAAATCATCATCGATGATGGTGATACAGTTGATACAAATCATGTTAGCGCCGAACTGGATCATAAAAAAGGATCAATTTCAAAAGTTCTACAACCTATATGCTCTGTGGCATCACCAAAAGCTGAGGGAATCATCATGCTGCAATTTGGGAGCTTTGATCCAATTGAGGTTTCTACCACGAAGAAAATAACAAGCAAATCCATGCAAAATGACTTCTCCAATAGCAAGAAGGGTGATACTTGGACATTGATCACTCGCAAAAGAAAAAAATGTCAAAGGGCTTCTAAACTCCAACTTTCAAAAGTCTACACAAGATCAAGTGCAAATCTGCTTCAACTAATGGGGTCAATAATTACCAAACTGAAGTGCAACGATACTCTATTACAAAGGGTTGGAAGGCAAGTCAAGACTCTCCTTGATGCACGAGCCTAAACTGTAAGTCAAAAATGCTCCTTGACGTACGAGCCTAAACTACAAGTCAAAACGCTCCTTAAGGCATGAGCTTAAAGTGCATGTCACTCCTAGCCCGCATGAGTCTAAACTGTGAACGGCCCTCTTCTAAACAAAAAGAAAGAAAAAGGAGGACATTCTGCAAGCATTGGAGGAAGCTTCTACATTGACTAAATAGCTCTTCAACGAATTGACTAACGGAGTTCTGCCCGAAGATCAACTCAACAAGACGAAGTGCTGTAAGACAATTCGTGGAGATCCAAACACATTTCTAGGAGACTCAAATCATTCTACATTCGAGAATCACACTGCAAAGGCCCTCGAATCATGAAAAAACTTAGGAGAGAAGAATCGAGAGGATAACGGAATTGTACCAGCAAAATTACCTTAAATAAAATTATTTTTTTTGTTTATTTTATTTTTTGCTTGCAGTTAATTTTTAGCGTTAACGAAAATTTGTTGCAAACAAACCCAATAAAAAATTATTAAAAGTTTGACGAATGGTGGAGAGAAGTATAATGATGAAAAAAATGAAGAAGCAAAAATGGAAGTTGAGGAATTACTTTAACTGTTAAGGAAAGAAAAATGGTGGAAAGGGGAGAAAGAGTGAGGAAGAAGAAGAGAAAATTTCAAAAATATTCCTCACACACGCTCAAAATACATGTAGCCCACGTGCTATGATGAGTCAGCGATAAATGCCAACATGCTAGACTGAGAGTTTAGTTAGAGTGCTTAAAATAAACAACGTTCACTTTAGATCCAAATTAAAAGATCGTGTCAAGTTAAGGATGCTGTCGATATATTTTACCGCTTAAGAAAGTAACTTAATATACCCTAACTAATAAGATAGGGTAAAAAGATGAAAAAAGACAATGTTATACCTACTCAATTATTTTAATACAATGAGAAAACACTTTTGACATCTGTACACGATAAGGATCTTCTTTGGGCCGTTTTCTTTCTGTTAACACTGTACACATTCAGGAGCCGTGTGGTAGAGTATATTATTTTGATAATTCATGAATTAAAATATAGTGTAATTTAATATATTATTTGATAGTAAATTTGGAGTAATGTATAATTAATGGTATTAGTTATACACCTTATATGATATTATAGGGTGTATAACTAATACATCCTATTTGGTGGGATTGGTAATCCATGGATAAATATGAGTAAAGGCATAAGTACCCTCAAATTTCTTTAAATTTTTCCTAAATATTTTTTAATTTATTCAATATGAGTTATTTCTTTTCAATTTATCAAACTGATATTTCCCTTCAAATAATTTTAGTCATAAAAGAACTACTTCATTAACTTAAAGAGCATTTATTGATCAAAACCGAAAATAAATCGTTTGATTGCATACAAGATTTAATTTTATAAATAGGATACATCACAAATAAAAATAATTTTCTTCTTAGCTTTAACACTCTACGAAACACAATTTTATGTTAATAACGATTCTATTGACTCATTCAAAAGTTAAACGTACCTCAATCATCTAACTTAAGGATACCACAAAGTGAGAACAACAAAAAAATCCGGAACAAATAAAGATTTTTTTTTTTGTGCAAGTGAATGATTAAATCTTAAAATTTCAAAGCAAGTTATTAGTTATATTATTAATTTTTTTTATTTTTTTAAAAAAATAATAAAGCTTTGCAAAGAAAATACACAAAGTATAGTATGTTGAGTGTATTTTTATAAAAAAATAATATTATTTAAAAAATATAACAATTTGTATTATTTTCAATACATCAAATCAAACACTCCATAAAAAATAATGTCAGTATTACTAATCCCTGTATTACTAATCTCTATACTATTAATTCTAATATTACTAATACACCATATTTAGTATTATATTGTACACTCTACCAAATGATCCCTAAATATAAGAACACAAACAAGGATATTTAATTTGAAAGGGTGCGAATTTGGAGGAATTGATCAGAATTATGTTGAACTTTATAGGTACAAGAAAGGGGACAATTGTAGTGATCAGTACTCAATGACTACCTGCATTTTCGTGCATGATTTCCTTGTTTGTTTTTGAACTCCCAATTTAATGAAACTCAAGAAAGGGAGTTTAACACGTTGGTATTTCCATTAGCACGCACTTAATACAATTAATAATGATCCCTTCTATTTAACGTCCATTCAAATTAATGGACACATAGCATTCAGTTTAAAATAAATATTTTGATCACGGTAAAAGAGTTTTACACCATCAAGTTCCTCAAAAACTTAACAATCATATATATTTTTTCTCTTTTCATCCATCGTTACCTGTCCATGTTTGAGTTGACTAATTTTTTAAAATAATAAATAAAAAGGTAATTTTACTTTATCACCTCGATTAATTACAAGTTATATACAAGTAGAAAATGAATGTATTATTTAATAATAGGGGTAAAATGGATACAACATGATAAATTATATCTTTGTTTTCTAAAATGGACAAGTAAAATTAGGTAACTAATTTTAATATATACTGCACAAGTAAAATAGAAAGGAGAGTACATCAAGTATGCGCTGATTAGTAACCTGAACATAACAATTGACCTATTATAGCAGGTAAAATTATATTGGTGGTGTTAAAAAAACCAAAACTACATTGTATATAATTTAGATCTAAATAACAATTAGCCGGCAAAAAAAACAGATACAGGAGAAAAGCGGCTTTGGAGTTGATAGGCAACTAATTAATCAGACATAATCGATTTATTCCCTATAAACATAATGCGGCAGGAGAAAATTCATGAAAGAGACCTATGCAAACACGGTATCATATTAATTAAATTTTCAGACCTAACGCAAATAATTCATCATTGGAATTTCAACGAATACAACTACTCCCTTTCTCTCTAAATGTATGCATATATACATATATAATATATACACTAGTGTATTTGTCTTCCTTTCCTTCTTGTCCAATGTGTATCATTTTACTTCAACAGTTGGATTGCACATAATAATATAGATCGAGATATAAGGACCAGCTAGAAATATATATGTTCCTCAATCCTTCAAAATGCTTAACTTTTGAAGAATATAACATAGCGGACAATATTTTTAAAGAATTCGAACAATATAGGCAAATAGAAATCCTTGTTTTAGGATGATTTTGGGCATTGGAAATATTGCGTACCAGGCATGAAATTAGTAAAAGGAGTAGGGTAAGAAGTAGATGGTGTTGTTAAATTTGTTGTAAGTAAATGTTGGTGGAAGCCCCTTGAGGATGTTTCCTTAGGTATATTGTCATCATCGTCAGGGCCTTGATCATATAATATCCCTTTAAAGACATGTCCTGCTATGTTCACTGATGTCTGATAGGCATATTGATCCACCAGATTGTCTAGTGAACTTACTCGGACACACCGAAACACTGCCGGTAAACTCACTTCTGCTGGAAGTTCTTCTTCTCCTTCTATAGGTTGTAATGTTTCAAAAATAAGTAAAAAGGAAATATAACTTATAATACATAGACAATTGATGATATCTAGAGTACTGAATTTTCCACTATTAAGCTAGCATTTGGAGTTCTTTATAAAATATTTGAAATTCTCTTTAATGTTTACCCATGAAATTTGATTAGATTTTGAAGGTTTAAAGACATTTATAAGTTCCAATACCTAGCTAGCTCATACCAGTTTATGGCATTTCACTTCCACATTCAAAACCTCACATTTTTTCAAAGTAAAATGCATGTCCAAATATGACCTTCAAGTCCAAATAACACAACAAAAACTCAAATTTTCAAGTTTCAACTTCAAAATCTATGGCCAAACATGAGCTTAGTTATTGGAGCAAACAGTGTATCTTATTTTTTCATAAATCCCTTTGTCTCTCGTTCTTCAAGAACAAGAAGATCCTTTTCAAGTTTGAATTTGTTCATTTGAAAATTGGTTCTTCTAATTTATATTTACTACATATATGAATATTTTTCCTTCCCTACTAAGAGAGGAACGTAAAGGACACACCTCTGGTATACTAGTCATATATCGTGCCTACAGTAACTGACGGATAGCTAAGTGCGGTTACTAATCTCACTTTTGATGACACAATTACATGTAGTTATCTTTTAGATCATTTGATCATGTACGAATTTCTTTTACTCTTAGTGTATTTAAAGAAGTTAATTATATCTTAAGGATAATTAATGTAACACTATTTTTTGTCCAAATGCATGTCCAAATATGACTTCAAGTCCAAATAACACAATTAAAACTCAAATTTCAAGTTTCAAAATTTATGGCCAAATATGAGCTTAGTTATTGGAGCAAATAGTGTATCTTATTTTTTCATAAATCCCTTTGTCTCTCGTTCTTCAAGAACAAGAAGATCCTTTTCAAGTTTGAATTTTTTCATTTGAAAATTGGTCCTTCTACTTTATATTTACTACATACATGAATATTTTTCCTTCCCTACTAAGAGAGGAACGTAAAGGACACACCTTTGGTATACCAGTTATATATCGTGCCTACAGTAAATGATGGATAGCTTTGTGGTTACTAATCTCACTTTTGATGACACAATTACATGTAGTTATCTTTTAGATCATTTGATCATGTTCAATTTCTTTTACTCTTAGTGTATTTAAAGAAGTTAATTATATATTAAGGATAATTAATGTAACACTTTTTTTGGTCCTTTGCTGGGTTGAGGGTGCAATTATTGTGGCTCATCCATCGATCTAAAGTTGAGCATATAAAATGTGTCAAACAATTTCAAAAAATAAGTAAGAACATTATCACTAGCTATGTATAAGAGTAAATAGTACTATCTAGGGTTTGATGGTACTGGTAGTTATGAAGTGGTAAGCAAGTTGAAATGGCGAAAATTGTATACATGAGTACCTGTTTGTAACAGTGCAGCAGGATTTTGATTTTCTCTGTATCTTTTAGGGTTTGGTTGTTGAATAGTGGAAAGGTGCCTTGGACGCCTTGTAGAGACAGGGATCCAAGTGCTCTTGACATGAGTTTGACACTGATACCTTCGACTTTTGCAGCAAGTTCTGCATCTTAAAAATGGACAATCTTTCTTTGCTTGATTTCCACAGTCTTGGCATCTCCTATAATTTGATGATGATATAGTAATCCCCTGATCATCTTCTGATCTCATCATCTTTACCTCTAACTCTCATTTCCCTAGTAGTACTGTTGAGAGTTTTCTTCAATAATGGCAGCTTCAATTATACTGTTATAAGTTTGTTTCTTCATGACTTTCTTCTTTTCCAAGAGAGTTCATGGCTCAAGATAGTACTATATCTTGGATGAGACTTTTCGTCTTTCTAACCTTTTCTCAGCTTGTACATTTTCATAGAAAAAAAAGGGAAAAATATTGGAAAGATCTCTTTTTTCTATGTGTACATACACATAATTACTGTGAGGATGTAATTCACTCTTTGGCTTAGTCATGATTTGAGGTTTATGATTTTAAAATGGTTTTCAAATTTATAGCTCGTTTTAGTTATTGAGTTTACAATTACATATTTATATATATATTTAATAAATTTTCTAATACAAAAATAAATAAAGTTAAGTAAGAGCTATTGATCAATCCTGTCAAACTTATCGTTAGTGTACATTCAGCCATGTACATAGCACAATATGAGAACAGTGCTACTTAGTAGAAACCTACTAACTCTGACTGCAATAATGTTGCACTATCGTAAAAACAAGGCAAACGAATAATGATATTAGTTATTTGTTCAAGATATAATTACTTCGACTGTTGACAACAGTAAAAAGAAAACAGTGAGGAGACAAAGACATGGGACAAAGGCATATTAGTTGTAAACAGCACTATTGCTGAATGTGTAACAGCTGATCATTGAATTATTACTGCTGCGTGCCTGGAAAATTAGTTACCGTAATCAACAGTGAAGAGTTGCAGTGGGTTGCTTCTCTCAACTCTGGGACCTGTTCCCAGATGAACTCAAACAACAAAAACTAGGAGAAAACTTAAACAATAAAATGCGTGGAGAAAGTAAATAGCAGCCACAACAATTTTACATGGAAACTTTTTGCTCAAGGGAGAAAAACCACGACCTACCTTCAAGATTTCTAAGCTCCATTATATCCAAGCAAAGTTGAATACAAACACCAAACTCCAAGGATTAAACTCATAATTACAAGAAGACACAAGCAGTAACTCTATTGCTCCAACCTCCAGTTAACTCCAACTGGACACAACAAGCTAACTCTAGCTTGAGAATCACCTAACTCTAGATGATTATACACAAATCAGGTTTACACCACAACACCTACTAATAATCATACAAGCAATAATAGGCAAGCCTTTTAGAACACCTTACAAAGACTCAAATACAATAAGAAAACAAAGTACAACTTGATGAGCTATCAGTTGCAAAAGGAGTCTTTGATTCAAGATCTTCAAGAGAAATATTTGTTGTAAGTGTATGGAAGCTTGGTTTTCTTATTGGTGAAGATAGGCAATATATATCATGACACAAGAAAACTTAGGAGGAATGTCATTAGTGGAACAAAAAGTTGGCACCAGTTTTTTACCAACTTTTGTACTTGTGCCCAGCTGTGGGGTTAACTGTGATAGTGATAGGTAAGCCAACCCGTTCCCTGAGTAGTACCATCTTTGTCATCACACAATCTTCAGGAAACAGGCCCCAACATACAATTTGTCAATCATCAAAATTAAGAACTTAACAATTTTCCCTTTTTTGATGATGACAAACCTATGCAAGCATCCACACAATGCACATCAACATATGACACAAACCTTATCTCCACCAGTTTTCCTTATCATTGATACTTCTAAGCATTCTATACCTTATTCTACCTATCTATGAGCACCTAAAGTTCCCTTTGAGTATAAGAACCACTGTCTTCATTTACCATTCCTTTGTTCTCTATCAATATTTACATAATGTACGTAACTTCCCTTCTATAAAATATGCACAACGATATCTCAACTTCCCCCTTATGGCATCATCAAAGAGGTAAAGCCTTAAACCAAGCATAGATAAGCATACATGTTAATTCATGGACATTGTGGCTATACTTACACGAGCAAGGAAAGATTAAACAGAAATAAGAGACGTGATAACACAAAATTTATTCATTCAGTGATCAAAGAAGTCAGTAGAAAATACAATTCAAAATAGTAACCACAAAAACATCATAATAATTATGCTAAGTACATTTCAAAGATAATAAAGACACAAGAAAAAAAATTATGAAAGGGCTTAAAGGAAGGATTGAAAGGGGAAAGGGTTAGGGACCAGGTTGGGAAGGAATTAGAAAGAAGGACCAGAAGCATGAGACAACTGCCTAAGGAGTAAGGTCATTATTTTACGCTCTGCAACATGAGATAACTGTATTTTCATTTTTCAGCTTCCCACTAAAACTGGTTCCCTCTCGTCCTCCTTTCGCTGATACTGCCTTCAATGTAGCAGTTTCAGTATTTTTTTGGGCTACAATGGCTATCATAACATTTAACTCTTCTCTCAAACCCTTCTTCACATCTATCAGTTCAGACACAATTGACTTAGATGTTCCACCTTCTTTATTAGGAATGTATTAATTATCTTCAAGAGTACTGATGTTGTATATCTTTTTTACTAAACCAGTTTTTCCCTTTTTCCACATTAAACATTAAAGTAAGCAATTAGCCTGTCCAACCAAAAGCCATAGGCTAACCCATACTTTCCATGTTTTGTAGACATGAGAATGTTTATTTGTTCAATGACAATTTTTGGAAGATTAACCTTTTGATATTTAGACAATACTTCCATGAGGAACAAATTTAGTCCAGTCACAATAGTCCTTTTCTCAAACTTGGGAAGTAGGAATTTGTTTAAAAACTCAAACAATAACTGATATTCCCCTTTAAGAGTCTTTTTGTTCACATTTTTAATGTTCAAGTCATCAAGAGTGCCACAAATTTCCAAAAACTTCACAAATCGCTTTTCTAAACTTAGGGACCTGATTCCTTAAGTACGTGCCCCAAGAATTCTAGACAAAGTATCTTCATCTATACCCATATTCACTTAATTGACCTGTGACGTCAAATAGAACCCATAATCAAATATAGTCAGTTTATGATAGAATATTATAACCTCCTCTTTATGTAACTAAGGCACTAGTAACTCAAACAAGTATTCCTAGTGCTGAAATTTTACCCAGTCAATTAATTCCTTTATAACTAGCATTTAAGCCACTATTGGATGAAATAATCTCCCCCTTAAGACTTACTAAGTCTTAAGAATCTCTTGTCTTGCCTCTCTAGACAAACCCTTCTCTTTTTCTATTAATGTAGTAGCCTTCTTTAAGGAACCAGTTCCCTTGCCAGAAGTCCCAGGAGTTCTTAAGGTTCTGGTTGATTTTGAACTGGACCTGGTCCCTTACCATCTTTTTTTTTGATCTCTTACTCTTACCAATAGATTTGGACATTGGTTTCTTTATTAACAATCTCTTTTCTATCTTTGGTGAGGTAACTCTTTCTCTTCTCACTTTTGCCTTTGCAGCATCAACATATTTCTCAACATCAGAGTCAAGTGAATCATCCTCATAGTCATTTAATCTTTCAACCATGCTATTAAAATCACAATCCTCACTATCCCTACTTTCATTGAACAAACTATTAGTGTATTTATTTGAGTCTTCAACATATACTACCTTTTCATCATCAGGCTCAATCACATCTATCCCAATTTTTTTTTGTCTATTTTTTTCTTAGTATTTTTCCTACTTCTTTCTAGGGCTTCTCTCATCAGGTTCATGGTACTTGACCTAGTCCTTGATGTTTTGATAGTTCTTGTTGAGGCTTTGGTTGAAGAAGATTAGGTCTTCTTGTGAAAATTCCAAGACATAAGGCTTGTTATCATCACTGTCTAAGTCACCTTTGGCATTCTTATTTCCTAATAGATAAAGAAAAGGAGGAAGTACCATATTCTCATCATCCACATTCTCAGGAGGGTTATTTTTCCTCCTGGTAAATAGTGTAGTAGAGGGAGTTTCCCATCTAGGTAGCTCAATACTCAAGGAAGTTAGCCTTTTCCTCCTATTTTCTTGCTCATGGCCTGGATGTTGGAAGGGGCTACTTTAGAAATTAGTAAATCTTCAAAAAAAATTCATCTATTGAGACATTTCCTAACTTACTAGGAGACTCAAATTTATCAGAGAATGGGGTTTTGGAGGAAGAGTCCAAACCCTGATGTGAAGAAATTATTTAGTCAAGAACTTAATCTTTAGGAGCATTGTTTTAAATATCATCTTTCGGAGTTTTGCTTTTAGAAGAATTAGTTTTAGGGTCTTCCTCCCTTTTAGAGAAGGTATTGGTTTTGGGGTCAACACACATATCAGCAACATTATTCTTTTTTAGGGAATGGATCATTTAGAGTTTTTATCTCCTCTTAAGAAATTTAATCCCTAGCAATTTTGCATAGGGAGAGTAGAGTAAACTTGGTGATAGCAAAAAACTCCTCTGATCTCTAGAGAATGGAGGGAGTATCAATTACTTTTAATAGAATAGGCTCATCTTTGTGTGAGGATGAAAGGGAGTACTAGTGTTTAAGAACTGTGTATAATGAAGAAAGATGAATTTATTTTGAAATGGTTTAGGAACTGATGAGGTTGTATAAGGGAGGATTTTTAAAATGAAGGTAAAGAAATTTGATTTTTGATCTTAAATAGGGCATAAAAGAATGATTCAAATTAATTGCAAAAATATGTCTGATGAGATGTATACGGTTAGATGGATGCATCTGTTAAACTTAAAGTATGGGTGGCTGTATTTTAGTAGAGGTGGGAGAATGACGTTGCACATATTATTAAATGTTTAAAATGGTCACTGTTGAGGAATAGTAAATGATACTAACCTAATTAGGGATCTGGTCCCTAAATAATTCTTTGAACTCAATCATTTTGTGTTGTCTCACCTCTCCTTTTGATATCTTCTTCTTTTTTCCATAGGTGTACATCTGCAGAGGATATGAGACTGAATTAGACATGTAGAGCCTTATCTAACCAAGATACCTGCTCACTAATTCATAGCCATGTATAAAGGATTATGAGAGTCTCCTGTATCCACATTGATTTCATTATTTCTACCCCTTCTTATGTCACTCAACCAGCTCCCTGCTGACTTTCATCAAGGATCTACTAGGGATATTCCCTTCAAAACTTTGAAAGCATCATTTTTCAATAAGATCCACAGCATCACTAGTATCAACATACTCTAATTCTGCTAATCCATCATAAAGGATACATTGCCTCCATTAAGGGCCTTCAACAAGAGGTGATATTTAGATCTTTAATCATATATTCTGAGAAACTATCATCAACATTCTTGATTTGGTTTCCCCCTCTTGCTTTGACCTGCATCATCACTCACTAGTTAGCTTTGGAAACCCATTTCAGTTTGAGTTCCCAAAATAGTGATAGAGGAAAGATTAACTTTTTCCTTATCTAGCTAGGTAATCTTTGTTTCTTTCTTTTAAGTGATGTGAAGTTTCTCATACCCATCAGAGCTGCAACTTTGGATGGGCACATTTCTTTTTAGTAACAATATTTGCCATAATGAGTACATAAAGGATCATCCTTGCTCCTGCTTGTCTAACAGAAGAGTTGGGGCCATCACCTTGACTGTAGTATCCTAATCTTCTTCTGCTATTGGTTTTTTGGATGGTGAGTATGGTCAGAGTTTGTGCATATATAGTTCACTTAAGATATTTATCAAGCTCAGTCTTTGTCCAAACTAGTTCCCTCTCAAGCTTAGAGTTTAGTGAAGTAGTCATGTTGGCCTTGGTTTCAGTTAATTCTTCTTCCAGCTAAAGCTGTATCCTGCTTCCTTCACCTTTTACCTTGGAAAATTATTTGGAGATTTCATCTATCCTTTTATTCAGAAGATCATTCTCAAAATAGTCTTACTAGTTATTTGATGCTCAGCCACTTGCACACTTAGTTTCACCATTTCTTCCTCACACTTTACCAGATCTTCCTTCAACTTTGCCTTCTCATAGGGAGTTCAGCCACCTAGACACTCAACTTAGTTATTTCTTCCTCATATTTTTCTAGGGCTTCCTTCATATTCTCTTTTTCTTTAAAAAGCTCAAAGGAATTAGTCAGCATAGATGCAAGAGATCTCAACTTTTTGAGGGAGTAATCCTTTAGATTCTCTTTAATTTACTGGAGAGTCACAGATCAAACTTCATCCTCATCTGAGTTTGCCATTCAGGAAAAAAGAGAGTCATGTACTTGAAAATTATCCTTTATCACTATCATGGAGACATCTTCAAGCTCTTCAGACTCTTCAACTGAAATACCCCAGATTTTACTTCCTAAAATTTTTTGAGTTTTCGAACTCACTACCCAGATTACTTCTCTTCTTATGAGTCATAACATTTTATTGTGGGTCTGAGAGACCTAATCGTAAACTGGATAGTATGTCGGTCAAGAGTTTCTGTTGTGACTATAACTAAGGGCTATGAGTCGTAAAGACTCAAAATGAGTAGTATAGTCCCATCCATATCCAAACCAGTGTGATGCCCAAAGTTATCTATCTTGACTATGACTTGGACCCTATAAGTCACTGGGTTTCTTAGCGAGTCATAGGGTGAGAGTCATAGGGTTACTAGAAGGGGAGTCCCTCAACTACTGTCTAGACTACGACTCATGGTAACAACCATAGTGAGTCCTTATGAGCCGTATAGTGACCTGTAGTCACTGGTGATAATTTTTTAGCTTTTTAATTGAGGGCATTTTGGACATTTTCCTCTTCCCTCACTTCCCACGACTATAAAATACCTCTGAGATGTTATTTTTAACCCTTTATCACTCAAAGAACTCTCTTAAACTCTCTAAATTCTTCAAGGGCAAGATACTTAGAGTTTTCAAGAAGTTGGTTATCGAAGGGCTCAAAGGTTGATTCTCTTTATATATCTTGGTATTTTAGGCGTGTTACTCTTCCCCAATTCTTATTTTATAAAAATTATGCATTTTAAATAGTTTAAAATGTGTGGATTTGAAAGTGGGTTATGTTATGGGAAAGGGTTTTGGGATGTTTGATCCTTGAATTGTTTTCCCATGGGGGTGTGTTCATTTAAATAAACATTATCATTACTCTTTATAAAATCATGCATGCATATTGAATGACTCACATGGCTTGAATAAATCTGAAACAAAATTCTCATGAATTGTGAATAGTGAAACATGAAATACAAATCTCGTGAGTCATTATACTTCACTTTAAAATCTCTACTCTCCTCTTATTCTCAATACTTGATGGCTAAAGGAACTTCAAACAATACTTTCAAACTCCTACTTTTATCTTATGGAGAGTAAAACTTCTTTAAAACTCAAGGACTCAAAACTTTTTGGAACTTTCAACACTTGGGAGCTCTAGAACTCTTTTACATTTGGGACACTTAGAGCTGAGGATTATATAACTTTGGACACTCGGGAGTTTCTTCTAACCAACATAAACTATGTAAAGCTACATGGAGTCCAATGCCTTATCCTTCTAAGGAAGAAACCTCACATTGGGAAGAGGGGTCACACTCTTGCCAGGGAGTATAATCTCAACTCAGTGATCTCTACTCGACCTCGGGCCCATAAATCTCAGTCCAATGGTGGAACATTGTTCTGGGGTATGAGATCTCAGAATCATAACTAACTCGGTGATAAATACTACTCCCGTACTCAACTTATAACTTTTAGGAAATCTACCTCAAATAACTCAAGGGTCTATACTGAAGACCAAAATGTATTACTATTTGTTTTGATAGAACATCATTGTGGATTCCAACTCTATTAGGACCAAAAATGTCAAATATTTCTCAATAATCTCAAAGTACTAAAATCATAGATGCTTATAGCACAGAAGTTCATAAAATTGAAATTCTCAAGTAGGCTTAGTAGCCTATAGTTCATTCTCAAGTTAAGACTCATCAAAATGCATACTAAAGATCATAAGGATTCATAAATCATATAGAAATCTGGACTTTCAGCATTATGCATTAAAATCTCAACATACTCATGTATCTCAATTTCTAAAATATGGAAATTATCATAATATCAAGAACAACAACAAAGGGTACAAACCCATACTTCAGTTTTCATAAGAAAACATATGAAACCATATATTCTTGTAATTTAAATAAATTTTGGGCACAAGGATGAAAGGAGTGTCCTTGTTTAAACCCCACATACCTTGAATTATAAGATTTGGATGAACTCTCGCTTTTGGGACTCTATTCGTACTTTTGAATGAGGGTTCTTGAAGCCCTTGGCTTGGGAACCTTGAATCTTGACTCAATTTAGAAAATCTATGGTGATTTTTGAGATTCTTGGAAGAGGTTTTGGATACTTAGGGTTTTTGTTGTGAGAAAACTTGAGAAAAACTTTATAGAATGCTTGTAAATGACTTTAATTTGGTGTTTGTATGGTTTTAGAGGCTTGGAAAAAGTAAAAAGTGCCCTTTTTAGCTGGAAAAAAATGATCTGGGAACCCTATTTTATGGACCACCGCAACATGCCATTATCGTGGTGGCTCACTGGAAATTGACAAATGGGAATATGGGAGTCACCGCGATTCGGAACCATCACGTTGTCCCACTTATTGGGACCTGGAACTTCAGTGCGACGCATCACAACCGTGCTAGGTCACTGGAAATTTACTATTGGGAAATTAGGGTCCTCCATGATGTGCCACTATCGTGGAGTTCCACTGGAATTTGAAAATTGTGAAATAGACCCTCTCCGTGATGCGCTAAGCCATAAAAAGATGTTGTTTTATGACTAGGACTTAAATTAGCCATAACTTCTTGCCCGGGCATCAGATTTGGGTGAATCTTATATCGACGAAAAGCTTATTAAATTTACCATGTGTTAAAAAGTTGAATTTAGGGAAATTATATATGGTTAAAATTATACTTACTTAGGAAGTCACTCCTTAACCTTCTCGAGGAGAAATTCAGCTTAGGAAAAATTTAAGGTATTACAGTATATCTTCTAGATTTCGCTTTTCTAGGGATAGATCCTGACTTCTGTAAAGTCTTGATAATCCTTTTAGAAATGTAATCAGTTTCCTTATATTCAATATTGGGGTTTCTTTAGTTGCCTTTAGAACTAGATTCAGATTCTTCTCTACCTTGTGTTCAATTTTTAATTTTCTAAACTTCTTCAACACTCATTAAGTTTTGAGATTACCAATAAGCTCATCCATGGGCATTTTATCTAGATATTTAGCTTCAGTGATCGAATTAAATTTACTCTCCCACTACTTAGTAAGGGTATTCAAAACTTTGTGAACCTATTTAGTGTTTCAGATATCTCCTCCCAAATAATGGAGCTCATTTGTTATGGAAGTAAATGTAACACCCTGTAATTTTTGACCTTTGAAAATTTCTTAAACTTTGAGCTCACTGCCCGGGCTGCAACTCATCTTATGAGTTGTAGGGTAACATTTTCATACGAACCCACTAATATCCTGACCAGTGTGTCTAGATGAGTTTCAGAGTTGATTACAAGTGGATCCTAAAAATTCGTAAAGACTCATGATGATTTGTCATGTCCTAGTATCAGCCTGACCAGCTTGTTAGCTAAAACTTTCTATTTTGAGTACAGCTAGACTCAATGAGTCATAATGACTTTATATGAGTCATAAGGTAGTAATCGTAAGGTTAATAGTGTGTGTGCCTGCAGACACTGTCTTAATAATGACTCGTTGAGATGATTCGTAATGAGTCTTAGTGAGTCATTGTGAGACCCGTATCGACTGGGCAACGTTTTTCTCAGTCTTTTCATTGAGGACAGATTAGATATTTCCCTCTTACACTAAACGTAACCCACTACCTATAAACCCTGTTGAGACTTTATCTGCACCCATAAACCAATCAAAACATATCCTATTCTCTCTCGAATTCTCTCAAGAAAAAAAGCTAGGGTTTTCTCAAGGTTGAGCATCTAGGGGTCAATTCAAGGTTGCTTCTATATAATTGTGAATATTTCAGGCATGCGACTCTACCCTCAAACTTTTTTCTTAAATCATAATGTTTAAATGATTATTGATGTGAAATTGAATGTTGGTTTTAAAATAGGTTGAGGGTTTTGACATGGTTGGTTCATAAATTATTTTTCCTGAATTATTATGCATTGTTTTTGCTTGATTAATGGTTTTGAACTTGTGGGGTGCATGAGTATGGCTAATAAACTAGGGGATTATGATTTCTCCCAATTTTATAAATATTGACAATTGAATTGGTAACAACCTTAACCTAATACTGTGAAATTCATTTTGAATGTGAAAAGTATGCATATTAAACTGTCTTTGAAAATATTTTCATGGCATAAGAGGCCTATTGAAACATAAATGGGTTTTAGTCCCAATTGATTAAATGGGTTTGTGTCCCAATTAATTAAATATGTTTGAGTCCCAAATGACTAATTACTTTAAAGTTCTTTTAGCCGAGGGATTAGAGTCCCAATATCTTAAGTAGTTGACATGGCATCATAATGAACTTGCAAGTGGTGTTGGTATGATGATACCACCAGAATGCCTTAATTAATAATTGGTTCACTAAATTGGGAATGTGTGCTAAATATTTTAATTGGGCTTAAAAAAGGGTTGTGTAGTTGGGCTGTAAAAGTAGCGGTCCTAAGTGACCAACACTGGAAACACAGTTTCTAGTGTGGGGGTCTAAATGGCCTGGGGTTTGAATGCCCTTGTCCATGACCAGGGAGGTTCAAGTCCCCCATACTATATGTTTGGATGTTTGATTCCCCTATATCTCATTACATGATCGGGTGCTTAAGTCACCTCAGTATATGATTGGGAGGTTTGAGTCCCTCGTGCATATATTTATGATTATTCTCTATTTCATGCAGCTACACACACTGTGGCCTGACCTGGGAATGAAAACTGGGGCCCATGTAGCCCATGGGTACTATTATGATAGGTAAGCTACACAATCCAGGTTAAGGTTTTAAAGTTCATTCTAAGCCTTGTTTCCTACCCCGACATGTGTTATATATATATTGCATATAGTTGTGTACACTGAATTTGGACTGGTTTTGAATTATTGATCATTCCATTTTTTTGTTCCTATATCCTTGATTTACATGCTACCACTCAACCAGCTAAACGTCTACGTATGTTGGATCCCCATGAAATGAAGGAATTGAGCATACTTCTACTTCCTCTGCATAGTGATTAGTTAATTATGGGATATTCTGTGAGTCAGAATGAAGTGGTGAGGTTCAATACGTTGGAAGGCTTCATTTTATGTTATAGCTTCTTTACGTCATAGACTTTGTTTCTGGGTTGTTTTGGCTATCGTTGAGGGCATGTCCTGACTTTATTGATTTCAATTTCAA
Source organism: Capsicum annuum (assembly GCF_002878395.1). Lineage (NCBI taxonomy): Eukaryota > Viridiplantae > Streptophyta > Magnoliopsida > Solanales > Solanaceae > Capsicum > Capsicum annuum. Next base: position 127,101,618 of record NC_061120.1, read on the forward strand.
TAAGAAGGCTTTTTGGATTTCTGTGGACTTGGGGCATCAGTTCCCCACATATCTGTGTGGCTATCCATCTAGCAAAATCCAATCTAAGTCCTCTGTGCTCTGGGTATCTCATAGTACGCCTACTCCGCACAATCCTTATGTAATAATCAAACTTGGATGTTGTGGCCAACCGCAAATAATCAACCCAAATAACACTCGATGAACAACCGCCTCAAAAATATCAACTTACACCCCTTGACCAAAGTATGGGTCTTTTAGGGCTTCTCAACCACTCTACCCTCGGCTAGGATAGCTTTTTATATGGTGGATGCAAAAGTGCTTAAATTCCTGAACAAGAGCCGGGTTGTGTGAACTTGAAGGCTGGGTCATCAACCCTATTAGATATCTTTCAAAAGAGGCCTGCAGGTCTTGATCTCTTGCTAGCCTTGTTAACTCAACCCTAACCTCTCCCATGATACTATGATGTGGACTTCCCTGCTTTGTGATGAACCTATCACTCTCAAAAAGTTGTTACATCTCCTTGCGCACCATCTCAGAGGAATATCGAGTATAGGTAGGATCGAGAAATATGTTGATTTAGACTCTTGTGCAGTAGGTGCTGAAGCACTAGGCTGAGTGCCCTGAGCAGTGGCCTCGATGACTTAAGCTAATGATGAAGATATCCCATATAGGACTTACGCTACATCAACACCCTTTTTAGACTGGGGTACTACTAAGATCGATGTAGACTCACTTTTAGAACCGGATGCAACCTCTAACCCCTCTTCAAACTGGAAGCCAGCTGCATTCTCCTCCTTTCCCAAATCTAAAACTGATCTTGACTTAACCTCCTCCATTGAACTAATAGTTGAATCCTTCTCTCTCTTATCAGATTGGGGAAAGTATGGTGATGACTAACTTAGGTTCTTTATTTGTTCCCTATCTGGATGAAGCATGATGGTGCACGTTGGGTCTCTTCTTGTGGTTCTTGTGATGGTGCGAGATAAGTTCCCAACTCAGCAACAACTGTTGTAGCTTTATCCTATCAAGGTGATCGGTCTTAATTCAGTCATGGGGCCACTGGTGTGCTATTCGAGTTCACGGTATACTCCTTAATGGATCCACTATGTTTAGGAGATTGATCTTGTAGCCTAGACTGCACTCCCTTCTTTTGCATAGCTTTTGATGTCATCGTACATAAAATGTGGTTGTTAGTTCTTGAAACACAAGAATGGAACAAAATATTTCAAAATAAAAGTTGACGACCCAAGGCAGGAGTTACCTATGACCCGTAACTATGAGTCATAGGTACTACTTATAAGGGTCGTAGATACCCTCATAAGTACTAGACAAAGCTCTACAACTTTAAGGCTTTAGGTCTGATACCTACGAGGCCACTTATGACCTCGTAAGTACAACTTACGAGGCCCTAAGGAAGAGTCAACTTTTCTAAAAAATTTTATCCCTACACAGTGTATAATCTCAATTTTAGCTCAAGTTTGAACACAAGAATTCACATCAAGTTAATTTCCCCACGTATTGCATATATATATATATATATTGTGTTTTAATCTCATAATTCAACTTCAGCTTCTATTTTTTATGTGATCACAGGTTTCCCAACAAGAATCATGTAACAAATTCAATTTTTACCCAATTTTTAGGCTCCACAATTTTCAAGAATCATGAGACTTAAACCACTTTCAGGGCTATAGAAAGTAATTTATCAAGTTCAATTTATAGAACATGTTCTTACTAAAGTTAGTGCCAAGAATTATTACTTGGATTCGAAGACAACTAGAAGTAGAAGATGAACAGTGAAGTTATCCCTACTTTGATGAATTATGCATGCGAGTGAGGAGTTACTGAGAGAATTTCGCCTCTTATAGTTTAAGAGGAAAGTTGTAGAGTTTTAGTTTCAGAGGCAGTTCGAATTTGAAAAGTTGTAGGAGTAATAGGTCAATTGTGGGGTTTTTAAGGGTGAGGGTAGGCCGATTTGGGTTGGATTTACATGGATCCCACCAAAATTTAAAAGTTGGACCAAAAGTTTTTTGAACCACTTACGAGGTCACTTACAACCTATAAGTATGCCCGACAACCCCTATTTTTGTCTGTTTTCTATGACCCTACTTTTGGGGTCATAGGTTGTACTTACGACCCCTATAAGTGGGTTTGTAAGTACTCTTTAGAGGCCTAAAAAATCCCTAATTTTTTTAACACCTAGGACATCATTTACTTGTCGCAGGTTGGACCTATGACCCCCGTAAGTAGGGACGTAGGTCCTCTTATCCGGACTTTTCTGAATTTTGAAGTTTCTTACAAGTTTCCTAGTGTTTCTCCAAGTTTAAACTACAAAACAAAAAACAAAGTGAACACTAATACCTTGGGTTGCCTCCCAAGAAATGATTGATTTAATGCCGCGACAAAATGTGGCTATGTTAGGTACTCAGTCTTCACCAATAAGCCCATAGGTTGCCTCCTATAAAGTGTCTGATTTAACGTAACACCATAACTCAGTTGCCTTGGCTACTCAGACTTCACCAAGGCTTACATAATCATATACCTTCAAATCATATATACTTCCCATATAGTGTTTAACATAATGCCCCTTCACCTTGAATGGGGCTTATCCATGTCGTTTCAGCTCAATTGCACCATGAGGAAATACTCTAACCACATTGCATGGTCCATAGACTTTAACTTTTCAGAAAACAAGTGAAGCCTTGAATTATACAACAAGACTATATCACCCGACTTGAATATCCTTTTCTCAATCTTCTTATCATGGTACAAATTCATCTTCTTATTGTATAAAGAAAAACAATTATAAGCGCAGTGTCAAAACTCATCCAACTCATTCATCTTACTCATTCTCTAATTTTCAGCCTCACTCCACTCAAAATTTAGCTTCTTCAACGCCCGATGTGTCTTGTGCTCAAGTTCAACCGCAAGTGGCATGCCTTTCCATAGACAAGATGATATGGAGAGGCACCTTTGGAAGTTTTTAAAGCTTCTTGGTAAGCCCAAAGTGCATTTTCTAACTTCCTTGACAAATTAGTTTGGTTGGGCATTCATAAACTTTTCCAATATTGACTTGATCTCATTATTGGAGACCTCAACCTGCCTACTTGTTTGTGGATGGTAAGATGTTTCCACTTTATGATTGACACCATATTTTTTAAGCAGGACCTTAAAGAGACAATTGTAGAAATGGGACCTACCATCACTTATAATAGCACCTGTAGTACCAAATAGAGAAAAAATATTCTTCTTTAAGAATATTATGACACTGGACCCTTATTATTAGGAAGCACAACTGCTTCCACCTATTTAGAAACATAGCATACTACAATCAATATATACTTTATACCATACAAACTCACAACGCACCCATGAAATCAATTCCTCACATATCAAATACCTAAGCTCAAGAATAGGTGTCATGGAGAGTTCATGCTTTCGCGAGATATTTACTTGGCGCTGGCATTGGTCATAGGGATGAGTATAGTCATATGCATCTTTATAAATAGTCAACCAATAGTAACCACACTGCAAGATCTTATGGGTTGTATGAGTATCACCATGGTGACCCCCAACTGCGACGAGTGACAGGCCGTAAGAATGTGCATCATTTCAACTTCGAAAAAACACCTCCGAATCATACCATCCGCACACATCGAAAAATGGAATAGCTCATCCCAAAAGAACTTTCATACCTCACAGATAAACCACTTTCTCTGTTGAAATAACAAGTCATTCTGGATAAGATCACTTGCCAAATAATTGGCAAAATTAGAAAACTAAGGGGATTAAATTTTGTGATGCTGCCAAGAACCGCTCATCTAGAAAAGTATCATTAATATTAATATCATCCCCTAATTTGATCATCAACTTATCTTCTTGTCAGAATAGATGTTCTGCAACTTGATTCTCCATAACCTTTTGACCCTTGACTTCAAAATCAAATTCTTGCAGCACTAGTACCCACCAAATTAATCTAGGCTTTGTATCTTTATTTTACATAAGGTAATTCAAAGCTGGATGATCAGTATGTATTGTGACTTTGATCTCAATTAAATAAGACCAAAATTTCTCAAAATAAAACACCATCGTGAGTAACTCCTGCTCAGTCACAGTGTAATTCTTTTGTGCAGGGTTGAGTTCTTTGCTGGCATAGTATATAAGATGAAGTATTTTATCGCATATTTGGCCTAGAGAAGAACTTAGGGCCATAGAAATAATGTCACACATCACCTCAAATGGAAGAGACCAATCTGGAGACACGATGATCGGGGAAGAAATCAACCTCTCTTTAAGGAAATCTAAGGCCATGAGACAAGCATCATTAAACACAAACTTTACCTCCTTCTCCAATAACTTGAACAAAGGATTTGCAATTTTGGAGAAGTCCTTAATGAACTGCCCATAGAACCCTGTATGATCCAAGAAGCTCTGAATACCTTTGACCAAAATAGGTGGAGGCAGTTTTTCAATCACCTCAATTTTAGCTTTGTCAACCTTTATTCAATTTTTCAAAATATTGTGCCCTAAGATCATATCCTCTTTCACCATAAAGTGACACTTCTCCCAATTCAACCCTATGTTGCACTGTTCACATCTCTGAAGTGCGTTAGCAAAATGGGCTAAACAGTCATCAAAATTGTCACCCATGATTGAGAAATAATCCATAAGGACCTCTATAATATCCTCACCATATTGGAAAAGATGGACATCATACAATGCAGAAAGGTGGTAGGAGCATTACAAAGTTTAAAAGGCATCCTCTTGAACAAAAATATACCATATGGACATGTAAAAATAGTTTTCTCTTGGTCTTTGATAGCAATATAAATATAATTATACCCCGAACAACCATCAAGAAAACAATATAATCCTCTACCTACGGTTTAAGTTTTCAACTTTTGATAATCCATACAAACTCTCTATACCATAATTGGTCTCACAGGCACTAACTCATTCTTCTAATTTGGGAACACAGTGATCCCACCCTTCTAAGGCACACACTGAACTAGGCACACTTGCTATTGGCAATAGGGTAAACCATACTTGATTCAAATCATTTGTGACCTCCTTGTTCACCAAGACTTGCAAAGGTGGATTTAAATAAAGCTGAAGCTTAATGATAGGTAGACACTCTGATTTAATCTTAATCTTATGTGTACAAATGCCGGGTGGAATCCCAAAAATATCCATAATAGTCTAACCAATGGCTATTTTAAACCTCTGAAGTACCAATATCAATGCCTCAACTTGTGTATGCAACAAATCTGCAATAACCATAATGACATGGTATTGTTGGCCCCCAAGAATACATAATACAAATAAAAAGGGAGGGCCTTTAATTTCGAGATCAGTGGATCCTTAATACATGGTCAAGTTGGTAGGGTCACTCTATTCTTTAAGTCCAAATCCAATTTCTTTAGTGTATAAATATTCAAAGCTCTACCAATAAGAGCGCTCACCATCTCATCATACTTATCAATGGCGTCATTACAAATGTTCATGATCACCATTGCTGATTCTTCAACACAAAGTCTCTCCTCAATGGGAATACTCACTGCATCATCCTTAAACATATCTATCATAAACAGCAGACATATGTCTTTTGGCGATCACATTGACTGACCCATATTAAAAGTCCTATTCATCATTGAGCATGAATTTCATATGTCCTATCTCTATATCAACTAATACTCTACCCGAGTCTAGTAAGGGCCTTCCTAAGATAATAGAAATATCAAAATCCACCTCATAGTAGAGAATCAAAAAATTAGTTGGGAAATTATTGAAAACTGCCTTCACCAAATCATCACAGAAAATACCAATTGGCTTCTTCACAGTTTGATCAGCCATTAATATTCTCATCAACACCGGCTTAGGTGATACTATCACCAATGTTTTGTAGATAACTAGCAACATCATATTAATATTAGCTCCCAAGTCATACAATGTAAGTGAGAAATTTAGAGACCTAATAGTGTAAGGAATAATGAATGCGCCAGGATCCTTTTCCTTCTTAACGAAAGATCGAGAAACAATACCACTACAATGGTATATATTATCAGTGGGCTCAAAACTCACCATCCACATCTTTGTCATTAAGTCCTTCATGAAATTTACATAACTGGAAATTTGTTCTAATGCTTCTACAAAGAGATATTAACAGATAATTCTTTCAAAATTGACATGAATTTTTGACATTTCCCTACTTTCTTATTTTTCTTCAACCTTTGAGAAAAAGGTGGGAGAGGTCATGGAATGGTCTTCAAAACTAGTTTGACTTCCTTACCTTTCCCTTTATCAATTTCAACTCTTTTCTCAACACCCATCTAGTTCTGTTACATCTCAACCTTAGTTACCAACTTCTCAGTTTTATATTTTGGTGCATCATCAAGATCAACAATATCTTTCCTCACCTCATCAACTACTTGCATAAGAGAATCAATAGTAGGCTTACCACTCCGAGTGGTGATATCTAAATAGTGATGATCATTCTTTGGATTTTGAATAGTGTCGCTTGAAATAGTGTCTGGTTGTAACTAAAACAAAGTGGCCGACATCTGACAAACTAGTGCTCTAGATGCGTAATCACAGTAGCACATAATTCTACCTTCTATATCAATCCCAAAATATCTGCCTTAATCTCCTTAAGGTAACTCACTTGATTTTGTGAACCCTTAACCAGCTTTGCAAGTAATTCTTCCATCCTCTAAACAGTATCACAGTTCCCTGCTATAACATACACACTACTCTTCTCCTTATAATAATCCTTTCGCTTCCAGTTACCATCTTTCTCTTCTTTAATCCCAATACATATCCCCATGATATTTCTGACCTTGATTCCCTTTTTTGAAGTTCCAAGAGTCCTGATTGGACTCTCGGTGATTGACTCAAAACCATCCATCTTTTAATCAAAATATTTTGCCTCTGATATGATTCTCACCATAAAGACTAGAATCTAAATGCAAAAAAGTAAGGATAGAGGGGTAGGATATTAAAAATAGAAAGATAGACGCAAATATGATAACAAAGGGGCAATAAAAACGTGTATCAATTGCAAAAACCTCTTTTAAAGATTATAAAATAGAACCTAACTCTTATGTGACTGCAAAGGGAATTGAATCTCCCTTAAAACTGATGTTTCTAATCAAAGATCAACATTAAGTTTTCCAAGATCTCAAAATACTTCCAATGGAGGTTTATGAATTCATCATTATCGATCAACAAAAACTAACTCAAATAAGCCTAGCTACCAAGTATTTATAGTTAGGATAAAGATTATATAATTAAGGCCCAAAAGTGACCCAAATGTAAGAAACAACCCAATATAGGTTGTGTTGACCTGCTCTTGAAATTCTAGAATAGATCAAAAGCAGATCCAAAGTGCCTTAGGCATATGACCGTTACAAGGGGTTTTCTAGTCCCATTTTGCACTCTTTCGACCTCATCAACGTTCTTTGACCCTTCTTAATGGTAATATTAATCCATGTGTCATCTTTTAATAGTAATAAGGAGTAATCAAGCACCTCGAGCATCATACATATCTTATCAAAAGGTCCGGAGGCAATTTGGCTTGTATCATCCCCCCATTCTTGAAAAGGATTTAACCTCGAATCCAAACCTTGAAAAACCAAAGAAAGGACAAATAAGCACAACATCCTCATGACATGAGGGTTAGGTTTAGCATAAATAATCATAGCATGCCAAGATTGCAGACACTTTAGATATAACCAAGGATCCTTTGTGGTAAACATTAAAAACTTATTGAAGAATAGACAAAGGAGTTGGCTATGGGAATTACCAAGAGGTAAGCAAGCCACAAAGGTTATAATGGAATCACTAAATCCAAAAGGTTAGGATACATTCACCTTAAGATCCATAAGACACAATTGCTTTATCACCTCTTTAAGAGACCACATAAAGAGTGGTGCCTCAATTTGTTTTCAAGTCCAAACCACATGAAGAGTGGTGCCGCAATTTGTTTGCAAGTCCACAAGATCCATATAAAATTGTTATTCAAACAAGTGGACCAACCAACAAGTTCCCTATCTCTACATAAAGAAAATCCAAGACTAGCATGGATATCATCATAAGAAAAGGGGTTCACTAGCATAGATTCTATCCAAAGTCTTTTCAAGAGGAGACTCTCTCCTTGACCTACAAGTAGTGAAATCTTGTTCAAGATTGGAAACATACAGTGTTGAATTCTCTTAGATATTTTCCTTACTTACCTTTTTAATGAATGCTAATCTTTGCTGAAAATGCCTCCCATGCATAATTTGGGCCTATCAAGTGGGTTGTAAATCCCCAAGAAAGACTTTCCATCATAGGGAAGGATTCGAACATCCTTATAGAAACTTTGGTTGTAAACTAGACCAAGAATCAAGTTGGAGGTGTGGAAATCACAATATTCAAATTTGTTAACGGGATCAAAAGAATAGAGTGGCCATAGATATGGGTCTAGAAAACACTTCTTTCCAACAAACACATCACCCATATTAAAAGATATATGCTCTATGTTAGCATAAGCACCATTAAAAGAAAATGGAGAGTAGAGAAAAGTATCACTTAAGTTAAATTCAACTAATGTGTCCTCATGTATATACTCACTATTAGATTCAAGATCATTACCATGAGTATTTTCAACAATAGGAGCATAAAAAGTAGAAGAAGAAATAGTTTTCAAGCAATTGATACTTTTTCTTTCAAGGGAAGAATACTCAAGTAGACACATACCACCATTAACATCAAAGGAATCATTACTCAAGTTATCACAAGAATCAATTAATTCATCCTCATAATTAGAAAACAAAAACGGGGTGTCCTATAAAGGATCACAACCACAAGCATTTTCATAGGAAAAATCACTAATTGGGTTTCTTAAATATTTAAGAAAATCAAAGTTATCATCACCCAATTTATCATTCCTTTTCAAAACCTCACATTTCTTTCCCTTAGGGGTACTCTTATCTTCAAGAAAGAAAATTCCATCTTTAGGAGGAATGTAGACATACCATAGTGGGTTGTCATATAGGCTATAGACCTCAAGGTGAGCTACACTATCAATATTATTCACACCACTAGGTTCACTAAGAGTGATTATACTATCTTTGAATGGATATTATACTTAAAGAGTGAAGGATCAATATATGAAGGAGGATTAGAACTTGTAAGTTCACTCTCCATAACATAACCATCAAGTTCTTAAGAAGTTTCAAACACATAATCATCCCTATGAGCAAGACAAACAATAGGATATTCACTAAAAGAAATGCTCTAAATGGTCACTCCTATATACTTGACTAACATTTTCAACATCACCACTGACTTAAAGTAAATTAACAACATAACAATCATTCTCAAGTGGTGTACTAGTTTCACACATAAGTTCATCAATATGAATTTCACAAGACAATGTACTATCATTCATCACAATGGCTTCAACACTAAGTGCAGTCAAATTTGTCTTACTAGAAGAGTCAATAAGGTCATCAATAGGATAAACTAGTGTTTCCACACTATGAATAGATATATCATCAACAAGACACAAATTATCATGAGACTAACATATAGATAAGGTACTACTCATACTTAATGGGCTACTAGCCACACAATCATCATTAACATGTATAAAAGTGTAAGAGTGAGCTATTTTACCTAATACTGTTTGAGAATATTCTACTTTGCCTTGGTGTGAAGGTCTTTCAAAAGCCTTGGAAGTATCTAAGATTACCCTCATTGAATCTTATCTTTTGGTTATTGTTCTCTTCCATTTGACATGATAGTACCTACACACATGTCCTTTTCAATAGATGGACAAATAATGTTATCACGGTTTGGTGGCAACCCCCTTACGTCACTCCTTAAAACCTCTTCTTTTTTCTCTCTTAGGTTTTCACCTTGCATTCCCTTACCCTATGTAATATTTTATCTCTCAATTTCTTTATGCTTGGAGTAGGTAGTCATATCTCTTTGAGATTTAGGAAGCATAGATGGAAAGAGATGATTTCTCCATTGGTCCTTCACAATCTTAGGCCAATTTTATAAATTTGGAACTTTATGTTGTGCAAACCAATTGACATCCAAGAATAAATGTCCATGTTCCAAGGGGAAAATTTCATACCACACCTCCTCACAGTACTCACATTAGGTGAAGGACATTTTCACTCTCTCGAAAACCCTATACCCATCCAAGATGTATGGAACAAGTAAAGGCTCTCGAGGTATCCCTAGATGGTCAACCATGGGCGGAATGATGTAGTATCTATAGCACCAATCATCTAGCATAAGGAGGCATCCTATAACCCTATAAATGCTTACCCTTTCGTAGAAAACATTTCTCTTAGATCAATATTACAAAGCTTCATATACCCCATTAGTACATGGGCATCCCTCATTAGTTCCTTCAAGGAAATCCATGTTTGGTCAAAGTTTTTTTTGATATCACACCTTAATATTGTTAGACCTTGAGTATGTTTAAGGGAACACATAACTCTTTCTACCTCACTTATATCATCATCCATAAAGATACTTTCACACTCCCATTCTTAATTAAAATATTCTTTGGGTCCCGACTCTTTTATAAAGATGGGGAGAGTAAAAAGATATTGACTTTTACTATACCCTCCATATCTACTTTGGTTCATATTTCCACACGTTTAGGCACTAGGATAAGAAGAATAAGATGTAGTACCCCTAGGATTTGGAGATGCACACTTTTTCATTTCCATAGAGAAACCTTTACTATAATTAACATGACCATTCATATCGATTGGATCTTGATAAGAAGTACCAAAAGAAGAGGAATACAAAATTTCACAATCCTCTCGAACATTCTCACCATGATCCTCATAAGATTTGTAAATGAATGGGTTATACCTTACACCACCTCTAGGCTCGGAGTAGGAAATGTAATACTACTCACATGCCCCATCTTCCTTATAAAAACCATCATAAGGATCTTCATCATCTCCATACTCACTATAATAACTAAGATTATCATTCATCTCACATTCTTCTTTGGAATAGCAGCCCTTATTTTTATTCGACTCTTGATCGTGGCTATATTCATAGCCCCCATAATCTCCCTTTTGTCGAAGTCATAACAATCTTTACCACAATCATAGTCTCCTATGTCATAGTCACAATTATCCGAGCCTATCAAAGACATACTTCATTTTATCACCTTGTACCTACAAAATGAACAAACAAGATTATTAGTAAAGTTCCTCACCAGCACACATATGAATCTTACCTTTGTGAACCTCACAATTGGACTGGGGAATGTTGAAAGTGCTTATACTCCGGTGATAAATAAGGTGTCAATCTCTACTTGCAGACAAAGTGGATATGTTTAAATAACTCAAAGAAATAATAACTATTTATGGACTTGAATCAAAAAGTTACAAAAAAATTAAAACTAGAAAAGCACAAAAGAAATAGGACGATGAAAGAATTCAGACTCAATAACTAATCTATTAACTTAGTAGACAAATTACTAGTTGATGATTGGTTTAAGAACAAAAAATAGTCTGAGAATCAATAAAATAAACTACTGGATCAAACCTTGAGAAAATTGGAGTTTAGGAATATTAGAATGTATTTGGAACTTCAATTTGGTATTGGGTAGGCTTGTAATGTATTTTGGAGGTTGAAATGTATTGGTCTACCTTGACCTGTATTTGGGGACCTGATCCAGTAGGTTGGGCGTAGGTCCAGTGAACTTTGGGAGTAGGTGAGGGGCTGGTTACTGGCCTAAGGTGCGCTGCATTTACTATAGAACCTCCAATACACCTTGGGCACAAGTTGGTCACCCCTTGCTTTCTAAATGGCCGAAAATGCACTTCTTGATGTCCTTTGTGTCCTCTATAGTTGGAATATCCTTGGAATCTCTCTAGATTCCAAAGTACAAATACTTCTTCATTACCTTTCTTCCTTTTTTGGATCAAACACCTAAATTTGATAAAAAATTCAACTTGACAATAGCAATTTCTTTAAGAACACACCAGGAACACCAAGAACATCAATCTTTCTAACTTTTTCTTTGAAGCTTGAAATGAGTTGAAATTTTGAACCTAAGTATTGTCAATGTTCTCCACTCATTCCAAATGTCATTCTACCCAAATTCCTACCCAACACTTTAAATATTGCAGCCAACTTTAAAATCTTTAATCCAAATTCCTACAAGGATAGAACACTCAAATAAGCTCTGATTTGGCTTAAATTTGATTTATAAAATCATATAGTGTTAGAGAACTCAAATCTAACTCTATAAACACAAGAAAAACATAAAATTAGAAGCTCAAAATTTGACCTAAGAACAAAAACGTGAATAGTGACTTTTTTGGGATTTTCAATTTTTGACACCACTTTTTTGTTCATTTTCAAGATAACAAATCCAAGATTGTCTTTGTAGGAATGAAATCAAGCTCGTATTTGATAAAAAATGATACAATTCTCACTAAGATTACTCAAGTCTAAGTGTAGAAAAGTAACTATAGGGGGATAGGATATCAAAAATAGAAAAATAGACACAAATATGATAACAAAAGGGCAATCAAGGGTGTATCAAACACAAAAACCTCCCTTATAGATTACCAAATAGCACCTAAATCTTATGTGACCACAAAGGGGATTGAATATCCCTTACAACCACCATTTCTAATCAAAGATCATCATTTACTTTTCCAAGCCTTTAAAACACTCTGAATGGAGGTTAATGAATTTATCATTATCGATCAACAAAAACTAATTCAAATAGGCCTAGCTACCAAGTATTTATAATTTCGATAAATATTACATAATTAGGGCCTAAAAGTGACCCAAATATAAGAAACAAACCACTATGGGCTGTTTTGACCTGCTCTTGAAATGTTAGAGTGGATCCAAAGTGCCTTGGGTGCATGACCCTTTCAAGGGGCTTTCAAGCCATGTTTTGCACTCATTCAACCTCATTAAAGTCCTTTGGTCCTTCTTATTGGCAATCCATGTGGCATGTTTTAATAACACTAAGGAGTTATTAAGCACGTCGAGCATCATAGATATTTTATCCTAAGATCCAAAGCTAATTTGGTTTGTATTAGTCTCCTCCCTAGAGTCAGACTCATCATGTCTAGTAGAATTACCTCATATGCCCACTCCATTCACCTTTTCAGCATTCATAGTTATAAACTGCTTAGTAAATAACCCAATTTCTATCCTCAGTTGTGCAATCTCTTGAACCATTGTCTCATCTATGACTCTCTACTCACTGGAAGCACCAATAATGTACGTACTGACTCCTCTTTCTTTTTCCTGAGTATGCCACCCTCGGTTGTTGTTAGAGACTCTATCTATGATTTCTATAGCTAACTCCCAATGAAGGCTCATCAAAGCTCTACTAGTAATAGTATCAATAATAATTTTTCTATTCACATTCAAGGATCTATAGAATATCTCAAGAAAATTCTCCCTAAAACTCTATAATTGGGTACAATCATCAACCTTTTCTTGAACCTTAATGATTTTTTGTACAATGCTTCTAAATACAACTTCCTGAAATTATAAATCTTATCCTTCAACTACAATATTCTAGAAAGTGGGAAGAATCAATCCAAGAATTATTTCCATAACTTAATCCAATTAATCATAGACCAATGTGTAGTTTCCCTAAACATAACATTGTTTTGCCTATAGGAGAGAATGGGAATGACTTGAGTCTCAAAGCTTTCTAAATTACCACAGGTAAATTATATAAAGTGTAAATTCCAATGATATTCATGATGTGCATACTTGTATCATCATTCAGTAAACCAGAAAACAAACCCTTTAGGTTAAGCAATTAAAGCATATCACTTTTATTGTCAAACTTTACCCTTTAGGAAAAATCAGGAAAAAAGATAGCTTCTACCTTGATAGGCTCAACACACCCCATATCTTCTTCTAGATCATCAAATACTGTTATTTCCTGAAAAGCATGGGTTTGAACTCAATCTATTCTTGCACTGTCTCTATCGAATGCTGCTCGATGTTCTTCTTCCCATATCACTATTTCCTTTTAAGTTGTGCACTGGACAACTTTCCTCCTTGCATTCTCTTCAACTAGTAACCGAGCAGTGGTTTGTGCTGCTCTTTCTTGAACATCATACAAAGGTGAAGAAATTATAATGGAGTCATCATGAACCCCATGCTTATGATCTGCCATTTTATAATTTTATCGTAATGTTCTTTGAAACTCAGGATCAAATGGGATCAAGGTATTTCCTTGACTCTGAGTATGAGGAATACACCCGTGTACGCCCAAAGAATAGTAGAAAACCAAAAACCAAAAACCTTGTCAACTTCAATTAATCAATCTGTTCCCTAGCAATAGTGGCAAATTTGATGTCACCCAAAATTACACCTCCTAGAAAGTATAACACAGTCGTTGTCAAATATAGAATCCAACAAAGGTTGGGGTCGAACCCACAGGAAATAGGCTGAATCTCTAGTAAGAACTTACTAACGCAGTTGCAAAGTGCAAATATTAAATACGGAGATTTTATAAGCATAATAATAGCAGTAACAAATCTACACCTCCTATAAAGTATAACGCGGTCATTGTCGAATATATAATACAACAAATATTGGGGTCAAACTCATAGACAATAGGCCGAATCTCTGTTAAGAACTTACTGATGTAGTCAGAAAGTGAAGATATTAAATGCAGATATTTTATAAGAATAGTAATATTAGTAACAAATTTTGATCACTTTAGGTTGAAATCAATATAAGACTAATACTAGGACTGAGTTCCCCTTGACTTTCTAACTTTGCAGACTTATGATGCTTGTCAAACTATGTCGATGCCTTGCATATAGAATTTAACTAGTTATGTATCACCAACCATCTTTTGAACACCTTCGGTAAATATTACACAGCTAGTTTTGAGTCTCAAAGTGTCGTATTACTAAGCCTTGCCCTGGATCCAGATTAACTATCTTTTTTTAGGTCTTATGATAAAGGTTGATAGCTTTAAATTACTGTTGTGATCTTTTTTTCCTAATATCAACCTCTTTCTCAAATTAGTATCAAATAGAGGCAGGTTCTTAACATTTACAACCATTAAGAAAGCAATCAAACCAAGGAAATTCACAATATATGCAAGAACATAAATCAAGATAGACTCTTTACTTCCTCTAGTTCATTTTCCATTAGAGTTTCCACAACCCTAGTTAAGAGGTTTAGCTGCTCATGATTGTAAGAACACCTATAGAATTCATGATAGAAAACATATGACTAATCTTACAATAAATTATGAATGAAAACCAGAATCTCAAATTAATCTCAAATGATAGAAATCAAGAACAAGAATTCTAAGATAAAAAATGTATCCCAGAATTAATATATGTTGTAAGTATAAAGAGTGCTTAAACAAATAAAAATACATCAATGGCGTATTTATAAAATACATTATAACCCTAAAA
Organism: Capsicum annuum; assembly: GCF_002878395.1. Lineage (NCBI taxonomy): Eukaryota > Viridiplantae > Streptophyta > Magnoliopsida > Solanales > Solanaceae > Capsicum > Capsicum annuum. The sequence goes on from NC_061120.1 coordinate 127,117,061, forward strand.
ATCCTAAACAAAATAAAATAGGAATACTAAGTTGGAACCTATCTACAGGCCAATTTATGAGCCGTAGGTACTACCTACGAACCCTAGTTGGGTCGCAAGTCTTGTAGGAAATTCCTAGATTCAAATCATCCACTTACGAGGGTACTTATGATGGGCGTAAGTACCATTTACACCATGTAAGTGGGCATTCATAGGTCTCAAAGTAGCTTGGCATTTTCACAACTTTCAAAGCATTTTGTCTAACACTTATGATGTCACTTAAAGAGGGAGTAAGTCCCATTTACAGATCATAAGATAGTCCATAAGTGGGTGCCTCTACAATACTTTAACGTTTTTTCTCCTAACTTTTTTTTCCTACAAAACACACACAAAAATACATCACATTTATTAAAATAGAACTAAGTACTTGCATAATTTCTCATTTTAAGAATAAAATATGCCATGATGTAACAACCTAAAATTTGATGAAATATGCATTTTTGTGCGATTTAACTATTTTACCCTTCCCCATAGTTGTATTGTAGTTTTTTTGGGGTGAGGAAATGATTTGGACAGTTCCTAATGCATTTTGGTGTCATTTATGTGATATTGTATTTTTTGGTGGCTTTGAAAGCCTTATTATGGACTTCTATGGTTATATTTTGATACATGTGATGGATGAAAAAACAAACAACTCCAGCTGATCTGAAATGTCGATTTTAGGATGGTAACATATTTGGTATGGTAATATAGGTTTTTAAGCTTATTTAAATCCTCAGTTTGGAAAATTTTGTTTTAGGTTTTAGGGGTCAACTCAGTTAAAATGTCTTTTTAAAAATCTAATATCGCCATTGATTCCATATTATTAAATTTGATAGGGTTGCATAGTTTGTTTCCATTCACGGGATTCTGAATGAATGTTAAGGGGCCTACAGGGACTTGGATTGAACCAAATCCCCAGTAGGTGCACCTATTTTCTGGTACATTCGTGATCATAAACTATGTGCTGCAATCTCGACTGGGCCAATATAGGTGATTTTATGATCATGGCCTTTGTCTGAAATTGTGACACCTCCATCTGTTAGGGTACAACAATCGCGACTTGAGGTTTGTGATTGTTGAACCTGGGTATATATATACCTGGTTTTGTCTTTATTCACCATTTTTGAGACTTTGAGATTAGGGTTTCATGGTTTTGAGAAATTTTCTCTATTTCTAAGATTGAGTAAGCTCTATTACACCCATTTCAACTAATTTCTTCCATCTCTAACATTTGATTCTTGTTTTAATTTGATTTTGAAAGTGGAAATTGGGGACTTTATCTGCGAAGGCCCAAAATTGTATTTCTTATAATTAAGCTCTAATTTCACTCTTATTACTTGAATAATGTTCCTAATCCTTTAATTGCTAGTTTTTCCTCAATTTCATCCTCAAAACAACTTTGATTCTTGATTTTTAAAAAGATTTCAAAGGTTTTTCTGAGTAAAGTTTAAAAATGGCTTTTCTTTAATTTGGACCTTATTTTAAACACATTTTTGCTTGGGTTTTTCATCTGTAGACTCCTAAAAACATAGGAAACATATTTTTAAAATTAAGTTACAATTTTTCCCTTTATTTTTTTAAAACCCATTTCGTGGGTTCATTTTGACCCCGACTTAAAACTAGACAATATGGGTGTTTTTGGCTTCTATTTGACATATAGATTCTATATTTTAATATTTTAGTTGATTTAGGGTCCATTAATGAGGAGTGAGGCTTGGGTTTGAAGTATAGCGGATTAGTTTCGACATTCGAGGTAGGTTATGGCTTACCTTTTTCAGACTGTGCTAGGTAGTTAATGATGATACAAAATACATATTAAGGGTGTGGGAACTAATCATTAAAAATAGCTAGGTTATTGTGTTGTGCCTGTGGAGGGGGCCTTTGTATGATTATATGTAATAGTTTTTATATTCTATGTGTGACTGTGTGGAGTCCTATATGATAGTGATAGCCTTGTATACATGATAATTATATCTTGTTTGATGAAAAGGTGTGTTGTGGTACCACTTATATGTTGTGATGTATTCATACTCTGTTGGTTTATGTATTATATTTGATTAAATGAATGATTAGAAATTATGAGTGGATATTTTGCTCACATGATGGTATATTGATTGGTTGTAGAAATACTTATTATGGTTTATTGTGAGCATTGCATCCTCATATTGATTCATGAAATAATGGTACCACTATTAAAATATCGAAAAACACCGGCAACACCATTTATAAGAGCCTCCCAAAGGAATGTGTTGGGAAAGAGATTTTGTGACATTTTATTAAACCCTCCATAAGGGATTTGCCGGGGAGGATATTTTATATATGGATTGTATATGGGTTGACGACTCTCCCATGGGTCCTACATTGAGAAGCTTGTGCTCCATATGTGTATAGAGAGACTATGCGATGGTCTTGGAGGTTATGCGACAACTTTGTGCATCATGATCATCATCATTCTTATTGTGTTTATTTCATTATGTTGTAATGTGATTGTACTTCTTCTTTAACTTGTTACTTACCTAATTGTTCTATCATCTTATACTTGTACTTGATGATCTTGTATGTATATTATCCCTCCTTATCCTACTTGTGTGTGGTATATTGTATAGTTGTGGTCTTTCTTAGCCTTTTTTGCAATATATGTGATATATTAGAATTGTTAGTACAATTGGTGTTGGCTAACATTGTGGTATATTTTATGATTGAAGGTGACGTGCCCTTAGTATGTATTTTGTATGTTATATTATCTATTTTTCTCAGCTGACCTATGATACCAACTGAGTACAAGTGGATCATACTTATGACTTGAAGTGCGTGTCCTAGTTTGAGTGCACCCCTACTTGGTTGATTTGGGCGACTATTGGAGCTTTCAAGGTAGTGGGTGATTTTCAGGTGTCTGGATGTCTTCTACTACCTTTCTCTTAGACTATGTCTTAACTTTTATTTTAGAGATAAAGTTTCTCTTGTATTTTGGACATTTTATGTATTTCATTTGGATTCGAGTTATATTACATATGTTCATACACTATTAATACCAGGATTTTGGAGTTATAGCTGTACTATTGATTATATTCATTATGCATTTATTGAACTTACATGGTTTGGCTTCATTCTAAAAGCCTTACCTTAGGGTTATTATTTTATTTCCCCCGTTGTGTATTTTTTTGGGTGATAGGCTTACTTGTCAAGGTTTGCCGCAACAAGTACCATCATGACCTTTGGATTTTTTATCATGACAAATTGGTATCAAATTAGCCAGGTTTCATTAGAATTAATGGTGTAAGAATGGGATATCACATAGAGTCTCACAGATCGATACGCAGACATCCGTATCTATCTTTGAGAGGCTGTGGATATCCTTAGGAAACTTTTTTCATTTTATCCCTTATCATATGAGTTTATTTTACACCTTGTGATTGAGTTTTGTTTCACTTTTTCTTCTCAAATTATGTTGACTAGGTCCCGTAAGAGTAAAGATATTGAGCCTTAACCTAGAGGGTTAGCCTTGAGTCGTGGATGGACTTGAGAGAGTGGATGGGCCCATAGATTAGCTCTATCTAGGAAGAGTAGTAGGGGACTATCCTCTAAGCCTTATGTTAAGCATGTTAGAGGTGTAGGTCCTACTTTAGTTCCCCAGTATTAGAGGGGTTGTTGGTGCATCTGCTAACCCGTTTAGAGGGTTCTTCTTTGGTTATGTCAAATGTTTCTCTAGTTTCGAGTGTGGATCCTCCAGTTGCACCTGCTTTAATTTTAGGTACTCCTCAAATCCTAAGTACTATTCCTATTTTAATGGCAATATCTGAGTATGGTGTTCTGATATCGAGCGTTCAAACTCCATCTATGTTACCTCCTTAGATAGGATCTCAGCCTTCCAGATTCCTTATACCTCCTCTTGCTATGAGTTTTGTTATGTATTTTGAGGATCAGAAGAGCTTTGACAGATCTACTCATTTGGGTCCTCCTAGATTTGATAGTGTTATGGATGAGAATTCCCATGAGTTACTGATTGATTGTCAAATTAAGTTATATAAGTTATTTGCATGGGGTTTCTTATATTACTTATCAATAGAGAGATATTACTATAGATTAGTGGAGGTCACTTATTTATTGTATACCTTTTGATTGTCCTGATATAACATGGGATCAGTTCGCTGATGCCTTTTTAGAGAGATTTGTTACTTATAGTCTGAGAAATTAGATGAGAGATGAGTTTAATTGCTTGAAGCAGGGCTCCATGACTATTGCAAAGTATAAGGTATGCTTCCATGCCTAGTCTAGATATTCTTATACTAGCATTTCCACTGAGTCTAAGAAGATGCAGAAGTTTGTTAAGGGCTTAGATATCTCTATTCATTTGGCTACGTCTTAAATGGTTTTATTTAGAGTGTCCTTTTAGAATATAAATTATGATAAGACGACTAAGGGTATTTTTCAAGCATCTTAGGGTAGTACTAAGAAGGTACACCATTTTGGTGAGTTCAGAGGTTAAGCTTCTCGATCTAGGATTTTAGAGGTTCTCATGGGTATCAAGATAGACTAGTGCAAGTAGCCTTGTAGATTTTGGGTTGTCGGTCTTCTGGTCCATCAGGTTACGGTGGCCATCTGGGCCTAATCATATTTTCTCTTGTTGAGTTAGGTTATAGAGGTTGCTTTGTGTGTGATGAGACTTGTCATGTGGTCAAGTACTGCCCTCACCATATGATTAGAGCTTTTTTTTATTTCAGCGGTGAGAGACAGGGGTTCTACTAGAAGTGCAAGGGACATGAGGTAGTGGAATCTTTGGTAGTGGTTAGGGGGCTACTCAACTAGTTGGTGGTCATGGATAGTGCTATACTATATCGTCCAGACCAGAGGCATAGTCTTTTGATATTGTTATCATAGGTATTATCCCTATTTGTTTCTGATCTATATCTATGTTATTTACTTTAGTCTTTTGATGTTGTTATCATAGGTATTATCCTATTCATGTAGCTACCTAGTTGGAGTTTCTTTAGTGGTATATCGAGTGTACCGATCCTCTATTTTTACTTTTTCTAGGCCTGAGACTTGGGTAGACATGCTTATGTGAGATATGGTATATTTTAATGATAACTTGGGTGTGGAATGGTTGGCTTCTTATCATGTTGTCCTAGTTTGTCTTGCTAAGATCATGACTTTAGCTTCACCAGGTGTGCCAAGGATATCTTGGAAAGGTGCACTTTATTTAGGTCCTAATAGGGTTATATCCTATGTTTTGGATCATCGGCTGGATGAGAGGGTATATTTTTCTTACTTGGTTCTTATTCATGATATTAGTGTTGTTTCACCTCTTTCTTTAGATTCTATTTATGTTGTTCATGAGGTCATGGATGTGTTCCCCATGGATTTACCTGGTATGCCTCCGAATCATGATTTTGATTTGTCTATTGATGTTGAGCCGAGAACTAAGTTTATTTATATTCCTCCTTATAGGATGGCCCCAGCCGATTTGAAGAAAATGAAGGATTAGTTGTAGGAGTTATTAGATATAGGATTTATCCGACCTAGTGTATCATCTTCTGGTGCACCTGTCTTGTTTGTTGATAAGAAGGATGGGTCTTTGCGTATATGTATTAATTATCGACAATTAAATAAGGTGACGGTTAAAAATAAGTATCTTTTTTCTCGTATTGAAGATTTATTTGATTAGCTTTAGGGTGTTTCGGTATTTTTGAAAATTGATTTGAGATCTGATTATCAATACTTTAGGATTAGAGCCTCAACTACTCTAAATAAAGATTTTCAGACTCGATACGATCATTATGAATTCTTTGTCATGTCCTTTGGATTGACCAATGCCCTAGCCGCATTCATAGAGTTGATGAACCAGGTGTTTCAACCATATCTCTACTCCTTTGTTATTATATTTATAGATTATATGTTTGTTTATTCCAAGAGTGAGAACAATTATAAGGAGCATTTGTGGATTGTGCTTCAGACATTGAGGAATGAGAAGTTGTATGCCAAGTTTTCCAATTGTGAGTTTTGATTAGAGTCTGTTTCTTTCTTGCATTATATGATGACTACGAAGGGTATTATGGTTGATCCAGCCAACATTGCAATGGTTCAAGATTAAGCTAGACCTACTTCACCTACTTAGATTTAGAGTTTTGTCGGTTTAGCAGGTTATTAACGCTAGTTTTTTAGGGTTTCTCATCTATTGTAGCTCCATTGACTAAGTTGACTCAGAAGAAGATTTCCATTCAGTAGTCTGATGCATGTGAGGTGAGCTTTCAAAAGCTCAAGGATTTGTTGACTTTAGATCCTATCTTAACTTTTCCCAAGGAGGGCATGGGTTTCACCATACTTTGTGATGCTTTAAGAGTTACCTTAGGTATTGTCTTGATGCATGAGGGTAAGGTGATTTTGTATGCTTCACGTTAGTTGAAGCCCCATGAGAAGAATTACCCTACCCATGATTTAAAACTATGCGTTATTTTTTTGCTTTAAAGTTGTGGAGGCACTACTTGTATGGATTTTGTTGTGAGATTTTCTTGGATTATCATATACTTTTGTATTTCTTCACCCAATGAGAACTTAATATAAGACAACATCATTGGCTTGAGTTGCTTAAAGATTATGATTTTACTATTCTCTATCATCTGGGTAAGGCTAATGTGGTTGCAGATGCCTTGAGTTGGAAGTCAACTAGCATAGGTAGAGTGGCACATCTTTGTGATGGGTGGATAAATAATAGTGTTGGTAACTTGTAGCTTTTCCTTATTTGATGACTAGTAAACTATTGGACTTGAAAAATAGTGGCTTATAGAAATAGAGGCTAGCTATTATAGGCTAGACATAATGTTTATGAATAATTTAGTGGTTAAATAACTATATAACTAGGTCATGGTGATATCTACTTTGTTGTGTCAAATTACAATTTTGATAATGATTTTAGACCTCGGTAAGAGGCCATGGAAGAAATGCACAACCTGCGGCTTTAGAGAGTTGCTTGTGTAGTTGTGCCTTGATATGTTGATAAATTAATCTTTTGGTGTACTATCTGGTTGTATGGAATGCCGTGGAAAGTTTTTTGTTTATTTTCCTTGAGTGTACTTCCCAACGGTATGGGACGTCATGGTAAGTTCTTTTTCTTTATGCTCTAATTATGGTAGTTACATTGATTATGGTAATTACATAATTGTTATTGTATTTATATGTGTCTTTACACTTCCAAATGATTACTCATGTTGTATGAAAGATATGGTATATGTGGATATGGAATGTCGTACTATTGTTCTAGTTGAGTAGTTATTTTATACAGTGATATCGAAGAAGATTCAGATTCAATTCTGTACCTTGACATTAGGTTATTGTTTTACTTTATATCATCATTATATCATAATTTAGCTAAGTCGGCTGATGAGGCCTACTGAGTACCCAAGTTTTTGTACTCAAACTACACTTTTGTACCTTTTTTGTACAGACTCAGTTCTAGGTGCCGCCGCTGAGTCGAGGTCATGCAGTATTGACCATCAGGAGACAAGGTGAGCTCTTGGGGTTTAAGTTGCTCTTATTTTCTTCTATCCCTATTCTGTCTTTTGTATTCGAGATGAATGTATAAGACTATTTAAGAATATTAGATGTTTAGTTGTAATTTCTACTATCGAATGTATAGATGCTCTTATTCCAATACTATCAAGTCATGAGATTGGTATTTGAATGTTAGTTGTTTATTTGTGGAATGCTGTTGTTATATTATATTCCCATATAGGGTCCATCTGGGACGTTCCTACCAAGCTAATCCATTGTATTAGCTTTGTGTTACGGTGTTAACTTACCTACTGGTTGGTTATGGTAGGTGACATCATGGCTTGGAAATTATGTCATAAAAAATTAGTATCAGATCCTAGGTTTCACCGATATTGTTGGTACAAGAGCAAGTGTCTAATAGAGTCATGCAGATCGAAACGTTAACGTCCATTTCCTATCTTTGGGAGACAATAGGATATTCTTAGGAATCCCTCATTTCTTTCACTCATATAGTAGGAGTCTGAGTTGGTTTGTTGAATATTCTTAGTACTCTACTCTCTTACAGATGCCCAGGACTCGTGCTACATTATTATGTGACGAGGGTCCTGAGACCCAAACTCGTGATGTATCCCCAGTTAGGGATCAGGGTGGACCTCTCCAGACACTTAAGCTTAAGACTCCTCTACCTCAGCTAGCAGTAGTCCAGGGACCAGCCAAGGCTCTACCAGGATTCATCGCCTGTTCTTTGCTTATAGATAATTTAGTTCACCTGTTCGGTATTGTTGATAGTTCACAAACTACTAGGATTGGAGTATAGCCTATAGTTGTAGCTCCTGGAGTTGAGGTTCCTCATATTTCGGTAGTTATTCATTAGGCAGTCGCTATGCAAGTTATGACCTGGTTTGCTATGTCTGTTGAGGAGCAGAAGACGCTGGGTAGATTCTTGAGGTTGGCTCCACCTAAGTTTTCTAGGGCTCCTGGAGAGGATGCATTTGATTTTCTGACTACTTGTGAGGATAGTCTTTGTGGGTTAGCCCTTGTAGAGACCCGTGGTGTAGATTACACCATATTTTAGTTGGACTTGTCTGCTCAGCATTAGCGGAAAGGTTTTTTGAGTTCTAGGCTATTTGGAGCTTCCCCTCTCTCTCGGGCTCAGTTCTTGAAGATGTTCTTGGAGAAGTATGTGCTACACATCCTTAGAGATTGTTTGAGAGATTGGTTATCTATATTGGAGCAGGGATCTATGATAGTCATCGAGTATGAGTTTAGTTTCCATGAGTTGGCTAGGCATGTGACTTTTATCTAGGACACAGAGTATGAGAGAGTTCTCTACTTTGTGAGGGCATTGAGACTTTATATTCGGATGGCTACTCAGAGTTTTATTGCTACAGTAGAACTTTTCATGAGGTTTGTGATCAACCTCGAGTGATGAAGGACGTACAATATGAGGACTGTGATAAGAGGCCCAAGTTTTAGGGAAGATTTGGTGGGAGCCGTAGTAGTCACAACAGTTGACCAGTTCAGGCAGCTCTTTAGACCACTGATAGGGGTCAGTTCATTACTAGTGGTCACCCTAGTAAGGGCGGTGATCAGTCCTCAAGAGGTTCATTTGTAGTTCATGCTAGGCGTGGTAGATATGCAAGATTAGCCGGATTTGTGAGTTCTAGTTCTGCTTGTGATTTTGGTTTTATTTACGGACATCCCGATCATTTCTCTAGAGATTGCCCTAGTCTTGGGACAATAGTTGTTTTAGTCCAGGGAGCTACTTCCATTAGGGCAGTTCATCCTTCAGGTAGAGGTGGTTTGTGAGATCGTAGGGGTGGTTACCAGTGTGTTTGAGGTGGTACTCAGGAAGGCAGGACAGGAGGTCGATCAGGTGCCCAGCTAAGTGGCGGGCTTGGTCAGTTGTATGCAGTACCTGCTAGACCTAAGGCTAAGTTTTTGGATGCCATAGTAACAGGTGCGATTTTTGTATGATGCAAGATGACTATTTCTTTATTTGATCATGGATCAACGTAATCTTATATTTATGCTTATTATGCACCATAGTTGGACTTGACTAGTGATTTATTATCAGTGCCTTTGTGCGTATTTACTCCCGTAGGTGATTCTTTAGTATGGATCGAGTATTCAATTGCAAAGTGCCCCCAACCATGGCCAAAACCAGTATCCAAAATGCAAGTAAAATGTCTAAGAGCCCTTATCATGCAATGGAGCCGTCCATAAAGATGGAAGCTCACCACATCAACCCAAATCCTTTCCCCGAGTCAATCACTATGTAGGAGGATTCAAATGGCTAGTTCCTGCATACCGTGGGTATACAACTGCCAGTAGATGGGTTAGCGAATGACTGCTAGAATGTATCTCATGATAAGGTTAAAGAATGCCATTTAAACAACCAAGTAAAGACATCTATTATGCATACAACCATATATATATATATGTATGTAGCGGGAAAGAGAATTCATGATTAACATGCATTTAAAATCTTTACCTGGGCTGTGTAACCTTGCTGTTTCACCACACCCATGGCCCATATGGGTTCAGGTTCTCCTACTAAAAGAATCCAGTGCGTGTAGCCGCACGACCAGGAAATATCCCATGAGATGACTAGTACATCACTCCAATATAAAACATGACATTCGCACGTTGCCATCAAAGACCCCTCATATCGACAAATATAAGTTTCCAGTTTCAGTTCCCCCAGAACATCCACCTTCCATTGCTCAGTTATACATCCCGTCATTAATGCCAAAATTAAAGCCATATCCAAAAAAATCCAATTATCATTTATTAACCAAGGCCATTTATTTGTGGTATCTTCATACCAACCATACTTGCAAGATTTATCCATAGCCAAACCCTTTAGGTTAAGGGGACTCTCAAGTGCCCTTTTCATTTACCATATTAACCTCTTGGGAAATTTCCATGTACTCCACAAGAAAAACAAATAAGCCTTTCACCTTTGTAAACCATTTAAACCATTTATAGTTTCATGCATAAGCTGAAAATAAGCAAGAGTTCCATATAAAGAAGTCAATGCAATAAACATATCTTTATAAGCATTTTATCAAACACCTTAGGGGTATAATATAACCAAAATCAATACCAAAGACCATAAAACCATTACTATGAAATCCAATTTCCTAAAACCACCATTCATGAATATAAAAGCATAGTTAAACCATAGTAAACCATAACCAAACTATTTACACCAAAACCCCTAATTTTTAGTGGAAAACCATAACCTATGCAATATCGAAACCATGAAAACAACCATAACATCCTTGCCTTTTTAGAAATAAGTAGGGAAGAGACACATGCCTTAAATCGAGAAAGATGAAGGAAAAAAATCACCAAACCAAGCCCCAAAACAATCTGCAAGTTAAAACCCTAGCTCTCTTGCCCCAAAAGCTGTTGAGAGAATTATTGAATATTTAGGAATAGTTTTTGACATGTTAATGAATAGAATAATAGGGTAAATAACCTCCGAAGTGTATTAGAAGTCATGGGTCATAATTAGGGTAAGTAGGGAAATGTCCAGAATACCCCTCACTTAAGTCACTGAAAACCCCATCACAGGGATACGACTAACCCTCTTATGAGTCATACCTCTCTTTACGATTGGTTCCCACCAGTAGTACCCAAGCATTAACCTTAGATCAGACGCTGTCTACTATAGGACTCATCCAACCAAGTCATAACCTCAATATACGATCCGTATACCTGGTAGAATGAATTACCGAGAGGATCAAATACTTCTCACCATATAAGTCCTTGATACGACTCGTATCCAAGCCTTATGATTCATACCTTTAAGTTGTGACCATTCCAATGATCAAAATCATCCCACCAACTAACATTGGTGACCATACCACTCGTACCTCAATATACGGCTCATACCCTGGAGTCATATTGGGTCCGAGAATGGTTTTCAATGAAAAAATTCTAAGGCCAAAACCCTAGTTATAACATTCTTCCCCACTAGGAACATTCATCCCCAAATGACGAACAAGGTAGGTGTAACCATACACGAAGTCATTTGCATTAGCAAACATCCCTTTAGCAATGTTTAAAATCGAAGAGGCAAATATATTAATCTTTCCTTTAACAAACTCAGAAAATAAAGATGTATTCAAGAACACATACATTTTGCACAAATACTAGGAGCAGAAAACAAATGTGGAAACTTGGACTTCATGTCCTCTTCAGCTTATCGTGTAGCTTCTTCTACCTTATGGTTCCATCACAAAACTTAACTGAAGCCACATCCTTGGTCTGCAACCAACGAACTTTTTATTCAATAACTAAATTGGGACCTCTTCATGAGACAGAGAATCCGAGATATCCAACCCTTCTAAAGGAACAACCAAAGAAGGATTACCAATACAGTTCCTCAACATGGTAACATGAAAGATTGGATGAACCAAACCCAAACACCCAGGTAACTCCAACTCATAAGCAACATTGCCCACTCTCCGCAAAATTCCATAAGGACTAATAAATCGAGGACTGAGCTTCCCCTTGTTGCCAAACCGCACTACACCCTTCATGGGAGACACCATTAGAAACACTCTGTCCCCAACCTCAAACTCCAAGTCTCTACACCTAACATCCGTATAGGACTTTTGGCGACTCTGAGCAGCCTTAGGCCTATCCTGAATCACCTTCACCTTCTCTATATCTTGATAGACCAGATCAGGACCAAGAATATCTACCTGACCATGCTTAATCCATCCAATAAGAGATTTACTCCCCTACCGTACAACACCTTAAAAGGAGCCATACCAATACTAGAATGATAGCTATTGCTGTAACCAAACTCTACCAAAGATAGATGCTCAACCCAACAACCACTATAATCAATCATGCATGCCCGAAGAATATCATCCAATGTCAAAATAGTTCTCTCCACTTGCCTATCCAATTGCGGATAGAAAGCAGTACTCAAACCAACCTTAGTCCCCAATCCCTTCTGGAAAGACCGCTAGAAATGAGAGCTAAAATACGTACCACAATCAGAAATATTCAAAATAGGCACCCCATGCAGCTTCACAATCGCTTAAAGATACAACTTCGCATAATCCTCAATCGAAAAGGTAGTCCTTACCGGCAAAAAGTGAGCAGACTTGGTCATCCTATCCATAATTACCCAAATCAAATCAAAATGATTTTGAGATCGAGGAATACAGGTAACGAAATCTATATTAATTATCTCCCACTTTTATTTAGGAAACTCTATTTCTTGATGCAACACACTTGGCCTCATATACTCAACCTTAACCTATTGAAACACCATGCACTTAGCCATAAAATTAACCACAACACTCTTTAGACCATTCCACCAATAGATCACCTTAAGATCATTATACATCTTTGTCAAACCAGGGTGGACAACATAGCGTGATTTATGTGTCTCAACTGTAATCCTTTGTCGTAACCCATCGACATTCGAAATGCACAACCTCCCTTGAAACTGAAAAGTACCATCACCACTAATCTCAAACACCGCCACCTTTTGCCAACCAACATCAATTTTGATTTTTATCAAGATTGGATCCATCACTAGCTTCTCCTTAATCACTACACCAAGAGATGATCAAACTACTTTTTACACCATTACACCACCATCTTTGGAATCTAAGAGACTAGTTCTAAGATTTTCCAAGTGGTGAATATCCTTCACCAATTCCCATTAGCCTTCCTCCACATGAGCCAAACTACCCATAGACAACCTGCTAGGAGCATCGGCAATCACGTTAGCCTTACCTGGGTAGTAGTGAAGACTCATATCATAGTCCTTGAGAAGCTCAAGCCATCTCCTTGCCTAAGATTAAGCTTTTTCTATGTGAATACATACCAAAGACTCTTCTGATTAGAAAATATATCCACATGAACACCATACAAATAATGCTGCCATATTTTAAAAACAAACACAACCGCTAACAACTCCAAATCATTGGTAGGATAATTCCTCTCATGTACCTTCAACTACCTAGAAGCATAGGGAATAACCTTCCCATGCTATATTAAAACACAACCAAGCCCTACCCGAGATGCATCACAATAAACCACAAACCCATCATTTCCTTTTGGCAAAGTCAAAATTGAAGCTGATGTCAACCTATCCTTTAACTTCTCAAAACTCCCCTCACAAGCATCCGACCAAGAAAACTTAACCTTCTTCTGAGTTAACTTAGTCAAAGGAGCAGCTATCGATGAGAAACTTTCCAAAAACTGCCTATAATACCCGACTAAACCTAAGAAGCTCCAAATATTGGATGGAGTCGTGGGATTAGGCCAACCCTTCATTGCAACAACATTTTCAAAATCAACACCACACAAAGATGATTAGCATGATCCACCTCACTCCTTAAATACACCAGAATATCATCAATGAACACAATGACAAAGAGATCTAAATACTGGCTAAACACCATATTCATCAAATCCATAAACACCGCCAGAGCATTTCTCAATCCAAATGACATCACCAAGAACTTAAAATGCCCATATCGAGTATGAAAAGTTATCTTAGGGATATTAATCTCCCTAATCTTAAGATAATGGTACCTAGACTAAAGATCTAACTTTGAAAAAAACTTGGCACCCTGCAACTGATCAAATAGATTATCTATTCTTGGGAGAGGATGCTTTTCTTTACCGTTACCTTTTTCAACAGCATTTAGTCAATGCACATTCGAAGGGAACCATCCTTATTGGACACGAACAACACCGATGCACCCAATGGAGAAATGCTAGGATGAAAAAACCCCTTATCTAGAAGATCCTTAATTTACTCCTTGAGTTCTCTTAACTCTACTGGAGCAATTCTATGTGGAGAAATATATATTGGACGAGTGTCTAGAAGCAAATCAATAACATACTCTATTATTCTATTCGAAGGAACACAAGGAAGATCATACATAAAGACTTCTAGAAACTTATTAACTACCAGAATTGACTGCAAAGAAGGACCTTTCGAATTTGAATCTTTAACCCAGACCAAGTGAAAAAGACACCCTTTAGAGATTAACCTTTGATCTCTAAGATAAGAAATAAATCTTCCCCTAGGAGCTAAAGAACAACCCTCTCATTCTATTTTTGGCTCACCAGGGAACCTAAAAATGACCTTACGAGTCCGACAATCTAAAGATGTATAACAATAATGAAGCTAATCCGTACCCAAAATTACATCAAAATCCACCATTCCTAATTCAAATAGATCTACCAAGGTTTGTCTATCACCAACATATACCACACACCCCTTATAGACTCGTTTAGCAATAACCGAGTCTCCTTCCAAGGTAGAAATAGAAAAAGGATCCGAAAGAATTTCTAGATCAAAACCAAAAGATACAACTTTATAAGGAGTCACAAAAGAAAGAGTGGAGCCAGGATTAAGAAAACAATATACATCATGAGAAAAGAATTGTAACATACTAATAACAACATTAGGTGATGCCAAAGCATACCAACTATTTTGACCAGCACTAGAACAAGGAATAGTAATAAAAGTAGATGCCATACCACCAAGTGTAGAAGTAGAAGATGAAGCTACCGAAATCTTATTTTCCCCAGTATCAACCTTATTAGTTGGAAAATCCTTGAGCTAATGACCTACCTAACCATACTTAAAGCACTTATCTCAACCTTCCTCATAGAATCCCTAATGAGGACGAACACAGAATTAATTAGGAAGGCATAGAGAAATAGACTGACCTCCACTCACTAAATATTGGGCAACCTGAGCTAAAAAATTATCACCACCTTGGTGATGCCTGTCGCACGACTGCTGTGTGTAAGAAGAACTAGAAGCAAATAAAAAACCAGAACTCCCCTACTTCTTTTTCTATTACTTGCCACCATCTCTACCACCCTAAGACTATGCACTTTCCTGATTAAAAAATCTACCTTGCTTTCCCTGCCTATCGCTAAATTTCTCCTTCTTTATCTCCTCATCCTCATCCTGCAGCCTATGAATAGTTAACCTAGAGATATCCATATCCCTAATAAGCAAATAAGTATTTCTCTCAAAAATTAGATCTCTATTCAGGCCATAAGCAAACTTCCTTATTCTCAACCTCATATCAACAACCAAATCAGGAGCATACCTTGACAATGGATGTAACTTCAACGCATATTCCCTTACAGATATCTTTCTTTTCCCAAGGTTTACAAACTCATCTATCTTAGGTTCTCTCAAACATTAAGGAAAGAAATGATGTATGAAGGCATTATAAAAGACCTCTCACAACCTTTCCTCTTTTATATCACCCTTATCTCTATCCCACTCCTTATACTACTGATAAGTAACATCTTTGAGTTGATAAGCTACAAAGATAACTCTCTCCATATTAAAAGCCTGTATAACCCAAAATATTTTTTCCAATTTATCTAAGAAGCCTTGTGGGTCTTCCTTTACCATTTCTTCTATATAAGTAGGAGAACCAATCTTTATAAATTAACTAACACTTGTGACCTCAGCAGATAAAAACTAGCTGTAACCCACTCTACCAGAGCAATGACCATCTAAGCAATAACATAAATAGACTGATGAAACTCTGTATTCTTTACATTACCCTGAGGGACCTGAGGAGCAGTAGGAGGATTAGAAGGAACTCCGGTATAATCAGGAATAGAACCATGAGATCAAAGATGTACTCCATACGTAGGAGGTACCCCTTCAACATTATCCCCACAAGAGGTAGAAGGATTTCTTTGCATTCCAAATCTAAGAGGCATGATCTGAAAGACAAATAACCAAGGATTAGAGAGGATTCTAGGATTGAAAATTTCAAGAAAGTGAAACATTCTTTAATTTCTTTTAGACTCTTTCTTATGAGTTTGGCCTGATACAAACCTTTAAAAGAGACTCTACTCGCCATGGATTTGTGGACTTCCCAGTTAACCATGAACCTAAAGATCTGATTCCAACTGGTCATGACCTGAAATGGGGCCTGATGTAATGGGCATCCCAAGTCCAACCAGGACTGAAGACTGCCACCTTAACCCAACTTAATCACCTTATACAATCTCAGATGGACTAAATTCCAAATATATAAAAATATAGAATTATTGTTCATATCAAGACTCTGGGATAGAATTACAACCATGACCAACTCAACCAAGTCGAAATGTACAAACCCAATCGTCCATACCATATCAAAGCAAAGAGAATATTAAAACATAAAATAATAATCAAACATAAAATATAATATGATAGAATAAATAACCAATAATATCATCCATTGATGTAAGCTCCAACACCAATGCCAATGCTAAGGCTAATAGTAATACCGATCCCACCCATAACAACCCCCAGAAGTACCATTAATTCTTTATCCAAAAGAATACAAATGTCTGATTGGGACATGCCCCCAACTATGCCAAAACCAATGTCCAAAGTGAAAAAATGTCTAAGAGTATCCATATCATGAAATGGAGCATTCAAAAAAGATAGAATCTCACTACATCAATCCAAATGCTATCTCCGAGTTAATCACTACATAGAAGGAGTCAAACAGCCAGTTCCTGCATACCATGGGTATACAACCACCAGTAGATAAGTTAGCAAATGATAACTACCATGCATCTATGGACAAGGATAAAGTAATGATATCTAAACTACCAAGTAAAACCATCCATTATGCATACAACTATATATATATATAAGTGTGGGGAAAGGGAATCCATGATTAACATCCATTTAAAAACTTTACCTAGGCTATGTAACCTTGCCGTTTAACCATACACATGGGTTGTATGGGTTCATCTCTCCCTGTTGAAAAAGTCCCAGTGTGTGTAGCCACACGACCAGGAAATATCCTATGGGATGACTAGTACATCCTTCTAATATAAAATATGACACTCGTATATAGTCGTCAAAGAGCCCTCATATCACCAAATATGAGTTTCTAGTTTTGATTCCCCTAGAACCTCCATCTTTTATGACTCGATTACAAATCTTGCCATTAATGCCCAAATTAAAACCATATCCAAAAAATCTAATTATTATTTATTAACCAAGGCCATTTATTAGTGGTATTGTCATACCAACCATACTTGCAAGATTTATCCATTGCCAAACCATTTAGGTTAAGGGGACTCTTAAGTACCCTTTTCATTTACCATATTAACCTCTTTGGAGATTTCCATGTACTCCACTAGAAAAAACCAATAAGCTTTTAATCTTTTTAAACTATTTAAAACATTTATAGTTTTATTCATAATCTAAAAATAAGCAAGTGTTCCATATAAAGAAGTTAATGCAATGAACATATCTTTACGGGTATTTTATTAAACACCTTGGGTGTATAATATAACCAAAACCAATTCTAAAGACCATTAAACCATTACCATGCAATGCAATTTCCCAAAACTACCATTAATGCATATAAAAGCATAGCTAAACCATAGAAAACCATAACCAAACCATTTACACAAAAACCCAAAATTATTAGTGGAAAACCATAACACATGCAATATTGAAACAATGAAAACAACAATAAAATCCATGCCTTTTTAGAAATAAGAAGTAGACACATGCCTTAAAGTGAGAAAGATGAATAAAGAAAATCACCAAAGCAAGCCCCAAAGCAATCCCCAAGTAGAAACCCTATCTCTCTTGCCCTAAAAGTTCTTGAGAGAATTGTTGAGTATTTAGGAATAGTTTTTTTATGTATTAATGAATATAATAATAGGGTTATTAACCTCATAAGTGTATTAGAAGTCGTGGGTCATAATTATGTTAAGTAGGGAAACGTCTAGAATACCCCCACTTTAGTTCGTTAAAAACCTGTCTCATGGATACAACTAACCCTCTTATGAGTCGTACCTTTCCTTATGATTGGTTACCACCAGTCATACTCAGGTCATAACTTTAGATCAGATACTTTTTAGTATACAACTCATCCAACCAAGTCGTAACCTTATCATATGATTCATACCCATTCTTTGTATCCCTAAAAGAATGAATTACAAATAGGATCAAAAACTTCCCACCATGTGAGTCCTTGATATGACTCATATCCAAGCCTTATGAATTATACCCTTAAGTCATAACCATTATAGTGATCAAAACCATCTCACCAACAAACACTGGTCAGTTTATGACAAGACCATACCACTTAGACCCCAATATATGGATCGTACCTTGGTGTTATATTGGATCCAGAGAACGGTTTTCAAGGAAAATTTCTAATGCCATAAACCAGGATGCAACTATGTGCTATTTGCCACGTTCTTCAAGAATTAGTTTTTGCTTGAGTTAGTGTTATTTCTTGGACACGTGGTATCCAATGTAGGTATTATGGTAGACATGGCTAAGATTTTAGCAATTCATAATTTGGGTAGGCCTGTGTCTCCGACTGAGATTCATAGTTTTATTAGTTTGGCTGGTTATTACAGGCGCTTTGTTGAGAGCTTTGCTACTATATCAACCCCTATGACTAGATCGACTCAAATGGAAGTTCCTTTCTAATAAGCCAAGGAGTATGGGTTTATCTTTGGGAAGGTCAAGAATTATCTTAATTCAAACTTGGTGTTATCTCTTCTAGTTGAGAGGGACAGATTCATTGTGTTTTGTAATGCATATGATATTGGTCTTGGATGTGTTTTGATATAGATGGGTCATGTTATTGCCTATTCTTCTATACATCTTTAGATGCATGATTGCAACTACCCTACTCATGATTTGGAGTTGGCGGCGATAATATTTACACTTAAGATTTTGAGGCATTACTTATATGGTGTGCATTGTGAGATTTTCACCAATCATCATAGTCTTCAGCATCTTATGACTCAGTGAGAGCTTAATTCTCACCAATATTTATGGATGGAGTTGCTAAAGGACTAAGATATTTCCACCTCTTATCATCCGAGTAAGGCAAATGTGATGGATGATACCTCGAGTCACAAGGAAGTGAGCATGGGTAGTTTGGTATGTATAACATTTTATCATAGGCCCTTGGCATTAGATATCTAGTCCTTAGCCAATTTTATAGTTCGTCTGGATATTTTAGATCCTATGAGGATTTTGGCTTATATGGAGGCAAGATCCTTCTTATTTGAACAAATTCTTGATCTTTCATTTAAGGATAGTAAGTTATGTATTTTTTGTCATCGGGTGATGAATGGAGAGTATATGAGAAACACCATAGATTTCAAGGATATCATGAGATTTTAGGGTTGTATTTGGGTTCCCTAACTTGACGACTTAATTCAGTTGATTCTGCATGAGCCTCATAACTCTAGATATTCTATTCATCCTTGTATGACTAAGATGTATAGATGTTTGAGGTTGCTTTATTAGTGGGATGGTATAAAGAGAGATACGGCAGACTTTGTAGCTTGTTGCCTATTTTTCAGAAGGTTAAGGCTGAGCATTAGCGTCCAGGCTGTTTGACTCAAAGGTCACCTATTCCCGAGTGTAAGTAGGAAAAGGTTACCATGGACTTCATTAGTGGTTTACATTATACTTCCCATGGTCACAATGTTATTTTGGTTATTGTGGATCGTTTGACCAAGTCATCATAATTCATTCCTATTTAGATGACCTTTAGTGTTGAAAGATTAGCCTAGATTTATGTTCAATAGATAGTTCATTGGAATTGGGTCCTTGTGTCTATTATATGAGATCATGAATCTGTAATTACTTCTTGATTTTGGAGAGAATTTTAGGAGAAGTTTGGTACTTTAGTAGATTTGAGTACAACCTTTTATTCGTAAATGGATGGTCAGTTCGAGCAGACTCTTCAGCTGCTTTAGGATATGGTCCAAACCTATGTTATGGACTTTTTGGTACAGTCCGATCAATACTTAGCATTGACAGAATTCGTGTATGATAACAATTACCATTCGAATATTAAGATGGCGCTTTATGAGGCTTTGCACTGTAGAAGATATCATTCTCTTATATGATGGTTTGAGACTTATGGGGTTAGAACCTATGGTACAATTATTTTTTAGGACTCATTAGATAGAGTCAAGGTGATTTAGGATAGGTTGAGATTATCCCAGAGTAGGCAGAAGGCCTATACCAACCATAGAATCTGTGCCTTGAGATTAAGAGTTGGCAATTATGTGTTCCTTCTTATTTACCCTAAGAGAGGTATGATGAGATTTGGGAGGAAGGGTAAGCTTAGACCTCACTATATTGGTTCTTTTGAGATCCTCCGTGTAATGGGCGAGGTGGGTTTTGAGTTAGCTTTACCTTCATACTTTACCACTGTTCATCTGATTTTTCATGTCTCTATATTGTGAAAGTATATTCCTGATCCTTCTCATGTGCTTAAATAAGACTCAGTCCAGTTAGATGAGCAATTGACCTATATGGAGGAGCCCATGTTTATTTTAGCTAGTGATATAAGGCAACAACATTCTAGAGAGATTCTGGTAGTCAAGCTTCAGTGGAGGCACCAATAAGTAGAGAAGGCTACTTGGGAGATCTAGAGTGAGATACAGGACCATTATCCTCATTTGATTGATACTTTAGGTATTTTCTTCATCTATAACTTTCAGGGATGAAAGATCCTTAGTAGTGAATATTGTAATGACCCTTCAGGTCATTGTCCATGTTCTTTCTGATTTTCACTAATAGAGTTTTTCCATAGCTACCCTAAGTCATTAGTGACTTCTTGGAGCTGATAGTTTGGTTACCTAGCGGTTTGTTTGGTTTTAAAACTACTTTTTTAATTTTAAGTTTTCGTCAGTTCTAATTGACCACTAAGTAAAAACATAAGTAAAATGACCTTAAATGTGAAATCCTACTTTGCCAACGCATAAAGCATTAAAATCTATGTGATTACATATTTCACTTGGTCGAAATGGACTTCGAATGCATCTCAAGGCCTTGGCCGAAGCTCAAAACTAAGTTCCAAGCTTCAGCTGTAGCCTGACATGGAGAGAGATACTGTGACTATGGTGGGAAAGGTACAAATGCAGTGCTTTGATTTCGGCCAAGCGAGGTCTGCAACCACGCTACTCGAGGCTTGGGCTAAGCCTATTAAAAGGTTGTCTTACCTGAAATTTTGGCCATTTTGTGTCTCCTTTTTGAGCTCAAAACCCTAATAGTGTGTACAATCTTCAAGTAAGTCTTGTGGATTGGTTAGGATTTTAAATAACTTGTGTAATCCATTTTTTCTAAAAATCTAAGGTAAGATTCCTTCTAGTTTGGTGTTAATTTCTTAATTTCTAGATCCAAAACCCCTAAGTATTTGAGGCTTAATTGTAGCTACAAATTTGATTGATTTACTCAAATTTCTTAACGTTTATAGATCTCTAATGATATTTGTACAAGTTGGTCTGGGCAACTCATTTTCCAAATATGGGGCCTACTTGGGGGTCTTATATTATTTTGGACCCATTGAATAATGGTGCCATAATGGGTGTTGTTAATCTTGTATGTATTCATAGATTATGTTGCTGATAGCTTGGATCATGGAAGAATCTTCAAGAAAAGGAAAGGAAAAGCTTGTTGGTTTATGAGCAATTTGGTCTCAAGGTAGGTTAGGCTTACTTGTAGTTAGATTGAACTATATTGTAGTATGTTTATGATATCTTGTGACATTAGGTAGGGTCTAAGATGATAAATTTATGAATTATGATACTTATGATTAGTTGATCCTCATAGGCTATTAAACTTATAAAATGTGATGCTTTACTATAGCCTAAAACCTTGGATAGTCCTTCTTGTAGTCTCATGAATAGTATGATAAAACTTTAGTTACTCTAGTAGAGAGAATGATGTTGTTGACTAACCTTAAGAGTATGCTGACCTAGATATGACTAGTTGTAAATTAACCTTAGTGTTTGGGGTGACATAGAAAGGATACTTGAAGAAGATTTTCCCTTATAGGCTTAGTAAAGATTGATAAGCCCTTATGGTGTGATTTTGACAACCTACCCTAATTCCGAATAGAAGTTAGTCTTATAGAAGTGAACTTTGCTTTATTGGGATTTACGAGTGGTACTTGACCCACCTTAAGCTTGAACTATGTAATTACTTAGTGACCTAGATAGCTGATGAACGCCTAAGTTATGTTATTGAGGTTAAAATTGCTAAACCTAATTTTCAGATATGCATGTGCTTGATGGTTGGAAAATGCGTATACTTGATTGATTATCTTGTTATGATGATATGGATAGCCTTGCAAAGTCTTGTAAATTGAACCTATGTTGTGCTATCGCTTGACTTATTGATGAGTTCACTAAGTGAACCTCCAATTATGTTACCACTCTTGCTATGACCCAAGACTAATGATTAAGCTAATATTTATGTGAAGGATTTTCCTTTGGGTGTTAGTATTGTGAAATGTTAGAGTAAAATAGGCATCTAGAGAGCATACGCTCAACTTCTAACTGACTTGCTAATAAACATGTTAACTTAGAAAACTGGTGATTGCGTATATTATTTAGATACTTATGCTCATACATCTACTTATATTATATAGTGATGATTAATAGTAATGTATAATGTTATGTGTTACCTTACATTACTTATACTCTATCATTGTGGGTTGTATATGCTTATTAATTTAACTATATATATGTGTGTATATTATTGTCTTGGAGGATTTGTTAATGTTATGATGATGCCTGGTGAATCTAGATGACATATGTATGTTGTGATAATGCCCAGTAATGATGTTATGATGATGCCCAGTGAATCTAGAAAATATAATAATTTTATATGATGCTCGGTGATTTCGGATGATATAATGATGTTATGATGATGCCTGGTGAATCTGGAGGATATAATGATGTTATGATGATGATCGATAATTTTGGAGGATATAATGATGTTATGATAATGCTAGTGAATTCGGAGGATATAATGATGTTATAATGATGCTCGGTGAATTTGGAGGATATAATGATGTTATGATGATGTTCGGTGAATTAGGAGGATACAATGAAGTTATGATGATGCCCGATGAATTCAAAGGATTTAATGATGTTATGATGATGCCCAGCAAATTCGAAAGAGGTAGTGATGATATGATAATGTTATGTCTTGTAAGTATATATATATAAATACATGGATGTATGTGAGGTTATGCCGTTTGTGGCATAACCTGTTTATGCGTTTGGGACATGATGTCTTCCTTTGTAAATTGTTATCCATTCTTTGTTATTAATCAATAGATAAGAGGTGTGACCTTGTTAATTCTAATTAGTAAACAGAACTTAGATTATGCCGAGTATTGGGTTAAGGCTAATTCATATGTGTAATCTTCTGTAAAACTAAGGGCTCACCTAGTATATCTACTTTACTTGGATAAATGGTTATGTTATGGAATTTAACCTAGTAAAGTGGCTTATGTGATAACTAGTTGTCTCTAATAAATGACTATGACTTTTAGGCTAGAAGCCTATGGAACTAGTTGGTGGACCTTACTTAGCTAAAATATGAAAACTAGTCCTTAAGGTTGTAACATACTCAATGATCATAGACCTAGTATTGTATGATAAGTAGTTAAGTTGACATCTAATATATGATTCCGCGGTGGCTTAAATGTGACTTATATAATTATGAAGCTAACTAGAAGATGGCTTTGTGATGGGTGAATAAATAATAGTGTTGGTAACTTGTAGCTTTTCCTTATTTGATAACTAGTAAACTATTAGACTTGTAAACTAGTGGCTCATGGAAATGGAGGCTAGCTAGTATAGACTAGAAATGAATTTTATTAATAAGTTAGAGATTAAATAACTATACAAAAAGGTTATGGTGATATCGGATTCGTTGTGTCAAATTGCGGTATTGATGATGATTGTGGACCTCGGTAAGAAGCCATGGAGGGAATGTACAGCCCGGGGGTTTGGTGAGTTTCTTGTGTAGTTGTGCTTAGATATGTTGATGAATTGACCTTTTGGTGTACTTTCTTATGGTATGGGACGCCGTGACGAGTTCTTTGTTTGTTTTACTTTAGTGTACTTTCGGGCGGTATGGGACATTGTGGTATGTTCTTTTGCTTTATGATCTAATAATGGTAGTTGTGTTGATTATGGTAATTACATCATTGTTATTGTATATATATGTGGGTTTATGCTTCCAAAATGATTACTCGTATTCTATGAAAGATATGGCATATGTGGATATGGAATGTTATACTATTGTTCTAGTTGATTAGTTATCTTATATAGTGACATCAGAGAAGATTCAGGTTTGATTCTGTAACTTGACTTTAGGTTATTATCTTACTTTATATCATCCTTGTATCAAAATTTAGCTCAGTCGGCTGATGATGCCTACTGAGAACTCATGTTTTGGTACTCATATTACACTTCTGTACCTTTTTGTGTAGACCTGAGTTCTAGTTGCCGCCATTGAATTGAAGTCATGCGGTGTTGATCATCAGGAGACAGGGTAAACTCATGAAGTTTTAGTTTCCTTTTTTCCCTTTTATCCTTATACTGTCTTTTGTTTTCGAGAAAAATGTATAAGACTTTAAGACTATTAGACATTGAGTTTGTAATTTCTATTGTCGAATGTAGAGATGCTCTTGTAATAGTACTATCAGGTCATGGGATTGGTATTTGAATGTTAGTTGTTTCTTTATGGAATGTCGTTGTTACAATGTATTCCCATTTAGGGTCCATGATAGGCGTTCCTTCGAAGGTAACCCATTGTATTAGCTCTTGGTTATGGTGTTATCTTACCTACTGATGGGTTCTGGTAGTTGCCATCATGACTCAAAAATCGGGTTGTGATAGATGCACAACCACATATGGGGTTACATAAGAAAGAGTAGACCCTGGATCAACAGTACACATCACGGGAGAAAAGTCTCAGCATACCCATGACAACATCGAGAGACGCCTTAGAATCCTAGCAAGTAGCAAGTGCGTACAAGCGGTTCCGGCCAATGCCATTGCTAGTAACAGAAGTAGAGGCAGACATAGCACCCTTCGGTGTGGGAGTAGATGGAATAGCAATAGGGGCCCTATTTTCCCAAGAAGCTGCTATAGAGGGTCACGCACACTATATGTGCCCAATCAGACCACAATGGAAACATTTGTTCCTCCCCTTCTCATATTGACCACAATGATTCTAACCAAAGATTCTACAAAAAGGGCGGGGTGGAGCCGACTGGGAACCACTAGCCTGTAATTGGGCATCCTGTGCCCGGGATCTACCACTAAGATGAGTTCTATTATCACAAAAAAACTTCGGGTAAGGAGAGAAAACACTAGAAGAGGAGAAAGAACTTGAACTGCCCCACTTATTCTGTGGCCACTTACCACCATCAACACCAATATGCTTAGAAGGCCTAAATTTCTTTCTTTGCCGCTTACTAAACTTAACTTGCTTCTTTTTCTCTTCTTCTTGTTGTTGCAATTATGCAATAAACCTATAAATGTCCATGTTCTAAATCAACAAGGCCGCCTTGATCTCAAGGACTAACTCACGGGACAATCCCGAGACAAACTTATGTATTCTAGCCCTTATGCTAGAAACCATCTCAGGAGCATACCTTGACAATTGATGGAATTTTAAGGAATACTATTGAACAAACATCCTGCTTGCTTCAATTTCACAAACTTTTTTGCATTTTCCACCCTCAACTCTTGAGGAAAGAAGCGGTCGACAAAAGCCTTGGAAAAGTCCTCCCACATGGCGGGACTAGTATCAACACCTGTCGATAACTCCCACCCCTCATACCATTGGTACCCTACATATTTCAATTTGTAGAAAGCAAACTCAAAGGCCTCAATCTCTGAAGTATGCATGATTCGGAAGATCTTCTCCATTTCATCAATGAAGCCTTAAGGATATTCCTCAAACTTCACACCGGAAAACATAAGAGGGCTCAACATCTTAAATTAGCCAATTCTTGTGGCCTCTGAAGGAACAGTAGCTGGATTACCACGCTCCGCTTGAGAAGATATCAATTGAGTTAAGAGGTTGATAGAGAGACGAAAATCAACATTAGTAGCATCCCTTTAAGGCGATGGGAAAGCAGAGCCACTCTCATAGTCGGGGTTGATGGGGACAGGTGGAACCCTACAAAGATAGTCTAATGCCGCAGCCCTAGCCCAAGTTCGAACTCCAGAAGTTGGACGAGCTTTGTCCATAAAGCCCTCAGAAGGGTTTGGTTAAGTGTCAGATCTCCTTGGAGGCATGATCTGAAAGATAGAAAAAAGAAATCAGAGGAATTCAAGACCTCAGACTCTATGGCTTGAGATAGAAACGCAAGAAAGGGAGACATTTCCTAAAATGTCTCATAGCTCCTCTTTTTTAAGTGTGGCGTGCTTCACACCCATTAAAGATAATCTAGTCGACACAGTATTGTGGACACCCAACTGACCATAAGCCTAAGCTCTGATACCAACTTGAGACACCCTAAAATTGGGTCATGTCGTAGGGGCACCTCAAGCCGACATGAATCAGAGGTTGCCCTGATAACTCATCACAATCATAACATCAATAACATAGGTTAGGTGAGTCCCGATGACACTACCCAACCTCGAAACTAGTCATAATGGGCATCCCAAGTCCAACCAAGATCGAGGACCACCCCATTCTACCTAACCCAACCACCTATATCAATCCTTAGAAGGGTTGAATTTCAAACATATAAAAAAATAGCGCAAATGTTCTTATTAAGACTCTAGGATAGGGTCACAACTGTGACCGACCTAACTGAGTCTACCCATAACAAATCAAACTTCCAACCATTCCAAGCCAAACCAATGGACATAACCAAATATGTTAGACAAAATTTAACATAATTAATCCCAAAATATAATATGACAGAACAATGAGAAATCATGTTTGATGATGCCAGCTTCCCAGCCTATTCCAATGCCAAGTATGATACCTCTACCGATCCCACCCATACCAACCCCAAAAGTACCACAAATCCTATATCCAAATGAGTAAACTAATCCGATTAGTACATGCCCCCAACCATGGACAAAACCAATATAAAAAAGAAAGTCAAAACATCTAAAGAATCCATAACATAAAATGAAGCCTTCCTAAAGGATAAAAGTTCACCACTTCAGTCCAAATACTATTCCCGAGTCAATGACTATGTAGGAGGAGTTGAACAACCAGTTCCTGGACAGCGTAGGTATACAGCTGCCAGTAGATAGGTTAGCGAGTGACCGCTAGCATGAATCTCAGGGCAAGGATAAAATAATGCCAGTTATTAAACTAAGTAAAACCATCCAATGCACATGACCCCCCCCCCCACATATATATATTTATATATATATATATATATATGTTTATATATTTAACCATGCTAGGAAAGGGGATCCAGATTTAGCATGAATTTAAAAGCATTACCTAGGCTATGTTGCTTAGCCGTCCTAAACTACTCACGGGCAATATGTGTTCATCTCCCCCTACTGAAAGGGCCCTATTGCGTGTTTCCGCATGGCCAGGGAACTATCCCATGGGATAACTAGTACATCCCACAATAGTGTGACATCATGCACATGATCTACCCAATCCTCATATTGGCAAATACGAGTTTCCAGTTTTGGTCCCCCCTCCCCGGGACTGTCAACTTCCATGGATTTGCTACACACCCTACCATTAATGCCCAATTAAAAACAATTTCCACAAAAAAAAACCATTATCCATTTACCATTTTATTAACCAAGGCCAATATTAGTGTTATCGTCATACCACCCCTTACTTTAAAGTAATATCCAAAGCAAAACCATTTACGTTAAGGGGACTTTCAAGTTTCTTTCCATAGACCATATTAAACCACTTGGGAGTTTTCATGTTCCCCACAAGCATAACTATTTAGCCTTTTTTCCCTTTCAAACCATTTAAACCATGAATAATTTCTTTACCAAGTTTAAAACATGCAAGAGTTCCATTAAAAGAAGTCAAGGCAATAACATATTTTTATAAGCATGTTATCAAACACCTTAGGGGCATAATATAACCAAAAACCAATTCCAAAGACCATATATCATTACCATGCAATCCAATTGTCCAAATCCATGACTAATGCATATAAAAGTATAATAAAAATCACAGGAAACCATAACCAAGTATTTAATATCAAAACCCCCAAATAATTGTTGAAAGACAAAATCATGATACAGTAAACCCATGAAATCAATTATATAAACCATACCTTTAGTTGAAATCACATTGAGCGAAGAGAATCATGCCTTATACCAAAGAATTGATGGAAAGAAATCATCAACACAAGCCCCAAAGTAATCCTCAAGATGAAACCCTAGCCTTCTTTCCCTAAAAGCTCTTGAGAGAATTATGAGATGTTTTGGAATAGTTTCTAAGTGTTAACAAATAGAATAATAGGTTAAATAACTTTCTAGATTTATTAGATGTCATGGGTCCTAATTAGAGTAAGTAGGAAAATGCTCAGAATACCCCCACTTAAATCCCTTAAAATCCAGTCACAGGGATACGATTGACCCCTACGAGTTTTATATTCCTATACGATTGGTATACCACAACTCGTACCCAAACCTCAACCTCAGATCAGACACTGTCCAGCATACGACTCAGTAAAACAAGTTGTAACTGCAATATACGATTCATTCCCATGATCGGTATCCTTGGCATAATGACCAGGATGATTAAACACTGCCCACCATAAGAGTCCCTGATACAACTCGTACCAAACCCTATGACTCGTACCCCTAATTCATACCTATTCCAGTGACCAAAACTATCCCACCAACAAACACTAGTCATCATACGATATGACCCTACTCATACCCTAATATATGGCTCATACACATGTGTCGTATTGAGTTCGGAGAACGAAATTCCAGGTAATTCAAGGGTCAAAACTCAGGGTGTTTTAGTCTCCCCCACTAGGAACATTTGTCCCTGAATGACGGAAAGAGTAGGGGTAACCACACACAGGGTCTTTTGCATTATGAAACATCCTTTTAACAAAGTTTGAAAACAACAAGGCAAATATGTTAATCTTTCCTTTAATAAACTCTAGAAATAATGATGCGTTGAAGACACATACTTTCCGCACGAATACCAGGAGCAGAAAATAAATGCGGATACTTGGACTTCATGTCTGCTTCCGATTCTCAAGTAGCTTCTTCCACCTTATGGTTCCACCATAGAACCTTAATCGAAGCCACATCCTTGGTCTACAACCAATAAACTTGCCTATCTAATATCTTAATTGGGCTGCCTTCATAAGAAAGATAATCCGAAATACTAAATCCCACCAAAGGAACAATCAAAGAAGGATCGCCAATACATTTCCTCTAGAAACATGAAAGACCAGATAAACCCAACTAAAGATAGATGTCAACTCCAATTCATTATTAACATTGCCAAATCTTCACCAAATCACATAAGGACCAATGAACCAGGGACTGAGTTTCCCCTTCTTGCCAAATTGCACAACTTCCTTCATGGTAGACACCTTTAGAAACACCCTATCCCCTGTATCAAACTCTAAGTCTCTAGGCCTAACATGTGTATAGAACTTTTGGTGACTTTGGACAGCTTTAAACCTATCCCGAATTACCTTGACCTGCTCCATCGCTTGACAAACCAAATCTGAGCCAAACATGTCTGCCTCCCACAGCTCAAACCAACCAATAGAAGATCTACACATCCTACCATACAAAATCTTGAAAGGAGCAATACTAATACTAGAATGGTAGCTATTGTTGTAAGAAAACTCAACCAAAGATAGATGGTCAACCTAACTGCCACCATAGTCAATCACACAGGCCAAAAATATATCCTACAATGTTTGAATAGTTCTCTCATCTTGCCCATCTGACTGTGAATGAAAATTAGTACTCAGATTGACCTTTATCCCTAAGCCTTTCTGGAAAGAGGGCAAAAAATAAGATGTAAACTGCATACTATGATCAGAAATAATTGAATCAGGAATCCCATGGAACATCACAATCTACTGAAGATACAATTTTGCATAATCCTCTACTGAAAAGGTAGTTCGTACTGGATAAATATGTGCAGACTTAGTCATCCAATCCACGATAATCCAAATCAAATCATACTGATTTTAAGATCGAGAACAACCGATAACAAAGTCCATATTGATTAATTCCCACTTCTATTTGATCAAATCAATTTCTTGATATAATTCACCAGGCCTCATGTGCTCAACCTTAACCAGTTGACCACCATGCACTTAGCTATAAAATTATCCACACACCTCTTAATACTATTCTTCCAATAGATCTTCTTATGATCATGAGATATCTTTATTGAGCCAGGATGAACAACATAGTGCGACTCATGTGCTTAAGTAACAATCCTTTGCCAAAAAACGTTGACATCAAGAACACACAATATTCCTTGGTACCATAAAATACCATCACCACTAATCTCAAATACCACTGCCTTTTCCTACCACCATCACTCTTGATTTTCATCAAAACTGGATCCAGCACTTGCTTGTCCTTAATCTCTACACCAAAAGATGATCGAACTACTTCTTGAACCATCACACTACCATTCTTAAAGTCCAAAATAAAAACTCCAAGCTTAGTTAAGCGGTGAATATCCTTCACCAATTCTCTCTTTCCTTATCTACATGAGCCAAACTCTCCATGGATGACCGGTTAAGAGCATCAACAACCACATTAGTATTACCTGGGTGGTAGTGAAGACTCATATCATAATACTTAAGAAGCTCCAGCCATCTCCTCTTCATGAGATTAAGTTATTTTTGAGTGAACAGATACTTAAGAATCTTATGATCAGAAAAGATAACCACAGAAACACCTTATATATAATGCCACCATATTTTCAAAACAAACACCACCGTCAATAACTCCAAATCATGAGTAGGATAATTCCTTTCATACACCTTCAACTGCCTGGAAGCATATGCAATCACCTTCCCATGCTACATCAAAGCACAACCAAGCCAAACCCAAGATGCATCACAATAAGATACAAACCCATCATTGCCTTCTGACAAAGTCAAGATTAGAGCTGAAGTCATCTTATCTTTTAACTTCTCAAAACTCCCTTCATAAGTATCCAACCATGAAACTTAACCTTTTCTGAGTCAACTTAGTTAAAGGATCCGCTATTGATGAGAACTTTCCATCAACCACCTATGATACCTGGCTAAACCCAAGAAACTCTGAACATTGGATGGAGTTGTAGACCTAGGCCACCTCTTCACCACAACAACCTTTTATGGATCCACT
Organism: Capsicum annuum; assembly: GCF_002878395.1. Taxonomy (NCBI): domain Eukaryota; kingdom Viridiplantae; phylum Streptophyta; class Magnoliopsida; order Solanales; family Solanaceae; genus Capsicum; species Capsicum annuum. The sequence continues at coordinate 127,148,732 of NC_061120.1, forward strand.
ATTATCCCTTCACTAGAAATTATATGACCTAAGAAAGTTACAACATTTAACAAAAACTCACACTTGGAGAACTTTTCATTCAACTGTTGTTCTTTTAAGATTTGCAACACTACACAGAGATGATTAGCATGATCCACCTCACTCTTTAAATAAACAAGAATGTCATCAATAAATACAATAATGAAGAGATCCAAGTACACACTGAAAACCCTATTCATCAAGTCTATAAATGTTGCTGGACCGTTAGTCAACACAAATGACACACCAAGAATTCAAAAAGCCCATACGAAGTATGAAAAGCCAAATTAGGGATATCCACTCCCTAAACTTAAGCTGATAGTCCCTAGACCAAAGATCTATCTAAAAGAATAACTTGGCACCTTGAAACTAGCCAAACAAGTCATCTATCCAAGGAAAAGGATACTTGTTCTTGACCGTCATATTTTTTAAATTTTTGTATTTAATGCACATTCGAAGGAAACAATCTTTCCTATGCACAAACAACACCGGTGCAACCTATAGGGAAATACTAGGATGAATAAACCCCTTATCCAAAAGATCCTTAAGTTGTTCTTTGATTCCATTAACTCAGTCAGAGCCATTCTATATGGAGGAATAAATATTGGGTGAGTGTCCGAAAGTAAATCAATACAAAACTCTATTTCCTTTTTTGGAGGGGCGCTAGGAAGATCATCCAGAAAGACTTCTGGAAACTTATTAACCACAGGACTAAAGACAAAGAAGGATCGCCCGAGTTAGAATCTTTAACCCGAACCAACTAATAAAAACAACCCTTAGAGATTAACCTCTGAGCTCTAAGGTAAGAAATAACCTCCCCTAGGAGCTAAGGAACTACCTTCCCATTCTATAGCTAGTTCAGTAGAAAACTTAAAGATAACCTTTTGGGTCTAATAATCCAAAGATACGTAACAAGAATGAAGCCAATCCATACCTAAAATTACATTAAAATATACCATATCCAACTCAAACATGTCCATAAGGGCCTACTTGCTACCAATAGATACCACACACCCCTTATATACTCTTTTAGCAATAATTTAGTCACCTATTAGGGTAGAAAGAGAAAAAGGATCAAACATAACTTTTGAATTAAAATCAAAAGATTCAGACACATACGGAGTCACATAAGAAAGATTGTACCTCAAACCAAGCAAAAAATATACGTCACGAGAAAAAAGCTATAACGTACCAGTAACAACTTCAGGCGATGCCTCAGATTCCTATCGGGATGTGAAAGAATACAACCTATTATAATTAACACTAGAGCAGTAACAGAAGCAAATGCCACACCACCAGGTGTTGGAGCAAAAGATAAAGCCACAGGAATCTTATTCGCCCTCATAACAACTTTGTTAACTAGATAATCCCTAAGCCGATGGCCTGCATAGAAAAATATGAATCATTTGACCCTTATTTCCTCATAATAATCCCAATAAGGACGACCACAAAATCGATGAAGAGGACATGAAGAAACTGACTGACCTCCACTCGCCTGAGATTGGGCAACCTGTGATCGAGAATTATTACCACCTTGATGACGTTTTTCTCCTAACTGGTAAGGATCACTTACATAAAAGGAGCCAAAACTCCTCCACTTATTATTTTGCCATATGCCACTATCTCTACCACCTTGAAACTAAGCACCCCCCTGATCAGAAAACCTAGTCCTCTTTGCCAACCTATCCCCAAACTTTGCTTGCTTCCTTTTCTCATCCTCAACCTACTATATATGAATAATCAACCTCAATATGTCTATATCTTTAATCATCAAAGAAGTCTCACTCTCCTAATCAAATCTCTATTGAACCCAGAAGTGAACTTCCGTATTCTCAACCTCATATCAATCACTAAGTTAGGAGCATACCTTGATAACTACTATAACTTTAAAGCACACTATTTTACAAAAATACTCCCCTACCCGAGGTTCACAGACTACTCTATCTTAGCTTCTCTTAACTCTTAAGGAAAGAATCAATCTAGGAAAGCATTACAAAAACCTCCCATAACCCTTCTTCTTCCAAATCATCTCTATCCCAATCTCACTCTTCATACCACCAATAAGTAACACCTTTGAGCTGATAAGTTACAGAGTTTACCCCATCTATATTGGTAGCCTGTATCACCCAAAAAATCTTTTCTATCTCATTCAAGAAGCCTTGTGGATCCTCCCCCACCTTCACTGTGGTAAAAGTTAGAGGACCTATCTTCATAAATTAACCAACACTTGTGGCCTTAGTAGACAAAGAACCAACCATACCCCATATAGCCTGAGCACCAACCAGTTGGGAAATAATATGAATAAACTGATAAAATTCTACATTCATCATGTTTCCCTGAGGGACACAAGGAGAGCTAGCTGGAATAGGAGGAAATCCAATACTATCAGCAATAGGCCTATGAGATCAAAGATGTGCTCCAGACAAAGGATGCACCCCTTTAGTATTATCCCCAAATGGGATGGAAGAATTTTTCTTGTGTTCTATATCTAGGAGCCATGATCTAAAAGAAAAACAAACTAGGATTAGAGAAGATTCCAGGATTGAGAACTCAAGCTTGAAGATAGAATACTAAGAAAGTAAAACATTCCTAAATGCTTTGTATCCTCTCTCTTATGAGTATGGCACACTTCACACCCTTAAAAGAGACTCTACTCTACATGGATTTGTGGACTCTCAATTGACCATGAACCTATTTTAGATATGTCCATGTAATAGTTGTGGCCTTTATTCTATTTGTTTCTTGTCCTGATTGATTTGGTCTGTTATGATTCTCGGATTTATATTCTTATTTTATTTAAAATATATTTGATTGATTTGCTTGCTATACTGTTTAAATTCCACGATCCTTCTTTTCATGATTGGATGATCTTCTAAGTTTGGAGCTGGCTCTTTTGCTTGCTTCCATATTGAGTTAGTCTTTTCTGATCCTCCATATCTTCGACTGAGATACCTTTCTTTCTTCAAATATCCTAAAAAGGTACACTCATTAGTTTTTCATTATTAAAACTTGAATATAGGATGCTAATAATCCCTTCCTTTCTAATTATAACAAACAAGCATAAACATCAGTTAACTTCCCTATCTATAATAGTAGTCGACTTGTTCTCTCTAAATTTTAAACATCTCTGCTTTCCTAATTTTGTTGGGTATTAGTCAACCTGTTGGGTATTAGTCAACCTTTTTCTATTCAAAGTTGAATTGCTCCCCCTGACATGTAAGTATTTCTATTGTGCCATGTTTTTTGGGTATCAATCAACCTTTGTGTATCAAAAGTCGATTTGCTCCACTTGACTGATAGGTGCTTTCTGATTTCATGATGTTCTCGGCTTTCTCCCCCTTTTGGCATAATAAAAAAGAATAGTAGTGAAAAAAATACACATAGATAGAACATCAATGCTAAACAATAGACAAACATGGACAGCAATAATCTATTAACTAGGCAGACAAAAAATATGGTAGATAGTGTGGTAAAGATTATCTTACAACCTATCAACACAAGGGACAGGACCCCCTTTTGAATAAAAAATTCATAATTCACCATTTCACCAGGAAGTATGTTAGGGTATTATGCATATTATGACAAAACTTGTCATAGTTTTTTAAACATTTTTGATAAAGAAGGAGTTGGAGGTTTGAACAAAGATAGCCAAATCATCTTTCGAGGAAGAGACTTATGATTTGATGAGTCTATGTGAGAGAACACTTGAGAGAACAAATTGACTCCTTATTATTTAAGCCTATAGAGTGCCAGCTGGACCACACTTATGTTCGAGCTTGTACTTTTTTGAAGGTCAAAGAATGTGGTAGTTTACTTCTAGAGTTGTATAGCATCTTCTTCAATTGTTTTGAACTGCTGCTTGAGTTCTTAAGTTTCTTAAACAAAGAGGTAGAGGGGTTAGAAACAAATTTACTTACCTTTAGAGGTTCAACCTTAGCATGGGAAGACTCCTTCTTGCCCCATTCATCTTCCACTAAGACATACCCATGTTGCCAAACATTTTTTAATCATAAGCTGCAGCAACTTCTATAAGAAGATAAATAGAGAATTGATGGAGTAGAACAGAAAGATTCAGGTGATGAGTAACACGTATGGAAAACTGGTAGAGGCATGAACTTCTCTTGCACTATCAAGAATATACTTACGTATCCAGGTTGCCTAATTGATTTTGATCTTCTTGACTAGATAGTAAAACACAAAGACATCACGATAAGTAATGTTATTAGGGATCCTTTTCGTTGAATCAGAGTGGTAGCAATAATATGGGCCATGATGCAAAATTTGAAACATAGTGACAAGGGACCAAAGTTGGTTGACACAGAGTAAGGATCAGACAAAAATTTCTGGGCTTCCTCAAAGCCCACTTTAAAGTCCTCAGGCTAGTTAATGTTCATAAAAGAGACCACACCAGTAAACTTAGTATAAAAAACATTTTCAAATAGGAATTAGTTCAAGACAGTATTTGTACCCAACACAAGAGTCTTGAATTCACCACTATCTAAGGAAAGTTAGAGATTAGTATAAAACATGCAGACATGATCTTCATATAATAGAAGTCCATAGAGGAAAAAATAATAACAGATCTTGAAACTTAAAAAAGTGAATGACATTACAAGAGGCATATTTTAATTGACGATGCGACCAGGTTCGATAGAGCAATTTTTAAAAGAGTGGAATTTTTCTTTGTGAGAATTTATTAAGAATTAGTGCATATATTCTAGAGGGAGGGAGTTAGAAGGGTTTGGATAAGGTTTTTTGAAAGAGGATACAGGGCTAGAAGAGGGTCGTTATCTATTGAGGAGAGTGGATTAAGACAAGGATTCATCGTAGGACTCATAGAGAAGAATAGGATCATCGAAAAAATTCAAGATACATTAGCCATAGAGCAAGTCATTATCATGAGTGAGAGAGTAGGTGATATTTAAAGCATGAGAGGGATAAGATAAGAGCCTCTTAAGAGGACCAAAAGCAAAAGGGTATGAGGCAACTATTCAGAAGAGATAATAGAGGGGAAGGTAAAGGGGCGTGAAGTAAATAGGGACTGATGGAGGTGAAAATACAATGCATAGAGAAGGGAAAAGGGTGGCGAGGAGGCAAGAAAATGGTGAAATTAATGATGACATCCCTAAATTATTTTTTTTTGCTAAAATAGGTAAAATTAGACAAATTAAAAGATTGGTGTCCAAAAATATGACTCATTGATAATTAATGCAGAGAATGCCAAATCTTTTTTTGAGAAAACAACATCTTTCTTCCGACAATGGTTTTAGGAAAAATATATACCTGCTGATTTTCGAAGTCAATAAATTTTAATGAAAAATCACCACTTTCTACATGATGACAAATAAAATGATACTTAATGTCAATATGCTTTGCCCTAAAATGATGCACAGTACATTTAGAAAGACTAATCACACTAGTATTGTCACACAATATGGGAATAGATTCAAAAGACAAATTAAAATAAGTAGTTGATGCATGATTTATAGAGTTTAACCACAACAACTCCTAATGACTGTGTATACTGATCCAATTATTGGTGGGTCAACTAAAGTTTGCTTCGAGCTGTGTCAAGGACTTAGGACATTTCCCATATGGCTAAAAACTTTCAACTAGCTAGTAATAAAAGAATTCTCACACAAAGAAAGGTTAAAATTATCAAGAATAATATCATTAATGTAAAATTGTATAGTAAGTATGTTTGAAATAAGCTTTTGACAGACCAATGTTATATCAAAGTTATTTTCTTAAAAATCATTATTTAGTGGGAAAGCACTCAATCTCACATGCCAAGCCTTTGGAGCATGTTTGAGACCTTAGTGCTTTCGTCAATCATTTTAAATAACTAAAAACATTTGAAAGCAGCCATTGCTAGAATTGATTCTAACATTGCCACAACGGAAATAGTTTCATTATATTCAGTACCTTCTCACAATATACTTAGTAATATTGATTTTTGATGGTGAAAGCTAGAAATTTTTTATGATTTCTGGGACCACATAGTTTCACCGTTTTAGATGTAGAAGTCAACTCTGGAGGGGGTATCGTCGACTTTGTTTTGTGATGGTTCTGAGGTGGTTTGGGCATTTCCTCTATATTTTACATTTCTCACTCATTCTTCTACATTACTTTGTCACTTTATGGATCAAAATTTTCCTGAGTTATTCTTACCATTGTTTTGGACAAGGCATTGCTTCTGCCCAATAGTGATCTGGGAGATTACATTCTAATGCAGAGATCCTACTAATTTCATAAAACAATTGATTCTTTTGCTCCACTACACCATTCTCAACATTCGTAGATGAGAGACATGCTAATATTGATATATTTGAAAGATCATCTTTTAGCTTGGAGGAGATTCCAAACTAGGCATCACACATCTGACTGATGCTGAGTGAGTTACACTTGAGATGGATTATCAGATATACTTCACAGAATTCCCATGAGAGGCTGAGCTTTAATGAACCAATTTGGTGACATTATCTCTAGTGTTGTCACTGGTTCTGACTAATTTTCCATCTATATTCTTTAAAACAAAAGAGATTCCTTTCTTTTTAGCTATGCATCCAGAACATTTGCTATGAATCCCTCATATTTCTTTTTTTATAGATTTTGCAGACATGTTCTAGAAAAATAAGAAGATTAATTTTGTTTAGGTACCCAAGTGGTCTTTGGTCCTTGAGGGTTATAAGAGGTTCTCTTAGGCTTCCGAACCCACGTGCTGCCTAGCTTATGCCTGTAGCTGTAAGATTTTTTCCCTTTCTTTCCAAAGTTAAAATAGATAGGTTTTATAGAGAAGAAAGAGGTCATGGCTGATTTAAATGATCCTGGTAAGGAACTAGAGTTGCTTTTAAAAGAATTGGATCTAAAATAACTATGATTTGGAGATTTCCTAGAATTGTTTAACTGAAATTTTATGTCATCAAGCTCTATATGAAGCAAATCTATTTCTATTTGACATGCTTTGATTTCTGTCTGATAACTTCTTTGTTCCTCTTTGATTTTTTGTTTAAATCGATCTTCACAACCTTTTTTCTCTTGAGAGAGTTTGTTATATTCATCTATAACTTTTTATAGCTCGTCAGTTATCATATCTAAGCTAGATTCAAGAGTATTACAGTGGTGACAATTATGTAGTCCTAACTTGCTAGATGCACCAGTTGACATGAATTATATATATCTAGACTTTGTATCTTGTTTGGTTTTATATTTATCACTACAGACTTTGTACCCTTAGCAGATCAGTCCTAGTCAACAGCAGTAGACATAGCAGTGAGTCCTCTTCAGTCGAGGATAATCCTTATTTTATTATCGCATCAGATTTAGTTTATTTTAGTAGACGAAGTTGGTTGGGGACATATCTCATCAACTACAAAGCTCAGACAGTTTAGAGGCTTTTCGGACAGATGTATTAGTATTAAGTTTTAAATTTTGAGTTTTTTTAGATGTTTTGAACCTTATGGCCAGTTTCTGTTTTTATTATCTATATTATGCAGTGTCAAGCTATAGATATCAATAGAGGGTTAGCTTGTGGCTTTGGGATCATGAGCATCGTGTGATGTTCCGGTTCTAGCAAATTGGGTCATTACAAACTTGGTATTAGATCCTATGGTTCAATAGTGTCCTAGGGAGTCTGGAAAGCCGCATCTAGTAGAATCTTATGCATGGGTGTGTTGTGCACCATATTTATGTACAAGAGACTATGAGATGTTTTTAGGACTATTTTCCCTTATTTCAGTATTCATATTGTACGAGTGAGCATAAGCTCAAGTTGATCCTCAGTCTAATACACTTCTTTCTTCCATTTACAGCATATTCCTCCTCATAAAGATTATGTCCGTAGGGCTGAAAACTAGCCTACTCAGCCAGTTGTTCCTGAGAATGAGAGTCTATCACATATAGAGTTTCGGGTAGATTTTCAGGCGATAGCCCAAGCTGTGACTAATGTTCAGGGTAACTATCAGGCTATGGCCCTATCTCAGCATGATGGGGGTTCAACTGTAGCCATAATTAGATATTTATTAAGAATAAGCCCTCCAAAATTCTTTGGGTCAGTAGTAAGCGAGGACCCATAACTTTATCTAGAGGAGGTGGGGAAGATGACCTAGATTATATATATTTCTAAGGAGGAGAGCGTAGAGCTTACGTTCTATAGGTTGAAGGATATTGCTTATGATTGGGTAGTGATGAGGAAGAAGGGTAGAGGGGAGGATGCAACTCCTATGACTTAGAAAGAGCTTCATGGTGCCTTTCTAGATAAGTTCTTTCTGCGAGAGATGAGAAAGGCTAAGGTAGAAGAGTTGATGAACCTAAGGCAAGGCTCCATGATACTGAAAGTGTATTGTCTTAAGTTTAACCAGTTAGATAAGTATGCTCCTAACATGATAGCTGACCCTAGAGTGAGTATGAGTAAGTTTTTTACTAGTGTGTTCGGGTTAATATTGAAAGAATGTAGAATTGCTATGCTTCACAGAGATATGGACCTTGCTAGGCTGATAATACATGCATAGAAGATTGAGGCAGATAAGGCAAAAGAAAAAGAGAGAGTGAGTAAGAGAGCCAGGATAGGTGGTCATGGTTTGTCTTAGGCAGGGTCCTAGGGTGGTGTCGTTCTCAGAATAGTCAGATATTTTTAGTCCCAGCTCTATCCTCGGCTAATGTACCCACACCGAAGTTTATCGATGTAAGTTATGATAGGGTGACAGGCTCCAATGCCTTGAGTAATGCTAGTGGAGTTCGTACTAAGTCACTTTGTAGAGAGTGTAGTAAGAGATACCTAGGTGTGTGTAGAGCCGGTAGTGATTTGTACTTTGGGTGTGGTGAGCCAGTCCACAGAATGCGAGAGTGTAGAGCACTATCTCAGAGGGGTAGAGACTTTTTTCAGTAGAGTGCCCTTTCCGGTGCCAACAGTGGTCAGCGTCAGAACAGTCTCTTTGCGTTTCAGGCTCTCCTTGATTAGGAAAGGTTCCCAGATATAGACTCGGGTATGTTATAAGTCTTTTATCTTTGTTATATTCATTGCTAGACCCTTTGCTTCCATTTTGAGCTTATATGTCAGCATGAGTCATGCATGAGTTTTAGATCTAAGTCGGTCAATCATGACCCAGTTTGTAGGTGCCCCGTGCACTGCCCTAATATTTTAGCGAAGTGTGTTTAGAGGGACATAGAGTCAGAAGGGGGAGATACCCCATACTATTATGATGATTCTGTGTCCTTAGAATCATTTAGTTACATGTTCAGACTCTCCTTACAAAGTTAATATCAGTGATTATTGCATTTCCATTCATGCTTTTGAGAGTCAGTTCAGTCAGACATTTATGCATTAGATATGCACGTTCAGTAGAAAGAGTTTATCTTTTTAGTTTTTTCAGTCATGCATTCATGATATCACCTTAGTTATGAGTCCATGTATCAAATTTACATGTTCGTTATGAGAATTTAACTTATGAGTAGCTTCAGTCGAGTATTCCATGCGTCAGATATGCATGTCCAGTATGAGAACTCAGAATATCAGTGGTTCTAGTTGCATAGTCATGTTTTAGATATTCTTGTTCCTTTTGTAAGTTTAGTTAAGCAGTATTCTTACTCTATCAAGTGACATTCAAGGACAAATATTTCCAAAGGGGAGATAATGTAAGTCCCCACAAATTTCTCTCACAGTCTGACCCTTAGAGCGTGTCAAGTAAAGTGTAAATCTGGTCCCAAAAGATTGAGAAGTGCCTTTCCAAGTGAACAATATTTTGAACAGTGTAAAATTTTCTAAATATGAAATTCTTTTCATGTAGATCATTGAATAATCTTTCCATCTATTCTAATTTCGTCAAAATCCAGCATCAGACGAGGAAGTTATGGCTGTTTTACTGAAAAAAGATGGAACTCCCCAGGTTCAATGGCCGGGTTGATGGACTGTGTCAGCTAAGGAAGTAACTACCTTTTTTGGACCAAGTTTGATAGCTAGGACGACGGACCATCTAGGCTACGATAAACCATCACAGGGACCGCTGCGCTGAGGCAGTGTGACCTCAATCATGGCCAATATGCAACGGATGGTCCGACGGACCATCGGGATTATGACAGACCATCCTTGAGACAGTCGCATCGAGGCAGTGTGTTTATTTTCTAACCACTGTGCGATGGACGATCCGACGAACTATTAGACTGGGTGACTGACCATCACTTCGATCGTCGCAGACCCCATTCAGCATTTTTAACTCATTTTTAAATAGGCTTTTTGGTCTCTTTTTTCCACTCTTTTCAGCCCCCATTTAAATCCGACCAAGGCTCAAAACTTTATTTCTGATCTTCAACATCAAAAACTAGGGTTTCTACAAAATCAAAACCCTTCCTTCTTCTTCAAGAGAAATCGAGAATCTCTCCAAGTGCTTTCAAGAAAGAGTTTCTCTAAGGAATATAGATGTTGATTCTTGGGTCCCTTTCATCCAATAAGCTCAAGAACCCTTTTTAAAAATTTAAAAATCATACGTTTATGGGTTTTCATGATTGATGTGTGTTGAAATTAATGTTCATGCTATTATTGAGTTTTGATTCATATTTGTTTGCAACGTTTTCAAGCTTTGACCCTAGTATGTGATATTCATGATAAACCCTCTTCAATTTTCTTGTTAAGTGATGTGTCCATATCAGGTAAATGAAGAAAATTGTTGAATAAGCAAAGCATGCTCCCTATATGTTTGATAAAATGCTTATGTGAAGGAATTAGAGCCATTATAGCGTGTTGACTAGAAATCCCCAATTGTGTGCAAGCCCATGCATGTCACGTGTTTGTTAAAAAACCTTAGTGAATGAATTGTGACATGATAGCATGAAATTCTCCAATTATATATTCGTTAATACATGCTAAGACTTTACTACATGCTAAGTGTTTGTTGTAAGACCTTGTTGAATGGAGTATGAGCCAATAGCATGTCTCCCTATACTATCACATGTTTATGATTCCTAAATGCTTAAAGAGATGATTTAGTGATTATGATGGTGAATGAATGTCCATGGTCTTGATCATTCAAGAATGGTTATCTTTTACTTTTATGTTATCGAGTCCTAGGGGTATTTATACTCAACAATTACCTCCAAACTAGAGCCAGTGTCAGTTTTCTCGATAATCTTAGTTTAACCACGATTCTTAGAACTCAGTACTCTCAGATAGATACAGAACAAAGAAATCTCAGTAACCTCAGCAATCTCAGTATCACTAGTATTCTAGCCTCAGTTCTGTACTCAGCTCAGATCTAGTAGTATTCAAGTGTTCAGTTTAGACCTTAATAGTAATTGAGTAATCTATTCAAAACTCTGTATCGTTCAGTCAGATAGCGAGATTCAGTAGTATTTCTTTAAATACAAAACTAAGTGAATTCAGATTAACTCAGTCAGATCATTCGAGAAACATGATCCATATCAAATTCAGCTTAGTTTATTTTCAGTTTAGAATCAATTTAGAGTCTTTCAGTTGGGAGTAGGAGATAGCACCGAGTGAGGGTAGGGATGGTGGCTCCACATCAGAGAGACAGAGTCAATAGGAGCAATCCCTGAACTCCAGAACTGTGTAGCCACTGCAGGATACAGGAGTCATCTGTCAGGAAAGGCTGGTCACCCGTAAGATAGGCTTGACCATTATATTACCTTAGGCTTGACTTCCTGTGAGGGTCACCCATTATATTACCTTGCATTTAGCCTTACCTCATAGTCATAATCAATACATTCCTGTACTGATGCATTTGTGCTATGGTGTTTTTATTTGACACCATAGGTTCAGAGGCACGAGATCTAGAGCATCCTTAGCAACTTTGTCCAAGTCAGCAGTAATAGACATAGTAGTGAGTCCTCTTTAGTAGAGGATGATCCTTATTTTTTTATAACATCAGATTTAGTTTATTTTCAGTAGACAAAGTTGGCTGGGGATATGTCCCATCAATTCCACAGCTCAGATAATTTAGAGGCTTTTTAAATTGATGTATCAGTATTCAATTTTAAATTTTGAGTATTATTAGATGCTTTGAACCTTATAGACACTTTCCATATTTATTATCTATATTATGCAGTGTTTAGGTACAGATATCAGTAGAGGGTTAGCTTGTGGTCCTTCGAGATTATGAGCACTGTATGATGTTTTGATTTGAGAAAATTGGGTCATTACAAACTTGGTATCAGAGCGTAAGGTTTAATAGTGTCATAGGGAGTATGAAAACCCACATCTAATAGAGTCTTGTGCATGGGTGTGTTGTGCAACACATTTATGTATAATAGGCTATGAGATGTTTCTATGAGCAGTTTCCTTTCTTTCAGTATTCATGTCATGCGAGTGAGCATAAGCTTAAGTTAATACTCAGTCTAATACATTTCTTTCTTTCATTTACAGAGTATGCCTCCTCACAGAGAATATGTCTGTAGGGTTAATGACCAGCCCCCCAGCCAGTAGATCCTAAGAATGAGAGTGTCTCAAATATAGAGTTTCGAGCACCTTTTCAAGTGCTAGCCCAAGTTATGACTAATGTTCAGGGTAACCATCAAGTTGTGGCCCCACCTCAGTATGATGGGGGTTCAGCCATAGCCAAAATTAGATATTTCATGAGAATGAGCCCGCCAGAATTCTTTGGGTCAGTTGTAGGTGAGGACCCATAACTTTATCTAGAGAATATGGGGAAGATTATCTAGATTATGTATGTTTCTGAGGAGGAAAGTGTTGAATTAGCATCTTAAAGGCTTAAGGATATTGCTCATGATTGGGTAGTGATGAAGAAGAAGGGTAGAGGGGAGGATGCAGCTCCTGTGACTTGGCAAGAGTTTTAGGGTGCCTTTCTAGATAAGTTCTTCTAGCTAGAGATAAGAGAGGCTAAGGTAGAAGAGTGCATGAACCTAAGGCAAGACTCCATAATAGTGAAAGAGTATTTTCTTAAGTTTAACCAGTTAGCTAAGTATACTCCTAACTTGATAGCTGACCCTAGAGCAAGTAAGAGTAAGTTTGTAACTGGTGTGTTCGGGTTAGTGTTGAAAGAGTGTAGAACTGCCATGCTTCACAGATCTATGGACCATGCTAGGATGATAATGCATGCACAGCTGATTAACGCAGATAAGATAAAAAAAGAGAGAGAGAGTGAGTAAGAGAGCCAGGATAGGTGGTCATGGTTTCTCTCAGGTAGGGTCGCAGGGTGGTAGTCGTTCTTAGCATATTAAGAGATGTTTAGTCCCAGCTCTATTGTCAGCTAGTCTACCTACACAAAAGTTTGGGGATTTCAATTATGATGGGGCTCCAAGCTCTAAAGCCCGGAGTAGTGCTAGTGGTGTTCGTACCAATTCGCTTTATGGAGATTGAGGCAACAACCACCTAGTTGAGTTTAGAGCTGGTAGTGATGTGTGTTTTGGGTGTAGTGATCCAGGCCGTAGAATGCGAAAGTGTAGAGCGCTAGCTCATAGGTTTAGAGAGTTTCTTCAACAGAGTGCCCCTTCCGATGCCAATAGTGGTCAGCGTCAGAAAATCTCTATGCATTTTAGGCTCTCCATGATCAGGAAAGGTTCCCTGATATATAGACTCAGGTATGTTATTAGTCCTTCATCTTTGTGATATGTATTTATAGATCCTTTGCTTTCATTTTGAGCTTATATGTCAGCATGAGTCATGCATGGTTTCAGATCTAAGTCGATCAATCATTACACAGTTCGTAGGTGCCCCTGCACCGCCCCAGTATTTCAGCGAAGTGCGTTTAGAGGGACATAGATTCCCAAGGGGGAGATACCCCATACTATTGTGACACTTTCATGTACTTAGAATAATTCAGTTGAATGTTTAGACTCTCCTTATGAATTTTACATCAGTGATCATTGAATTGCCAGTCAACCTTTTCAGAGTTAGTCCAGTCAGATATTCATGCATTTGATATGCATGTTCGGTATAAAGAGTTCATCTTTTCAGTGTGCTCAGTCATGCATTCACGAGTTCAACTCATTTATGAGTCCATGTATTAGATATGCATGTCCATTGTGAGAATTCAGCTTTTGACTAGCTTCAGTCAAGTATTTTATGCGTAAGATATGCATGTCCAGTATTAGAACTCAGAATAGCAGTAATTCCAATTGTATAGACATGTTTCAGATATTCTTGTTCCTTGTGTAAATTGAGTTGATAAGTATTCTTAGCCTATCAAATGACATTCGTGGATGAATTTTTCCAAGGGAGAGATAATATAAGACCCCACAAATTTCTCTTATAGTCTGAGCCTTAGAGCGTGTCAAGTGAAGAATAAATCCGGTATCAAAATATTGAGAAGTGCTTTCCCGAGTGAGAAATATTTTGAACGGGGTAGAATTTCCCTAATATCGATTTTTTGTCATGTTGAGCATTGAATAAGCTTTCCATCAATAAAATTTCATCAAAATCCGGCATTGGACGAGGAAGTTATGATTGTTTTACTGAAAATAGTCAGAACTGCTCAGGTGCGATGGCCGAGTTGACGGACCGTTGAGTTTGCGATGGATCGTCTCCCAGACCTTTGCATCTAAGGCAGTAACTATCTTTTCTAGCCAGAGTGCGACGGCTAGGATGACGGACCGTTGAGGCTGTGATGGACTATCACAGGGACCGTCGTGCTGAGGAAGTGTGACCCCCAACCTGGCCAACGTGCAAATGACGGCCCGATGGGCAATCAGGTTTGTAACGGACCATCATTAAGACCTTCACATTGAGGTAGTACGTTCTTCTTCCGACCCTATGCGGCAGACGATCTGAAGAACTATCAGACTGAGTGATGGACCATCACTTCGACCGTCGCAGACCCTATTCAGCATTTATAACTCATTTTAAAAGGGATTTTTAGTCCTTTTTCCACTCTTTCCAGCCCCTATTTATATCAGATCAAGTCTTACAACTTCATTTCTCATCTTCAACATCAAAAACTAGGGTTTCTACTTAATCAAAACTGTTCCTTCTTCTTCAAGAGAAATCAAGAAATCAAGAATCTCTAAGAGCTTTCAAGAAAGATTTTCACTAAGGGATGTAGATATTATTCTTAGGTTCCTTTTATCCAAAAACCTCAACAACCCTTTTTAAAAATTCAAAGATCATATATTTATGGGATTTCATGATTCATGTGTGTTGAAATTGATGTTTATGCTATTATTAAGTTTTGATTCATGTTTGTTTGCAAGGTTTTCAAGCTTTGACCCTAATATGTGATATTCATGTGATGTT
Source organism: Capsicum annuum (assembly GCF_002878395.1). NCBI lineage: Eukaryota > Viridiplantae > Streptophyta > Magnoliopsida > Solanales > Solanaceae > Capsicum > Capsicum annuum. The sequence continues at coordinate 127,163,949 of NC_061120.1, forward strand.
CATGATAAAACCTCTTTAAGTTGCTTGTTAAGTGATGTCTTCATGTCAATTAATTGATGAAAATTGTTGAATAAGCAAAACATGCTCCCCATATGTTTGATAAAATGCTTATGTGAAGGAATTAGAGCAACTATAGCCTATTGACTAGAAATCACCAATTGTGGGCAAGCCCATGCATTCCAAGTGTTTGTTGAAAAGCCTTAGTGAATAAATTGTGAGATGATAGCATGAAATTCTCTAATTATGCGTTCGTTAATACATACTAAAACTTTACTACATGCTAAGTGTTTGATGAAAGACCTTGTTGAATAGAGTATGAGCCAATAGTATGTCTCTCTATACTATCACATGTTTATGATTCCTAAATTCTTGAAGAGATGTTTTAGTGATTGTGATGGCTAATGAATGTCCATGGTCTTGATCATTCAAGAATGGTTATGTTTTACTTTTATATTATCAAGTCCTGGGGGTATTTATACCCGATAATTTAGCTGCAGTCTAGACCTAGTGTCAGTTTTCTCAATAATCTTAGTCAAGCCATGATTCTCAGAACTCAGTGAGTTATACGACTCTGTACTCTCAGATAGGTAGAGAACTAAGAAATCTCAGTAACCTCAGTATCTCAGCATCACTAGTATTCTAGGTTCAGTTCTATGCTCAACTCGGATCTAGTAGAATTCAAGTGTTTAATTCAAACCTCAGTAATAATCAAGTAATCTATTCCAAACTCTATATCGTTCAGTCAAATAGCGAGATTTAGTAGTATTCCATTATATGGAACCAATTGAATTTAGATTAACTCAGTCAGATCATTCAAGAAACATGATCCGTATCAAATTCAGCTCAGTTTGTTTTCAGTTAAGAATCAGTTCAAAGTCTTTCAGTTTGGAGTAGGAGCTAGCACCGAGCGAGAGCAGGGATGAAAGCTCCCCGTCATAGAGGCAGAGTCATTTGTAGCAATCCCTGAACTCCAAAACTATGTAGCTAGTGCAGAATGCAGAAGTCACCCATTAGGAAAGGTTGGTCACCTGTCAGATAGGCTGGACCCATTATATTGCCTTAGACTTGACTTCCTACGAGGGTCACCTGTCAGAGAGGCTTGACCAAAGATGTTTTTACTTGTGGAATGGTATTGACACCCTTCCTGCTGAGGTTACAAATTGGACTCCACCAGTTGAGATTTGGGGCATGTCAGTTAAGTGAGCACTCCCACAATTACAGTTTCAGAATCTAGCTTCAAAGTAGAACTAAAAGATCAATACTGTCAAATATAGGTACATATCTCAGTGAGAAACTCAGATAGTTCCATTGATTCATGGGACACCAACTACATGGTCCCATATAAAGTTATTAAGTAATCTCATTATCAGATCTAGAGGTCACCCATTAGATAGGCTTGATATCAGTCTCAGATTCAGTTGAGTATTATTATTATCAGATCTAGAGATCACCCGTTAGATAGGCTTGATCTTAGTCTCAGATTCAGTTGAGTATTCTTGTTATCAGATTTGGATATGATCATTTCTTATCATTGATAGTAGATTACGGAATCATCCGCTAGAGAGGTTTGATCTCTGATACAGTTAGTCGAGAGTGGCAAACCTTAAAATTTAGTCAATGATGTGAGTATATTTAGTCAATCAGCTGCACTATCATAAGATTACGAGATTACTCATTAGATAAAAATGATCTCAACTGTAGTACTTAGCTATTGGCATCAAAATATTTAGTTGCTCGGTATCTCAGTATTAGTAGTGAGTACAAATATCAGTAAAGTAGTATTCGAGTTTCAGTATTTTCAGTCACGATGATTTCAGTTATGGTTTGTACATTCATGCATGTGGTCTTATTCAGTGCTCTCATGATTATTTAGTTAAGTAATTGTTCATGTATAAGCCCTTGCATTTAGCCTTACCTCATCTTTATACTTAGTATATGCCCATACTGATGCATTTGAACTATGGTGTTTTTATTTGATACCATAGGTTCAGAGGCATGAGATCCAGAGTACCCTTAGCAGCTCAGTCCCAGTTAGGAGCAGCATACATAACAGTGGGCCCTCTTAAGTTGAGGATGATCCTTATTTTATTATCATATCAGATTCAGTTTATTTTCAGCAGACGAAGTTAGTTGGGGACATGTCCCATTAACTCCACAGCTTAGATAGTTTAGAGGCTTTTCAAATAGATGTATCAGTATTCAGTTTTAAATTTTGAGTATTTTTAGTTGTTTTGAAACTTATGGCCAGTTTCCATGTTTACTATCTATATTATGCAGTCTCCAGATACAGATACAAGAATAGGGTTAGCTTGAGGTCCTTTGGGATCATGAGCACCGTGTGACATTCTGATTCTAGAAAATCGGGTCGTTACAAACTTGGTATCAGAGCCTAAGGTTCAATAGTGTCCTAGGGAGTCTGAAAACCCGTATTTAGTAGAATCTTGTGCATTGGTATGTTGTGCGCCACATTTATGTACAAAAATATATGAGATGTTCTTAGGAGAAGTTTCCCTTATTTTAATATTCATGTCATGTGAGTGAGCATGAGGTCAAGTTAATCCTTAGTCTAATACACTTCTTTCTTCCATTTACAGAGTATGCCTCCTTGCAGAGATTATGTCCATAGGGTTGATGACCAGCCCCCTCAGCCTGTGGATCCTACGAAAGAGAGTATGTCACATGACAAGTTTTAAGCAGTTTTTGAGGTGCTATCCCAAGCTGTGACAAATGTTCAGGGTAACTGTTAGGTTGTGGCCCCACCTCAATATGATAGGGGTTTAGACGCATCCGGAATTAGAGATTTCATGAGAATGAGCCTGCCAGAATTCTTTGGGGCAGTAGCAGGTGAGGACCTATAACTTTATATAGAGGAGGTGGGGAAGATTTCCTAGATTATGCATATTTCTAAGGAGGAGAGTGAAGAGTTAACGTCCTATAGGCTTAAGGATATTGCTCATGATTGGGTAGTGATGAGGAAGAAGGGTATAGGGGAGGATGCAGCTCTCGTGACTTGGCAAGAGTTTTAGGGTGCTTTTCTAGATAAGTTCTTCCAGCTAGAGATAAGAGAGGCTAAGGTAGAAGAGTGCATGAACCTAAGGCAAGGCTCCATGACAGTGAAAGAGTATTTTCTTAAGTTTAACCAGTTAGCTAAGTATGCTCCTAACTTGATAGCTGATCCTAGAGAAAGTATGAGTAAGTTTGTAACTGGTGTGTCCGGGTTAGTGTTGAAAGAGTGTAGAACTGCTATGCTTCACAGAGATATGGACCTTGCCAGATTGATGATGCATGCACAACATATTGAGGTAGATAATACAAATAAAAGAGAGAGAGTAAGTAAGAGAGCCAGGATAGGTGGTCATAGTTTCTCTTTGGTAGGGTCCCAGGGTGGTAGTCATTCATAGCATAGTCAGAGATTTTCAGTCCTTGCTCTATCCTCAGCCAGTGTACCCGCACCAAAGTTTAGGGATGTTAGTTATGATGGGGCGCCAGGCTCCAAAGCCCTGAGTAGTGCTAGTGGTGTTCGTACTAATCCGCTTTGTGGAGAGTATGACAAGAGCCACCTAGGTGTGTATAGAGCCAGTAGTAATGTGTACTTTGGGTGTGGTGAGCCAGGCCATAAAATGAGAGAGTTTAGAGCGCTAGCTCAAAGGGGTAGAGAGTTTCTTCAACAGAGTACCCCTTTCGGTGCCAATAGTGGTCTGTGTCAGAACAGTCTCTATACATTTCAGGCTCTCCATGATCAGGAAAGGTTCCCTGATATAAACTCGAGTATGCTATTAGTCCTTCATCTTTGTGATATGCATTTCTAGATCCTTTGCTTCCATTTTGAGCTTAAATGTCAGCATGAGTCATGCATGAGTTTCAAATCTATGTCGGTCAATCATGACCCATTTCGTAGGTGCCCCGTGCACTACCCCAGTATTTCAGCAAAGTATGTTTAGAGGGACATAAAGTCCCACGGGGGAGATACCCCATACTATTGTGATGCTTTCATGTACTTAGACTCATTCAGTTTCATGTTCCAACTCTCTTTATGAAGTTAACATAAGTGATCATTGCATTGCCAGTCATGCTTTTGAGAGTCAGTTCAGTCAGACATTCATGCATTAGATATGCACGTTCAGTAGAAAGAGTTCAACTTTTGAGTGTGTTCAGTCATGCATTCATGAAATCAACTAAGTTATTAGTTCATACATAAAATATGCATGTCCATTGTGAGAATTCAACTTATGAGTAGCTTCAATCGAGTATTCCATGCGTCAGATATGAATGTCCACTATGAGAATTCAGAATATCAGTGGTTCCAATTGCATAGTCATGTTTCAGATGTTCTTGTTCCTTGTGTAAGTTTAGTTGATTAGTATTCTTAGCCTATCAAGATATATTCAAGGATGAATCTTTCCAAGGAGGAGATAATGTAAGAACCCATAAATTTCTCTCAAAGTCTGAGCCTTAGAGCATGTCAAGTGAAGCATAAATCCGGTCCCAAATGATTGAGAAGTGACTTCCCAAGTGATTAATATTTTGAACCATGTAGATCATTGAATAAGCTTTCCATAATACCAATTTCGTCAAAATCCGGCATCGAACGAGGAAGTTATGGCCGTTTTACAGAAAATAGTCAGAACCGCCCAGGTGCATGGCCGAGCTAATGGACCATCGAGTCTGCTACTGACCGTTTCCTAAACTATCATAGCCAAGGTATTAACTACCTTTTTTATCCCAAGTGTGACTGCCAAGACGATGGATCATCGAGGCTGCAATGGACCATCTGAGGGACCGTCGCGCTGAGGCAGTGTGACCCCCATCCTGGACAACATGCGGCAGACGGTCTGATGGATCATCGGGTTTGTGACGAACTGTCATTGAGACTTTTACATCAAGGTAGTATGTCCTTTTTCTTACCACTGTGCGACGGCTGATCCGATGAACCGTCATACTAAGAGACGAATTGTCACTTTGACCGTCGCAGACCCCGTTCAGCATTTTTAATTCATTTTTAAAAGGGTTTTTTGGTCTTTTTCCACTCTTTTCTTCCCCTATTTATATCTAATCAAGGATCACAACTTCATTTCTCATCTTCAATATCAAAAACTAGGGTTTCTACAAAATCAAAACCCTTCCTTCTTCTTCAAAAGAAATCAAGAATCTCTTCGTGAGCTTTCAAGAAAGAGTTTCTCTAACGTATGTAGATTTTTCTTCTTGGGTCCATTTCATCCTAGAAGATCATGTGTGTTGAAATTGATGTTCATGCTATTATTGAGTTTCGATGCATGTTTGTATGCAATGTTTTCAAGCTTTGACAGTAGTACGTGATATTCATGTGATGTTCATGATAAATCTCTTCAAGTTTCTTGTTAAGTGATGTGTTCATGTCAATTAAATAAATAAAATTATTGAATAAGAAAAGCATGCTCCCCATACGTTTGATAAAATGCTTATGTGAAGGAATTAGAGCCATTGTAGTATGTTGACTAGAAATCCCCAATTATGTGCAAGCCCATGCATGTCAAGTGTTTGTTGAAAATCCTTAGTGAATGAATTGTGACATGATAGCATGAAATTCTCTAATTATGCAATCGTTAATACATGCTAATACCTTACCACATGCTAAGTGAAAATGCAAGACTTTATTGAATGGAGTATAAGCTAATAGCATATCTCCCTATACTATCACATGTTTATGATTCCTAAATACTTGAAGTGATGCTTTAGTGATTGTGATGTTGAATGAAGAAGGAAGGGTTATGTTTAATTTTTATGTTATCGAGTCTTCGGGGTATTTATACTCGACAACTTAGCTACAGTCTAGAGACAGTGTCAATTTTCTTGATAATCTCAGTCAAGCCATGATTCTCAGAACTCTGTACTCTCAGATAGATATAGAACTAAGAAATCTCTGTAACCTCAGTAATCTCAGTATCGCTAGTATTCTAGCATCAGTTCTGTACTCAGATCTGATCAATTAGTATTTAAGTGTTTAGTTCAGACCTCAGTAGTAATCGAGTAATCTATTCAAAACTCTATATCGTTCAGTCAGATAGCTAGATTCAATAGCATTTCGTCAGATATGGAACCAAGTGAATTCAGATTAACTTAGTCAGATCATTCATGAAACATGATCCATATCAGATTCAGTTTAGTTTGTGTTCAATTAAGAACCAGTTTAGAGTCTTTTAGTTTGGAGTAGGAGGTAGCACCGAGCGAGGGCAAGGATGGCGGCTCCCCGTCAGAGAGGCAGAGTCATTAGGAGCAATCCCTAAACTTCAGAACTACATAGCTAGTGCAAGATATAGGAGTCACCCGTCAGGAAAGGCTGGTCATCCGTCAGGTAGGCTTGACCATTATATTGCCTTAGGCTTGACTTCCTACAAGGGTCACCCGTCAAAGAGGCTTGACCAGAGAGTCTTTACCCGGGGCATAGTATTGATACCCTTTGAACTGGGATTATAAGTTTGACTCTACTAGTTTAGATTTGGGGCATTTTGGTTAAGTGAGTACTCCCATAATTACAGTTTTAGTATCTAGCTTCAGAGTAGAACTAAGAAATCAGTACTGTCCGATACAGTCATCTATCTTAGTGAGTAACTCAGATAGTTCCATTGATTTATGGAACACCCGCTAGATAGGCAAGGTCTCACATAAAGTTATTGAGTAATCTAATTATCAGATCTAGAGACCACCCATTAGATAGGCTGGATCTCAATCTCAAATTTAGTTGAGTATTTTTGTTATCAGATCTAGAGATCACCCATCCGATAGGCTTGATCTCAGTCTCAGATTTAGTTGAGTATTCTTGTTGTCAAATTCGGACATGATCATTTTTTATTATTGATATAGATTCCAGAATCATCTGCTAGAGAGGTTTGATCACTGATGCAGTTAATCAAGAGTGGCAAAGCTCAAAATTAAATCAATGACATAAGTATATTTAGTCAATCAGCTTCAGTATCCTTAGATTTTGAGATCACTCACTAGATAAGAATGATCTTAACTCCAGTACTAAGTTATCAGCATCGAAAGATTTAGTTGTTCAGTATCTCAGTATTAGTAGTGAGTTCAGATGTCAGTAAAATAGTATCCGAGTTTTAGTATTTTGAGTCACGATGTCAATTATGGTTTGTGTATTCATACATATGGTCTCATTCAGTACTCTCATGATTATTCAGTTAAATAATTGTTCATGCATAAGCCCTTGTATTTAGCCTTACCTCATCTTCATACTCAGTACATTCCCGTACTGATGCATTGTGCTATGGTGTTTTATTGCACACCATAAGTTTAGAGGCACGAGATCCAGAGTACCCTTTGCAGCTCAGTCCCAGTCAGTAGTCTTAGATATAGTAGTGAGTCCTCTTCAATAGAGGATGATCCTTATTTTACTATCATATTAGATTTAATTTATTTTTAGTAGACGGAGTTAGTTGGGGACATGTTCCATCAATTCCACAACTCAGACAGTTTAAAGGCTTTTCGTACAGATGTATCAATATTTAGTTTTAAATTTTGAGTATTTTTAGATATTTTGAACCTTATGGCCAGTTTACACATTTATTATCTATATTATGTAGTGTCCAAGTATAGATATCAGTATAGGGTTAGCTTGCGGTCCTTTGGGATCATGAGCACCGTGTGACATTTCGGTTCCAAAAAATTAGGTCATTACAGTTTTGATTTTTTAGTGTTTGGTAATGTTTCCCTATGTTTTTCTTATGTTTTCATTTGATAATAATGTTTTGAACATATGGTTGCATAGGAATGGTCAATTGATACATTATTTTTGTTTTGGAAACTATATGCCCTCAATATGTTTGTTAAAATGCCTATGAAAATGCTTTTTTCATATAGTTTGACTATTATTGTAAACCGTGCATTGCATAATATGGTAATGGAACCCTAAATGGTCTAATTGAATTAAATGATTTAGAAAGGCATAGGTAGCCATGGTTTTGGTTGATCGAAAATCCTATGGGGTACATGGGAATCTCCTAAAGTATTGGCTAATGACATTACTTGCAAGCTGTTGTCGGTATGATGATACCAATTATAAATTGTTTGGTAATTAACTTTGGATTTTGTGGTTGTGTTATGTGCTAAAGGTTTTTAATGGGCAATAATGGAAGGTTTTGATAGCTAACTGTGAGGTTATAAGTCTAATAGATGATCACTGGAAAATCATGTTTGTCGACATGAGGGTTGGTCATGGTGACTATATAATTATATGGTACACAAGAATACCCTATGTTTATACTCTTATGTATGTATAATAGAGAGAGAAGGGTACACCAGAATCCTCTACCCTTATGATATCTCCAGTTTGTGCGACTATATAAACTCAAGTCTTTTCAAGAGGTAATAATAGACCATATAGCCCATGGGTTATTTCAGGATGATCAATCAAAACAACCTAGGTTAAAGATTTAAATGAATGCTAAACCCAATTCCATTTCTCAACATGATATAAATATGTATGTAATTGTTTATAGTTATTTACTTTGGTTTTAAATGATGACATTATTTTACCCTTATTCTTAAGCACAAAATAGCATTCAACCGCTAATCCCTCTTTGGGCGTTGTATCCCCATGAGATATTTGAAACGGCCATACTACTCATCATGCTCAGTGATCTTAGATTTGAGAACAATTTGTGTAGGACTGAATAGGTGAGCTTCCATACTCTGGAAGGCTCTATTTCATGTTGTGGATATCATTTCATTCTTTTAGTCATTTTTTGGACTTTGGTTTTGGATATGGTCGGGTGCATGTCCCGAATAGATGTTCATTATTTTAGGTTAGAGGCTTTATGCAACTACTATGGGCATGAGCGGTGTCAGTATTGGTGTTAACCTTGGCATTGGTATTAATATTGGGGTTAACACCACTTGGATATTTGATTGTATTATTGATTGGTTATGGTTATGGATTCTATTATTGTCTTTGATTATTTATTTATTTATCTTGATGTATTTCAAGAATTTATCCAATAGGCGATTATGGTTAGGTATTGGAGGTTGTCTTTGATCTCGGCTAGACTTGAGGCACCCGACATGACTAGACCCTGGTTTGGGTCTTGTCAAATTAGTATCAAAGCCCTAGTTTATGGTCACTTGGGAATCTACAAAGGCGTGTCGAGTAGAGTCTTTTAAAGGGTGTGTAGTATGCCACACTCATAAGGGAAAGGCTACTAGGTATCTCGGAATGTTTCTCTTTCTTGTGTTCTATTTTTAAGATATAGAGTCTAAGGTCCTAAATTCTCGTCTAATTCTTATTTGTTTGCTCTTTAGATCACACATCTATGATAGTAAGCGCACAGATACTCCTTTGTACAAAATAGGGATAATATTGATGGGTCCTACTTTACTCATGGGATCTATACCCGATTTAGTAGTCAATTTCAAACTATTCTAGAGTTCCATCATTTTTCTCTAATCTATCTCAAACTCCTCAGGCTAAAGTGACGAATGCTAAGTTTCATCTATCATGTTGGCATAGGTGGTAGTTACTCAGTCTAACTGTGGTTTTCTTGTTACTCTATCTTCTAAGGCCACAAGGGTTGGATAGTTCATAGGCTGGACACTCTAACCTTTACTAGTGTTAAGGTGGAGGAGGATCCTCAAGGTTTAATATATAAGATAGAAAAGATCTTTTAGGTTTTATGTGCCATGAATGTGGAGGGTGTGGAGTTTGTCGTATATCAGTTAAAAGATATAATATACTAATGGTATGAGGAATGGGATTAGTCAAGGGGTGATGATGTTGAGTCATCTCTGTGGGAGTATTTTTATAATGTATTTCTGGATCGCTTCTTTTCCCAAAAGTCAAGGAAAGCTAAGGTGAAGTTGTTTGTTAATCTGAAGTAAGGCAAGATGTCTGTCAAGGAGTACGCCTTGAACATGATATCTCAAGGTTTCTTTTGTACATTCAATAGGTATATAATAAGAAGAAAAAGCATGGTGAAATATGGAAAAGGCAGGGCAAGAAGTTTAGGTTCTCTAAGCAGGTTGGTGGCCGGCATATGAATGTTAGGGATGGTGGAAAATGGTCCAAGATGAAGTGGGGAAATTATGGGTCTCACTTAATGTCTAGTGACCCTACACAAAGCCGTTGGGTGACAGGCAGTTCCGTGGTGGCTATAACTTCAAGGGATAGGGTGCCTAATCTCAGGCAAGTGGGGCTTAGTTAGCTCTTTCGTATCCTCCCTACAGGTTTTGTGGTAGATTGCATTGGGGTTTCTGTGATGAAGGGATGGATAGGTGCTTCAACTATTGTTAGCCAGGGCATTTTCTTAGAAACTATCCCATTGGTAAGGTTTGTTTGGGGGCGAACAAGGTTCTAGTTGCTCTATCATCATCTCCGAAACCAAAGGGTGCACCATCTAGTTTTGGTACTGGTCAAAACAATCTCTATTCTCTTACTACCCGACAAGATTCTAATGAATCGCTTGATGTTGTGACTAGTATGTTTAAACTCTTTTACCAAGATATGTACTATTTACTTAATCCGAGGTCCACTCTCTCTGATGTGACCCCATTTGTAGCTGTGTATTTTTGTTTTGCTCCTGTGTGTTTCAGATTCTTTTTCTATTTCAACCTTGATAGGTGACTTTGTGATTTCTAGAAAAGTCTATAGGGATGTATTGTATCTCTTTGTAGTAAAGAAACTATAGTGGATACTCATGCTATGCGTCTCTAAACCGTTGGACCCATAAGGTTATCTTTAAATTCCCTAATGAACCAATTATTGAGTAAGAGGGTGGTTCCCTGTCTACAAAAGATAAGTTCATATCATATCTTAGAGCTCGAAGAGTAATCTCCAAGGGGTGTCTCTATCATCTAGTTTGAGTTAAAGATTCTAACCCGAATGGTCCTTTTATGCATTCCATCTCAGTGGTGAATGAATATCCTAAGGTCTTTCCTGATAACCTTCTTGGTGTTTCTCCTAATAGGGGATTGGTTTCGGGATTGACTTAGTTTTGGACCGAGTGAATAGCGAGTCAGTCATAAACAATTATTGATTGGATAGGTACGACCAATCCATTCTAACTAGAAAAATCCGCATTCCCATTTTCTTTTTTTGAATATCCTCCTTCCTTGGATTAGTACTGGTCCAATTTCTATTCCCCATATAGAATGGATCCAGATGAGTTGAATGAGCTTAAGGAGCAACTTAAGATCTTGTAGATAAGGGTTTCATTCATCCTAGTATGTCCCCATGGGAGAACTAATGTTATACGTGTGTAAGAAGGATGGTTCACATTTGATTTTCATTGATTACCAGCAATTGAACAAGGTAACGGTAAAGAATAAGTATCCTTTTTTCAAGGATAAATGATTTGTTTGATCAGTTGCAGGGTGCTTAGTTTTTCTTCAAAATTGATCTTTGATTGGGGCATCATTATTAAAAGTTTTGGGAGGTGGATATCCTTAAGACTGTTTTTCAAACTCAGTATGGGCTTTTTGAGTTTCTAGGTATGTCTTTCGGGTTGACCTATGCCCCAACAACACTTATGGATCTGATGAATATGATCTTCCATTAGTTTAAGGAACTATTTGTCAATTTTTTTATAGATGACATTTTTATGTACTTTAAGAGTGAAGTGGATCTTTTTGATTACCTCCGCATTGTCTTATAGACCTAGAAAGTGCAATAGTGGTATGCTAAATTTTCAAAATGTGACTTTTGGTTGAACGCTGTCATTTTTCTAGGTCATAAAATTTCAAGTGAAGGGATCATAATAGATCTGCAAAAAGTTATAGTGGTGAAAAAGTGGCATAGACCTACGACTCCAATCGATATTTAGAGTTTCTTGGGTTTAGCTGGTTATCATAATAGGTTTGTGGAAAGTTTTTCGACTATAGCTGCCCCATTGACTAAACTGTCTTAGAAGAAGGTAAAGTTCTTATGGTTGGATTCTTGTAAGGGTAAATTCAAAAAGCTAAAAGATAACCTTACTTCGGATCTGATCTTGACTTTTCCTGAAGGCACTAATGGGTTTGTGGTCTACTATGATGCATCCTATATGGGACTAATTTGTATTCTGATGCAACATGGTAAGGTGATAGCTTATGCCTCTAGATTGTTGAAGGTGCATGAGAGGAATTATCTGACTCATGACATGTAACTGTTAGCTATGGTATTTGAGTTGAAAATCTGTCATCACTATTTGTATAGAGTGCATCTGGATATCTTTTTTTTATCATAAGAGCTTGCAGTATGGGTTTACTCAGAAAGAGCTTAACCTCAGGCAAAGAAGATGGCTCGATCTTCTCAAAGATCATGACATAAGTCTTCCCTACCACCCAGCTAAAGCTAACATGGTTGCTAATTCTCTTATCAAGTTATCCATGGAGAGTCAAGCTCACATGGATAAGTAGAAATAAAAGTTGGTAAAGGTTATTCACCGTTTGTCGAAGCTTAGTGTTCATTTTTCAGACTCTGAAGATGGGGGTGTTTTGGTGCATGAAATAGTGTGGTCATCTCTTGGGGTTGACATCAAGGAAAAATAGATGTTAGATACTATCTTGATAAGGATCAAGGGTGATATAGGTAGCAGAAGGTGGTGGCCTTCGAGATTAGTGGTGATGGTACCTTGCGGTATCGAGGAAGATTATGTGTTCCTGATGTAGATGGCTTTCATAAAAGGATCTTTGCCAAGGTACATGAGTCATGCTATGTTGTTCATCTCAATTCGATAAAAATGTATCATAACCTCAAAGAGATATATTGACGAAATAATATGAAGAGGGATGCGTCTAATTTTGTTGCCAAATGCATGGTTTGTCATAGAGTGAAAGTAAGCACATGAGGCCTGTAGGATTGTAACAATAAATTGAGCTACCTAAATAAAAGTGGGAAGTGATCAACATGGATTTCTTTACTGGTCTACCTCGGTCTCAAAATTAATTTGATTTGGTTTGGGTCACGTGGATAGGATGACAAAGTCGGCTTACTTTTTACAAGTGAGGACTAACTTCTTAGTTGAGTCCTATGCAAAGTTGTATCTCCAAGAGGTTGTGAAGTTGCATGGGGTACCTTTTTATCATCTTAGACTGTGTTTTAAAGTTTTAATCTCACTTTTAGTAGTCATTTAGGCACTAAGGTGAGTCTCAGTATTACTTTTCACCTGCAGTCATATGGGCAAGCAGAATGGACTATTCAGATGTTAGAAGATATGCTTCAGGCTTATATAATTGACTATGGTGGTATCTGGGTTGAGCACTTACCTCTTATAGAGTTTTCTTACAACAATAGCTATCACTCTAGCATTAGGATGGTTCCGTTTGAATCCTTGTATGGTAGGATATGTAGGTATCCCATTGGGTGGTTCGAGCTTGGTGTGGTGGATATGTTTAGCCTAAATTTGGTTCACCAAGCTATAGAGAAGGTGAAGGTTATTCAAGATAGGTTTAAAGCTGCCAGGGTCGCCAAAAGTCCTATGCAAACGTGAGGCAAAGGAACTTGGAGTTTGAGATTATATATAGGGTATTCCTGAAGGTATCTCCCATAAAGGGAGTGATGCGTTTTAGAAAGAAAGGAAAGCTCAATCCCTGATATTTGGGTCATTATGTGATTCTGAGGAGGGTTGGTAATATTTTCTATAATTGGAGTTGCCTTCACATTTGAGCTCCATTCATCGTATTCAATGTCTCTATGTAGAGGAAATGTATTGGTGATCCATCATAAATTATGCCTATCAAGGATATTGGTATTTCAGATTGCCTATTTTATGAAGATATCTAGGTTAAAATTTTGAATTATCAGGTTCGTCGGTTGTTGACCAAGGATATGGCCTCGATAAAAGTTCTATGGAGAAACCACAAGAGGGAAGAGGCTGCATGGGAAGCTGAAGAGGAAATGAAGCTCAAGTATCTATTCCTGTTTCTGCTCCAGAAATTCGTATGAAAGGTTTGTGTTCTTCATAACGTCTTTGACATCCTTGGTATCTTTGTTTTCTAACGTGGTTAAACGTAAGGGTAGATATGTTTGGGGGATTAATCATGCTTGTACTTCCATATTCCATTATTCAAGGATGAATGTTCCAAGTGGGGGAGAATTGAAGCACCCTGGGATCTGGTCCTTGTAAAATTTCCTGGGTTGAGTCTTCTCTTGATCATAACACTCACCGTACCACTCGTATATTGTAGGCATGGGTCCATGTACACTAGTCGTATATTGGCCAGTATGATGTGCGCCATGTTCTATTCTTGGTAAAAAAAATTGCGTACGAGTCGTATGTATGTAGAAATAGAAGTAGCATCCAAGCCGTATGTTGTCTAGTGTCTAACGTAGATATTTTTTACTTAGGGTACGATTTGAGGGTACAAGTCATATGGTAGGGTACAAATTAGGCTAATAAGTCGTGAGTTGGATAGAATCTGATGTCCAATATTTTGATCAATATACGAGTTTAGAGTACTACTCATATGATGTGGGCATGAGGAAAGGGTCCAAACCGTACCCACCTGTGGGAATTTTTACAGCTTAAGTTTGGGGTATTTTTGATATTTCTCCTCCTAACTTATTCGGACCCCATGACTTAAAACACTCATGGGACTTCAATAACCTTCTATCATCAAATCAAACACTCTTAAATCTCTCCCAAGATATTGGTTCAAAAGGAGGCTAGGGTTTCTTAAAAGTGGTCAGGTAAGGCTTTCAAGGGTGGTTTGTTTCCATTTTCTTTGGTATCAATGGCATGTTACTCCTCCTTCATTTTTAGTTAAAACTAAAAGCTTATTTTACTTAGTTTTTTCATGGCATTAGTGTGGGTTTTTGGTGGTTTTGAAATATATATTGGGGTTTTTGGTTGTTTAGTGTGGTAATGTTTCCCAATGTTTTTCTTATGTTTTCATGTTATAATAATGTTTTGAACCTATGGTTGCATGGGAATGGTCAATTGATACTTTGTTTTGGTTTTTGAAACTATATGCCCTCAACATATTTGTTAAAATGCCTATAAGAATGCTTTTATCACATAGTTTGACTATTATTGTAAACCTTGCATTGCATAATATGGTAATGGAACCCTAAATAGTTTGATTGAATTAAATAATTTGTAAAGGCATAGGTAGCCATGGTTTTGGTTGATTGGAAATCCTATGGGATATATGGGAATCCCCTAAAGCATTGGTTAATGACATTACTTGCAACCTATAGTCGGTCTGGCGATACCAACTATAAATGCCTTGGTAATTAACTCTGGATTTTTTAGTGTGTTATGTGCTAAAGGTTTTTAATTGAAGAATAATGGCAGGGTATGAGTCTAATAGAGGTACACTGGAAATTCATGATTGCCAACATGAGGGTTCGTCGTGGTGGCCATATACTTGTGGGGTACATGGGAATACCCTAAGTTTATACTCTTATATGTGTATGATGGAGCGCGAAGGGTACACGAGAATCCCCTACCCCTATGATATCTCAAGTTTGTGCGGCTACATGTACTGGGGCCCATTCAAGGGGAAACAATGGACCATATTGCCTATGGGTTGTTTTAGGACGATCAAGATACACAACCCAGGTAAAAAATTTAAATACATGCTAAACCTAGTTCCCTTTCCTGGCATAATGTATATATTATGATGATTGCATATAGTTATTTACTTTGGTATTGAATGATGACTTTATTTTATCCTTATTATTGAGTACATGCTGGCATTCACCCCCTAACCCATCTTCGTGCATTGTATCCCCACGAGATGCAGGAACAAGCCATACTACTCATCCTGCTCAGTGATCTCCGATTTGGGAACAACTTTTGTTGGACTGAATGGGTGAGCTTCCATACTCCGCAAGGCTCCATTTCATGTTATGCATATCATTTCATACTTTTAGTTATTTTTTGGACTTTGGTTTTGGATATGGTCAGGTGCATGTACTAACTAAATGTTCTTTGTTTTTGGTTAAAGACTTTATGTGACTACTATGGGCATCAACGGTGTCAGTAGTGGTGTTAGCCTTGTCATTGGTATTAATATTAGGGCTAACACCAATTGGATATTTGATTGTATTATTGGTTGGTTATGGTTATTGATTCTATTATTGTCTTTGATTATTTATTTATTTATCTTGATGTACTTTTTGAATTCATCTGATATAGGGTACAGGGGAGGTTATGGTTTTGTATTGGGGATTGTCTTCGGTCTCAGCTGGACTTGAGGTACACGACATGACTAGAACCTGGTTAGAGTCTTGTCAAATTAGTATCAGAGCCCTAGGTTCATGGTCACTTAGGACTCTACAAAGACGTCTTGAGTAGAGTCTTTTTTAAGGGTGTGTAGCATGCCACAGTTATAAGGGAGAGGCTACAAGGCATCTAGGAATATTTCTCTTTCTTGTGTTCTATTATTAAGATGTAGAGTCTAAGGTCTTGAATTCTCCTCTAATTCCTATTAGTTCGCTTTTCAGATCATGTCTCTATGATAGGAATCTCATAGAAACTCCTCTGTCTGAACTGGGGATAATGTTGATGGATCACACTCTACTCATGGGATCCATACCCGATTTAGTGGATAGTTTTAAACTATTCTAGAGTTCCACCAGTTTCCTCTAGTCTATCTCAAACTCCTCAAGATTAAGTGGCGAAAGCTAAGTTTTAGCAGTCATATTTTCATAATTGGTAGCTACTCAGTCTGAGCATGGTATTCCTATTACTCTATCTTCTAAGGCCATATAGGTTGGCCAGATCATGAGGCTAAACACTCTGACCTTTACTAGTGCTAAGGTGGAGGAGGATCCTTAAGTTTTAATGTATAAGATATAAAAGATCTTTCGTATTTTGCATGCAACGGATGTAGAGGGTGTGAAGTTTGCTACCTATCAGCTGAAAGATATGGTGTACCAATGGTACGAGGAATAGGATTAGTCAAGGAGTGATGATGTTGAGTTATCTCTATGGGAGTATTTTTCTAATGTATTTCTAGATCGCTTCTTTTTCTATGAGTTGATGGAAGCTAAGACGGAGGAGTTTGTTAATATGAAATAAGGAAAGATATTAGCCTTAAAGTTTTACCAGCTATCTCGGTGTGCTCTGAATATGGTTTTTTGCATGAGGGATAGAATAAGTAAGTTCACTTCTAGGATTTCCAGAGAGTTTATATTCTAGAGTAAGGGTTCCTTGTTCATCAAAGACATAGATATCTCAAGGTTGCTTGTGTACATGCAAAAGGTATAGGAAGAGAATAAGAAGTGTGGTGGAATATGGGAAAAGTAGGGCAAGAAGTTTAGGTTCTCTAAGAAGAGTGGTGGCTAGCATAAGAATGGTAGGGATGGTGGGAAGTGGCCAAGAAAAATTGGGGAAATTTTGGGTCTTACTCAATGTCTAGTTCCCCCTGCCCAAAGTCATTGGGTGACAGAAATTTCCATGGTGGTGACAACTTTAGAGCATAGGGTACCTAATCTTAGGCTAGTGAGGCCCAGTTAGCTCCTTCATATCCTTCCTACAGGTTTTGTGGTAGATTGCATTGGGGTTTCTTTAATGAGGAGAGGGATAGGTTCTTCAACTATGGTTAGCCAGGGCATATTCTTAGAAACTATCCCATAGTTAAGGTTTCTTTAGGGGCGAACAAGGTTCTAGTTGCTTCATTATCATCTCCAACACCAAAGGGTGCACTATCTAGTTTTAGAACTCGTCAAAATTGTCTCTATACTCTCACTATCCAATAAGACTCTGAGGAATCGCTTGATGTTGTGACTAGTATGTTGAAACTCTTTTCCCGAGATGTGTACTATTTACTTGATCTGGGGTCCATTTTCTCTTATGTGACCCCATTCTGTATGTGCATTTTGGTTTTGGTCCGGTGTGTGTTCATACCCTTTTTCTATTTCTACCTCAATAGGTGACTCTGTGATTTCTAAAAGAGTCTATAGGGGTGTATGATATCTATTGGTAGTGAAGAAACTATGGTGGATACTTATGCTATGCTTCTCTAGATCATTGGACCCGTAAGGTTATCTTAAAATTCCCTAATTAGCCAATTATTGAGTGGGAGAGTGGTTCCCTAGCTCCTTAGGGGAAGTTCATATCATATCTTAGAGATCGAAGTTTAATTCCCAAGTGGTGTCTCTATCATCTAGTTTGAGTTAAAGATTCTGTCCTGGATGGTACTTTTATGCATTCTATGTCGGTGGTGAATGAATTTCCTAAGGTCTTTCCTGATGACCTTCTTGGTGTTCCATCTATTAGGGGATTGATTTTGTGATTGATCTAGTTCTGGACATATAACGCCCTAAATATGGTACCCAAAATGCTAGATGGTGCTTATGACCTCAGAGTACCACAAGCTAACCCATAACTGATATCTGTAAGTGAGTGCTAAATAATATACAGTAAATATGCGTAATATAAACTGTAAGGCCATAACATTCAAAACTGAACTAATGCTGAATATAAAACAAGGTCTGTAATGGGGCATAACAATACCCAAAATTAAATAAACTACTTGAAAACATATTGTAGTTTCAAAGCCTCTAAACTGTCTGAAATCTATGGAGTTGATGGGACATGTCTCCAACTAACTTCGAAACTACTGAAATTATAAAGTAATAGAATATCATGCTATCCTTAGATGATGAGGACTTAATGTTAGTCTGGTTGCTGAACGACTGATCTGCTAAGGATGATTGGGAGCTCGTGCTTCTAAACCTATGGTATAAAAAACCATAGCGCAAATGTGTCAGTACGTCGAATGTACTACTATATAAGCGAGGTAGGCTGAATGCATGGGGTTCATATGCATGAACAATACTAGCTGACTGAATAACATGAACATGAGAATATATGCATGAATACGAAACTGTAATTGAGATCGCGATAAGAATGACATGAATTCTAATAACATGGATTTACTGATATCTAAGTGATAATATGGGATACTGAATAACTGAGTCTATATAGTATTGAGGAACTAATGTCATAGTACAAATAAAGGAATGACTATTTCTGATAGTTCTTATTATGAAGAACTAGTTTGATTAACTTTATCTGATAGTCCTGAAACTGAATACTGATAACATGAGTTTTGTACAATTAATGTACGATTAATTGAGTGACTGTGTCTGACAGTCCTGATTCTGGTAGACCTAGCTATGTTTCGTACTGAGCTAAGCGACTGTAACTGACAGTCCTAAAATCTATAGACTGAATTGAGTTTTATTATTTAGACTGAATCTAAAGTTGAAATTGTGGGAGGTAATCATCTAACCGACATGCCCCGAAACTGAACTGGTGGGGTTCAACCAGTAACCTCAACTGAAAGGGTGTTAGTACCGTGCCATTGATAAAGACAAGCTGTGAGTAAACCCTCTCTGACAGGGAGCTCTTCCATCAACCCCTCATAGTAGGAAAACTTAAATGAGATGTATAATCCCTTGACTCGTAGGGTACATCTCAAACTATGTTGGCTACATAGTTTTGGAACGCAAGGATTGCTTCTGAGGATCACACCCTCTATTGACTGACTCTGTGTGTCCTTATCCCTGGGTTCACTTGGTGCTGAATCCTACTCCCAACTGAAGAGACACTGAACTGAGTTAAACTGAACTGAACTATTACTGATTGTCTTATTTAACTGATTTGAACTGAGTTCATTAAATTTTGTTAGCTGACGAAATACTAACGAAATCTGATAGCTGGCTGAGATTACTTGAGATTACTGAGTAAGACTGGAATGATACTGAGTTTACTAAGTTTTCCTAAGTAATGTGACTGACTGAATTCTATGACTATGGATTGACTGAGAGTATTGTGAAAACATGACACTGGCTCTAGGCATACAACTAAATTATTGGGTATGAGACCCCCAGGACTCGATAGTATGAAACTGATAGGACATGACACTTCTTGATCACATGACCAACATCAACAATTCATAATACATTAATTTGGGAATTTCATGAAGCATATGGTTATCATAGTCTTTAACATGAATGGAATTCATATAAACATGTCATACTTTCATCAACCTAATCTCATGGACATTCCCTCAACCATTCATAATGCACACAATATCATGGAAGTCATTCTAGGTCATAGGGTAAAGAATGTATCTATCACTTGGGTCACAATTAAACTATAATGCATAATTTCTATTCTCTTAGGAATTTTACCAAACACCTGGCATGCATGACTTAGGGCATAGGCATGACCATCAAATCAATACAACAAAATCAATTTCACATATTTCAAACCACATACTAGCATAGGTTCATGAACAACACATAAAGATTCCAACTTGGGAATCATAAAACCATAATCACATGATCATAATCAACCCACAACAAAATATTCATAATACAAGATTTAAAATGTAGTTCTTGGGTTTCATGAATAAAAGGAATCCATGAATGAACACTATGCATACCTTAGTTCTTGATTCTACAAAGATTGATGGAGATAATCTTGAATTTGAGTCTTGATTTCTTGAGCTAGGATTTTTGCCTCTTGATAGAGAAGGATTTTGTTCTTGAGAGAAAGTGAGAAAAAGTGATTTAATAGGGTTCTTAGAGCATAATTTTGTGGTTAAAGGCTGATCTTGGTCGTGGAAAAAGACCCATTTAACCTGGACATATCTTTTTATTTTGTCAAAATTTCTTGATTTGGAAGGCTTCCACGCCGTGGCGCTATCGCACTGTATCACTGGAAATTACCAACTGGAAACTGGGCTGATGGCGCGACGCGGTGAAATTGCATTGCAATACTGGATGAGACCTGGAAGTTCACTACGACGCAGAGGCATCATGCTAAGACACAGGAAAAAAGGACAATTCTGAATTTGAGCCCTGACGCGATGCACCATAATCGCAGAGGCTCACTAGATTTTGATGATTGCCACTTTGGCATGCTCCGCGACGCTGTGATGGCTTAGGTGGCATACTATTTTACTAAACTAGCTCTAACTCTTTGCACGGGTGTTGGATTTTGGTGAATTTGGTATCGATGGAAAGCTTATTGAATTTCCCACATGATAAAAAATGAAAATTTTGAAAATACCAAATATATAAAAGTGGATTCATCTTTAAAGCAAGTCTTTAACATTTTTAGGATAATTTCAAGCTAGGTAAAAGTACGGGGTATTACAGGAAACTCATCCAATGTCTGGATCCAGCTGAGTTAAATGAGCTTAAGGATAAAGTCAAGGATATTCTAGTTAAGGCTTTCATCCATGCTAGTGTGTCCCTACGGGTGCACCGATGTTATTCATGCATAAGAAGGATGGTTCACATTGGATGTGCATTAATTACCGATAGCTGAAGAAGGTAACAATAAAGAATAAGTATCTTCTTCCAAGGATAGATGATTTTTTTATCACTTGCAGGGTGCTAAGTTTTTCTTCAAAATTAATTTTCAATTCGGGTATCATTATTAAAAATTAGGGAGGTAGATATCCCTAAGACTTCTTTTTAAACTTAGTATAGGCTTTTTGAGTTTCTAGGTATGTCTTTTGGGTTGACCAATGCCCCAACAACACTCATGGATCTGATGAATAGGGTCTTGCATCAGTTTCTGGAACTGCTTGTCATTATTTTTATAGATGACATTTTGATTACTCTAAGAGCGAAGTGGATCATATTGATCACCTCCACATCATCTTATATACCTTGAAAGAGCAGTAGTTGTATGCCAAATTTTCAAAATATGAATTTTGATTGAACGCTGTCACTTTTGTAGGTCATATAATTTCAAGTGAAGGGATCATAATGGATCCGTAGAAAGTTGCAATGGTGAAGAAGTGGCATAGACCCTTGACTACAACCGATATTCAAAGATTCTTGGTTTTAGCTAGTTATCATAAGAGGTTTTTGGAAAGTTTTTTAACTATAGCTACCCCATTGACTAAACTATCTCAAAAGAAGGTAAAGTTCTTGTGGTCGGATTCTTGTAAGGGTAGTTTCAAAAAGCTAAAAGATAAGCTCACTTCGGATCTGATCTTGACTTTCCTTGAAGCAACTAATGGGTTTGTGGTCTACTGTGATGCATCCCACGTGGGACTTGGTTCTGTTCTAATGTAGCATAATAAGGTGATACCCTATGCCTCTAGACTGTTGAAGGTACATGAGATGAATTATCCGACTCATTACATAGAACTGTTAGCTGTGGTATTTGAGTCGAAAATCTGTTATCAATATTTGTATGTAGTGCATGTGGATATCTTTTTTTATCATAAGCACTTGCAACATGGGTTTACTCAGAAAGAGCTTAACCTCAGGCAAAGAAGATGGCTCAAGCTTCTCAAGAATCATGACATTAGTCTTTCCTACCACCCAGCTAAAGCTAACATGGTTGTTGATGATTTTAGCAAGTTATCTATGGGAATCTATCTCATGTGTATAGGTAGAAATGGGAGTTGGTAAAGGTCAATTCATAGTTTGGCTAACCTTGGAGTCTATTTTTCAGACTCCAAGGATAGAGTTGTGTTGGTGCAGGAAATGGTGTTGTCATCTTTTGGTGTTGAAATCAAGGAGAAACAGATATTAGATACTATTTTGATAAGCATCAAGGGTGATGTAGGTAGGTATAAGGTGATGGACTTCGAGATTATTAGTTATGGTACCTTGCAGTATCGAGGGAGATTATGTTTTCCTGATTTAGATGGCTTGCATGAAAGTATCTTTGCTGAGGCGGATGAGTTGCACTATGTTATTTATCCTAATTCAACAAAAATGTATCCTGACCTCAAGGAGATATATTGGTGGAATAATATGAAGAGAGATGTGTCTAATTTTGTTGCCAAAGGCATGGTGTGTCAAAGTGTGAAAGTTGAGTACATGAGGCTCAAAGGATTGTCAATAAATTAAGCTTCCTGAATGGAAGTGGGAAGTGATCAACATGAATTTATTTACTGGTCTTCCTCGGTCTCAAAATTAATTTGATTTGATTTAGGTCACATAGATAGGATGACAAAGTTGGCTCACTTTTTGAAAGTGAGGACTAATTTCTTGGCTGAGGATTATGCAAGGTTATACCTCTAAGAGATTGTAAAGTTGCATAGGGTACCTATTTCTATTATCTCCGAGTGTGTTTTGACTTTTTTATTTTACTTTTAGTGGTCATTTGGGGATAAGATAGGTCTGAGTACTGCTTTTCACCTGCAGTCGGATGGGCAAGGAAAAAGGACTTTTCATATGTTAGAAGATATGCTTCAGGCTTGCGTGAATGACTATGGTGGTAATTAGGCTGAGCACTTACCTATTGTAAAGTTTTCTTACAACAATGGTTGTCACTCTAGCATTAGAATAGTTCTATTGAAAGCATTGTATGATAGGAGGTGTAGGTCTCCAATTGGGTGGTTTGAGCTTATTGAAGCAAATATGTTTAGCCTGAATTTGGTTCACCAAGCTATAGAGAAGGTGAAGGTGATTCAAGATAGTCTTAATGCTTCCCAGAGTCACCAAAAGTCCTATACAAACGTAAGGCAAAGGGACTTGGAGTTTGAGGTTAGAGATATGGTGTTCCTAAAGGTATCTCCCATGAAGGGAGTGATGCGGTTTGGGAAGAAAGGAAAGCTCAGTCCCTGATATGTAGGTCCTTATGTGATTTTAAGGAGGGTTGGTAATATTACCTATGAATTAGAGTTTCCTTCTAGTTTGAGCTTCATTCACCATATTCCATGTCTCTATATTGAGAAAGTGTATTAGTGATCCATCACAAATTGTGCTTATCAAGGATATTGGCATTTCAGATTCCTTATCTTATGAAGATATCTCAATTAAGATTTTAAATCATCAGGTTCGTCGATTGGGGACTAAGGATATGGCCTCGGTAAAGGTTCTATGGAGGATACACAAGGTGGAAGAGGCTACATGGGAAGATGAAGAGGAAATGAAGTTCATGTATCCATTCATATTTTCTGCTCTAGAAATTCATACGAAAGGTTTGTGTTCTAGATAATGTCTTTGTTTGAAAACCTTATTAAAGAAAAAATTGACTTCCTTAGTATATCTGTTTTCTAACATGGTTAAAGGTAAGAGTAGAGATGTTTGGGGGTTTAATTGTGCTTGTACTTCCTTATTCCATCATGCAAGGATGAATGGTCCAAGTGGGGGAGAATTAAAGTACCCTGGGTTATGGTCCTTGTAAAATTTCTTGGGTTTGAGTCTTCTCTTGATCATATGACTCACCATACCACTCGTATAGTGTAGGTATGGTTCCAAGGACACTAGTCAAAAAAGCTGCATATGAGTCATTTTTACATGTAACGAGAAGCAGCGTCCAAGTCGTATGTTGTCCAGTGTCTAACCTTGATGTTTTCTAC
This sequence comes from Capsicum annuum, assembly GCF_002878395.1. Classification (NCBI taxonomy): domain Eukaryota; kingdom Viridiplantae; phylum Streptophyta; class Magnoliopsida; order Solanales; family Solanaceae; genus Capsicum; species Capsicum annuum. Next base: position 127,188,201 of record NC_061120.1, read on the forward strand.
TAAGGGTACAATTTGAGGGTACTAGTCATATGGTACGGTACAACTTAGGCTAATGAGTCATGAGTTGGACAGAATGTGATGTCCAATATTTTGATCAACATACGAGTTTAGGGTACCATCATATGATATGGGTATGAGAAAAGGGTCCAAACCTTACCTGCCTCCGAGAATTTTTACTGCTTAAGTTGGGGGTATTTTTGACATTTCTCCTCTTAACTTCTTTTGACCCCATGACTTAAAACACTCTTGGGACTTCATTAACCTACTATTATCAAATCAAACCCTCTTAAATCTCTCTCTTTATATTGGTTCAAAAAGAGTCTATGGTTTCTTAAATATGGTCAAGTAAGGCTTTCAAGGGTGGTTTCTTTCCGTCTTCTTTGGTATCTAAGGCATGTTACTACTCCATCATTGTTAGTTCAAACTAAAAGCATGTTTTAATTAAGTGTTTTCATAGAATTAGTGTAAGTTTGTGGTGGTTTTGAAATATATATTGGGGGTTTTAATTGTTTATGGTTTGGTAATCGTTTCCTATGTTTTTCTTATGTTTTCATGATATAATAATGTTTTGAACATGTGGTTTCATTGGAATGGCCAGTTGATACTTGGTTTTCATTTTGGAAACTATATGCCCTAAACATGTTTATTAAAATGCCTATGATAATGCTTTTGTCACATAGTTTCACTATTATTGTTAACCTTGCATTGCATAATATGGTAACGGAACCCTATATGGTTTGATTGAATTAAATGATTTTAAAAGGCCTAGGTAGCCATAGTTTTGATAGATTGAAATCCTATAGGGTACATGGGAATCCCCTAAAGTATTGGCTTATGACATTACTTGCAAGTTACAGTTCGTATGACGATACCAATTATAAATGCCTTGGTAATTAACTCTGGATTTTATGGTTTGGTTATGTGCTAAAGGTTTTTAATTGGGAAATAATGGTGGGTTGTGATAGATAACTGTGAGGGAATGAGTCTAATATGCCGACTCAAGAAATTCATGTTTGCCGACATAAGGGTTGGTCATGGTGACCATATACTTGTGGGGTTCACGAAAATTCCCTAAGTTTATACTCTTATATGTGTATGATGGGGGGCGAAAGGTACACGAGAATCCCCTACCCCTATGATATATCCAGTTTGTGCAGCTACATGTACTGGGGCCTATTCAAAGGGTAATACTGGACCCATATAGTCCATGGGTGATTTTGGGATGATCAAGCTACACAACTCAAGTTAAAGATTTAATTGCATGCTATACATGGTTCCCTTTCCTGGCATGGTATATATCTATATATGTATGAGAATGCATATATTTATTTACTTTGATTTTGAATGATGGCATTATTTTATACTTATTCCCGAGTACGTGCTATCATTTACTTGCTAACCCATCTTCGAGCATTGCATCGCCCACGCGATGCAGGAACCGACCATACTACTCCTCATGTTCAATGATCTCAAATTTGGTAACAACTTGTGTTGGACTGAAGTGATGAGCTTCCATACTCTATAAGGCACCATTTCATGTTATGGATATCATTTCATAATTTTGGTTGTTTCCTAGAGTTTGGTTTTGGCTATGGGAAGGGGCATGTTCCTACCGGATGTTCTTTTTTCTCATTTAAGGGCTTTATCTAACTACTATGTGCATTGGCGGTGTCGGTATTGGTATTAGCATTAGCACTAGTACTGGTATTGGGGCTGACATAGGTTTGATATTTGATTGTACTGTTGGTTGGTTATGGTTATGGATTCCATTATTGTCTTTAAGTATTTATTTGTTTTATCTTGATATATGTTCGGAATTCATCCTACTTAGGGTATAGGGGTGATTATGGTTGGGTATTAGGGGTCGTCTTCGGTCTTGATTTAGGTCTTGATGCACCCGAAATGACTAGGACCTGGTTTAGGTTGTGTCACTTTCCCTTAGGCCTCATTTGATTGCACTTAATGGAGGTCTAAATCTTAATGATTCAGACTTCAAACCATTAAATGCATTTGTTTTTCATTAAGATTTGAGCTCTTAATTGGTCTGAATAAGTCTTAATCATTCGGATTTGGAACTAATGCCTCAATTGTTAGCACTTAATGGAGGCCTGAATCTTAATGATTCAGACTTTAGACCATTAAGTGCATTTGATTTACATTAAGATTTTGGCTCTTAATAGATCTAACTTGGTCTTAATCATTCAGATCTAGAACTAAATCTTAATCATTAAGAGGTATTCTTATGTTGGATATTATTCACCACCACTCTATCCATAATCATCAATCATTACCCCTAACCACCTTTGCCACAACCACAATTATCAACCACCACCTAGCCACCAACTACCAGCATCACCAACCACCTCCACTGTCATAACCACCATTCATAATGATAATTGCTACTAACCACTATTTTCAGCAGCTACTGTGTGTACGACTTCCATTATTTTGATTATATCCACCATTATAACCACCGTCAATACCAACGCCAATGCCAACACTGCCAACTCTACCAATACCAACACCATTATCAACCTTTATCGGCCAATCTCAATGACTAACCATCTCATCTATCACAACTAGTTTCGCCACTAACTACCACTAACACATCATCAACATCCATACATTCTTCGGCCCCACTACTGCCAATGTCACTGGTGCCGCCACCTCTACCACCACTTCAACCACCATTATCATTGTAGTATATCTCTACTAATAATCATCTCCACTATGAAAACTAACAACATCTCCAACTACCACCAACACTTCATCAACAATCATGCATTCATTTGCTAAGCTATCATAATCAACACCTCCAACTACTAAAATCAACCAACTTTAATTCACTACCACCACCACTACTAATCACCACTATCATAATAGTCACTACAATACCAAACATCTCTTACATCATAACTATCACTACCAACATTACTAATCACTAACATCAATCATTACCGCCACAACCACTATTAGAAAACATTTCTATTATCACTAACAAATTTAAATATTTTTTCAATCAAAAAATAATTTTACTATATTAAATTAAATATTTTTCAATTATATAATTATTTTTTATTTGAATTGTATCTTTTATTATATATGTAAATAAATAAATTTTGCATATTCAGATATTGAAAAACAAATAATCTTAATCATTCAGTTTTCAGATTTGAAGACATCTTAATGATTCATATATACATTCAGATTCATACGTCTGAATTTTAATAAAAACAAAGGCACCCTAAGTCTTAATCATTAAGAGGTATTCTTGTGTTGGATAATATTCACCACCACTTTATACATAATCATCAGTCATCACCACTAACCACCTTTGCCACCACCATCATTGTCAACCACCACCTAGCCACCAACCAGCATCACCACGAACCGCCTCCACCATTCACAATCATAATTGCTACTAACCACTATTTTTAAGAGCTACAATATTTACCACCTTTATTATTTTAATTTTATCTATCATTATCACCACCATCAATGTCAACACCAATGTCAATACCACTACCATCATCAGCCACTATCCGCCAATTCTAACTGCTTATCAACTTATCTATCACAACTAACAACTCCGCTAACCACACTAACACATCATCATTATCCATATATTCTTTGTCCACCACCACCACCATAATTATTGTCACCGGTGTCGCCACCTCTACCACCGCCTCAATCAATATCATTGCTACAGTATATCTCCATTAATAATCATCTCCATCATCACAACTAACAATATCCCCAACTACCACCAGCACATCATCAACCATCATGGACTTATTTTTTCAGCTATCATAATCTATACCTCCAATTACTAACATCAACTAACTTCACATCACTACCACCACAACTACTAATTGCCACCATCATAATAGTCACTACAATACCAAACATCTCTACCATCACAACTATCACCACCAACATTACTAATCACTAACATAAATCATTACCACCACCACCACCATTACAAACCATCTTCATTATCACTAACAAATAAAAATATTTCTTTCAATCAAATAATAATTTTACTGTGTTAAATTAAATATTTTTGTAATATATAATTATTTTTATTTGAATTACATTTTTATTATATATGTAAATAAATAAATTTTGCATATTCAGATATTGAAAAACAAAGTTTTAACCATTAAGTTTTCATATCTGAAGAAAATGTCTTAATCATTCAGATATGCATTCAGATTTAGACGTCTGAATCTCAGTAAAGGCAAATGTAGCCTTAGTGTAGTACTCCTCTAATATTAAAATGTTAAGGCTCAATAAAAAATAGGTCTATGAGGGTTTTAATGTAAGCTAAGGGGCGGGTAGAAACTATTCTGGCTAGTAATAGTGACTATCTCCCTAAGCTCTTTAATACATCATATGAACATTAATTTGTCTCTATTAACAACCAATTTCTACTACATTCATTTACACGCTTCACTTATTTAACTCTATCTCATTAAGCTGATTCACAAGTATTCGTTGGGAGTATTCTTTCTCAATTTAAGATCAAATTTAGCACAATTTTTCTCTGTTTTTATTACATGACTTCCAATCACAAAGCATGTCAATTTTACAACACCAAAAACTTATTGTATCAAAGCGCACATGTAAGTGTACGTGGTCTCACCAATTAAAATAGTGGGATTTTACAAGACAAGTATCAATCCCTCAGAGACTTGTGTTAACAACTATCTAAACTAGTCAAAATATTAAGATTAATCAAGTGCTACCTAACCAAAGATTGTTTGAAAGTTACAACTAAAGTAAAATTAACAATGCGGTAAATTAAAGGTTTGAACAGTCAATGAGGATAAACCCAGGGTTAATCACTGGAACTATTATATTATTTTACCAAACATCATTGGTTATGTTATATATCTTTATTGTCTATTCACAGGGTCTATACTGTGACTATGACATTCCGATCCTTTAGTCAATTATCTAGCTTAGTCCCACAAATATATCATTAAGAGGGGATGCCCGAAATAAGTTAAATACATTCATATTTGATCCTGTAATTGAACAAGTAGGGAACTTAGTTACTATACTAAATTCTAATTATAAATTCATTCAATTAGAAGATTACAATCCATCGATCCCATGTTTTATCCTCTTATTCTTCCTTCTGCGTTTTATAAGATTATTATGCATGTATTCTAATAGTTAAGAATCCTTAAAATAGTAATAACAATGATAAATACACAACCACTAATGATAACCAACCATAAACAAATAAATTTATAGCAATAATACTCATGTTCTTGGCCTTAACCCCGAAAAAAAATGTTTATCCAATCATGAAAGTATCCTTAATTACAATAAATAAATACATATTAAAATCCATAAAAAAATAAAACTAATGAAATAAAAATAATGATTGAAGTTTTATCAATCCTCCCTTCAAGTTTCCAAGGTCTTACATGGTGTGAAACACAACAACGAAGTGTCCTATTTATACTTGGACACAAGCTACTTATTTTGACATAGGGGCGTGCCATGCCCTTAAGGCATGGCCAAGGGTCCATGGAATGCTTTAATAGAGTTGAGATGCTGGAATCAGACATTTATGATGGTCCCAATGATATGGCACGGACCTAAAGCAATCCCTAAGGTCTGTGGCATGAAAATGAATCCAAAACATCCATTTTTGGTCAAGCCTTGTCCCATGTGTTTGTCCATCCTTTCTAAGCCTTGTGGTTTTGTTTCCACTTGATTTATAGAATGTAAATCAACTATATGTCATCCTGATCAACTTAAAAAGCATCCTAGAGAATCAAATACCATATACTAGAGCTCAAAGCAGTATACAATCCAAGTCGATGAACTAGTAACGACATAGCTTAAGCTATGGGTACTAGTTTTGTCCTTCATATCTTTGACTTAGTGTTTTGTATCTTGGATTACTTCAATTTCAACTTAAAGACTATAAAAAAGTTATTCCACACTTAATTACACAATTATATCCTTAGTAACACATTACACATACTATAATCTATCGAGATAAACTACAATAACACATAGCTCAAGCTAGTCACACTAGCTTTCTCATCTAAACTCTAAGTGACCAAATTGATTCCAAAAGTGTTTTAAACACACATTAAACATTATAATAAATTATTTAATACTTATATGATAAATTATATCATTAAAGACTCATTAAACACTAGATAAGTTCTTGAAATAAGACTACTTAATATCCTGTAACAAGTCTTAGGTGCATAAATTCACCTAAGATCATCACCCCACACTTAAAGCCTTGTTCGTTCTCGAACAACTATTTAATACAAGTATCATAATAAGATAATACTCCAAACTTCTACAACAAGTAAGACATTAAAGATAGTACTATGATGACTACACAGTTAGCAAGTTTCATACATAAACATGTCCTATACAATTGAGAACACAAGAATACTACATCAAAACATCCTAACTCAACAATTGGATCTCCAAGTTTGCAAAATTGTGCATATTAATTAATCACAGAGATCATACAAATGACCCATCTATGATCAAACATGTTCCTTTACCACAAGAGAGTTACCCATAGTTATTCACATAGATAAAATTTATCGTATGACTGGGTACAAAAATAAAATTATGCTCACTCTCATAAAGAATTAACAAGTTACACATGATGAACCATAGATTTCCCTTAGTGTAATACTCCACTAATATCTGAATGTTAAGTCTCAAGATCTAATAGGTATTTGAGGGTTATAATGTAGGATAAGGGATGGGTAGGAACAATTTTGTCTAGTAATAGTGATTATCTCCTTAAGCGCTTTAATACATCATATTAACATTAAGATCTCTATATTAACTACTAATTCCCACCACATTCATCTACACACTTCTCTTATTTTTCTCCATCTCATTAAGTAGATTCACAAGTATCATGGAGGAAGTATTCTTTCTCAATTTAAGATTAAATTTAGCAATATTTTTCTCTCTTTTTATTACACAATTTCAAATCAAAACACATATCAATTTAGAAATACTAAAAACTTTTTGCGTCCAAGCGCTCATGCAAGTGTACATGGTCTTACCAAGTAATATAGTGTCCTTTTATAACACATGTGTCAATCCCTCAGAGACTTATATTAACAACTATCCCAGACTACTAAAACTATTAAGATTAATCAAGTGCTAAATGACCAATGATTGTTTCAAAGATTCAACTAAAGTAAAATTTGCAATGTGGTAAATTAAAGGTTTGAACAGTCAATGAAGACAAGCCCAGGGTTAAAGCAATGTGAACAATCATACTATGTTATAGAACATCATTTGTTAGGTTACTTATCTTGACTGTTGGTTTATGCAGTCTGTACTGTGGCTACGGATTTTTTATTCTCTAGTAAATTATCTAAGTTATCCCTACAACTACATTGTTGAGTGGGGATGCGAGAACTAAGTTAAATACATTTATAATTCATCCCATAATTTAACTAAATTGGGTACTCATGTAGTCATATGCTAAACACAAGTTATAAATTCATTAAATTAGAAGATTACAATCCTATTCTATCGATTCCACATTTTATCCTCTTGTTGTTATTTTTGAATTCATAAGATGATTATACATGTAATCTAAGATCGCAAATCCTAAAATACAAATAACAAGGACAAAGAGACAGTCAATAATGACAATCAACCATAAAAAAATCAATTCATAATAATAATACTCATGTTCTTGGAATTAACAGTGAAAAAAGGGGGTTTAGCCGATCATGGACATAACTGTAATCACAATAAATGAATACATGTTAAAATCTATGAAAAAACCAAAGTAATGGAAGTAAACCCTAATTGAAGGGTTCTCCAGCCTCATTTCAAGTCCCAAGGTAGTCTACGGTGTGAAATATATCACCTTAGTGGTCGTCCAAGGTGCGAAATGTAACAACTAAGTTGTCGTCAAAAGCATGAAACATAACATTGTCCTATTTATACTTAGACACAAGCTGCCAATTTTAACATAGGGTCGTGCCATGCAATTATCGCATGGCCTAGGATCCGTGACCTATCCTAATAATGGTGAGATACTAGAATCGGTCATTTAGGATGCTACCAAGGGTGTTTCATGTCCCTTACATAGTTTCTAAGGTCTGTAAAACTCCAATGACTCCAAAACATCCATTTTTGGTCAAGTCTTGTCCCATGTGTTTGTCCATCCTTTCCAAGCCTTGCGGTGTTGTTTACACTTGATTTTCAGCTTATAAATCAACTATATATCATAATTATTAACTTAAAAAGAATATTATACCATCAAACACCACATATTAGAGCTCAAAACAACATACAATCCAAGACGTTGAACTAGTAAAGACATAGCTTAAGCTAAGAGTACTAGTTTTGTCCTTTTGATCTTTAACTTGGTTTTTTGTCTCTTGGCTTGTTTCAATTTAAAATTAAACAATATAAACAATTTATTCCACACATAATTGTACAATTATATCCTTAGTAACCCATTACACATACTAGAATCCATCGAGATCAACTAAACAATATGTAGCTCAAGCTAGTAACACTAGTTTTCTTGTGAAAACTCTAAACTTTTTAGGAACACACATTAAACATTATAATCAAGTATTTTAACACTTATATGCTAAATTATATAATTAACGAATAATTTAAAAAAAATAGAAGTGCTCGAAACAAAGCTAATTATGGTCGGATGACAAGTCTTAGGAGCATAAATTCACCTAGGATCATCACCCCACACTTAAAGCCTTATTCATCCTTGAACAAATCTTTACTATAAGCATCATTATTATAGAGGAATACACACTTCTACAACAAGCAAGAAACTCAAACTAGTACTATGATGACTACACAGATAGCAAGTTCCAAACATAAACATGTCATGTACAATAGAAACTTAAGAATACTACTTCAAAACATCCTAACCTTAAGAATTGACTCACCAAGTTGGAAAACTCATGCATATTACTCAATTACAAAGATCATATAAATCACCCAACTATCATCAAACATGTGCCCTTACCACAAAAGAGTGACCCAAAGACGTTCACATAGATGTAATTTATCATATGAATGGGTACAAGAATAAAATTACACTCACTTTCACAAGGAATTCACAAGTTATACATGATAAACAATAGTCTTGTCCTTAGATTAGTACTCCACTTATATCAGATTGTTAAGGCTTAGAATCAGATAGGTCTTTGAGAGTTTTAATGTAGGCTAAAGATAAGTAGGAACTATTCTATCTAGTAATAGCGACTATCTCCATTAGTGATTTAATACATCATATTAACACTAAGCTCTATCTATTAAAAACCAATTTACACCACATACATCTACACACTTCTCGTATTTCTATCTCATTAAGCTAATTCATAAGTATCATAAAGAAAGTATTCTTTCTTAATTCAGGATCAAATTTTACACAATTTTTCACTTTTTTTATTACACAACTTCCAATCTCAACACATATCAATTTTCCAACAGCAAAAAATTATTGCATCCAAGCTTATATGTAAGTGTACGTGGTCTCACCAAGTAATATAGTAGCCTTTTATAAGTTAAGTATTGATCCCTAGCGGCTTGTGTTAATAACTGTCCCAAAATATGTATGCTATCCAGATTAATCGATCTCTACATAACCAAAGATTGTTTGAAAGATACGACTAAAGTAAAATTAACAGTGCAGTAAATTAAAGGTTTGAACAGTCTGTGACGACAAGCCTAGGGTTAAAGCACCACAAGAAATCATACTATATGATAGAAAATCATAGGATACTTATCGTGGTTTTTGGTTCACAGTGTTTGCACTGTGAGGTTCACGAGGACTATGTCGTGACCACGACCTTCTAATCCTCTAGTCAATTATCTAGCTTAGCCCCACAACTATATTATTGAGCGGGGATGCGAGAACTAAGTTAAATGCATTTATATTTCATCCCGTAATATAACCAAATAGGGAATGGGGTTATATTACTATCCTAAATGCAAATTATAACTTTATTCAATAAGAAGTTTACAATCCTATTCTATCGATCCCACATTCTATCCTCTTGTTCTTCCTTCCGGGTTGACAAGATGATTATGCATATATTCTAAGGGTAGAAAATCCTTAAACTAGTATTAAATGAACAAATAAACAACCAATAATGATAAAAAAAACCATAAAAAAAATTAAATAATAACAATAATACTCATGTTCTTGGCTGTAACCCCCAAAAAGGATGTTTAGCCGATCATAGATGTAACCGTAATCATAATAATTGAATACATGTTAAAATCCATAAAAAAATAAATGAATGGAATAAAACCCTTATTGAAGTTTTATAAAGATTCCATTCAAGTCGGAAGGTCTTCAAAGATTTACAACATAACAACTAAGTGTCCTATTTATACTTGGACAAAAGCTGCCAATTTTGACATAGAGGTGTGCCATGCCCTTATTGCGTGGGCTAGGGTCTGTGGCATGCCCTAATCTCAGTGATATACTAGAATTGGTAATTTAAGATGATCCAAATGGAATTTCATGGACCTAACCCAGTTCCTAAGGTCCATGGCACGCCAATGACTCTAAAACGTTGATTTTTAGTCAAGTCTTGTCCCATATGTTTGTCCATCCTTTCCAAGCCTTGTGGTGTTTTTTCCACCTGATTTCCATCTTGTAAATAAACTATATATCATTATTATCAACTCACCAAGAATAATATTACACCAATAATACATATTAGATCTCAAAACAACATACAATCCAAGACGATGAACTAGTAAAGACAGTTTAATTTAAGAGTACTAGTTTTTTCGATTTGATCTTTTACTTAATGTTTTTTCTCTGGGATTGTCTCAATTAAAACTTCCACACTATAAACAAGTTATTCCACACATAATTACACAATTATATCCTTAGTAACACATTACACATACTATAATCCATTGAGATCAACTAGAACAATACATACCTCAAGTTAGTAACACTAGTTTTCTTGTCTAAACTCAAATTGACCAAATTGATTCCAAACTTGTTTGAAACACACCCTAAACATTATAATCAAGTAGTTTAACACTTAAATGTTCTATTATATCATTAATGATTCATAAAAAACAAGATAATTCCTCGAAACAACGCTAATTAAGGTTGGATAACAAGCTTAGGGATAAATTAACCTATGATCATCACCCCACACTTAAAGACTTGTTCGTCCTCTAACAACTCCTTAATATAAGCATAATAATCAGAGAAGTATTAACACTTCTGTAACAAGAAAGAAATTCAAGCTAGTACTATGATGACTACACAAATATCAAGTTTTATACACAAGCATGTCCTATATAATTGAGAACTCAAAATAATACTTCAAAACCTCCTAACCTCAGGAATTGACTCACCAAGTTGGCAAATTCATGCACATCACTCAATCATAGAGATCGTACAATTCATCCAACTATCATCAAACATGTGACTTTACAATAACAAAGTTACCCATAGTCATTCGCATAGATACAATTTATCATATGAATGGGTACAAGAATCAAATTATGCTCACTCTCACAAATAATTCACAAGTTACACATGATAAACCAATAGCTTGCCCTTAGTGTAGTACTCCGCTAATATAAGAATGTTAAGGATTAAGATCAAATAGGTATTTGAGGATTGAAATGTTGGCTAAGGGATGATCAGGACCTTTTCTGGATAGTAATAGTGACTATCTTCCTAAGTGCTTCAATACATCACATGAACATTAAGCTCTCTCTATTAACAACCAATTTCAACTATATTCATCTACAAATTTCTTTTGTTTTCCCCTATCTTATTAAGTTGATTCACAAGTATCACAGAGGAAGTATTCTTTCTCAATTCAAGATTAAATTTAGCATAGATTTTATATCTTTTTATTATACAACTTCCAATAACAACACATATCAATTTTACAACACGAATAACTACTTTTTGCGGCCTTACTGTCACCTTTTCTCTTATTATTTTTTCACTACTTTACTTCATTAATTTTCACTTAAATCACTTTTTAGATTTGGATCAATTAAGGTCAACCAATGAAGGGGAACAATATGAATACAAGGTTACCAACAAAATAGGATGAAGACTAAACGGGGATAACTAGAATTATGCATAAGGGTAGATAATAGAAGATATAAAACATGGATATAAAAGAAACGCCTATATCATCTCCTAACCCACAATCTTTATTTTGCTTTGCACACACACCAGACAAGTTCTAGTCATCCAATGCAACAAGGAATACATAAAACCTCACTTCACATATGGAACATGCTTAACTCAAGTAGGATTATCATTGAGTTTCCACCAAAAAACATCCTGAATTCAATATTAAGCCAACAATGTACAAGAGTCATAAACCCGAGCATAGGAGCATCAAAAGTAGTAACTCACATAAACCACATGCTTTTACACAAAAAACCACTTGCATCATATAGTCGCAAATAGCACCACCAAGGATATCTCACTTATCTTACTCAGAAAAAATTAAAATTTACTCTTAAATAGAAAAAAAAAGGATATTAGGTTCAAGGGGTGCCTCTATGTAAAAGAACCAAAAAGAACAATCATGGGGTGGTTGAAGTGTGCATCTGGATTAACCCAACTAACTAAATAGTAAAAATAAAATACTTTTGTAATTTTTTAAATTTGACCCAAAAAAATCTAAGAAAATAACTAAAACTAAGACCCTTCAGCATTACTTCACCCAAAACCATGGGAAATTTCCCACCCCACACTTAAAACTTACTTTGTCCCCAAAGTAAACTTAAAAGTAGAGTTCAAAATCTTCCCTGATGCCTCTAGGCGTAGCTAAAACTATATTTAAACATCAAGAGGGTCTGAGGACCCTACACTTTGTCTTTGTTATACTTCTTAGCTTAAGCTTCCAGTACTTAGACTTCCCATTAATCTGTAACTCAACAGAAACAAGCACCGTGTGAAGTAAGAAATAAAATACTAAAAATAAAATACCTACATTAACTTGGGTTTCCTCCTAAGAAACACCTGATTTATTGTCGTGGCATGACTCAACATCACTAATCGATAGAATTCCTTCATCATCTTCCTCTTACTTGGAGGCCATCTTCTTATTCATTTTAGGCCTCTTGAGTGTGTACCCTTAAGGTCGATATCGTTTTCAACAATATCCTTTTCAGGCTCATCAATCATCATTACTTCAGGCTTAGGTGGTGGCTTAGACAACTTAATGACATTATTTGAAGAGGTCTTTGGTGGTGCACTTTCTACTACCCGAAACTCATCCACTCCCATAACTATAATCATACAAAAATCTGAGTAGTGGGAAGGTGGATTCAGTGGATTATAAACTTTTATCACCACCTCTTACTTATCAAGTCTCATTTTGAGAGTGCCCTCTCTCATATCTATCAGTACTCCTTTCAGCCCTCTCTCACATCTATCAGTACTCCTTTCGTTATTAAGAATTGACGTCTTAGAATGATTGGTACCCTATAATCTACATTATAATCCAAAACAATAAAGTCACAAACAATAATAAGTTTACAAATCTTTATGATCACGTCCTCAATAATTTCTTTGGTTATGACTTGGGTTTTGTCTGACATTTGGAGCATCACAGAGCATGTTATCGGCTTACGCAAATTAAGAGTCTCAAACACTGATAGGTGCATTAAATTACCCCCAAATCACTCAAGGCATAGACCACATTATTGTTATTAATCTGTATGGGGAGGGTGAAACTCCCTAGGTCCTTAAGCTTTTTGGCCATCTTTTTAATCACCACAGAGTTGCACTCCTCAATGAGTTCCACCCTCTCAATGTTCTACAACTTCACCTCGTTAATCACCACCTCCTTTAAGTACTTGGCATACTTGGGTATTTCTTGCAAACCATCTAAAAAAGGCAAATTAATGTGCAGTTGTCTGAATGTGTCAAAGAATGTCCTGAAATAAGAATATTCTTTGGCCTTTTTCAGCCTCTGCAGGAATGATGGTGGTGGTGTTTACTGCTCCTACTTAGTAGCCTTTGATTTTAAGTACTGAGAATTTCCAAAGTTATTAACATCTTTAGCTGCAACCTGTTGTGGAACTAACTCTGCATCTACCTCATTACTTATCTTGGAGACCTGTCTTTAAGCTTCTTACCACTCCTTAAATTAATTACCATAACTTTCTTTGGAAGTTCATTATCACTACGCAAAAAATCTTAAGGCCTAGTATTTTGTGTTTGGGATAGTTTCCCCAACTATTGCTCAAGTTTCTTCTGAGCCACTTGCTAATTTTTTTATCTCAGATGTCATTTCTTCTAGCTTGGTAAGGATCTTCTTTTTGGTTTTCTCTATAGTGATGGGCTGTGTATTGTGCTACCACTATTGCTAAAACTACTAATTATTGCCTCAAGAGTAATTTGTCTCTGCCACTTATGGTTGTAGGAATTACCATAATTTGTCTTTTAAGAACTGTCAACAAAGTTCACCGATTCTAGATTTTCACCTCACAAGTTGACACGACCCAAACTTCAGACCATGTTGTATAGACACCTAAAGCTCACATGAATTGGAGGTCACCACGATAACCTGACCTAATAACCTCAACATACCATAGGAGTCGTAGGGAATCCAACTCACAAATCAAAATAGCAGAAATAATAACATAAGTCAACATTATATTCTTTACGATAACTATGCCCAAGTTCATAGTTGTTCGCAATACCTCTATACAAACTAAAGTCAACAAATGTATGTGTCAGGACAAGCCCCCGACTATAGCCAAACTAAGTCTTTAAGAGACTAAGTCTAAAGATAGAGACTAAAAGATGTCATCTTCCAAAATAAAGAAGCTCATCACTTCAAATCAAGTCTGAACTGCCACGATTAACAAGTCACTACACGGGAAAATAAGAAAAGGCTCTAGCGCCTACGTCGCATGGTGATGTAAATTCTGGAGATGGTTAGCGGTTAGAACGCTAGCATGTAACTCAAGGGTAAGGAGAAAATAGTACATTTGATCAATCCACATCAATCTGTCACATGCAATCACATTTACATAAGAATATGCATATTGAAGACATATATACATATAGTGACACAACAAGTCAAATGACGAAACAAGTCATAACATACATTTATCACAGATCCATCCATAAGACATGGGGTGAAGGACCATATACCTTCCACTTATATATTTTAGACACATAGAATCCTTTACACTGCAATAGGCAAGGGGACATGAGCTTCAAGCTGACATATCTTTTATGGTAAGCGGACTTGGACCACGAACCATCACGCCATACATGGTAAGCGGACTTGGACCACAACTCAACAAACTTTATATGGTAAGTGGACTTAGACAACATACCAACACATCTTATATGGTAAGCAGACTTAGACTATAAACCAATACACCTTATATAGTAAATGGACTTGAACCATAAACCAAAATGCCTTATATGGTAAGCGGACTTGGATGTCAAACGAACAACCCTTATAGGGTAATAAAAATTGGACAACCAACCAATATACCTTATATGGTAAGCGAACTTGGACCACCAACCAATATGCCTCGCATTATAAGCGTACTTGGACCACTAACTAATACAACTTATATGGTAAGCAAACTTGGACCACAAACCAACATGTCTCTACGTATATAATAGCAACTATTCAATTATCACATAGGAACTTAAACCATCTCGAGGCATTCAAGCTATCAAGGCTACACATCAACACCATAGACGATCATATGATCTCTACTGGCCCATTTGGACATTGCTCACATGGTTAGGCCCAAGGCCTTATTTTAGAATACAATTCAAGTACATTAATGGTCATCAATACTCCTACCAACAATCGTTCATACTTATTGAACTTATATACACCTTTTATTCATAGAAAATTCAATTTTGTACTTTTGGGACTATGACCATTTAGTCAACAAAATATCAAGGGTATTTATCTAGTCATTATATGGCCAACAAGGCCTTTACCAATCATTTACCAAGCACCAACATGCATTCAATTCTACACATAATTTCCTTAACACATTTAACAAAATTCAACACTTTACATAATCATATTACCCTCATGGGGACCTTTATTTTTCAACCCCTTTTAATAGGCCAATACCTTAACTTGTTCCATCGCACATTCCAAGTTATGGTCATCATGAACCACATAAACTATTAAATTTTCATTATCGAGATTACACCATCTTCTGGTAAGATATTTAGGTCCAACAGACACATCAAGTTCATTTTCATGCTCAGGGTTTTAACCCTTTATTAGTCATTAACCCAATAATATCATCTATTATACCATACATGGATCACAATACTTTTACAACATTATTTATCAATCAATCATACTCATTATGGCTAATGCCCTAGCTCAATATACTATAAATATGTAACTAGTTATTTCACTTAGACATTTTTGCAAACACCTTGTGTGAATACATTTAATAAGATCATTTTCATGGTAGAAATCATTAGAACTAGGGTTCCTCATGATCCTCATGTTAAAAAATCAGCAACAAGTACCCATATATGAAATCTACAATCTATAGCATGTATCAACATAAACAAAACCAAGATTCATCATTATTCACTGTTAGGTAACAAAATCTTTTTCGTTTGATTCAAAACAACCAGGTACACTCACTAATCCAAATGTGAAATACATGGGTTTAGAGTTATTTAAAGAGGGGAAGAGATACATGACTCAAACAAGATTACATACCAAAATCTTGACTCTCCTTCTTGCCACAGGATAAACACCTCCAAACCCTAACCTCAAATCTTTCTTCCAAGAGCCTTAGAGTGTTTAAGAGTCTTTAAGTCTTACAAATGAAGTCTTAGGAGGCTAGCAAGACGTATATAGGTAAAGAAATTAGGGTTTAAGGAAAGGTAAATGACCAAAAGTTACTTGGTTAAAAGATGGAAAATGCACACGTGTAGGGGTACGACTCCCCTCACAGTTCACTTGGCAATCATAACCTAGGGTATGAGTGGTACCCTAAATCATACTCAAGGCTTCCCCTAGGTCAACCACACTGGTTTGCATAATACTAGGCATCCTAGAGCTATATACTAAGGGTACGAATTGTGACCTAACTCGTATAGACCACCCGTAACAAAAATAGTCCACTCTAGGTTAGGTTTCACTCCCTACAGTTGGGCAACTTAGGACTTGTGAGCTTGGTTACAACCAAGGGATGACCTTGTCGTATGGAGGACATTATGTTACATTAATATAATTCTTAGTATATGTAAGGGGATGGCAAGGTGGGTACTAGTCGTGACCTAGGGTACAACTCAAGAACCCCCACCCATATCCACCCTAAAGACAAAAAGGTTGATGATTTCTCAAGAGTTTGAGTCTAGGTGCTTCACTTCATCCCAACTTAGGATCATTTGTACATGATGGAAGGATAAATCAAGCATATACACAAGCTAACACATCAACATGAATCATGGAAACCTTTACACAAGTTAAAAACAACACATAAAAAGGATTCAACACAACACATATCATGACCATTACATATCAACCAAAAATTATTGCAAGGCCACATTCTTGGGTGGGTGTTTTATTCTCCCCCAAATAGGATCATTCCTCCGTGAATTATGGGTAAAATAAGCTTATTCTCAAGTCAACACATTAGAATTTATCAAAACAATCTTCAACCAATTGAGGACAAGGCACACAACAAAGGTACAATCCAAAACATACCATGGTCATTATTAATCAATCACTTTATTTCAATATCCATGGGATTCCAACCCATCATTTATAAAAAATAGTTGATCAACTCAAAGATTAAGGGATTAAACCCTTCAAATTTCAAAGATATAAAGTAACTCAAGCATTGATAACTCAAATCCCTTGTCTAAGAGAGGAACGAATCAATCACAAGCTTCAGGGACATCAATTGTCTATCGAAGACACAGACCAAGTTAGGAATACAAACACATATCTCAATCATGAGTTCCTAAAATGAAACATAATCACCGATACTTGGACATTATGTCCCCTTATGCCTCCCAAGTAGCTTTTTTAGACTATTGATTCCTCTAGAGAACCTTCACAGAAGCCACCATTTTTGTTCGCAACCGGCAAATTTACCAACCCAAGATTCTCATTGGAATTTTCTCATAAGACAAGGAACCCCAAAATACCAATGTCCCCTAAGGGAATGACTAACAAAGGATCACGTACACACTTTCTCAATACACGAACATGGTATACCAGATGAATAGGGATCATGATAGAGGGTAAGTTCAATTTAACTTGGACCCTTGTATGGAGAATCATCCCTCTAGCCACTCAAGGGACCTTCTTCCTTTATAGTGAAAAACTCATTAGAGAAGACACAACCTTAGGGCCCAATAATCTAAGCACGCATAGCACGAATGAAACCAATTCACTCTCAATTGGTATTAAACTATAATGCCCCACAACTTTGGCTATAATATAGACTATAATTTCGATGCGTTGTTAATTCCGAAGCCATAAAATCCTATGCCAATACAGCATGTTAATTTTTGTGTAGCATGTAAATCCACTCAAGCTTGAATTTAAACCATAGAGGTCCTTCAACTCAAGGACGAGTTGAAACTATTTCGATCGACTAAGTTTTAGTAGATATTGTAAAGTGTGTCAGCTTCCATCGACCATAACTCTTTGTGCATATTGAATTAAAGAGTGTAATATGTGTCAAATGATAGGTATTCGAGTTATTTTTCAAATGATACCAATTTGGCTAAAATCTGACACCCGACCAAGAAGTTATAGCCCTTCGAAGTGATAAGCGTCGCCTAACCAATCGCCCATGGCCACTGGAAAGCATAGGCAATAGCCTAGGCGGTGCCTGAGTAAACATAGGCAATAGCCTAGGCGGTGCCTATACAAACATAGGCAATAGGCTAGGCAGCGCCTATGTGAACATAGGCAACGGGATGGGCGATAGCTATGTAAGGAATTTTAGTGATTTAAACACTCCGTGTTGAGGACAAAGTGGTCCTTTTCCACCCTTACTTAGCTCTAAAACACGAGATTTAGTTCTAAGGACACCAAAATACATATTCTTTCATCAAAAGGGTTCAAGTGCTCTCTCTAGGGTTTCAAAATAAAAAACCAAATAGTTCAATATTTGACCGTAGGTTTTCAAAGATAAATTACATATTTGGAATCAACAATCCGCAAGCTTCAAGAAACACCTATTATTCTTGGAAATAGAGGTACGTGGGGTTATCCAAAAATCTCATGGGTGTAGTTTTTTTATGAACATGCATTCTTTTAAATGGGGGTTTTCAATCAAATGCTAATATCTTGCTTCAATATGATTTCTAAGTCATTTACTTTATGACATGGGAATTGTTTGCCTATATACTTCAATGGTTGAAACCATGCATATGTGATTTGAGATTTTCCATGGAAGTTTGATAAATATAAATGATAAATGGTTTTCAAAGTCCCATGATAATGTTTTGATACTCCATATTGTATTGTGATCAACAAAAGAGAGCATGAATTTGAAATAAATATTGTTCACCGCTTGTAAATGATGAAGCACCTTGGTTTTTACATGATTATGCATATGTGGATGTGATATTGATAACCTGCAAGTCGGTATGACGATACCCTTCAAAATATGATATGTTATTGAATAAAAGAAAAATGAAATTTGAATGCATTGATTTTACATAAGAAAGGTAGATGCCCGAAGAAGGCGTTTGAGATACAAGGGCTCATCGGTGGACTAATGTGTTTGCCAATAGAGAATATTTGTACCAGGCTAAGTGATCTTGTGTACTTGACTTTATGTCATTCCCAAACTAGGACTATAGGTAGGAGCCCAAGCCAAGTGATCCTTGGCACTACCATCGAGGTTTGTCAGTTGGTGTAAATCATGTAGGGTATTCCACCTAGCTCAGTTGCATTTCATTATTGTTGAGAAACTATTGCATTACACCCATGTGCTTTCAAATGAATTTCTATGAAATTGCTTTATAATGGCTCTCAACTATACTTTGAAAAAATATTATGTTTTGTTTTGATATCTCTGCGTGCCAGTACTTTTACACTGACCCCTTCCCCTCTCCAACCTCTCAGGTTTAGAGGCCCAGTCTAGGGGTTAAGAGAATCAGTAGAACTTTCAGACAGAGCTGTAGAGACAAGTGGTGAGCCTTCTATGTTTCGGAAGGTCTTATGTCCTGCAGTCCTTTTATCTTATATTCAGTTTTAGGGTCTACTGGGGGCTTTGTCCTAGTTATCAGATAGATATTGTTTAAGTCATTTGTTAGAGATTTTTGCAAATAGTTGTTCAGAGGATAATTGATATTGACAGAACCTTATCTCCCCGTTATTGTCTCTTTTCATATTTATGACCATGTTTCTAAATTATTGTGTTTTTTCTTTATTTCTTTGATCATATGAATTTGGTGCATGATTACCAAACAGATAGGGGTGTTTCGGGCCTCAGTGGTTCAAAATGCTCATTACATCTAGGCCCTGGTTCGGGTCATGAAAAAATTAGTACGAAAGTATGGTTCATGGTCCCACGGTGTCTGTGAAATTGCATTGGTAGAGTCTTATTTATAGGTGTATAGTGCACCACACTTATAAGCAGGAGGCTGCTAGGCATTTAGGAAATGTTTCCCTTATTTGTGATTTAGTTCGTGCTTCAGAGTCTGAATTATTCCCTAATTTATGATCACTTATGTTTCAAACAACACAGTTATGCCTCTACGGCATATTATCGATCAGAATGCTCAGGCAGATGAGGTCCGTCCTACCCATAGGATGCGGACCCGTAATAGGGCTCACACTCCAGAATTTATCCCTACTCCGAGAGTCCCTCCATTTCTGACTAGTCTACCTCGGGCTCCATGGACTAATGCCAATCGTCCCCCAACTGCTCAGAGAGATATTTCAAATGCAAAATTAAGATGGTCTATTTATATGTTGACACAGTTGGTAGCTAACTAGGCTCAGTAATTAGAAGATATTGGGTTTGCATCTATTACATCTGAGGCTACTAGAGTCGGACATTTCATGAAGATGAACCCACTAAAGTTCACTGGCACCAAGGTGGAGGAAGATCCACAGGAGTTCTTGGATGAGATGGAAAAGATCTTTAAGGTGATGCATATGGATGAGGTTAAAGGGGTGGAGTTAGCAACTTATCATCTCAAGGACATTGCGAGTCAGTGGTATACCGACTGGGAAGATGAAAAAGGTGAAAGTGTTGAGCCCACAGTTTGGGGCATATTTGTGGAAGCTTTCCTTGATCGATTCTTTCCTATAGAGTTGAGGGAGGCCAAAGCGGAAGAGTTTATGAATCTGAAGTAGGGCAGTATGAGTGTCCAGGAGTACATTTTGAAGTTTAATAAAGTAGCCCACTATGCACTAGAGTTAACTAGTAATATGAGGGCCCGAATGAGGAAATTTGCATCTGGCCTTGCTGATGACCTGGTACTTAAGTGCCAGGGGGCTATGTTGAATAAGGAGTTATACTTTGCTCGACTAACCGTTCATATGCATTAAGTAAAAGAGAAGAATAAAAAGATTGCTGAATATAGAGAGAAAGACAGACAGGCTAAGAGAGCTAGATCTGCAGACCAGTACCAGAGTAAGCCGTAGAGTTGTAACAAGGGTAATAAGTGGTCGAAGAAGAAGAAGTTTTGGAATAATGCACAGTTAGTAGCCGGCGCCCCAGCACCCAGACCACCAATAGACAGACAAATTCATAGTTTTCAGACTCCTCATAGGTCCAAAGCTCTAGGTACACAGTCTCAGAGCAGTGTGGCCCAGTAGCATCGTACTTTTCCGCGGTGTGAGGTTTGTGGAAGGAATCATATAGGGAAGTGCTGGTTTAAGGGGAGAAACTTCTATACTTATGGCAAAGTGGGTCACCTTTAAAGAGATTGTCTATATGCTGGAGTAAATGTGGGGGGACTAAGTCCTAAGCCGCCTCCACAACTTCTTTTCCTAAGGGTTCCTCTTCAGCTGTCGGGAGCGGTCGCAACCGGTTATATTCTTTGACTAACCTCCAGGAGGCGGAAGATTCACCAGATGTTGTCACCGGTATGTTATGAATCTTTTTTTGTGATGTTTATGTATTGCTTGATCCCGAGTCTACATTATCTTATATGACCCCTTATGTGGCTGTTGGTTTTGGGTTTGAGCCCGAAGTTATTGTACAACCCTTCTCTGTTTCTACTCCTGTAGGTGATTCTATTATTGCTAGAAGGGTTTATAAAAATTGTGTCATGTCTATTCATAGTAGGGAAACCGTGGTAGACCTTATAGAACTGGATATGATAGAGTTTGATGCCATCCTTAGGATGGACTGGCTCCATTTGTGTTATGCCACCTTTGATTGCAGAACCCGAAAGGTCACTTTTTCTTCCCTGAATGAGACACTAGTTTTAGGGGCAGGGAGTTTTGTGGAACCTAGAGGTCACTTTATCTCTTATCTTAGAGCCCGAAAGCTTATCTCCAAAGGTTGTATGTATCATCTAATCCAAGTAAAAGATTCAAAAGTTGGAAACCTTCCTCTGCAGTCAGTCCCTATAGTGAATGAATTCCCAGAATTCTTTCTCGAAAATCTCCTAGGGATACCCCCTGATAGGGAGATAAATTTTTGCGTTGATATATTGCCAGACGCTTGTCCTATTTTTATTCCGCCATATAGAATGGCTCCCGAGGAACTAAAGGAGTTAAAGGAACAACTTGTAGACCTCCTAGACAAAGGTTTTATTCATCCTAGTGTTTCCCCATGGGGTGTACCCATGCTCTTCATGCGAAAGAAGGATGGGTCCCTTCGGATGTGCATAGACTACCGTCATCTGAATAAGGTCATGATTAAAAATAAATATCCTCTTTCGAGGATTGACGACCTTTTTAATCAGCTTTTGGGTGCCAAGTGCTTTTTAAAAATAGACCTTAATTTGGGTTATCACCAGTTGAAAGTTAGGGAGTCAGACATACCCAAGAAAGCCTTCCGAACCTGATATGGTCACTACAAATTTCATGTCATTTCCTTTGGGTTGACTAACGCCCCTGCAGCCTTCATAGATCTTATGAATAGAGTGTTCTGTCAGTTTCTTGACTTGTTTATCATTGTATTTATTAATGATATTCTGATCTATTCTAAGAGTAAAGAGGATCACGCCAATTACCTCCAAATTATCCTTCAGACCCTTAAGGATCATCAGCTGTATGCCAAAATTTCTAGTTGTGAATTCTTGTTAGACGCTATTGCCTTCCTGGGGCATATTGTGTCCAATGACAGGATAAAAGTGGATCCCCAAAGAGTTGAAGCAGTGAGAAAATGGCCCAGGCCTACGACTCCAACCGATCTTCGGAGCTTCTTGGGTTTGGCGGGGTATTACAAAAGGTTCATAGAGAGTTTTTCTTCCATAGATGCTCCTCTTACTAAACTGACTCAAAAAAAGATGAAGTTTTTGTTGTCTGGCTTGTGTGAAAATATTTTTGAGAAATTAAAGGACAAGCTGACTAATGCTCCTATTTTGACCCTTCCCGAGGGTGTAGATGATTTTGTGGTTTATTCTGATATGCCCCATGTGGGACTTGGTTGTGTATTGATACAACATGGTAAGGTGATAGATTATGCATCTAGGTAGTTAAAGGTGCATGAGCACAATTACCCCACTCATGACTTGAAGTTAGTAGCCATGGTGTTTGCACTTATAATCTGGAAGAACTATCTCTATGGAGTGCATGTTGATATTTATACTGACCATAAGAGTTTACAGTATGTTTTCTTATAGAAAGAATTGAACCTCAGGCAGAGGCATTGGATGGAGCTTTTGAAAGACTATGATATGAGTCTGCATTACCATCCGGGAAAGCCAAATATTGTAGCCGACACCCTCAGCAGGTTGTCTATGGGTAGCCTTTCTCATGTAGAAGAAGGAAAGAAAGAAATAGTGAAGGATATTCATCGCCTTGCAAATATGGGAGTGCAACTCTTAGATTTCGAAGATGGAGGGGTGATTGTTCATGAGTTTGATAAGTCATCTCTTTGTGTTGAAGTCAAGGAGAAGCAGGTTGAAGATCCCATCTTGATGCAAATCAAGAAAGATATGGGTCAACAAAAAGTTATGTCATTTAAAATTGGTGGCGATGGTATTCTGAGATTTCAGGGTAAGTTGTGTATTCTGAATATCGATGGAATACGGGAAAGAATCCTTAAAGAGGCACACACTTTGAGGTATGTCATTCACCTAGGCTCTACTAAGATATACCATGATCTGAAAACCTTGTATTGGTGGGATAACATGAAACCTGATGTAGCTGATTTTGTGTCCAAGTGTTTGAACTGTCAGCAAGTGAAGGTTGAATATATGAGGCTGGGTGGTACTTCCCAAGAGATAGCCCTACCTTTATGGAAGTGGGAAATGATAAATATGGACTTCATTACAAGACTTCCGAGATCCCGAAACCTGTATGATTCTATATGGGTGATTGTAGATCGGTTGACCATGTCAGCCCACTTTTTGCCTGTGAGGAGTAATTATTCGGGAGAGGTTTATACTAAGATTTACATTTAGGATATAGTTTGATTGCATGGGGCACCAGTGTCTATTATATCCGATAGAGGTACGCAGTTTTCATCTCTGTTTTGGAGATCCTTTCATAAGGTTTAGGTACACAAGTGAATTTGAGCACATCTTTCCACCCTCAGACGGATGGGCAAGCTGAGCATACCATTCATACCCTCGAAGATATGTTGATGTCATGCATTATTGATTTCAAAGGTAGTTGGGTAGATCACCTTCCACTAGTTGAATTCGCTTACAATAATAGCTACCATGCTAACATCAAGATGGATCCTTTTGAGGATTTGTATAGAAGGAGATATAGGCCTCTGATAGGATGGTATGAAGTGGGTGAGACTCAGTTGTATGGTCCTAATCTTGTTCATCCGGTGATGGAGAAAGTGAAAATCATTAGAGAACGACTTAAGACTGCTTAGAGTAGTCAGAAGTCCTATGCCGATGTTCAGAGAAGAGAACTAGAGTTTGAAATTGGTGATTGGGTATTTCTCAAGGTTTCTTCTATGAAAGAAGTTATGCGGTTTGGAAAAAAGGGTAAATTGAGCCCTCGTTATGTAGGGCCATATCAGATTTTAAAAAAGATTGGTACAGTTGCATATGAGTTAGAATTGCCTGCAAGTTTGGGTTCTGTTCATCCGGTATTCCATGTATCCATGTTGAATAAATGCATTGGAGATCATTCTATGGTATTTCCAGTAGAGAGTATCAAAGTGACTTCCTTGTATTACAAAGAAGATCCCTTTGAAATTTTAGATCGCCAAGTTTGAAAGCTAAAGAGCAAAGAGATAGCCTCAGTAAAGGTACTGTGGAGGAATCAGAAAGTCAAAGAAGCAACTTGGGAGTCAGAAGATGACATGAAAATTAAATAACCCAATTTTTTTGCTTCGATGGAAGAGGAGACAGAGGGTACTATTCCTATCTTATCTTTCCTAGTCCTTTATTATGCTTGAAATCATGTCTGTTTGTATCCCACATCATCATTCGGGGATGAGTGATCCTAAGGGGGGATAATGTAATGCTCCGCAATTTGGGATACAATATAGACCATGATTTCAATGCATTGCTAATCCTAAAGCCATAAAATCCTATGCCAATACGGCATGTTAATTATTGTGTAGAATGTGAATCTGCTCAAGCTTGAATTTAGACCATAGAGGTCCTTCAACTCAAGGACCAGTTGATACTATTTCGATCGAGTATGTTTTAGTAGATGTTGTAAAGTGTTTCAGCTTCCATCGACCATAACTCTCTGTATATCTTGAATTAGAGAGCCTACTATGTGTCAAATGATAGGTATTCAAGTTAGCTTTCCAACGATACCAATTTGGCTAAAATCTGACACCCGACCAAGAAGTTATGGCCCTTCAAGGTGATAAGCATCGCCTAACCAATCGCCCATGGCCACTGGAAAGCATAGGCAATAGCCTAGGCGGCGCCTATGTTTAGCCTAGGAAGCGCCTATGAAAACATAGGTGATAGCCTAGGCGGCGCCTATGTGAACATAGGAACCGGGATGGGCGGGGCCTATGTAAGGAATTCTGGTGATTTAAACACTCTGTGTTGAGGACAAAGTGGTCTTTTTCCACCCTTACTTAGCCCTAAAATACGAGATTTAGTTCCAAGGACCCCAAAATATATATTCTTTCATCAAAAGTGTTCAAGAACTCTCTCTAGAGTTTCAAAATAAAAACCCAATTAGTTCAAGATTTGACCATAGGTTTTCAAAGATAATTACATATTTGTAATCAACAATCCACAAGCTTCAAGAAACACCTATTATCCTTGGAAATAGAGGTACGTGGGGTTATCCAAAAATCTCATGGGTGTAGTTTTTTTATGAGCAGGCATGCTTTTAAATAGGGATTTCCAATCGAATGCTAATATCTTGCTTCAATATGATTTCTAAGTCATTTACTTTATGCCATGGGAATTGTTTGCCTATATACTTAAATGGTTGAAACCATGCATATGTGATTTGAGATTTTCCATGGAAGTTTGATAAATATAAATGATAAATTTTTTTTAAATTCCCATGATAATGTTTCAATACTCCATATTATATTGTGATTAACAAAAGAGAGCATGAATTTGAAATAAATATTGTTCACCGCTTGTAAATGATGAAGCATCTTGGTTTTTACATGATTATGCATATGTGGATGTGATATTGATGACTTGCAAGTCGGGTATGACGATACCCTTCAAAATATGATATGTGATTGAAAGAAAAATGAAATTTGAATGTATTGATTTTACATTAGAAAGGTGGATGCCCGAAGAAGGCATTTGAGACACAAGGGCTCATCGCTGGAATAACGTGTTTACTGACACGGAATATTGGTACCAGGCTAAGCCTTGTGTACTTGACTTCATGTCATTTCCAAATTGGGACTATAGGTAGGAGCCCGAGCAAGTTCTCTTGGGCACTACCATTGGGTCGAGACACCATGCTGTGTGGTCTTTAGTGTCTCTACCTCACTTATACTCTAATATCAGCGGCAATCGAGGTTTGACAGTTGGTGTAAATTATGTAGGGTATTCCACCTAGCTCAGCTGCATTTCATTGTTTTTGAGAAACTATTGCATTACACCCATGTGCTTTCAAATGAATTGCTACGAAATTGCTTTATAATGGCTCTCAACTATACTTTGAAAATATATTATGTTTTTTTTATATCTCTACGTGCCAGTACTTTGGTGCTGACCCCCTCCCCTCTCCAACCTCTCAGGTTCATAGTCCCAGTCTAGGGGTCAAGAGAATCAGTAGAACTTTCAGACAGAATTGTAGAGACAAGTGGTAAGCCTTCTATATTTTGGAAGGTCTTATGTCCTGCAGTCTTTTTATCTTATATTCAGTTTTAGGGTCTATTGGGGGCCTTCTCCCAGTTTTCAGATAGACACTGTTTTAGTCATTTGTTAGAGATTTTCGCAGATAGTTGTTCAGAGGATAATCGATGTTGAGGGAACCTTATCTCCCCGTTATTGTTTCTTTTCATATTTATGACCATGTTTCCGAATTATTGTGTTTCTTTCTACATTTCTTTGATCATATGAATTAGGTGCATGATTACCAGATAGATAGGGGTGTTTTGGGCCTCAATGGTTCGAAATGCTCATCACGGCCTTGCCCTGGTTTGGGTCGTGACACAAACACATTATGTCCACCTCTATCAGTCAAAAATACTTTATTTATCATCAATACTTATCACATGCTCTCGATAGAGTCCTTACAACCACGGAGTCTCTTATCGATATAGAAATAAAGAAGAAAGCCTAAATGACTCAGAACAAAATTGAAATACAGAATCATAAATGGGGTCCAACATACCAAGAAAAGCATAAGCATACATAACACGAAGAAGGAGTTTTCAATAAACCAATAACAATATTCGAAGGCACCTCAGACCCCTGGTGAGTAGGAAGTGTATACAAGTGACCACGTCCAGTGCCAGTTCCAGAAATAGAAGCTGAGATAACACCCTTTGGTGCAGGAGTAGATAAAGTAGCAATAGGGACTCTGTCATCCTGAGAGGCCACTCGAGAAGGGCACTGTCGTTGCATGTGCCCTATCTATTCATAATAGAAATATTTGTTCTTTCCCTTCTCATACTCACCAAGGCGATGCTGACCACACAATCTACAAGGAGGGTAGGTTGGCTCTGATTGGGCCCCACTATCCTGAGAATCACCACTCACCGAGTTTTTCCTCCTCGATAACCTACCACTAGACTATTAGCGCTTACATAGCTTAGATGGTTGAGACCTCTTACCTTGTCTCTCACAAAGTTCACCCTACTTCTTTTTCTCTTCTTCACTTGTTGCATATATAAAACCAACCTAGAGATGTTCATGTTGCAAATGAACAAGGCCGCATTACTCTCAATGACCAATTCGGGAGACAATCCCAAAACAAATTTACGCATCCTAGCTCTCATGCTAGCTACCATCTCATGGGCATACCTTGACAATAGATGGAATATCAAGGCATACTCCTTAACGAACATCCTACCTTGCCTTAAATTAACAAAATCTTTTCTTTTTTATTCCCTCAACTCTTGAGAAAAGATGCGGTTGAGAAAGACATAAGAGAAATCATCCCAGTCCGTCGGACTAGCACCGATACCCCTATACATCTCCCACTCTTCGTACCATTGGTATTCTATATCCTTTAATTGGTAGGAAGAAAACTCGACACCATCCACCTCAGATGCATGCATAATCCAAAAGATCTTCTCTATTTCATCAACGAAACCTTGGGGATCTTTCTAAGATTTCACACCTGTAAACATAGGAGAGTGTAAATTCATGAATTGGACACCCCTTATGGCCTCGGAGGATTGAGAAAAAGAGGTACCACACTCTAATTAAGATGATACCAATTGGGTCAAGAAGTTGATAGAGCGACGAAACTCTGTATGAGTAGGATTCTCTTGTGGTGATTGGGAAGAAGTGTCACTCTTATAACCAGGGTTGGTGGGAACAAGAGGAACCCCACGAAGATGGTCAGATGCCACAGCCCTAGCCCGGGTTTGAAACCCATACGTTGGATTACCTTCGTCCATATTGTTCCCAATAGGGACAAAAGTGTTTCCCTGTGTATCAGATCTCCTTGGTAACATGATCTGAAAGATGGAAAATAGGAATGAAAGAAATTCAAGACCTTAGACTCCATAGCTTGAGATTGAAAAATAAGTAAGGGAGATATTTTTTATAATGCCTTATATCCTCTCTTTTATAAGTAAGTGTGGGGCGCTTCATATTAATAAAAGAAACTCTACCTGACATAATATTATGAACACCCAAGCGACCATGAACCTAGGCTCTTATACCAATATGACATGACCTAAACTTCCGATCATGTCGTATGGACATCTCAAGCTCACACGAACCGATGGTGGCCTCGATAACCCAACCTAATCATCTCAACATACCACAAGAGTCAGAGGGAATCAAACTCATAAATCAGAATAGCAGAAATAATAACATAAGTCAACATTATATTCTTTATGATAACTACACCCAAGTTCACATTTGTTCATAACATCTCTATACAAACCAAAGAAAATAAATGTATATGTCAGGACAAGCCCCCGACTATAGCAAAACCAAGTCTTTAAGAGACTAAGTATAAAGATAGAGACTAAAAGATGACTTCTTTCAAAATAAGGAAGCTCACCACTTCAAGTAAATCCCAAACGGTTTCAATGAACAAGTTACTGCATGGAAAAAAAAAGGCTCTAGCATCTACATTGCGTAGGGATATAGTGTCCAGAGACGGTTAGCAGTTGAAATGCTAGCATGTAACTCAAGGGTAAGGAGAAAATAGTACATTTGATCAATCCGTGTCAATCCATCATATGCAATCACATTTACATAAAAATATGCATATTGAAGATACATATACATATAGTGACACAATAAGTTAAATCACGAAACAAGTCATAACATGCATTTATGACACCTCCATCCATGAGACATGGGGTGAAGGACTAGTAACCTTCCACCTTTATATTTTAGACACGTGGAATCCTTTACGCTATAATAGGCAAGGGGACATGAGCCTCGATCAGACACATCTAATATGGTTAGCGAACTTGGACCACGAACCATCATGACTTACATGGTAAGGAGACTTGGACCATAACCCAACACGCCTTATAAGGTAAGAAGACTTAGAACATATACCAACACACCTTATTTGCTAAGAGAACTTAGACCACAAACCAACACGCCTTATATGGTAAGCAGACGTAGACCACAAACCAACACACCTTATATAGTAAGAGTACTTGGACCACAAACCAACAAACCTTATATGGTAAGCGGACTTGGACGACAAACCAACAAATCTTATATAGTAAGAGGACTTGGAACACTAACCAATACACCTTATATAGTAAGCGGACTTGGACCACCAACCAATATGCCTCACATGGTAAGTAGACTTAGACCACCAACCAATATGACTTATATCGTAATCATACTAGGACAACAAACCAACATGTCTCTACACACGTACTATCACCCATTAAATTATCACATAGGAAATCAACGCATCTCGAGGCATTCAAGCTATTAATGCTACACATCAACACCATAGACCATCAAATGATGTCTACCAACCCATTTGTTCATTTCTCAAATGGTTAGTCCTAAGGCCTTAGTTCATAATTCAATTCAAGTACATTTATGGTTATCAAGATTCCTACCGACAATCATTCATACTTATTGATCTT
Organism: Capsicum annuum; assembly: GCF_002878395.1. Lineage (NCBI taxonomy): Eukaryota > Viridiplantae > Streptophyta > Magnoliopsida > Solanales > Solanaceae > Capsicum > Capsicum annuum. Next base: position 127,219,020 of record NC_061120.1, read on the forward strand.
ATATACACATTTTATTCAAATGCAATTCGAGTTTATACTTTAGGGACTATGACCATTTAGTCAACCAATCATCAAGGGTATTTATCTAGTCATTATGGCCAACAAGGCCTTTACCAAAAATTTACCAAGTATTTACATGCATTCAATCCCACACATAAGGGATTTAACATATTTAACAAAAGTCAAAACTTTACATAATCATATGGCCCTGATGATAACCTTTATTGTTCAACCCCATTTAATAGGCCAATGCCTTAACTCATTCCATCATACATTCCAAGTTATAGTCATCATGACCCACACAAACTATTCACTTTTCATTATCAAGTTTACACTGCCTTCTCACCATATTTAGGTGTAATACTTACTTCAAGTTTATTTTCATGCTTAGGGTTTTTACCCCTTATGAGTCATTTACCCAACAATATCATCCTTTACACCATACATGGCTCATAATACTTTAACAACGTTATTTATTAATCAATCAAACTTATCTGGGCCATTTCCCTATCTCAATATACTATCAATATGTAATTAGTCATTTCACTTAGACTATTTCACAAACACCTTGTATGCATACCTTTAACAAAGTCATTTTCATGGTAGAAATTATTAGAACTAGGGTTCCTTAAGACCCCCATGTTATTTAATATGTAAAAATCACTGACATATGCAATCTACTATCCATAACATATAGCAATAGAAACAAAATCAATATTCATCTTTATTCATTGTTAGGTAACAAAACATTTTTCATTTAATTCAAAATCACCGTGTACACTTACTAATCCAAGTGTGAAAAACGTGAGAATAGAGTTATTTAAAGAGGGTAAGATATCCATGCCTCAAATAAGATGACACACAAACAATCTTGACTCTCCTTCTTGCCACAAGATAAACACCTCCAAACCCTAGCCTCTAATCTTGCTTCAAAGAGCCTTAAAGTGTTTTGGATTGTTAAAGTCGTGCAAATAAAGACTTAGGAGGCAACCAAGACTTATGTAGGTAAAGGAATTAGGGTTTTAGGCAATGTAAATGACCAAAATATCCTTGGTTAAAAGCTGGAAAACACACACCTGCAGGGGTATGACTCCCCCTCACAATTCACTTGGCAATCGTAACCTAGGGTATGAGTGGTACCCTAAATCATACAGAAGGATTCCCCTAGGTCAACCATACAGGTTAGAGAATGACTATTAACCCTTGAGTCGTATCCTAAGGGTACGACTTGACCTAACTCTAATAGACCACCCGTAACCTAAATAGTCCACTCTAGGTTTTATGCTCTATTGGTACAACCAAATGTCAGCCACTTCCTTCAAGCTCAAATTCAACTTTTTGAGCATCCACAAGGCTTTGTGCTCAAGGTTTACTAGATTGTGACAATCTTTAAGAAAGACTTATTGGTAAGGAGACTATTGTTACCAAAAACATAAGCATATGTACATGGTCCACCCAAGTAACATAATGTCCTTAAAGAAAGTCAAGTATAGATCCACAGGGACTTTTGTTAAAAAATATCCAAGTGTAGTTCAAGTATTAAGATTAACAAGTGAAAATGTAACCCATAATTATTTAAGAGTTAGAAACTTAAAGTAAAGTAAATAATACAGTAATGTAAGAGTTTGAACTATTATGCAGAGAAACCTAGGGCTAAGGCACTATGAACAGTCATACTCAGCTTCATATCTTTTTTGGTTTTGTTACTTATATTTATTGTTGGTTCAAGGGGTTGATTATACGGTTACCAGTCTTTTGAACCACCTATCAACAATCTAACCTATATTTACAACTACATCATTGAGCAGGGATGAAAGACTAAGCTAAACACCTTTTATATTTCCTCTTGTTACTGAACCAAATAAGCTATATCAGACACAAATTATAACTTCAATTCATTAGAAGATTACATTACTATTCTGTATATCCTTTGTTATATTCTATCATTCCTCCCTCCGAGCTTATGATAGAGTGAAGCATTTATCCTCAGGGTCTCAAATCTATAAAATAGTTAAAAGAAGGATATAAGAGCAACAAAATGATAACAACAATAACCAACTCAATTAAGAAGTATAAATACTCATGTCCATGGCCATAACCACTGAAAAAGATTTTAGCCACTCATGGATTTACCAAGAATCATAATGAAATAATCCATGAACAAATCAAAGAATTAATTAAAGTAAAGGCCTAAAATAAACCCTTTTTTGGGGTTCTCAATAGTGTTTCTAAGACCTAATGTCGTCCAAGGTGTTAACATAAGAGTTTAGGTGTCCTATTTATACTAGGACTAAGCTGCCAGTTTTCTTTTAGCCTCCGTACCGTGCCCTTATCGTGAAGGATAGAGTCCGTAGAATGCCAATATCATGGAGAGATACTTGTTTGTCAAATTCACAATACAACCAAGGGTTTTCCACACCCTTTTCTTGGTATATAGGAAGCATAGCACTCCAATGTGTCAGAAAATTCTAGATTTCATCAAGCTTACTCTCATGTGTTTGTCCTTCAAGAACAATCTTTGTGGTGCCTTTTCCTCTTATTTCCAAATTTTATATCATCCATGTATAATATTAATCAACATACCAAGATTCCTATAACAATAAACATGACGAATTAGAGCTCAAAACCACATAGAATCCAACATGATGAACTAGAAAGGAACATACCTCAAACTAAGAGTACTAGTTTTTGCGTTTGAACTTTAACTTACAGCTTTGACCCAAAACTCATTTTGACACACCTTGAACATAATAAACACATAACTAAACACTTATATTCTTATTTATACAAACATTACATCATTATTCATAAGAGAAGTCCTAAAAATAAGGCTAAACACGGCTGGATAACCATGCTTAGGTTCATAGATCCACCTAAGATTAGAGACATACCTACTAGTGTCTTAAAAGTAGTGCAGTAAGACAAAATAACATCATCATGTTTTTTGTGACCAATCTCTTTGGTTCATAATAACAAACTTGGCCAATATTATCTTTATCTCTTTATTTGATACCTTTTCTTGCCCATTAGTTTTGGGATGATAAGGAGTTTCCACTTTGCATTGTTTCACACCATATTTAGCTAAAGAGGCTCGAAACACCTTGTTACAAAAGTCGGAAAACCCGTTGCTTAAAATTGTGCGAGGAGTACAAAATTGAGAGAACATATTCTTTTTCAAATATGCCACAAATCTTTTATCCTTACTATCTGTTAATGCCACAACTTCCACTAATTTTCACACATACTCCGCAGCTAAAATGTAATTGTGACTATAGGAACTCACAAAGGGGCCTATGAAATCAACGGCCCATACATCAAATAAGCATTATGGACGTGGACATCTTTTAATGCCTAGAGATTGACCTTTGTTGCTGGCATTGTTTATAATCCTTGGAAAAATCATATACAGCCTTGTGAATAGTTAATTAGTAGTTCTTACTATGCAAAATTATTCTTACTGTGTGATCACCCGTATGATGTCCTCCCTCTGGGGAAGAATAGCAAGATTTCAAAATACTTAGCATTTTCGCCACTGGCACAAGTCCCTAAATTATATGTCGCTATATAATCTGAATAAATAGGGCACATCCCAGAAGTATTTGTTCACATAATATAGAAACTTCTTTATTGGATGGTATTATGTCACTGACCAAGTAGGTAGCAAAGTCTGCATAGCATTGTACAAGATCAAGGGTTGATGTAATCACTTATTCATTTGGAAATAAATCATTAGTCTCTACTTTATTTAGCCTCTTTACTTCATTCTCAAATCAAGACTATCTTTAACTTCAAATTAAAATTCCTGTAACAACAACACCAATCTAATTAGTCTAGGCAAGGAATATTTCTTTTCAGCCAAGTATCTCATTATCAACTGATCAATGTGGACAACAACTTTAGTACCAAGCATGTATGCCTTAAACTTTTCAAAGGCATAAACAATAATAAGAAACTCTTGCTCAGTAACTATACATTCTTTGGAGCCCCATTTTAATGCTTTCATCACATAACAAATAGGATGAAAGAGCCTCATCCTTTAGTGACCAAGTACAACCCCAAGCATAACTCCACTCAAATCATACATCATTTCAAATGATTTGGATTAATCTAGAGCAACCATAATTAGTGCTTCTACCAAATTTACCTTGAGGCACTTAAATTACTTCAAACAATCATCATAAAATTAAATGTTGGTTTCCTTCTCCTATAACTTACAAAGGAGGTTTATAGTCTTGGAGAAGTCTTTTATAAACCTTTAGTAAAACCCTGCATGGCTAAGAAAACTGTGAACACCCTTTATAAAGATTGGTGGAGATAGTTGCTCAATTATTTCTACTTTGGCTTGATCAACTTCAATTCCTTTATTTGATATCTTGTACCGCAACACAATGTCCTCTTTTACCATAAAGTGATATTTCTTCCAGTTGAGCACAACGTTGAACTCTTCATATATTTGCAAGGAATTCCTATGATTTTCCAAGCAATCATCAAAAGAATCTCTTACCATATAAACGTCATCCATAAACACCTCCAAAGCGTCCTCCACCATATCAAAAATAGATATCATAGAACTTTGGAATGTAGTTTGAGTATTACACAACCCAAATGGCATCCACTTGAAGGATAAAGTCCCATAGGGCACGTTAATATGGTCTTTTCTTAGTCTTCGAGTGTTATAGATATTAGATTATATCCTAAATAACCATCAATAAAGTAGCACAAACCTTTTCTTGCATTAGAAACTAATTCCAAAGAGTTAAAGTGTTCAACTTCTAGTATTCCATGAACACTCTCTAGCCTATGACGGGCCTAAGTGGAATTAATTCATTATTCTCATTTGCCACTACAAGCATACCTTTCTTCTTTGGGACACAATAAAGTAGACTTACCCAATTTCTATAAAAATTAGGCAAATGACTCCTAAATCAAGCCACTTTATTATCTCTTTCTTAACTACTTCTTTCATTGATGGGTTAAGTGTGCGTTGAGCCTCACTAGTGGGAACAAAATCCACTTCGGAGTACAAATGCCTGGTGGAATTCCAATAATGTTTAAATTTATCACCATAATAGCCCTCTTATACTTTTGCAATATCAAAACCAATACCTCTACTTTTGATTCCACAGAATTAACAATAATAATCTCTCCCCAAAGTATTCTTCTTAACCAAAAGCATATAACTCTAATAGAATGACAATTCTTTAAACTATAACACTGGTTATTACGTAATAGATGGTTTTGAAGGAAGAGTTGGCCTATTTTTTCAAGTCTAGAACTAACTTTTTCAAAGAAAACAAATATAAGCCCATTCCAGTCAATGAACAAATGATCTCATCATAATCTTCAATACCATGTCCATCAAAATTCATCAAAACAACAGCTAGAGTTTCAACAATAATTGTCTCCTTAATAGGTGCCTCAATCTCACTCTTATCAATAATTAAGACAACATTCATATCCTCATTTGTTTCAATAACTAAAAAATATTTAACTTTACCACTTTATTATTCAATTTAAATATCAAATCAGTGAATTCTATGTCCACCAACACTATTCTTGTAGCTAAGAAAGGTTTAACAAAGATTATGGGTACCTCAAAATCCACCTCACAATTAAGAATTATAAGATCAGCTAGGAATGTGAAACTCACATCCTTTACAAGTACATCATATAATATTCTCTTTGTCCATTTGATTGAATGGTCGGCCATCTATAATCACATAGATACCAGTTGGAGGGATCCTAAACTCAACTATAGATATATAGTTAAAGTCATCAAATTGATACTTGCATGAAGATCACATAATACCTTAGCAAAACTAATTCATCAGTTGTACAAGGAATAGTGAATGCTCCTGGATTAGCTCTTTTTTAACCAATGAATGTAACACAATCAAAACTACAATGATAAATATTATTCATTCATTAAAAACTTATTTTCCTTTTTATGACTAATTTATTCATGAACTTTGTGTATCTTGGCATTTTCTTAAGATTAGATAGTTGTTTAAGCATGGATAAGAACTTATTGAATTTTACATCTTTAAGCATGGATAAGAACTTATTGAATTTTACATCTTTTACTTTTTTCACACTAGACAGAAATGGAGGTAGAGGTCTAGGAATCTGAATGGGAAGCTTTGCAACCATATTTCCTTTCCCTTTATAAGCCATACCTTCCTGTCTAACTTTTGTAGAGCCCTTCAAATCCACCTTTTTACTATTACCATTTTTTGGATTTTTAGCCTTAGTTGGAATCTCATAAATTTCAACCTCATAAACCACCATTTTATAAGCATCACTAATATCTTCTTTTTGTATTTCCGCCATTTGTTGTGGTCCCAGTAAAACTCTACCACTCCTGGTGATGGCTGAACAACTTTTATCATTTCATAGATTTTGTATCCTATTACTTGGCAAAGTTATTGTATTGATCCTCTAGATTATTTCCTTGATTTATATATATTTACAATATTTAAAGCCTTCCCACAGTGGCTACAGGCTATTATGACTTACCAAAACTATCGATTAAGTTATTGGATAGTTTGTTTTGTTTTTAGGATAATTTCCCTATTTTGGAGCTTTAGTTGTTTAAGATTTGGTCTAGAACCAAGAGTCCAAGTAAATGACCTCAGATGAGAATTCCAATGGTGCCATCAACTTAAGAATATTGATATTAGTCTAGGGGGACCCTGTGTTCAGGTACTAAGTTTTTTGCACTCATTATGGGATACCAAATGGTTTATATGATAAATGAAACTATAGGCGTGGGGCCCACACTTAGTTAAAATAAACTCAAATGAAAGATTCTATGGTTTCATTGAGTCTAGAATGTGAAATTTGTTATGGGCTATCCTCCTATTCAACTACTTTGACCATTTCAAAGAACCTCATATCTTTTTTAGGGTGTCTAAAGATTCGATCATTTTTGTATAATTTCTAATGGGTTTTGAAGATAAAAATCCTTTATTGATTATCCCCTAAACTAACCTAGGTAAATCCATGAACTCCATTGGATTATTCCGTCTGACTAAGCATATGAACCATAAATTATCTTATTAAGACAATTGAATCTCAAAAGTGATATTAAACGTCATCCCAGAAGCTAGAGAAGGTAGTTCAATTTCTCCAGTAGCACCAGCCCTATCTAAATCATCATTATCATCATCGTCACTGAAGCTAAAATTCATCACAGGCTATTAGTGCCCTCTACCTCTTAGTCATAGATTTTGATTTGCTGGAGCAACATTATTAATGAGATCAACCAAATCATCATCACCTAGATCTTCATTGTTTTTTACACAACAGGTGAGTCTGTCTTTTATTGATTTAGTTGGGTAGAGGCAAGCGTAGCCACTCTTTCTGCTACTTGTTATGTATCTATATTTATTCTCAATATTCTATTGAGTTTTGGTTCATAAGGAAAAAATGGTTCACCCGAACGATAAGTACTTAACATGCACAAATAGTAGCCTACAAATACAAAAACAACAGAAAGTAAAATTAGAAGATGGGACTTAAAAGTCAAAAAACCATAGACACTTGATTCACAACCATATTCCCTGGAAATGGCACCAAAATTTTGTAGACCCAAACTACAGCTTCCTTGAGGAAGTGTAAGACATCGTTCTCAAATATAGAACATAATAAAGATTGATGTCAAATCCCATAAGGATACGTGCTACATAAATATATGTATTTTAAATAACTATTAGTCGATGATTTCCCTGTATTGAAAATTTGTAGAACAGTTTTGATTACGGAAAGTTATGATGGTTAAATTTGTGAAGTATAATCAATCGAAAGAAGCGAAAATAGGATAGGATTGTACTCACCTTGGCTTCAAATCACTTTTGGATTAAGTAAAAGATGAATTTTTATCAACACAGGTGATTATAAAGTAAACAAGTTCAAATGTTCAAATATGTGTTTTCCAACCTAAAATAGATGATTTTCACTTTAATTCTTTCAAACTTAAAGTAATGCAATTATAACTTGATTTGAGCCTCAAGTGGTTAATCTCGCAAAATTATTAATCTCTAGATAGAGGTTTTGAAACTCCTAATCCCTGTTACCAAATCCTTTTCCTATTTTTAAACCCTTTGTTCAAGCAGGTTAAACTTAGTGATTGTTCTAATGTTTGCAATAATTAGAAAATAGTTTAAGTGAAGGAACAAGCAATATAATTCTAGATGTAATTCAAACTAGAAGTGATTTTCCACCAATTCCCCAACCCTAGTAATAGGATTTTTAGCCACTCATGGTAATGGAAAAAATAAGAGAAATATTTTTCTAAATGTAAAGAGGAAACCTTACAAAGAAGAAATTCAATTTTTCAATCCTTGACAGTAAAAATGTTGATTCATAATGTTCTTGACCTTAAGAATGTTGATTCTCCCGATAAAATAGATTACACAAATATCCAAAGTATCAAATATTCCTATTCTATAAAAAATGTGGAAATTCAAAGTCCAAATCTAGGCAACCGTTTCTATCTTGACGGGCCTTTTGGCGATACGTTAGCTTAGTCAAGGTTTGTCGAATCAACCGTCACTCAGATCCACTAGAGTTTACAATCTGTTTAAGCCTTACGAGTTAATTGATGGTTCGCCAAGGTCTTGACAGAGACGTCACTTCACTCTAATTTCTTTATTATTCTATTTAGGCACAATGGAGAGGGTGATAGTTTATTAAGATCCTAATGGACCATCAGCTAAGCCATCACCTGACTTTGATTTCACACTCATTCTTATTAACCACAAATATTGGAACACTGATTCATCACCTACTTAATGTCAGTCAATAGAGCCTTCATGGTTTATTTCAGCACAGTCATGGCTTTTTTTTATTTAGCTCAATTTACTCCAAATTGAACACAAAAGACATCAAAAACACCAACAGTTACTTGAAAACTTACAATTATCCTTAGTTAAAAGCACATATTGTGTTGCCATTAGCCAGCACATCATTGTTTTGAAAATGAAATCAATGGGAAATGATGAAAATAGGAGTTTAGATATTACCCATGAAAGGTTGCAGAAAATCCCTTTAATATCATTAAAATTCGAGCACCCAAAGTCTAATTATAGTGAAAAAGGGCTTTCTATTAAGAAAAATTTATAAACTGTCCAGGTACAAAATACCCTTCAGACTGGTTGTATTTGCAAACTGACCCAAACCATAACTATTACGATCATTGGCAGTCTATCGCCTATGCAATGGGCGACCAACTCGAACCCAATCCCAAATAAGACGAAAACCTTTTAGCAAATGTAGTCTCCCTAATGCATTTTCAAAGAAGAGTATTTTCTTTCTCCACAAACACGTCCAGCGGCTCATAAATGGAAATATGGATTTATCTCTACACCAGAAACAACAATTTAGTTGTAAAATATTTCTGATTAACTCCTCAAGATTTGTTCGGAACAACACAATAATAAACTAATTATTCTAATAAGATATTTTGATCTTTCGAACTTAATAGAACCATTAAATTTATGAAAAAAGATCATTTACAATGAATTGGCCCCTGGGACCCCTTTTAAGCTTATTTTACTAATGTTCATCTCAAAAGGTCAAAACATAATATAAGGGATTGGAGCTTGAGCTAAATATGCTACTAACTCAGATCAACATTCCAGTTCTAATTGAACAAACCAAATCACCATCAATGCTCAAATCAAAAAATATTGACCAGAATAAAACTTGTTATCTCAAAAGTTTCTAAGGACATCAAACTTACTCAAGTCACTCCTAAATGCATCTGGGACTGTGCCAAACAACCCATAACTCATAAATAGAATATGGCAACAAAAAGAAAGGGGAAAACCTACAAAACAAAATATAAAAATCAAAACTATGGTTGTCACATTATTCAACACTAAAATACAATTCATCCTCAAATGAAAAAGTAATTAAAGGACCAGAACAGTAAAAAGACAGGGGTACCTATGCCTCATTGGTTCAACCTCGTGTATAGATTCCTCAATCACACAATCTCTCTACTGGACCTTAACTAAATTAATATGCTTAAACCTAAACTTCTACTCTTCTTATCTAGGATTGTAATGGGCTCCTCCTTGAAGGATAAATCATGGTCTAATACAGTGTACTCTCTTTAGATCACATAAGCATCATCTGGGCGGTATCTCTATATCATAGAAACATGGAATTCTACATGAACAACTGACATATATAGAGGCACAGATAGCCTATATGCCATATCTCCATACCTATCAATGATCTCTAATGGGCAAATAAACCTAGGACTAAGATTCACTTTCTTAACTAACCTCATTACCCTTAATCTATAATCTTCTTTGAATCTGCTCTATCAAAGATGACCTAGCCTAAAAAAGCCTTAAAATATATAAGTAGCAAAATATCAAGCCTAACTAATTTATTATCTAAGTGCTGAACCTCTAAGACCAAAGGTCACTCCTTTCACAAAGTTGAGACAAACTCCTCATACTTGCCGCCTTTTAGCTTAAGGCATCCAGTACTACATTACTTTTCCAGAATGATAAAGAATAGTGAGATTAATAGTCCTTAGTTAACTCAAACCATAAATGATATCTCATATTAAGATCTCACTATATGAATAAGTACTAAAGGCTACAATGATCGAAGAAAATATCATATAGGAATCCATGAAAGTACTGCCGCCAAAACTCCAACACAAACATAACTGTAGCCAACTCCAAGTCATGCATTGGCACTATAATGTTTTAGTTCTATTGCCAGTCTTGTAAAGTGTGGCCTAAAATAGAAGAAAGTGTGGTCTTTGATCAAAGGCTACACTTTTGGACTTAAGCCAACACTTTTTGGGGGTGTCCTAAAAAGGCGTAATATTTGATCAAATGCCACCTTTTCAAGTGTTTCCATATCAGCTACACTTAAAAAGCATGGCCATTAAGGTATAAAGGCCATTCTTTGTATCTTATCATTGGCAACACTTTTATTTGATAAAGCTACACTTACAAGTATTGCCTTTATTTTACTATTGGGCACGCTTCACAAGTGTAGCCTTTTGTAGCACCTCTATAACAACACTTAAAAAATATTTCTTTTTTTTACTATTTGGCACTCTTCACAAGTGTAGCCTTTTGTAGCACCTCTATAACAACAATTAAAAAAGTTGGACTTTTCTTTATTACTAGCCATACTTCAAAAACATAGCCTTTTATACATCCTCTATGACAACACTTGTAAAGTGTAAGCATGTTTTACCCACACTTTGGAAGTATAGCAATATTTTCTAAAATTATCAAATATACAGTTTTATGACTTCACCATAGTAAATTTGATGTATTGTAAACAACGTCTGCTAGCAAATTTTTAACCCCACCCTACCCTAAAATTACCCCATAAGTACCTACCCACCATCTCAATAAATATAACTTACTAAAATAGAAAGCATAGGAAGTTATGTAAGATTGGTAAACTTTATTAGCTCCTATTTAGTTTCGTATGTAAAATGATTCATTAAACTTAAAGAGTAGAAATGTTAAAGTTGGAACCATTTATCAATAGGAGTTTCCAAACAACTATAAATACACTATAGCAAGTATCTAACCAGGTGTTTATAAGTTACTTCTTACATATTGCCATTTCTTTAACTTATGGAATCCACTTTGTCAAAATCTCCATGTTTCTGTATCTCCTATTGTCAGCTAGTGACCGAACATGATAGGACAATATACAGTGGTTAAAATTTAAAAGAGGGTTGAACAAAAGAATAAGTCCCTTTTGTGGAAGGATAAATTATTGTAGGTTAAAAATTAACATCCTTCCGTATGTAAAAGTGATAATGGATCTGCCGAACATGAATCGGCCAACCAAACTTACAATCAACATTTCCTAGAATAGTGATTGGACTAGTTTTGGAGATGATAAAGTAGCCACGGACTTGAACTGTCAATACAAATGAAAGCTTCATTATACCGAGTAAAATGATAAATAGTTGATACATGTGGATGGACGCAAAATTGCAATACACTTTCTTACCTTTGGTTTTCTATACTTTTCACGGATAGCATTCAGGGTGCTTCCACTGGTCTTCATCTATAAATCTTGAAGTAAACGAATTGTAGTTTTCATCTCTAACACCTTAGATCCGATGTAGTGCTCCAAAGTTAGATTCTACAAGCTATTTTGAGAGTTATTTCGTGGTTGCATTCAATTGGAGAAAAGATGACAGGATAAAGGAGCAAAAAAAGTTGCACACCCATAGGTTGTTAGATTGATCAAGTGTCCATGTGGAAAGAAATATAGCTGATGTAGTAATAACAGCTATAAAAACTTAAGAAAATCATATTCAACCAGTGTTAGCTCTGCTAAATAGTTTGCCATGAATTCCAGATCAACAGAGAGAACCTGTAGGTTGGAGTAAATTACTTTTTCATATTAACTTCATTTTCTAGGACTCAAACCAAAAGAAGAATGCTTATCTCATCTACCTCATAAGAAGCCTGTGATGCTTGAACAAATCTCCTAAAAATAATAGACAATGGCACATATAAGGAGCCTACTCTTACAAGTTACATGATAAAATTTGCAAATATTACTAATTACAGGTACCTCAAGAATTTTTTTGTAGTTGGAGCAGTAAGTTGAAAGCCACAAAATTCAAACTCAACTTTCCCTTATTACTACCTGACATGCATTTATTAATCAGCATTTTTCTCATCCACTGGGAACTTTGTCTTATGATAGAAGAGAAAAATATTTGGGAAACATTTCAATCAGTATTTACATAGGAACAAATTATGCATCCAAGATATCATAAATAAGAAAGGGAAGCTCAGAGCTATATGAGTCAATCTAGAACTTTGCCTCAAGAAGATAAACATAATGGGGGTAAACACTGTAGTTAGGACTAACGAAAGAAAAAATTACTATCATGATTGACTTTACTGGTATGACAGTCAAAAGTAATAGCATGGAATACAAAGGAGTGAGTCTTCTACAATTATCAATTTACTAGGACAAATTCATAAGTATTAGACATGATACTACGAAACCTTACTAACTAAACAACTCATATTCCAAGAAGTCCAAAATAAAACCCCAAAGCTACATGCTTTAACAAATAACCAGATGAATATTGTACTTGCAGCTCTATTTACAAAGCAATGAGAAGCCATGCTAGCATTTATGGAGCAACAAGAATATGGATTTGTTGAGAGGGACCAGATAGCGATTCCAAAAATTCCTCACTATACCAAAAACTCTTGTTCTGAGGTTGGAAATTTTAGAATATCGAAGGAGAAAATCATGGCGATTTAAAAATTTTACAGTGGTATTGGAGATGGAAAAAATGAGGGGTTTTGTTTGCAAGCAAAGTATTTCTCATCACCAAAAAATTTGGCTCAAAATGAGGGTCAAATTATGATTTTCTCACTATTAGCAGACCACTTCACAGCGAGCCTACCCCACTAAAAACCCCAAAATTATACTGCTCCAATTGACCCCAATTTATGTTTGAAGGATATGCTGCCTGAGGTGAAATCTGGTAGTGTCGGTGATGCTACTACTTAGCGGCAAATGAAAAATGAACCACCCCGAGAGAGTCGCCTCCCCACGAAAAACAAAACCTACCAAACCCCCCCCCCCCCAAATTCCAATAAATTAAATGCCATAAATTTTGGATTGTTTGATGCACCACCAGTGGTAATTTCCAACTACGATGGTGCCATTGTGTCAGAGCTGCAAATTCAAAATTCCTAACAAAATCCAATGGGAAATTAGGTTATCAACACGAAATTCATCAAATTCCCTAAAATATCCAATCCATAATTTTTCTAATTTTAAAACTAGGGTTTCAAATGCACAATTTTCCAGTATGTGGCTCTGATTGGGTAAACCCAAAATTGGCAAGCTGAATTGATTCAAAATATTCTAGTGATTTTCCATCAAATTCCCCTTCAAATTACTTACAGAATTCAACCAATTTGCATTTCGATGAATTAAATGGTGTGGATGGTGATGATGATTTTGTACATTCAATTGAGTGATGTAAATGTGAGTTATTACTTCTTAAATCTCTTGGAGGTGTTGTAAATCCTCCTACTAGTGTTGTGATTGGTGGTAATGGTGAAATACATAGTATATTGCATGGTGTTAGTAGTGAGTTTTAAGGTGTTCATATTGAAAATTTTGTGGGATATACTGCTGATGATTTTCAACCAAAAAATAAACCAAAAAAAGTTCCAAATCCAAAAAACAACTAGCCAAAAAATGCAGCTACTAATTCCAAATCGAAACCTTACATTCCAAATTCTAAAGTGATGGAAATTTCTAATAACTTTGGCCAATTTAAATCCCCAGTAAATAATCCAAAATCCAATATTCAAAAATCCATAATCCCAAAGATTTTGATGCTAATCCAGTCAAACAAAATCCTAAGCAACCCCCCATTTTGGCTAAAAATGCCCAAAATACCAGACCCACATACGCCATTAACCTCTCATTCTTTGATAACCAAATTGGGAGCTCAAGAAGTAGTAAAATCCACTCCTATTGAGATCCACTCATCTAGAAACACTATAAAACAAGCACAACCAAATGTTGTTTTTAAACCGAGTGAGTTTTTAGAGAAGTTGGCTCAAAGGTGTAAATTTAATGTCATTGTTAAATTTACAAATACCGTCCCAAAGATGGAGGTGATATAAAAAGAATTCTTGCTGCAAACGGAGCAGAGAGAGGTGTGAAACTTTTTTACTTTAGCTCAAAACATTTGTATATTGATTTTGACAATGAATATGATAACACCACAGTGTGGACAAAAGAGAGAATGTACATAGAAGGTCAACTTATGAGGATCCACATTTGGACCCCAAATTTTAAATCAGATAACGAAACAATGTTGGCATAAGTATGAGAAATACTTCTAAAACTGCCTTGGCATTGTTAATGTATAGAAGTCATCGCTTCTCTAATGTCACCCATTGGTAAAGCTTTATTCTTGGACTTTGTTACATATAAAAAAACTAGGCAAAGTATGGCTAATGTCAAAATCCAGCTTGACCTTACAAAACTAGACCAAATCATGTGTGGTTGAGCTATGATAAAGATGAAAATAGTGATGGAAGGTGGCAACATGTGCATTATAAAGGGGTTCCTAAGTTTTGTTCTTACTGTAAGCATCAATGGAATAACAATTTGACTTGTACAATTAAGAGAAGAGATTATGAATTTAAGAGAAGGAAAGAGCAAGGAGAGAATTCTGAATCTAAAAGAGTGCTCAATAAGGACAACATCAAAGAATTACCACCACCACAGAAACAATAGAAATTTGTGACTCAACCAAGTGCAGGTCAAGAAAGAGAAAAAGAAAAAGACCAAGTGCGGAAGCAAAATTAGTGGAAGACTCAATGGAAAAAAAATAAAAACCATCAACAGCAACAAAAGAATCAGCAGAAACGCCAAAAAAAAATTCAAACCCAAAAATCCACACGCCTTTCAAAATAAGGATATGAGTGTTCAGAAACAACATGACATGTTAGAAAAATGGCAAATATGAATACTAATGGAATTGTATGGAATAATCTGGAAAGGAGTGATTCAAGTACTAATTTTATTGATCCTCGTCCCTATGATCCCAATGCTTGTGTGGCTGGTGATGTGCATGAATTTGGAGGAGGTGTAAAAGGTATAAAACACCCTCTTGTAAACCCGAATCATGTGATGCTAGTTCTGTTAAATTCATTTAGAGATCAAGGTGTGAGATAAAAAACTGCAGGTCCATCTACTAATATGGTCATTAGAAACACTGACCATATAAGTAGAAAAAAGAATGGGGTCAAACACCATATTCCTGATGATATGGTTACTGGTGGTGAAAAAGATATGTAGGTACCAGTAACCCATATTGGGAATGTTGTTGAATTTGATAATTTAATCCAAAAAAAAGGAACGATAAGTTGTCTTCTTCTTCTTATTCATAGATTATAGGGTTGGACTCTATGACTAAAAAGAAGAAGGAAGAACTTCAGATAAAGAAAGATTAACAGGAAAAGAAAGAGGCGAAGAAGAAAGACAGGGCTAGGAAAAGAGACAAACAGTTTAAAGGGTAAACAAAAATTGGTTTGGTTGCAGAATATAGTAATGAACATTTTGCTATATTTCCAAAGCCTATTAATAGGCTGGCTAGTTCCAAGGATGTCTGTACAATGAGCAAAGTGGCTTCTCAAATAGAGGAAGATAAGTATAGGGTGACACACCCAGAGGATGGAGTTGACTATAATAAGCTATCGATAGAAGAGGATAAAGAGAATGAAGAGGTATGTTAACAAATTCTCAAAGCATGTGGTCCTACAGGTATCTCGGATTATCATAAGGAAAGGCAAAATGTTGAAGAAACTTTCAGCAAAAGGGTCACTACTACAAAGTGGCTACTAGTTCCACTACAAAGAGACCCCTCACAAGGTCACAATGCAGTAGAGAAAGATGATATGGTGAGTGGACGTTACATGGTTTTGTCATCATAAAACATCATTTATGAGCTTTCATATTTTATCTCTTCTAATAGGCTCTATTCTATTGAAATATATATTTTTAGAAGAGTTCTTTTTGCTTGAGTATCATCATAAGACATTGTACCTAGATTAGGGGGTCATCTTATACTATGGAGTTAAGCTACTAGGCCACATGTTAGTTAGCTTAATTTCTATCTTTATGTTATCTTTTTAGGGGAGGTTTTGGTCTAGTCCCCGCCCTTGTACTTTGTTTTTGGTTGAAATGAACATCTTAGGGTGTTGCTCAACCCCTGGCTCATCCTGGGTCTCTTAAATTAAGAAAAAAAACAACCAGATATTTCTTATTACATTAAATCAAAGAAAAAAATGAAGAGGTTCCAGGATTTCAAGAACACAAGGAAAAAAATAGATTTATTCATAGAATATTATCGAAAAGAGATGTCCATTAAGCATTTCCTCATGGACAGAAGAAATTTGAACAACATTCACTCCAGCCAAACATGATCTAAAACAACATGCTTACATAAGAAGATCATTTAATTAACATATGTCTAATAAACAACTTTTAAACGATCGAATTGAAACTCGACTTCAGTCTATCAAGTGAAAGCCAAGATTTTAATTATTGCAAAATAGTTGACCAAATTTCAGAACACACATAATGTTTATTGTTTCAACCTGATCTTGGGCATATTTATATATCCAAACACCACTATTTCCCATTTTGGACTTATTTCGAGAATAAAAAGTATGTTAAACATGATGAATTGCTTGTTAAATTGTGTTTCATAGCTAACAGATGTGATTAGAAAAAAAAGGGTTGATTTTCTATGGACACGACGCACTCTCAACTCATCGTGTTAATTGATAACATTATGTTCCTTAGAAAAAATTTGAAGAACAATTTCTAGTGTATCGATACAATGTCAATATGTCGCATCGATGCGTGATTTTTCTCAGTTAGCAGGAATTTCATGTTTAAATTCTAGTGCATCAATGCAATATAAATGCGTCGTGTTGATGCCTTAGTTTTTAAAACAACTGAATATTGAGGAGCAACTTCCAGAGCAACTTCTAGCAAAACGATGCAATGTCAGCATGTCACGTCGTGTGGTAAAAAAATAGACTTAGCCTAATTTTGGAAGTGGAATTCCAGTGGAACAATACGATAAGGATGCGGTGAGTTGGGTGATACAACGCAATTTGTAATGTGTCTCATCAACAGTACAAATCTTTGGAAATTTTCCCTAGTATAAAAGGAACACATGAGCATAAATACAGTTTTTTGGGCAAGCATAGCAGCAGCAAAAAAATACAAAAATTCTTTCTTTTATGATTCTTAATACTTCGTTTGAACTTCTTTACTTCAAGAATTATTTTGGGTATAATTAATTACTTATTTTGGATGTTGAATTCAAACATGAGTGGCTAAACACCTTTATTCTAGGGTTGAGGCCAAGAACATAATTACTCTTTTATATTCCTATTCTTTGTTTCTTTTTGGATTATCATCTGGGTTGTCCTTAATTTCTTGAGCTTACTATTTTGATGAGTGTCCACCATTAGAATAAATCTACATTTCTATGTGCATTAGAGAGTAGAATCATAAGAAAGAAAGAAGAAATTAAGGAGCAAGGTTCTTATCCTTTTATAAAATAAGGGGTTTGAATTAGCATCTAGGATAGAGATATACCTAGAAGCCTTACTTGGTTCAATTACAAGAAGATAACTTTATGAATCTAGAAGAATTATTGTATCTCTATGGGAGTTGTAGCTACAAGGTTCAATAGATAGAAGATTTGAGGTCGGGAGACCAAGATCATGGCATAACCCTTGTGAATCAACAAGTCGATAACCAATTAGACTATAATAAGAATAGAAAATTGAATGATTGTTCAAAATATCTCAACCTTGGAATCCTCATCATTACTGATTACAACCATTGCTTGCTTTGCTCTAGTCACCACTAGTTATTCACTATTTAATAATTTATATTTTTATTCATAAATTTAAAATCATCTTGATACTCTCAAGAACTTAATACCTAATTGTCTTAAATTAAAGATTGATTAAATTTCTAGTTTATTAGTCCTTGTGGGAACGATTTTTGACTATCTAAGTCTTTACACTACTTGGACGATCACGTACACTTACATGTGCATTGGGACACAATAAGTTTTTGGCGCCATTGCCAGGGACTAGTATAATTAGTGAATTTTTTAATTTTTGGTTTTTAATAATAAGTTTAAGTGTAACAACTTGATCTTAGCGGTTGAATTTTTGCAGGTTTAGCTGAATACTATACTGGCAGAGATAAAGAGTTGGAAGAGCCTTTTGTAAAATTAGAATTGATTTTTCATCAGAGGCTAAGAGCTCAACATTTCATTCAAAGGGGTCAGATGAATGAAATAAGAGATCCTAATGTTGTTGATCCAAATGTTTGAAATGTTCCATCTCTGGCTATTCCAGTCGTTCTTGTTCAACCAGCCACAAGACCTATTCGTGGGGTGGCAATCCCATTTACGAACCACGTGACTAACAATATTCGAAAGCCTAATCCAGGAGATCAATGGAAATTGAAAAAAAATATAGTCCAGCTGTTGAATTCTGCTTGGCAATTTCATGGACTTTCACACGAGGATCTGCAACAGCACATACAGACCTTCTTGGAAATGAGTGATACATGCATTTCTAAATATGTGAATGCTAATTATATCAGATTGACACTCTTCTCTTTTTCTCTAAATGGGGAAGCAAAGAGGTGCTTACATGCTAAACTACCATACTCCATCACTTCTTAGGAAGATTATGCTTGAAATTTCTTTATTCAATTCTTCCCATCCCAGAAGACTGCATGATTAAGGAGTGAGATCTAGAGTTTCAGACAAAAAAATAAAGAAAATCTCTACCAAGCTTGGGAGAGATTTAAAGGCATGATCCAAATTTATCCTCATCACCTTCAATCGAATGATGTCTTAGTGCACACATTTATAGAAGGCCTTGAGTCGAATACAAAGATTCTCTTGGATTCAGCAGCAGGAGGTCAAGCTTTGGAGAAAACTTATGAAGAATTGTATACACTCTTGAATCGAATCTCCCAAGGGAATCCTGACTAGCATGCAGACTCAAGAAGTGCTCCTAAGAGAGTTGCAAGGGTATTGGAGGTAAATCAATTCACTAAATTATAGGCACAGATTACAGTAATGCAAAACCATATGACTACTCAGCTAAACAACCTAAATTTAGGTGTGACATAACTAGCAACCTCAGTAAATGAAGTTCAACATGTATATTTGTAGTGAGAAGTTTGCGAAAGTGGTGAGCACAAAGAAGATGCATATTTTGTTAATCCAGATTCAGTCAACTACATGGGGAATGTAAATTATTAGGGTCAACAGAATTTTGGCAACACTTATAATCCCAATTAGAGGAACCACCCTTATTTCTCATGGGGTGGAAATCAGGCACAAAATGCAAATTAATACAAAGGACCAGTGCAAGCAAATCCACAGTCAGCTCAAAAAAATCAGGCGACCGCTCAGAATAGCATTGTAGAGGAGTTAATTAATCTATTTATGGCTCGACAAGCATAGTTTACGGCATACATAAAGACTCAACAGACATAATTTACAGCTAATTTGAAGAGTTAACAATTGCTTACATAAAATTTAGAGTTGCAGTTGGGGCAAATTATAGGATCACAAAATACGAGGCCACAAGGAGCATTACCTAGCGATATAGAGACCAATTCAAAGCAGGTAAATACGGTTACAACAAGGAGTGGGCTATAAACTAAGGAGATGGTTCAGGAGCAGGATAATCCTGTAGTTATAGATGATAGTTCAAAAGATAATACAGAGTTGGAAGTCTAGGAAAAAGAGTCAAATGATAAAGTTTACATGAAAAAGATACTCCCCCTTACCCTTTTTTTAAAGGGCAAGGAAGCATCAAGAGAAAGAAATTTATAAGAAGTTCTTAGATCTTCTGAAGCAGGTTCAAGTAAACCTTCCTCTTGTTGACATTCTGTAGAGTGTGCCAAACTATATGAAATACTTAAAGGATATTGTTTCCAATAAAAATTTGTTAACTGAATATACTATAGTTACACTTACTCAAGAGTACACATCCAAAATTTAAAATAAACTGCCCACAAAGTTAAAGGATCCAGGTAGTTTCACCTTGCAGATTACCATTGGACAGACTATTTGTGCACGTGGATTGTGTGACTTGGGAGCTAGCATAAATCTCATTCCCACATCATGGTACTAGAAGATGGGTCTTAGGAGTCCCAAACCTATGATTATTGTGTTAAAGTTAGCAGATAGGTCCCTTGCTAGGCCAGATGGGATTATTGAAGATGTGTTTGTGCAAGTGGGATCTTTATTTTTCCCTATGGATTTTGTGATTCTTGACTTTGAGGCTGATCCTGTTGTTCCATTTATTATGGGATGACCCTCCTTAGCAATAGGAAAATCACTCATTGATGTGGAAGCTAGAAAAATAACAATGTTAGAACACGACAAAGTAGAAGTTTTTGATATGTACAAAGCATTGAAACTACCAGCCATATATGGGGAGTTATCATTTATATCAGTTTTTTATTTTTCTTTAGATTGGCAGTTATTATTGTTTGATGATCCATTAGAGCGAGCTTTGATAGGTCATGATCTGTATTGAGATGTAGAATCATTAGAATTGGTCCCGGTTATGAATTTGGCAGTATTTGAGATGAATAAAGTGTCGTTCGACCCTTAGGCAAATTGGTCCATCGCCCAAGCCGTCAGTTGAAAAAGCTCCTAACTTAGAGCTTAAGGTTCTTTCTCCTCATTTACAATATATTTTTCTTGGTGATCAATCTACCTTGCCTATTTTTTTTTCTGCATGATTACCAGATGTACATGTAAAGAAAGCTGTAGTGGTTCTAAAGATAAGAAGAAAGGTAATTGGCTAGGAAATATTTGATATTATAGGAATCAATCCAGTATTTTATATGCACTATATTTTCATGGAAGAGGTTTATAGACCTAGAGTGCAGAAACAACGAAGGCTGAATCCTGTGATAAAGGAGGTGGTTAAAAAAAGTGATGAAGTGGCTGGATAGTGGTATTATCTACCCAATTTCAGATAGCAAATAGGTGAGTCCGCTGTACTATGTACCAAATAAGGGGGTAATAACTGTAATGACCAATGATAATGATGAGTTGATTCCGACACGTACGATGACTGATTGGAGGATCTGTATTGATTATCAGATATTGAATGAAGTGACTCGTAAAGATCAGTATCCAATTTCTTTCATTGACCAAATGTTGGATAGATTAGTGGGGCAAGAGTATTATTATTTTCTTGATAGGTACTCGAGCTACAATCAGATAAGCATAGCACCGGCAGACTAAGAGAAGACCACTTTTACTTATCCATATGGTACATATGCATTCAGACGTATGTATTTCAGCTTATTCAATACACCTGCTATATTTTAGAGATGTATGATGGAGATATTCTCAGATATGGTGGAAGAATTCATGGAGGTATTCATGGATGATTTCTTTGTGTATGGTAATTCTTTTGAAAAGTGCTTGCAAAATCTTGACAGAGTCCTAACTCAATGTAAAGAAACAAACCTGGTGCTGAATTAGGAGAAGTGTCACTTTATGGTTAAGAAAGGAATTGTCCTAGGCCATAAAGTTTTATGAAAAGGACTTGAAGTGGACAACGCAAAGGTTGAAGTGATTGAAAAGTTTCCTCCTCCAGTCACAGTCAAAGGAGTGCAAAGCTTTCTTGGACATGCAGGGTTCTATAGATGATTCATTCAAGGTTTCTCAAAAATTTCAAGCCCCATAAGTAAATTATTAGAGAAATAAGACAAGTTCAATTTTAGGGATGATTGTAAGAAAGCTTTTGAAAAGCTTAAGAAAAAGTTAACTGAAGCACCTATTCTGATCGCACCAGATTGGAAGTTACCTTTTGAGTTGATGTGTGATGCTAGTGACATTGCTGTGGGAGTGATTTTAGCTAAGAGAAAAGATAAACTATTTCTCTCCATCTACTATACTAGCAAAGTATTGAATGATGCTCAAGTTAATTACACGGTTATAGAGAAAGAGATGTTGGCATTGGTGTACACATTTGATAAGTTTAGATCTTAGTTGGCACTAAGGTCATTGTTCATACTGATCATACTACCATTAAGAATTTTGTGAACAAAAAGGATGCAAGGCCACGACTGACTAGGTGGATTCTTGTATTGCATGAATTTGATCGAGAAGTACGAGATAGAAAGGGAGCTAAAAATCTAGTTGCAGACCACTTTTCATGGATGGAGGATCAAGACCATATAGTGGATGACTTTCTTAGTATTAAGGAAGAGTTTCCTCATGAGAAGCTATTGTCGGTTTATGCAAGTGAGTTCCCATGGTATGTGGATATTGTGAACTTGATAGCTTGTGAAGTGTATCCTCCTGATGTCACCACACAACAAAGGAAAAAATTACTTCATGATTTGCGTTGGTACATTTGGAAGAACCGTATCTCTTCAAGCAGGGTCCAAATGGAGTCATTCGTTGGTGTATCCTAGTGGATAAATTTTCTAAAGTTCTATAAGAATTCCATTCATCTCTATATGGTAAACATCATGGGGGAGAGAAAACAGCGATAAAAGTACTGCATATGGTTTTTTTCGGCTACTTTGTTTAGACATACAGTTGCTTTCATAAAGAATTATGATTAATGTCAAAGGTTTGGTACCATATCTAGGCGTCATGAGATTCCCCTCAACAATATTTTAGAAGTCAAGGTCTTTGATGTGTGGGGGATCGCTTTCATGGGCCATTCCCGCTTGCAAAAGATAATCTATACATTTTTATAGCGGTTGACTATGTCTCTAAATGGGTAGAACCTATGGCAAGTCCAACCAATGATGTAAGACTGGTGCTAAAATTTGTGAAAAAGAACATATTTTCTAGATTTGGTACACCAAGGGCAATAATTAGTGATAGAGGTATCCATTTAATTAACACCTGGTTCAAAAATCTTCTTGCTAAGTATGGTGTGAGGCATAAGGTTTCCACTGAATACCATCCCCAAACTAGTGGACAGGCTGAGGTGTCAAATCAGGAGATTAAGCAAATACTTCAGAAGACCGTGAATGGGCAGAGAAAAGATTGGGCGGAGAAGTTAGATAATGCACTTTGGTCCTATCGAACAACTTACAAGACACCCATTGGAACATCTCCATATGGCTTGGTGTATGGTAAAGCATGTCATCTTCCTGTGGATTTGGAACATCAAGCATATTGGGTAGTGAAGAAGCTAAACTTTGAGATGACTGCAGTGGGGTAGAAAAGGTTATTACATCTGAACGAGCTTGAGGAGTTTAGACTTCATGCTTATGAAAATGCCAAACTATAAAAGGAGAAGACCAAAATATGGCATGATAAGAAAATTCAAGAAAGAGTATTTGAACCCAAAAAACTTATGTTGTTGTATAACTAATGACTTAAGTTGTTTCTGGGAAAATTACGGTCAAAATGGTTTGGAACTTTTGAGGTGGTGTGTATGACACCTCATAGAGATGTGGAGTTGTGGAATAAAGAGAAGATGGAGAAGTTCCTTGTGAATGGACAGCGCGTAAAGCATTATTTGGTGAATCATCTGGATAAGCACAAGGAATCTATCACTTTTGTTGATAAGTGATAATGAGTTAAGTCATGCCACGACATAAAATGAGGCGCTATGTGGGAGGCAACCCACAAATGTAATGTAATAGGTATTTTAAACAAAAAAAGAAAAATACAAAAAAATGAGTCATGCGACGACCAAAAATAAGATGCTTGGTGGGAGGCAACCCACTATTGCTTATGTAATTTTGTTGTTTTTGATTGATATAAAGGAATGAGAAATTAGGTAGATATAAAGAAGATAGTGAACATGGGGCAGTGAGTTCATAAATAGCTGATAAGTGATGAAAAAGGTAAGGGATAAGGAAAAATGCTTTAAAATCTGAGAAATTTGACCTTAGAAAAAATTTTGGATGCAATTTCTAGAGGATCAACGCGATCTTGGTGCGTCACATCGATGGGCATAAATTTCTCACTTAGAAAAAAATTTCAAGGCTATTTCCAGAGGATCTACGAGAACTTAATGCGTCGCATAGATTATTCAACGCGATATATAATGCATCGCGTCGACCATCATTGTTGTGTCACATCTATAAATACCACACTTAACCATTTTTACTCCCCTCGCGTAACCCTAGCTGCGCGCCGCCCCTTTTTTCCCTAAAAACCCTAAATCACTCTTTAGTCATCTCTTGTGAAAAATTTCACAAGGTCTTAACTTCAACCTATTTTCTTAACCAAGACAAGGTAAGTTTTCATTATACTATGAGTTTAAATTTTTATAATCAAATGTTCTTAAATATTGCTATGAATTGTGTGATTTGAAACTTAGTTGATTTGAAATTTCAATCCTAAGGGATTTGGTTTCCATAAATTGAATATACTCTGAGTAGTAGTTGTTAAAATTGTGTGGGAATGTTAGGAGGTGGTGATGATATGTTGTTGTTGTTGGTTTGATGCATTATTCATATGGGAAGCATGAGTATTTTGAAATGTAAATAATGACTTAATTGATGTGGTAACTCTTAGATTCAAGATGTAATTTGATTTTCTAATGATATGTTTTGTTGAACTATGTCTTCATTGTCAATAAATTAGGATTTGTTGATTCACTACATGATAGAAATTAAGTATGGGATTACACTAAAGTAGTGTGGAGTATTTGAATAGGTGACGTGTGTTGATGACTAAATATGGGATTTTATAAGATGACTTTGATTGACATGATGCCATCAGCTGTGAGTTAAGGTAGTTTTTGTGTAGATGAACTGTATGTAGTCATAGTGAGATAATTTTCTTTGTCACTTCCTCAAGATTAATTGATGTTAAATGAGTAAAGTTGGATAACTGACCATGGACTTGTTAAATATAAATGGGAAGTCTGAATACCCAAGTACATATAATTTTTGTAGCAACTTGAGCTAGCAACTAAGTGTGGGGTGACATTCACACTTAGTGGTAGCTAGTGTCGAAGGTGCTTCTTTTATATTTTTGTGGGTTGTTATTCTAAAAAAGCAACATGTTTAGCAAGGGAAAGAGCACAATGTGGATATTGAGGTCAACACACAAGAGGAGTAGATAATCTGATAGAGTATCAGTAGCTCCACAAGTTCCCAGTGGGAATCAAAGGTTTGAAACAAAAGATATTGCTAAAGTGGGTAGAAAGTGGTATTCGCAGCATAAAGAATCCAAATATTCAGCTAATAAGTTCAGCGATCGAAGGACTTTATTGAAGGATTATCCTTCAATGGTGAGAAAGATTGAGGCTCAACATATGGGGTTTATTTTTTAGTAGCCAGGAGAATACAATTTGAGGTTGTAAGAGAATTCTACGCAAACTGGAACACAAGAGAGTCTGAAGTTGAAGTACGACGTCAAATGATCATTTTCATGGCAGACAGTATTAATAAGTTGTTAGGTGCACCGGCACCCTATGTTGATCTCGAACCACTATAGATGATGATAATCGAATCCCCATATCAGGATATATATCATCTCCTGTATAGCAATAGATCTATTACGAGGTGGATTTGCCACAAAGAGAGAGGTACGTATGTTTCGCTTTCATTTGCTCATTTTAACTAGGAGGCACTTCTATGGGCAAGAATTTTCTATGCTTTCCTGGTTCATGGGAAACATATGACTGAGGTGACCTATGATTAGGTATTTTTGATTTATGCTTTGATAAGAGATGATGTAGATGTGAATGTTGGTTCTATTATTTTCTCGATGATGAGAAAGGCACTATTTTTTGGAGAAAGGAGATATGGATTTGGTGGATTGTTGTTTAGATATTTAAGGTAACAAGGGGTGCCAAAAAAAGATATAGATCATTTACCGCCTGTCAGTGACAGGCCACTTGAAATTTCTTGCACAAAAGGGCTAGCTACTCATGGGACAAATTTGACTATGCCCGAGCGTCACACTCGGAAGATGAGATTATGGCTTGGATGTATGGGTTTACAAAGTTGTTACTGATGGCGTTTGGATGAGCAATTACCCAATAGGAAATCCATGTTGTATAGTTGGATTATCCATTAGGGCGTCATGCCAAGACCATGTTGCGGATAGGCGATGAGTTCGATGAGCCAGTGGATAATTATATCCCGACAGATGAGGAGAGGCGTATGGCATACTCTGATGATGAGTCCGATCAAGAAGAACAGTCTGATGAAGATGATAACTCCGGTGATGATTTTGGTGATGGTAATGATGCTGAAGTTGATGATGTGCTTGCCATGGTGACATTTCACTAAGCAAGGAGTATTCACTACCATACCCTTTTTTCTAGCACTGGGACAGTGCTCGGCTTTAGTGTGGGGTGGTCGATCTTCATATTTATTTTCTTCATTATCTCTATTATTTGACTATGTTGTGTAGGCTTGGTTGGATTAACAAATAATTTTTATTTGTTTTGTTTTTTTGGATGTTTTGATATATTTTTAAGTTGACCAGTATTGCCCTTTTGGCAAGAATTATTTTTGTTGGTTTATGTTAATGGTAGTATTTTATTTTTACCCTTTGTGGTGCAATTTCAGATTACAGTAATTAGGTGTGCCCTTTTTGGAAAATGTCGTTATGCAATCATCTTAGTTAGTGTCTTCCCCTATGATGGATGGATGACGATTGTCTTAAGGGGAGTGTGTGTTTAGAAGCTGAGAAAGTAGTAAGACCTCGATTGCAACCTTTGAGAAATGTACGTGCTGAATTTTTTTTATGTAAAATCTCAATAGGTTCAGCTGATTTGATTGGCTTAATATTGAATTTGATAAAGTGCAAAAATCGGAGACCTTAAGGATCTGACTTGATTCTTAGCAGGAACCAACTGTGTGAGTAATTTTTTATATTCTGCATATATGGGAATGACTATAACTTGTCCGGTGTATTTACAAAGTGAAATAAAGAGAGTGAAGAATAGGAAGTGATTTAGGCATTTCTTTGTTAACCCGATTTTAAAGACTTTATTTGCCTACCCTTATGCATATTCTTAGTCAGCCCCATTGAGCCTATAGCCTAATTTCTTTGGTAGCCTCATATGTAGCCGAATCCTGTTCTTTGGTAAGACCTTAATTTGATCCATATTTCCTAAACACTTTAATGCAAATAATGGTATAAGGGGGAATTTGAAATACAAAATAGGAAAAAGGTGAAAGTGAAGCTATAAGAGAAGTAATTTGCGCATTTGTGTGTGATGGTTTGGAGTTAAAAAATATGTGTGATAAAAAGTTAAGTTCTTGTTACCCAGTTATTGCATTACGATGAACCTATTTTGGCCCTAGTCCGTTAAGGTAATGTGCACCTCAATTAATACAAATTGCTTAGGTTAAGGGTGACTACTATAGGGGTGCTGAACGAAATTTGGGATTTAAAAAAAAGCTGAAATGTAAGAGAAAATACTCCTGCCAAAGTGATTTTAATGTGCTTAGAAAGATCTGGGTGGAACAATGGATGGGTAAATATAATGGAGTGGAAAGTTTGGTTGAAAAGAATGTGATTTTGAATGAAGTAGTTATGTATTAAAGTACTTAGGGAGATTCGTAACTATTTCCAAAATCGTTCCTACCCACCCTTTAGCCTACATTACAACCATGAAAAGACCTAATTGATCCTACATTTCAAAACACAACTATTAGTGGAGTAATACATAAAGGGCAAGCCTATGGTTCATCTCTATTATGTGTGAATTCTTTTTTGAGAGCGAGTGTTAGAAATTTTATATTCCCATTCTGATTAAGATTGTTAAAGTGTGAGTGATATGGGAAAACTTTCTTGCTGTGAGGGTGCATACGGATGAAAGTCCGTATTACTTATTGAATTCCTGATTTCATGCTTATATTGAGTTCGCCAAAAAATTGAATGCATTGTGGGACAACGAATTGTGAAATAAAAGTTTATGTATCCAACACCAGCATGATTCTTAGGTTGTGATTAGAAGGTTTGAGTATTGTGATGCTTGATGTTTGTTCGAGGACGAAAAAGGTTTTAAGTGTAGGGTGTTGATCTTGGGCGTATTTATATGTCCAAAAACCGCTAATTACCTATGTTAGGACTTGTTTCGAGAATAAAAAGTATGTTAAACATGTTGAATTGCTTGTTAAATTGTGTTTTGTAGCTAACTGATGTGATTAGAAATATAGGGTTGATTTCCCATGGATTTGAAAAAAAAAAGGGATGCATATCATGATGTGGCAAAGGACATACAAATCGAAGGCAAAAATATTTGGAGATACATAAGAAGAAATAAAATAGAGAAGAATACTACTGGCATGACGCGATCTCAATGCGTCACGTCAATTGGTAACATTATGTGCCTTAGAAAAATTTTGAAGTACAATTTCCAGTGCATCGATACGATGTCAACGCGTCGCGTCGATGCGTGCTTTTTCTGAGTTAGCAGGAATTCCATGTGTAACTTCTAGTGCATCGATGCGATATCAATGCGTCACGTCGATCCCTCAGTTTTGACACAGCTGAATATTAAGGAGCAACTTCTAGTGAAATGACACGATGTCAGCGCATCGCGTTGTGTGGTGACAAAATGGACTTACCCCGATTTTGGAAGTGGAATTCCAGTGGAACAATGCGATAAGTACGCGACGTGTTGGGTGATACAACGCGATTTATGATGCGTCACGTCAAGAGTACAAATCTGGTGAAATTTTCCTTGTATAAAAGGAACACGTGAGCACAATTACAGTTATTTGGGCAAGCATAGAAGCGGCAAAAAAACACAAAATTCTTTCTATTAGGGTTCTTAATACTTCTTTACATCAAGAATTATTTTGGGTATAATTAATTACTTATTTTATATGTTGAATTCAAATATGAGCTGCTAAACACCCTTATTCTAGGGTTGAAGCCAAGAACATGATTATTCTTTTATATTCTTATTCATAGTTTCTTTTTGGATTATCATCTGGGTTGTTCCTAATTTCTTAAGCTTACTATTTTGATGAGTGGCCACCATTAGAATAAATCTAAATTTCTATGTGCATCCGGGAGGTGAATTGTTAGATAGAACAAAGTAATTAAGGATCAAGGTTCTTATCCTTTTATAAAATAAGGGGTTTGAATTAGCATCTTGGATAGGGATATACCTATAATCCTTGCTTGGTTCAATTGCAAGAAGATAACTTTATGAACCTAGAATTACTGTTGTATCTCTGCGGGAGTTGTAGCTACAAGGTTTAATAGATAGAAAATTTGAGGTCGATAGATCAAGATCATGGCATAACCCTTGCTAATCAACAACTCGATAAACAATTAGACGGTAATAAGAATAGAGAACTGAATGATTGTTCGAAATGCCTCAACCCTGGAATCCTCATCATTACAGATTACAACCGTTGCTTGCTTTGATCTAGTCACCACTACTTATTCATTGTTTAATAATTTACATTTTTATTCATAAATTCAAAATCATCTTGATACTCTTAAGCACTTAATACCTAATTGTCTTAAATTAAAGATTGATTAAATTTCTAGTTTATTAGTCCTTGTGCGAATGATATCTGACTGTCTAAGTCTTTATACTGCTTGTATGATAACGTACACTTGCGTTTTCATAGGGATGCAACACAACCTCCTAAATAGAACCAAAACAGTGATCATACAAGGAAGATGGGAACGGGATTAACATGCTTGTGACTCGATTAAACATGCCTAACATGGATATCCAAATGAGAACACCGAATGACAACAAAAATAGATTTCAGCTCGTATCTTACACACTTCTAAAAAGAAGCAAATATCATTAAAGAACACACATCAAATTGTCAAATAATTGTTGCAACCAGTGATGGATCTTAACATAAATTCTAGTCAACCTCATCTACTTATTCCCTATTGATCATAAAGTCCATAGAGGCAGTTTGAGGAAGCAAACGGGCTGGACAGATTTATAACAAACCATAGATTAGTTTATAGCAAATAAAGTATGATACTTGGAACAATACTGAACCAATGTACTAATTTTCATTTGCTCATAAATCCTATGGGACCTAAAATATGAATGTGTAAGACATATAGTAGAATATAAATTTACTACAAGACCAATCGAATGCGCAAAATAGCTAATAATGAAAGGCCATAACCAATTCACAAACAGCTAACAATGAAACCCCATAACCATCAATGTTATGTCTTCTTCTGAACTATGACCAAATGTAAATTAGAGCCATATTTTTTATGCAAAGCTTCATCAAACCAGCCATGTTTACTTTGGAAAGTCACAATCAGCAGTGGTGTTTTCAACAAATAGGTACTCAGACTTTCCCAATTTTGATAACAAATTGTACGAAAATCCACATCACCCAAAACCCCAAATCAATCAAATCATAAATTCTAATTTTCATTGAATTTCAACATCAATGGCATTATATAATAGGAATTTGAGGTTTCAATAGATAATCAACACCCAAGATATGTTTAATTTAAAGAATTACAACAAAATTATAATATGATTTTGAAGCATTAACTAACCTTAGAGTGAATAAGTTGTACAAATTAGAGAAGGTTGTTCGTTCTGCTAA
The DNA here is from genome assembly GCF_002878395.1 of Capsicum annuum. Taxonomy (NCBI): domain Eukaryota; kingdom Viridiplantae; phylum Streptophyta; class Magnoliopsida; order Solanales; family Solanaceae; genus Capsicum; species Capsicum annuum. The sequence continues at coordinate 127,250,148 of NC_061120.1, forward strand.
ACTGATGAAATGACAAAGAGAATCCAGTGTTGTACAATGCCGATGAAGAGAATCCCAATTTTTAGCAGTGTGTTTAAGCAAAACCGACGATAAAAATGTTAAATACGATACAAATACTTCAATTTATGATGTGTTGTTTTTAATTATAACACAGATGAATAAACCCTACGACATTTCTCTTCAAAAATGTTGTATATGGTGTTGGAAATTAAAATTGTGAATAAACCCTAGCTGTGCAACATTTCAGCTGGATATTATTAAATGTGTTTTATGAATTTTTTTGGATAATTAGAAATTGGAGGGAATATAATATTCTAGTATTAAAAATATTGGAGGTAATATCATATTTTGGTATAAATTTTATAAAAGTAACAAGACAATACTTATAAATTGTTGTTTTAGTATCATAAAAAGTCACTTTCTAAAAGTGTAACCATATTTGTAAAAAGTGTTGCTAATTATATAATAATATGGAAACATTTATTAAGTGTATCCTATAGCATTAAAGAGCACGTTTTACAAGCGTTGTCAAAATTATCGTGGCTTAAAGCTAAAATTTAGGGCTACATTTTAAAACCGTGCCCAAAACTATTTTACGCAACACTTTACAAGTGTTGTCCAGATTTAATGTGGACTTAGGCCAAAAATGTAGTAGTGTGGGTAATTCTTATCATGAGTCCTTAAGTATAGAGAAGCATAGGTAATTGCCTTAGCCTCCTACATCAACACACCACGTAAGCCAACTTCAAAAGTATCATAACACATAGTGAAAACCCATGCCTTCATTGGGCAATTTCAAAATAAGAGTCGAAGTCAACAACTCCATGAGCTTTTGAAAGCTCTCCTCACAAGCATCTGAAAACTCTAAAACAATCTTTTTCTAAGTTAACTTTTGTAAATGGAGCCGATCAAAGACCCCTGCACAGTATGTAAATAATATTCTGCTAATCTAACAAAACTTTGAATCTCAGTACAATAAGTGGATCTAGACAAATCACAAACTGTCAATATCTTGGAGGGATTAACCATAATTCCATCCTTGGTCAATATGTGATGAACGAAAGTAATAAAATCCAAAAAAATTCACAGTTGGAGAACTTGGCATACAATTTCTCATCCTGTAGTCTCTGAAGAACAATCCTCAAATGCCTCACATAGTTAGCCTCATTCTTGGAATAAATCGAGAAATTATTGATGAATACAATCACAAAAGAGTCAAGATAATGTTGAAATACTTTATTCATCAAATCATGAACGTTGTTGGGGCATTATTCAGCCTAAAAGACTTGAACAAGAACTCATAATGGTCGTACCGCATGAGAAAATCCCTTATTGGAATGTTCAAAGCTCTAATACTCAACTGATGGTAAATGGACCTCAAATCGATGTTAGAAAACACCTAGGCACCCTAAAGCTTATCAAATAAATCATCAATGCTAGAAAGAGAAAACTTTTTCTTGACTAGCACCTAATTTAATTATCAATACCCAATACATATGCATATAGATCCATCATTCTTCTTTACAAATTAGACAGGAGTAACACAAGGAGACACACTCTGCCTAACAAAACCCTTAGCCAGCATATCTTTCAACTGGTCCTTTAATTCCTTTAACTTGATTGGGATCATCCTATGAAAAAATGTAAATGGGCCTGGAGCCCCTCTTAACATCAATGTCAAAATCAATATCACGATATGGAGGCATACTAGACAAGTTCATAGGAAAATCATCCTTAAACTCACTAATAACTCAAACTCAATCAAAGGGAGGTATGATGCAACACTAGTATTGCATTCATAGGTCAAATAAGAAAGAACCCTTTTTTCTACCGTTTGACAAGTATGAAGAAAAGATATAAAAACCTTTGAACATGAACTAGGAGTAATCTTCCATGCAAATCTTGGCACATCCGGAATAACTAAAGTTGCGGTCTTGGAAAAATAATCAAAAACTCCATGATAGATAGCTAACTAATCGATACCTAAGATAACATCAAATCAACCAAAGTTATGATAATCATATCTACCCCAATCAAAATCAACCAAAGTTATGATAATCACATCTACCCCTGTCACACCCAGTAAAGGTTACTATATATTATCGGTACATCAAATTCACCACTTAAGAATTATCTATGGGGGTAAAAACATTAATGGCATAGAGAAGGACTCATATGCAGCATCAAAACTAATAGCAAAATATATAGACACAGAGGAAAATATAGACCCAAGTTAAATAGTACAGAAGTAGAATGGTGGAAAATTGGGATGATACCTATGATAACTACATTAGAGTCTCTTGCAATAGGTCTCCAAGGTATAGCATAGCCCTATAAACACCTGTTCCCATATTAAGTAACCCCATATGCATGACAATGATCTCCCTAATATCCACCTCAAGTATCTCTAGAACCACCCCTACAGTCTTTTGAATGACCATTAACTTCATATATAGGATTATATTAAAGTTGAAGCTAAGAACCTTGCCAGTTAAAACCCAATGCATGTTGAGGACACTTGCTTGCATTATGACTAGGCTTATCACATACATAACACCCTTTGTTGCCTAACTCACACTAAGAGAGCCTAGAAGAGCTAGAACGCCCAACATGTCCTAATGAACCAAAATAGGAACCTTTGTCTACATAACCTAACCTCTAATTATCTAAAGACTCAAAAACTACATACTTATTATCCACACCATGTAAAACTACCTTTACTAGTCTTCCATGGTAACAATGAGAAACTCTACCAAACAAATCCCTACCTTAAGATGTGTGTCTAATGAACTTACTATATTGGTGTATCTTCTTAGCTCAACTACCCTAAGTACCCTGACAAATCTACTCCAGTCAACTCAGCATGCTCTATGATACTTTAAAAGAACCAATTGAAACCACAACCTGAGCTAACACTAACTAATAATAATCTGTAAAACGCTTAACAAACCTCAAGATCCTTTCATACTCGATAGAGCTACTAGCAGTGGCATAACATGATAGTGCATGAAAATGTACCTAATACTCTTCAATACTCATAGAGTCTTGCTCAAAATAAATAATATTATCGCTCATTAGATCCTTCAAATTAAAAGGACCAAACTTCTCTTGAAAAACCTAAAAAAATTAGGTCAATGTCATAGTAGGAGAACTTAATAGTACATAACAAGCAAGAGATATCCACGACTGCGTAGCTATAGCAGTTATCTAGAAGGTAGTGTAGGCAACACCATGGGACTCAAGGGATCCAAAGGTACGCAACCTCTCCTAGCAATCAAGTAGAGACTCATATGTGTCCTCATAAATAGCACCACTAAAATTGAGAGGGTCCAACAAAATAAATCTCTCAAATTTCTTATGATCATTATGAGACATCATAAGACTCGACGCAATAGGAAGAACAATAAGTCTGGTAGGTAAAGGATCAATATGAAGGGGTACCACAATAGTTGGTTATACCTAAAGTCAGAAAACCATAAGTAGGAGCTTTCCCGAGTGATTGAAAACCTCTTGTGGTTTATGAAGCACTCACCATACTCGGTAGAATACCAGACTAGGGAATGCCATCCTGACTGCCTAAAAGATGAATCAACAAAATATAGTAATAGAACCCTGCAGGGCCTGAACTTGTCCTACATCCCCTGTCTGATAATCTACCTTATCATAATAAACCTCAAGCTTAAAAAAAACGTTGTTGCTCTTTTATTAGCTGAAGAAACCCCTTGTGTCCAACCTTTACCTCTGTCTTGTCCATAACTTCTACCACATTTCCTACATAGGACTCTAATAGTGGATCCTATCTTAGCATTCTCAATATATTAGATTTAGTCCTCACCATCAATATAAAATATAATGGCCTATAAGTTTTGAATACTGGGCATGAATAAGTCAGATGATAAGGAATACATTTAGAGGTTTTTCTTAAAGATATCCTATAGACTCTAGAAGATAGATACAGATGTTAGTGTATCAATCTGCGAGAATCCATTAGACATCCTACTCTTTCAGTTATGAGACAGATGAACTTAGTGCTCTAATACCAATTTGCCAAGACTAAAACTTGAGGTCATTATTGCACCTACCCTAACCCAACCTCGGTAGGTAAGTCAAAAATCCATATAGAACAAAACAATCAAAATAGGAAACAGATAAAATAAATATAGGACTTCTAGAATGAAGTTCGACAATAATACTCATTAAACTAGAATAATAATAACAATCCTACAATATGATCTTACCACTAAATCCAAAACCTATAACATATTTTACATAAATAGTTAACTATCTATCCCAGTCTAAAGAAAGTTAAGTCATAATGTACCTCAAAAAGTAAAAAAACTCAAGCCAAGAACTTTCAATGTTAAGCCTTCCTTTCATGAACGGAATCAAAATAGACTAAATCTATCAAAAGCATAATCAAACATCAAAAGGAGTTCAACGATACCTATATCATCTATATTTATTTTGGGATCAACAATAGTTCCAAAATCAGCTTTAAATCAAAAGGGGTAATTTAGAATTTTATTTAAGAATCATGCTTCCTATGTCAAGAGAATTCTAAATCAGAAAATCTAACTAAAAATATGTTAAAATTAGACTTTAAATTGAAGAAAAATCAATTTAATAGTTTACCAAGTAAAAACCCAAAATCCAAGTTTGAAATCAAAGATTTAAAGTTTATTTGAAGATGAAATCAATAGACTACCCTAGCAAGATGGGGTTTAGAGCTTCTAAATTAAGATAATAATAAAAATGAGGTTTTGGTCGACAAAGATGATTAAAAATGTCTAGATATAAAATACCCTTTGCCAACATGAGCAACTAGTTGTTACGACTCAAACCAGGGCCTACTCGTGGTAGGTATCTCAAGCCCATCATGAGTCGGAGACGACCCCTTAGACTAACCTCAAGTGCACAATAATAATAATAATAATAATATGAAAGTTAATCAAGATAAAAATAAAAATGATAGATAGTCAAATTTAAACTCTAAGGATCAACACCAACATCCAACTCACACTTATCCATAAAAGCCTCTAAACCAGAGTACCAATTAAGCCAGGACATGCCCCCAACTATGACAAAAAAGAATCCAAAATGGAATATAATACAGTATTAAAAACAATAAAGAAACTAGAGAAATGATAGGGCCTTTCGAAAGATGAAGGCTCACCACTTCACAGCAGATGCATAGGAATATCGAGTCAACACAGTATAGAAGCAATAGAAAACCCTTCGGACCCTACATCATGAAACAATGAAGCTTCCCAAGATGGTCAGTGGGATAAGCACTGGCATATAACTCAAAAAAAGTGATAAAATAATTCATGTCCAAAATTAGTCAAAATGACATTCACACATTCATATATACATATATAGGATGTTGAGATAGGGTAAAGGGTCATGAACATAATAGTTTAAACCATTAACCTGAACTGTGTAGCTCACTCCATCATAATGGTACCCACGGGCTATATGGGTTTATCTTCCCCATAGACCCCCACGCCAGCAAATATGTTTTTTGAGTTAGCCCCCCCCCCTCCACCCCTAAAGGAATACACCTTCACAATGAGCTACACAATTCTCTTTAAGTCTAATTTAAAATAATTTACACATAAACTGAACTATTAACCCAAGAGTCTTATATTAAGGCATTTACTACTTGGTTTCATCAAACCAACTATGCTTGCAAGTTTATATAATTATGCCAAACCAATCCATGTATCCATTTGACTCTCAAGTTCCATTTAAAAATCCTAAAAATTGCCACCAAGGGCCTTTCAAATATGTTTTATCTAATTATCGATTAATACAATGCAATGGGTTCATAAATAAGTTAAATTATGCAACTATCCATGTTTAGAATACCCAACTTACAAAGTGGGCCGGGGTTAATGCCATTACCAAGCCAACAAATCATAAATTTGGGGAAACCTATGTTCCCCATTCTAATTCCCATAACAATGTTGCCATTCAATCTAAAAACAAAAATTTAAAGCATAAATTATCAATTTAAAACATGGGAGAAGTAATTCGAATAATACCAATCAAAACCCCTCAACTCAATTTCTAACCCATCAATTTAAACCACATGGATAATGAGTAAGTAATGCCATCATGAAAAATTAAAGTTAATAAATGAGATACATGCTTGGATTATGAATTCACAGTAAAACCCTTGAATGTTCTTGGATTTTAAATTTGAGAGAGAAAGAGAATGATTTGATCTTTGAAAAATTAAGAAAATAGGGTTATTTTATGTTTAAAGTTCGTACAAGGGGTAAAAAGACCAAAATCCCCTCATCTTAAGTGAAAAAACAAAAATAGGACAAAATTAAAATATAAGCATGACACATCATTATCGGGGAGGTTAGCCTCTGTGCCACGCCAATATTGCAGAGGCTGACCTCCGTGGCATGCTAATGTTGCGGACCCTCACTGCCTTGGGATCCTAAAATGATCCTAAACCACTTTTGAAAGTTCCAAAACTTTCCCAAGTTACCCCTTTAACATCTCTTATCATAATTTAAGTCATTAATTGATATTAAGCATGCGGGGAGGGTCAAAATAATATTGTTGAAGTTTTATGGGGTAACACGTCATCCCGTCCCTATTCTTAGGATTATTCATCCTTGAATGAGAAGTTAGGATACTTTTAGCATGGCAATAGCAAGAATACATGCGAACTAAATGACAAATTTGAAAGGGATCGAAAGTCATACCTCAAGCACTTTCGTCTAACATGGGGAACAAGAAGGGGTACTTGGCCTTCATATCTTCCTCAGCCCCATGTAGCTTCTTCCACCTTTTGATTTTTGCAAAGGAAATTCATCAAAGCTACATCATTTGTCCTCAATCAATAAACTTGCCTATCCAATATCGCAACTGGTACCTCCTCATAAGAAAAAGAATTAAAAACACCAACATCCTCAACAGGCACTATCAACAAAGGACCATCCATACACTTTTTCAGCATAGACACATGGAACTCAGGACGAATAAAATAAAAACTTACAGGCAATTCAAACTTATAAGCGACATTTTCTATTCTCTTCTCAATTTTATATGGGCAAACATAATAAGGACTAAGCTTTCCCTTCTATCCAAATCTCATGACTCCTTTCGTAGAAGACACCTTTAAAAATACCTAATCACCAACTTAAAACTCCAACAAAATTTTCATTATATCTATATAAGACTTTTGGTGACTCAAAGCAAAGTTAATTCTTTTTAGTGACTCTAAGAAATCTTAAGTTTTTCTCTAATTAGTTACACCTTCTCCATCGCTTGGTGAACCAAGTCGAGACCAAACAACATTGCCTCACCTATCTCAAACCACCCAATAAGAGACCTATAGCTCCTACCATAAAGAGCCTAAAAAAGAGCCATCTAAATGCTAGAATGGTAACTATTATTGTAAACAAACTCAATTTGAGGTAAATGTTTAACGCAACTACCCTTAAAGTCAATCACACGGGCCTTTAGCATATCCTTCAAAATCTGAATAGTCTACTTTAATTTTATATCCATTTGAGGGTGGAAACTGGTTCTAAGGTTCAACTGAGTACCCAAACCTTTATAAAACAAACACCAAAACTGAGATGAAAATAGCATAGCATTGTCTAAAATGATGGACATTTGGTCCCAATAAAACTCCACAATTTTTGAATGAACAACTTAGAATAATCCTCTCCCGAGTAGTTAGTCCTCATAGGCAAATAGTAAGCAGACTTAATCATTCTATACACAATGACCCAAATAGAATCAAATTGATTGTGAGACCGTGGAAGACCTATAATGAAGTCTATATTAATCATCTCCCACTACCATATGGGCGGCTCTATCTCTTGAGACATGCCACCAGGCCTCAAGTATTCAACCTTGACTTGTTGCAAACCATACATTTAGCCACAAAATTTTCCACGTCTTTCTTCATATTGTTCCACCAGTAGATTTCCTTCAAATCATGGTACATATTAGTCAAACTCAAAGAAACTGTATATCTAGACTCATGAACCTCAGTTAAAATCCTTTTCTGTACCCCATCAACATCAGGAGCACACAACCTCCCTTGATACCTCGAGATGCCATCTCCCTTAAACTCTAAAGACTTAACCTTTTACTGACCCATATACTCCTTAATATGTATATGTATAGGATCCTCAGTACCAAAAGATAATTTAACCACTTCTTAAATAATTGCTCCTCCATTCTTAGAGTCGGAAAATGAACTCCCAAATTATCCATCCTGTGAATATCCTTTACTAGTCATTATTTCTCTTTATCAAAATGAGGCAAGCTTACCATAGACAACCTGCTAAGAGTATCAACAACCACATTAGTTTTACCTAGATGGTAGTGCAAATTTATGTCATAATCCTTAAGCTATTCAAGCCACTTCATTTGTGTGAGATTCAATTCCTTCTGGGTAAACATACACTACAAGTTTTTCTGATCTAAATACATATCCATATGCACTCCATAAAAATAATGTCGCCAGATCTTCATAGTAAAAATCACAGCCGCCAACTTCAAGTCCTGAGATGAATAATTCCTCTCATGAAAATCAAACTAGCTTTAGGCATAGGATACTACCTTACCATACTGCATTAAAACAATACCCAGTCCTATATGGGATTTATCATAATATACAACAAACCTCTCAATACCCTCGAACAGGGTCAAAATCAGAGCAAAAGTCAACTTATCCTTAAACTTCTCAAAATTACCCTCACAAGCATCGGACCATAAAAAACTTAACTTTCTTCTGAACCAACCTTCTCAATGGAGATACAATAGAAGGAAAACTCTCCACAAACCTCCTATAATACCCAACCAAGCACAAGATGCTTCTAATGTTAGTTGGAGTTGTGGGTCTAGGTCATTTCTTAACTGTCTCAACTTTCTATGGATCAACCTTGATCCCCTTACTATAAACAACATGCCTAAGAAAGGTAACTATATTCAGCTAAAACTCACATTTAGAAAATTTAGCATGCAGCTTCTGATCCTTAAGAGTCTGCAACATAATTTAGAGGTGATTGGCATGATCCTACTAACTCTTAGAGTATACCAAGTTATAATTTATTAAGACTATAAAAAACAAGTCCAAAAACTTCCTGAACACCCAATTCATAAGATCCATAAAAGCAACTGGAGCATTAGTTAACCCAAATGACATAACCATAAACTTATAATGGTCCTACCGAGTTTTGAAAGAAGCCTTGGGAATATCAACCTCCCTAATTTTAAACTGATGATAGCTCGAACGAAGATTAATCTTAGAGAAATGCCCAATATCCTGAAGTTAATTAAAAAGATCATCAATCCTAGAAAAGGGTACTAATTTTTCACAGTCACCTTATTCAACTAATTTTTCATAGGAGCACCCTATGGAGAAACACTAGCATGAATGAAACCCTTATCAAGAAGATCCTCCAACTATTCCTTAAGTTCTTTTAATTTAGCCAGAGCCATCCTATAAGGAGGAATGTAAATGGGATGGTATTTGGTAGAAGTTCAATCCCAAAATTAATTTCCCTATAGGGAGGAATCCCAAGAAAATTATCGGGAAAGACTTCAGGAAATTTATTAACTATAGGAACAAATTGCATTGAAGGACTTTCAGAATTAGAATCCTTGAAACCCAATTAGATAATATAGACACCCTTTGGAAATCAACTTCTAAACTCTAATATAGGAAATAAACCTCCCTTTGGGGAACTTCTCTCCCATTCAATCACCAGATTATTAGGAAAATAAAACTGACCTTCTGGGTACGACAATCTAGAGAAGCATAGCATGAATGGAACCAATCCATCCCCAAGATTACATCAAAATATACCATGTCAAGCTCTATCAAATCCACCAATGTCTTCGTACGAAAGATGGACACCACACAACCTCTATAGATTTTTCAAGGTAGGATAGAATCACCCAGCGAAGTAGATGAAAAATCAGGTTGGAAATATTTTGAGGAACAAAACCAAAGTGTAAGACTATATAAGGGGTTACATAAGATATGGTAGAACCTAGATCAAGCAAATAATAAGCATAATGAGAGAAGGGTTGTAACATACCTATGACAATATCAGGGAATTCCTCAGATTCCTGGTGAGTAGAAAGAGCATAGAGATTATTTCAGCCAGTGCCAATACCTGAAGTGAAGCCCTTAGATGCCGGAGCTAAAGAAGTGGAGACAATAACCTTATTAGTTCCAGTGGCAAATTTGGATATAGTACATTTTTTATGCGGATGATAATGATGACCATAATTGAAACACAAATTCCTCCCTTCCTTATATATCCATGGAGAATTTGCCCATAAAAATGGCAAGGAGGATAAGGTGGAATTGACTGAGCTCCACTAACCTGAGACCAGGAACCATATGCTTTAGAACCACTACTAGTCTTAAGAAAATAATCACCAGAGGGCTTAGGATAAGGAGCATTGATAGAAATTTCACTAATTCTTATTTTTATTCCACTGTCTACCATTATTTCCACTATTTTGCTAACCTGGACCCTGCTCTGAATACCTAAACTTCTTATTCTGCCTCTCTTCTATCTCTACTTGTTTTTGTTCACCCTCTACCTGCTGCATAGAATCACCAACTAAAATATGACCATATCATTGTTCAATATAGCAACCTTACACTCTAATACCAATTTATGGATTACACTCCCATACCAACTCATGAGATAAACCAAAAGCAAACGTCATTATTTTGGATCTCATGTTAGACACTAACTCCTGAGTATAAATGGAAAACTGTTAAAATTTCACAGTATACTCCTTCACATTCATCTTACCCTGGTTCAAATTCATAAACACTTTAGACGTAGCTTTACTCAGATCCTGAGGAAAGAAATGATAAAAAAGACACCTGAAAACTCATCCCACATGCAGATTTGGCATCATCTCCCCTCATTGCTTCCCACTCCTCTTACCACTGATAAGTTATATCTTTCAATTAATATGTAATAAAATCTACACCCTCGAATTAGTAGCATGCATCACCATGAAAATCTTCTCCATCTCATTAATGAAGCCATAAGGATCCTCTTCAACCTTAAAGCTTGTAAAGGTTGGGGGATTCAACCTTAAAAATTGCCAACCTAAGCGACCTCGGATGAATTAGAAAAAAAACCAATACAATCAGACTAATGAGACTGTAATGCCACCAATTGAGAAAGCATATAAATAGACTGACGGAACTCCACATTAGAGATATCTCCCGAGGTGACTGAGCATATGTATCACTATCTCGGGAAGCTCAAGGAGGACTAGTAGAGATCGATGGAACTCCATATGGTGTAGTACAATCAAAATCATGGACCCTAGACTGGGTCTACACTCTATAAGTAGGATTAGTACCCTCTACATTATCCTTAGGTAGGACAGATGCTCTTACAGAGTTTCTACAAATGTTAGCTCTTCAAGTAGGCATGATAAGAAATACGAGTACGGAAGGTGCTAGAGCAGTTTCTAACTAGACTCAATAGCCTAAAATAGAAAACAAGAAAGGGAAACATTAATAAATGCCTTGTAGCCTCCCTTTTATAAGTGCAGTGACCTACATACCTATAAAAGGGACTCTACCCAACATAACTTTGTCAAAACTCAATACCCTAAATTGTGCTCTGGCACCAAGCTTGTCATGATCCAAAGAAGGGCTTAGTCTTGATGGGTATCTTAAGCCCACCGTAATCCGGAGACCACCCCGTTAGCTTAATCTCTAGAGCACAATAATAGCAATAAAGTAGAAGATAATCAGCATAAAAATAAAAAGAATAGATAGTCAAATATAAACTATAAGAATCAAAACGAACATCCATCCCTCATTTGTCCACAAAAGCCTCTAAACCAGAGTACCAATTAAGGTGGGACATACCCAAGATATGACCAAAAGTATCCAAAATAGAATACTAAAAATACTAAAAACAATAAAGTAACCAACAAAATGACACAACTTTTGAAAAATAGAGGCTCACCACTTCACAATAGGTCCACAAGAATAGCAAGTCACCTAATGTTGCACAGGAGTAATAGAAAACCCTTTAGACCTTACACCATGAAATGATGTAGCATCCAGGGATGGTTAGTAGGATAAGCATTGGCATGTAACTCAATAAAAATAATAAAATAATGTCATGTCCAAAATCAGTCAAACCCACATGCACACATTTATATATACATATAAAGAATGTTGGGATAGGGTAAAGTGTCATGAGCATGATAGTTTAAACCATTAACCTAAACTCTGTGGCTTGCTCTATCCTAATGATACCCACAGGCTATATGGGTTTAGCTCCCCTACTGAAAGAGCCCTAGTTCTTGTTAGCTGCAAGAACCAAGGAATTTAAATGAAGGGATAAAGATACCAAGGCTTTAGCTATTCGTAAATATAATGTGTGAACCAAGAACACGGTCATATAAACCACCCACATCGGCAAATATGGTTCCCATTGTTAGAACCCTCGAGACTACACCTTTATGATAAGCTACACAATTTTCTTTAAGCCCAGCCAATTTAAAAACATTTGTACATAAACCAAACCATTAACCCAAGAGTCTTATATTACGGTATTTACCATTTGGTTTTATTTTCACGACCCAAACCAGGGCCTGGCCGTGATGAGCTTTTCAAACCATGGAGGTCCAAAACACCCCTATCTGTCTGGTAATCATGCACCTAATTCATATGATCAAAGTAATGTAGAAGAAACACAATAATTCATAAACATGGTCATAAATATGAAAAGAAACAATAACAGGGAGATAAGGTTCCCCCAACATCAATCAACCTCTAAACAACTGTCTGCAAAAATCTCTAACAAATGACCGAGTCAAGTAGTTGTATATAAACTGGGACAAGGCCCGTAGTAGACCGCAAAACTGAATATAAGATAAAAGGACTGCAGGATATAAGACCTTCCAAAACATAGAAGGCTCACCACTTGTCTCTACAACTCTGTCTGAATGATCTATGATTCTCTTGACCCCTAGACTGGGCCTCTGAACCTGAGAGGTTGGAGAGCGGAGGGATCAGCAAAAAAGTACTGGCACGCAGAGATATTTAAAAAAACATAATATTTTTACAATATATAGTTGAGAGCTATTGTAAAGAAATTTTTATCAAATCATTTGAAAACACATGGGTGTAATGCAATAGTCTCTCAACAACAATGAAATGCAACTAAGCTAGGTAGGATACCCTACATAATGTACACCAACTGTCCAATCTCAGTTGCCATCGAGATAAGAGTATAAGTGAGGGAGACACACACAAGACCACGAAGCATAGTGTCTCGACCTAATGGTAGTGCCCAAGATCACTAAGCCTGGGATCCTACCTATAATCCCAATTTGGGAATGACATAAAGTCAAGTACTCAAGATCACTTAGCCTGGTACCAAATTCCCGTGTCGGCAAACACGTTTTTCCAGCGATGAGCCCTTACACTCAAACGCCTTCTTTGGGCATCCACCCATCTCATGTAAAATTTATGCATTCAAATTTCATCTGATTTAATCATATATCATATTCTGTAGGGTATCATCATACCCAACTTGCAAGTCCTCAATATCACTTCCACATATGCATAATCATGTAAAAACCAAGGTGCTTCATCATTTACAAGTGGTGAATAATGTTTATTTCAAATTCATGCTCTCTTTTATTGATCACAATATGATATGGGGTATCAAGACATTATCATAGGAATTTGAAAGAAATTTATCATTCATATTTATCAAAATTCCATGCAAAATCTCAAATCACATATGCATGGTTTCAACCATTGAAATATATAGCCAAACAATTCCCATGACATAATGAAAAATGACTTAGAAATCATATTGAAAGAAAGTTATTAGCATTTGATTGAAAACCCCCATTTAAAAGCATGCATGTTCATAAAAACTACACCCATGAGATTTTTGGATAACCCCACGTACCTCTATTACCAAGGATAATAGATGTTTCTTGAAGCTTGCAGATTAGTGATTCCAAATATGTAATTATCTTTGTAAACCTATGGTCGAATCTTGAACTATTTGGGTTTTTTTATTTTGAAACCCTAAGGAGAATCTTTGAGAAATTTTGATGGATGAAGGTGTATTTTGGGGTCCTTGGAACTGATTTTTGTGTTTTAGGGCTAAGAAAGGGTTGAAAAGGACCACTTTGTCCCCAAAAAAGAGTGTTTAAGTCACTTGAATTCTTTACATAGGCGCCGCCCATCCCATTTCCTATGTTTACATAGGCGCCGCCTAGGCTATCGCCTATGCTTTCCAGTGGCCATGGGGGATTAGTTAGGCAACGCATATTACTTTGAAAGGCCATAACTTCTTGCTCAGCTGTTGGATTTTACAAAAATTAGTATCGTTGGAAAGCTAACTCAAATACCTATCATTTGACACATAGTAGGCTTTCTAATTCGACATATACAGAGAGTTATCATCGATGGAAGATGACACACTTTACAACGTCCACTAAAACTTAGTCGATCGAAATAGTTTCAACTCGTCCATGAGTTGAAGGACCTCTATGGTCTAAATTCAAGCTTGAATGGATTCACATGCTACACAAATAATTAACATAATGTATTAGCATAGGATTTTATGGCTTCGGGATTATCAACGTATCAAAATCATGGTCTATATTATAGCCCAAAATATGGAGCGTTACATTATCCCCCCTTAGGATCATTCATCCCCGAATGATGATGCGGGACACAGACAAACACGATTTCAAGCATAATAAAGGACTAGGAAAGATAAGATAGGAATAGTACCTTCTGTCTCATCCTCTATCAAAGCAAGAAAATTGGGATATCTAATTCTCATGTCATCTTCTGACTCCCAAGTTGCTTCTTCAACTTTCTGATTCCTCCACAGTACTTTTACAGAGGCTATTTCTTTGCTCCTCAGCTTTCAAACTTGGTGATCTAAAATTTTAGCGGGCTCTTTTTCGTAAGACAAGGAGTCTGTCACTTTGATACCCTCTACTGGCAATACCATAGAATGATCTCCAATGCATATCTTTAATATGGATACATGGAATACCGGATGAACGGAACCCAAACTTGAAGGCAATTCTTGCTTATATGCAACTGTACCAATCTTTTTCAGAATCTGATATGGCCCTATATAGAGAGTGCTCAATTTACCCTTTTTCCAAACTGTATAAATCCTTTCATAGGAAAAACCTTGAGAAACACCTAATCACCAACTTCAAACTCTAGTTCTCTTCTTCGAACATTGGCATAGGACTTCTGACGACTCTGAGCAGTCTTGAGTCATTCTCTAATGATCATTACTTTCTCTGTCGCCTGATAAGCAAGATTAGTCCCATACAACTGAGTCTTACCCACTTCATACCATCTTATAAGAGACCTACATCTCCTCCCATACAAAGCCTCAAAAGGTGCCATCTTGATGCTGGCATAGTAACTATGATTGTAAGCAAATTCAACTAGTGGTAGGTGATTTACCCAAATACCTTTGAAATTAATAAAGCATGCCCTCAACATATCTTTGAGGGTCTGAATGGTACGCTCATATTGCCCATCCTTCTGAGGGTGGAAAGCTATGCTCAAATTCACCTGTATACCTAAACCCTTCTGAAAAGATCTCCAGAACTGAGATAAAAACTGCGTACCTCTATCGGATATAATGGACACTAGTGCCCCATGCAATCGAACTATCTCCTCACAGGCAAAAAGTGGGCTAACTTTGTCAACCGATCTACAATCACCCATGTAGAATCATACTTGTTTCGGGATCTCAGGAGTCCTATAATGAAGTCCATGTTTATCATCTCCCACTTCTATAAAGGCAGGGATATCTCTTGGGAAATACCACCTAGCCTCATGTGTTCTACCTTCATTTGTTGATAGTTTAAACACTTGGACACAAAATCAGCTACATCATGTTTCATGTTATTCCACCAATACAAGGTTTCAGATCATGGTACATCTTAGTATAGCCTGGGTGAATGACATACCTCGAAGTGTGCGCCTCATTAAGGATTCTTTCCCGTAGCCTATCAATATTTGGAATGCACAACCTACCCTAAAATCTCAGAATACCATCACCACCAATTTCAAACGACATAACCTTTTATTGACCCACATTTTTCTTGATTTGTATCAAGATGGGATCTTCAACCTGCTTCTCCTTAACTTCAGCACAAAGGGATGACTTAGCTAACTCATGAAAAAATACCCTTCCATTTTTGGAATCAAAGAGTCGCACTCCCAGATTTGCAAGGCGGTGAATATCCTTCACCATCTTTTTCTTTCCTTCTTCTACATGAGAAAGGCTAGCCATAGACAACCTGCTGAGGGAATCGGCTACAATATTTGCCTTGCCCAGATGGTAATGCAGACTGATATCATAGTCTTTCAAAAGCTCCATCTAACGCCTCTGCCTGAGGTTCAATTCTTTTTGTGAGAAAACATACTGCAAACTCTTATGGTCAGTATAAATATCAACATGCACTCCGTAGAGATAGTGCCTCCAAATTCTAAGTACAAACACCACGGCTGCTAACTCCAAGTCATGAGTGGGGTAATTGCGCTCATGCACCTTTAACTACCTAGATGCATAAGCTATTACCTTACCATGCTGCATTAATACAAAACCAAGTCCCATACGGCACGCATCACAATAAACCATAAAATCATCTATACCCTCGGGAAGGTTCAAAATAGGAGCAGTAGTCAGCTTTTCCTTCAACTTCTCAAAACTATTTTCACACAAGTCAGACCATGCAAACTTTATCTTTTTCTGAGTCAGTTTAGTAAGCAGAGCAGCCATGGAAGAAAAACTCTCTACGAACTTTCTGTAATACCCCGCCAAACCCAAGAAGCTCCGAATATCGGTTAGAGTCGTGGGTCTGGGCCATTTTTTCACTACTTCAACTTTCTGGGGATCCACTCTTATCCCGTCACTGGACACAATATGCCCCAGGAAGGCAATAGCATCTAACCAGAATTCACACTTAGAAAATTTGGCATACAGCTGATGATCCTTAAGGGTCTAAAGAATAATTCAGAGGTGATTGGCGTGATCCTCTTTACTCATAGAATAGATCAAAATATCATCAATAAATAAATAATGAACAAGTCAAGAAACTAATAGAATACTCTATTCTTAAGATCCATGAAGGCTATAGGGGTGTTAGTCAACCCGAAGGACATGACTAAAAATTTGTAGTGACCATATCGGGTTCGTAAGGCTGTCTTGGTTATGTCTGACTCCCTACCTTTCAATTGATGATAACCCAAATGAAGGTCTATTTTTGAAAAACACTTGGCACCCTGAAGCTGGTCAAAAAGGTCATAAATCCTAGGAAAAGGATATTTATTTTTAATCGTGACCTTATTCAACTGGCGGTAGTCTATGTACATACGAAGGGACCCATCCTTCTTTCGCACGAAGAGCATGGGTGCACCCCATGGAGAAACACTAGGATGAATAAAACCTTTGTCTAGGAGGTCTGCAAGCTGTTCCTTTAACTCCTTTAGTTTCACGGGAGCCATTCTATATGGCGGAATAGAAATAGGACGATTGTCTGGCAATACAACAATGCCAAAATCTATCTCCCTATCATGGGGTATCCCTGGGAGATCTTTGGGAAAGACTTCTGGGAATTCATTCACTACAGGGACTGACTGCAGAGGGAGATTTTCAACTTTTTAATCTTTTACTCGAATTAGATGGTACATACAGCCTTTAGAGATAAGATTTTGGGCTCTAAGATAAGAAATAAAGTGACCTTTAGGTTCGATAGAACTCCCTGCCCATACAATTGATGTCTCATTTGGAAAAGAAAAAAGTGACCTTTTGGATCCTGCAATCGAGTGTGGCATAGCACGAATGGAGCTAGACCATCCTATGGATGGCATCAAAATCTATCATATCAAGTTCTATAAGGTCTGCCACAATTTCCCTACTATGAATAGACACGACAAATTTCTATACACCCTTCTAGCAACAACAGAATCACCTATAGACATAGAAATAGAGAAGGGTTGTACAATGACTTCAGGCTCGAACCTAAAACAAACAGCCACATAGGGGGTCACATAAGATATAGTAGACCCGAGATCAAGTAACATATAAATATCACGAGAAAAGATTCGTAACATACCGATGATAATATCTAGTGAAGCTTCCAACTCCTGGCGGTTAGTCAAAGAATACAACCGGTTGCGATCGCTCCCGGTAGCTGAAGGAGCACCCATAGGAAGAGGAGTTTTGGAGGTTTCTTGGGACTAAGCCCCCCCCCCCCTGCATTTCCTCCAGCAGAAGGACAATATCTCTATAGGTGACCCACTTTGCCACAAGTATAGCAGTTTCTCCCCTCAAACCAGAACTTCCTTAGATGATTCCTTTCGTAAATCTCACACCGCAGATAAGTACGATGCTGCTGGGCCACACTGCCCTGAGACTATGTACCTAGAGCTTTGGATCCATGCAGAGTCTAAAAACTCTGAGTTTATCTGTCTATCGATAGTCTAGGTGCTGGGGCACATGCTGCTGACTGTGCATTATTCCAAAACTTCTTCTTCTTTGACCACTTATTACCTTAGTTACCACTCTGCAGCTGACTCTGGTGCTGGTCCACAGATCTAGCTCTTTTAGCCTATCTATCTTTCTCTCTATATTCAGCAATTTTTTTCTTCTTCTCTTCCACCTGCTGCATATGAACGGTCAGTCGAGAAAAGTCTAACTCCTTATTCAACATACACCCTGGCACTCAAGTACCAGGTTATCAACAAGGCCAGATGCAAATTTCCTCATCCGGGCTCTCATATTACAAGTCAACTCTGGTGCATAGCGGCCTAGTTTATTAAATTCAAAGTGTTCTCCTAGACACTCATACTGCCCGGCTTCAGATTCATAAACTCTTTCGATTTGGTCTCCCTCAACTCCAGAGAAAAGAATCAATTAAAGGAAAGCTTCCACAAATTTGCCCTAAACTGTGGGCTCATTACTCTCACCTTTTGCATCTTCCCAGTCGGCATACCACTGTTTCGCAACGTCCTTGAGCTGATATGTTGCTAGTTCCACCCCTTCAACCTCATCCACATGCATCACCTTAAAGATCTTTTCCATCTTATCCACGAACACCTGTGGATCTTCATCCACCTTGGTGCCATTGAACCTTGGTGGGTTCATCTTCATAAAATGTCTGACTCTAGTAGCCTCAGATATAACAGATGCAGACCCAACATCTTTCGATCGTTGATCCAGGTTAGCTACCAACTGTGTTAGCATATGAATAGACCATTTGAATTCTATGGTTGAAATATCTCCCTGAGCAGTTGGGGGACGGTTGACATTAGTCTGCGGAGCCCGAGGTGGACTAGCTGGGACTAAAAGGACTCTCGAAGTAGGGAAAAATTCTAGAGTGTGATCCCTGTTATGGGTCCATATCCCATGAGTGGGACGGACCTTATCTGCCTGAGCATTCTGATCGATGATACGACATGGAGGCATAACTGTGTTTCTGAAACACAAGTGATCATTGATTAAGGGACAGTTCAGACTCTGAAGCATGAACTAAATCACATAAAGGGAAACATTTCCTAAATGCCTAGAAGCCTCCTACTTATAAGTGTGGTGCGCTACATACCCATAAGCAGTACTCTACCCGACGTGATTTTACAGATACCCTGGGACCATGAACCATGCTTTGATACCAAGTTTGTCACGACCCAAAATAGGGCCTGGTCATGATGAGAATTTCAAACCATGGAGACCCGACACATCCTATCTATATAGTAATTATGCACCTAATTCATATTGTCAAAGTAAAGTGAAAGAAACACAATGATTTGTAAACATGGTCATAAATATGAAAAAAAATCAATAACGGGGAAATAAGGTTCCCCCAATATCAATCAACCTCTAAACGACTGTCTGTGAAAATCTCTAACAAATGACTGAGTCAAGTAACTGTATATAAACTAGGACAAGGCCCCTAGTAGACCCTAAAACTAAATATAAGAAAAAAAAAGGGACTGTAGGACATAAGACCTTCCGAAATATAGAAGGCTCACCACTTGTCTCTGCAACACTGTCTGAGTGATCTAGTGATTCTTTTGACCCCTAGACTGGGCCTCTGAACCTGAGAGGTTAGAGAGGGGAGGGGGCCAGAACAAAAGTACTGGCACGCAGAGATATCAAAACAAAACATAATATTTTTACAAAATATAGTTGAGAGCCATTATAAAGCAATTTCGTATCAAATCATTTAAAAACACATGGGTGTAATGCAATAGTTTCTCAACAACAATAAAATACAACTGAGCTAGGTGAAATACCCTACATAATTTACACTAACTGTCAAACCTTGATTTCCTCCGAGATTTGAGTATAAGTGAGGGAGAGACACATAAGACCACAAAGCATGGTATCTCGACCTAATGGTAGTGCCCAATATCACTTAGCTCGAGCTACTACATATAGTCCCAATTTGGGCATGACATAAATCAAGTACACAAGATCACTTAGTCTGGTACCAAATTTCCATGTCGACAAACACGTTTTCCAGTGATGATCCCTTACACTTAAATGCCTTTTTTGGGAATCCACCTATCTCATGTAAAATCAATGCATTCAAATTTTATCTGATTCAATCACATATCATATTCTGTAGGGTATCGTCATACCCGACTTGCAAGCCATCAATATCACATTATTCTTCTCATTCAACCATTGTATTCAACATGAATAACTTTCTCGTGTTCAAGTCAAAATCATATCAATTCTCAAAACATTTCATGTCATGCTCTTCAAGATGTTTTCGAACAATTTACATCATATGAACATTTAAAACAAATTTACATCAAGAGAGGAAATTTCATGTCATTCATGCTCTCGAGTTAACATCTTTTTGGAATACATGCATATACATATATCATATAGCAAATCACTTGGGAGTAGGCCTAAGGGCCAAATCAATATCACAAAATGTTTAAAACATAATCATATTCATAATTTAAAAAACCCCATTTGAAAACATAAATTTTTAAAGCCCATGAAATTTTTTAGATAACCCCATGTACCTCGATTACTATGAATATTAGATTTTTCTTGAAGCCTATGTTGAGAGGATTCCAATTATGCAATTTGTTTCTAAAACCCCCGGTTGAATCTCGAGTTTCTTGGGTTTTTATTTTGAAACCCTAAGGAGAATCCTTGAGCACTTATGATGAATGAAGGTGTATTTTGAGGTCCTTGGAACTTAATTTCGTGTTTTAGGGCTAAGTAAGGGTGGAAAAGGACCATTTTGCCCCAAAAATAGAGTGTTTAAGTCACTTGAATTCTTTACATAGGCGTCGCCCATCCCATTGACTATGCTTACATAGGCGCCGCCTAGGCTATTGCCTATGTTTACATAGGTGCCGCCTTGGCTATCGCCTATGTTAACATAGGCACCGCCTAGGCTATTGCCTATGCTTTCCAGTGACCATAGGCGATTGGTTAGGCAACGTATTTCACTTTGAAAGGCCATAACTTCTTGCTCGGGTGTCAGATATTAGAAAAATTAGTATCATTGGAAAGGTAACTTAAAGACCTATCATTTAACACATAGTAGGATCCTTAATTCAATATATATAGAGAGTTATGGTCGATGGAAGCTGACATAATTTACAACATCCACTAAAACTTAGTAGATCAAAATAGTTTCAACTCGTCCTTTAGTTGAAGGACCTCTATGGTCTAATTTCAAGATTGGATGGATTCATATGCTACACAAATAATTAACATGCCGTATTGGCATAGGATTTTATGGATTTGGGGTTTATCAACACGTCAGAATTATGGTCTATATTATAGCCTGAAATGAGGGGCGTTACATATTGCCCCAGCTAGAGACCAGTATAGTGAGCCTTCACCACACCCTATTCCTTCTCTTACATTAGAGATTCTTCTACCCTACCTAGTGGTGGGCCAGGGGCTAACCCAAGCTCCATATAGGTTTATATCTTTATTATTACTCAGGAATGCATTTGTTTAGCTCTTTGGTTTGGTTAGTGGTGCACCATCTAATGGTGCTTAATGTGTGGATCAATATGGTACTGGGGTAGGGGTGCAACCTATAATTATGCCTCCTATAGATGAGATCCCTCTAGTGCTGATAGCTACTCAATCAGTAGTTTCCTAGCCTGTTATGTTCATTAACAAGTAGATGATATTGGGTAGATTCTTGAGATTGACTCTGTTTAAGTTTTCTGGTGCACCAAGTGGGGATGCATGTGATTTCTTGGTTATTTATGAGGATAGGCTTTTTAATTTAAGCCTAGTTGAGAGTCATGGTATTGTTAAATATGGTAGCGTAGAAAAATAGGATTTGGCTACTTGACATTAGTGGAGAGGTTATCTTGATTTAAAGCCAATTGGATCTCCCTCTTTTACATAGACTTAGTTCTCCAAGGTTTTCTTAGAGAAGTATATGCCTCATAGCTTTATAGATTTCCTGAGGGACCAGTTCTTAAGATTAGAGTAGGGTTCTATGACTGTTTTGGAGTATAAGGAAAGATTTCATAAATTATCTAGGAATGCTACATCTATTTTTCCAATAGAGTATGACCAAATTTGGTATTTTATTTGGGGATTAATACATCATCTTTGCATGGATACATAGAGTTTCATTGTTTCCGTTAGATCTTTTATTAATGTTTATAATTATTCTCAAATTATGGAGGAGATACATCATAAGGTCCAAGGGGTAGTGGTAAGAGATTTGTGATACCAGGAGAGTTTCAATGCGAGCCAGAGTAGCTCATAATTTAAAGTAGTAGTTCTCAGGGTAGATACACTTCATGCTAGTCTAATAAGCATTAGGGTCAATCCATCAGGCCCCTTTATATCGCACTTTAGATGATCAATGGAGTTTAATCTAGTTACAATGATCACAGTATCCAAATAGTGGTCAGTATTCAGGGAGTTCGTATTTTGGGTTTTCTAGTTAAAGTGGCTATTCTGGGTCAGTTGGATCCTTTGGTTATAGTGCAGTGTCTGGGGGTGTGTTATGATTGTGGGGCCTTTGGCCATTTCTCTAGAGAGTGTCCCAATCATGGGGCATTTGAACCGATAGCATAACGAGTTCCACCAATTAGGGAAGTGCTGCCCCTAATTAGAGGTGGTATGCAGGGTCATCGGAGTGGTCCCTAGGGTGCTCATAGAGGTCTCAGACAGGAAGGATTGGTGATTGGTCAAGAACCCAACCAGGTGGCTAGAAAGGAAATTTATATGTCATACCTGGTCGACCAAAGGCAGAGTCTTCAAATATTGTTATTATAAGTATGATCTTAGAGTGCCATTAGTTAGGCTTTACTTTATTTGATCTAAGATCCACTTATTATTATTTATCTGCTTATTATGCACCACAGTTAGAGTTGTCGTGGAATTCTTTATCTATGATGTTATGTGTATCTACTCCTATGGGTGATTCTTTAATAATTGATCGGCTTTATAGATCATGTGTTGGAACTATGTGAGAGTTTAATACTTAGGTTGATCTAATTATATTAGATATGTTATATTTTGATTTAATTTTGAGCATGGATTGGTTATTCCCCTTATCATACGACCTTGGATTGCTTTCTCTGGACTGTTAGCTTAGCCATGCCCGGCATACCCCCGGTTGAGTGGCAAGGATCTTCTGGCCATGAGCTGGTGAGGATTATTTATTATGTTTGGGATAGAAGACTTATATTGAGGGGTTTCAAATCTTATCTCACTTATATTCGTTATGTTTGTGTGATTAGTCCCTCACTTGACTCTATTCTTATATTCAATGATTTTCTTGATATTTTTTCTATTAATCTACCTGATTTTCCTTCTGAGTGTAATATTGAATTTATTATTAATTTTAAGCTGCGCAACTGATCTATTTCTATGGTACCTTACTATATGTCTCCTTCCATGCTTTACGATTTGAATTCTCAATGTGAGAATCTTTTCGGTAAGGGTTTTATTAGGCCTAGTGTGTTTCCTTGGGGTGCTCCTGTCTTGTACGTGAAGAAGAAGGATGGTTCTAGTCATGACCCAAACTAGGTCTTAGCTATGATGGGTACTCAAGTCCCATGTGGATCGTACATCACCCCTTCACCTACCCTAGACATCACAACAACCTCAAGTGTCACATGGATACTGAACATACAACAAGATAGTATAAACTAACACTGATATATATTCATGAAATGTCTAATCCAATCACCAGTAATCGGACAACTGTCCATCACTGAGCCAATCTACCAAAACAACAAACCCAAGTCCACAATAATCCAACAAAGCCTCTATAAATCCAAAGTTAATAAAATGTTGGGACATGCCCCGGATAATAGCCAAAAACAAAGTTTGAGTCATAGAATATAAAGACAATAAAATGAGGCTTTCCGGAGAATGGAAGCTCACTACTTTACTATCCACTCATGAACTACTCAAACACTTGATCAATACACAGGAAAAGTAGAAGAATTTTAGGCTCCTACATCACATGGGGATACAGTGTTAAGAGATGGTTAGCGGTTGGAATGCTAGCATGTAACTCAGGGATAGAGGAATAAAGTAATTCCATTATTCAAAACCAAGTCAAATCATCATATACAATCATATATGTACATAAATATAGATAGGGAACAAGGCTTAGCATGAATGTTGAAAACTTTAACCTGGGCTATGTAGAATAACCATAATATAACAAGGCACCCACGGGCTAATGGGCCCAGCTCTCCTCTAACTGGAAGGGACCCAGTGTGTGTAACCCATAAGAACCAGAGAATATCCATATTCGTATATGCCTTTATGGGGGACTCGAATCTCCTAGAATAATCAAGGTAACTTAAGAACCAATGTATAAAATATGAGGGACTCGAACCTCCCATTAATATATTTCATTCGGAGGCTCGGACCTTCCAATTATAAGGACATCCACACCAGCTAACGCAATTTCTAGTGTTAGTCCTTCGAACTCCACTTTCATGGCCTGTCTACAGATCATGCTTTAAAGCCTAATTAAAACATTCATTACAAATATACCCAACCATTAATCTAATTACTTACAAAAGGCATCCTATTAGTATCATCATACCAACCCCACTTGATAGCATATAACATACCATAACTATTATCAATCCACTTTGCGACTCGAACCCATTGTCTAAACAAAGACATCAATTCAATTCAAAATTTTGGGACTCAAGCCCATTTAACCAATTAAACCACCAAGGTTATGATTCAAATCAATTTATGGTCAACAATGCCTTCATAAAATGATTTACCAACCACTTACATTATTAGGCCAATTCCTTAGTTCAAAACACAAATCAACATGTGAGAAGATTATTCTCATAGGCAATTTCACAAATAGGATGAGGGAATACCATTATCAAACCACTATTCAAGACAAAAACCATTAAGTAGGGTTAATCATGAACCCTTAGTTTCAATCACAATCCCCAAGCAACCACATGTATAAAACCATTTTCCAGAAATGTAAAATCACAATTTAACCATGAGAAAACAATACTCAACATTATGCATTCAAACCCTCAACTATGGTTTTCAAAACCACTATTAATGATTCATAAACAATGTTTAAAACATATGATTTTTGTGAACTAACAATGACGGAAGAGTCACCTGACTGAGTTACGAATATTCACGAAAATATTTTTATCTTTAAGACTCTAGATGACCACTTCTAAAAGTGTAAAATAAGTGCCTAATAAGTGTTATAAGACGTGGGGTCTTAAGGGCTTGGGGTGGAAAATCTCCAAAATATTCTCAGCTTAAAAGTTGTAGAAAACTCATAGGTACGTACAATTGGACCCTCCAACTCATCATCACAACATA
Source organism: Capsicum annuum (assembly GCF_002878395.1). Classification (NCBI taxonomy): domain Eukaryota; kingdom Viridiplantae; phylum Streptophyta; class Magnoliopsida; order Solanales; family Solanaceae; genus Capsicum; species Capsicum annuum. Next base: position 127,276,025 of record NC_061120.1, read on the forward strand.
CGAGTAGTAACCTAAAGTCGTCACAAAATTAGAAAGTTGTACACCATATTTTGTCCAACATATGAATCTCTTACTTTACTCATCACAACACTATATGACTACTACCATCAAGTCATATTTAGGATATAACATTAAGGGCTAGACACTAGCAACACACAACTGGACTAAACCCTATTGTTATATCAACATACGACTCATATAGATTCTCTTATACCAAGGACAGTACTTGGCCAATAACACATTGACCAATATATGAGTGAGATCCCTAGACCATTCATCACACCATATGACTTAGGGTATGAGTTGTATGATGAATAAAAGGTTCAAAACTAAGGCCAAAGTTTAGGGTGTTTCAGTTCCGTACGCATGTGTATTGATTACCAGTAGCTTAATAAAGTGTGAATAATAAATATCCTATGCCTTATATTGATGACTTGTGTGACCATATTTATGGAGCAATGATGTTCTCAAAGATTAACTTGAGGTCCAGTAACCATCAGTTGAGGATTTGAGATGAGGACATCTCAAAGACATCCTTCAAGACTTGCTATAGCCATTATAAGTTCTTGGTGATGTCTTTTGGGTTGACCAATGTCACAATTGCATTTATGGATTTTCTGAACTACGTGTTCAGACCTTATTTGAATTCCTTCATGATTGTGTTCATTAATTACATTCTTGTGTATTCAAGGAGTAGGGAGGATCATATGCAATAATTTAGTATTGCGCTCCAAACTTTGAGAGATCATAGGTTTTTTGCCAAATTCTTAAAGTGTGAGTTCTGGATCTAGTCGATGATATTCCTTGGGAATATGGTATCTAGGGATGGTATTATGGTAGGCCCATCAAATATTGAGGCAATTTGTGATTGCACTTGACCTACATCTCCACCTGAGATTTGAAACTTCATTAGTTTGACTAGTTACTAGAGGTGATTCATTACAGTTTTTGATAATATTGCAGCACTGATGACCAGATTGACTTGGAAGGAGGTTTCTTTCTAGTGGTATGAGAAGTTTAAGTTCAGCTTTTAGAAGCTCAATGGTTTTCTCACTTTAGATCTTATATTGGCTTTTTCTATTGAGGGCAAGGTATTAACTGTATATTATTATGTTTTAGATATTGTTTTGGGTTGGGTGTTGATGTAGTATGGACAAGTTATTACTTATGCATTGAGGCAGTTGAAGGTGCATGAGCGCTACCCCACTCATCATTTAGATTTGGTGGCGATAGTTTTTGCGCTTAACATTTGGAGGCATTATCTATATGGCATGCATTGTGATACCTACACCAATCATCATAGTATTCACCATCTTATAACTTAAAGAGATCTTAATTTTAGACAACGTAGATAGATAGAGTTGCTGAAATATTATGTCATCTCTATTTTATACCATCCAAGCAAGGCAAATGTGGTTGCGGATGCCTTGAGTCAAAAGGTAGTGAGTATGGATAGTTTGTCTTTTAGTTTAATTTTTTAGAGTTGTTAGCATAAGAAATCCATTCCTTAGCCAACTTAATGGCGCGTCCTGGCAAAACATCCCTTGGGAAAATTCTTGCTATTGTTGAGGTGAGGTCTACTTGTTTGGCTGATACGGAGTCTCCAATTTTAAAATAGGGGAATTTGTCATCCAAGGTCAGGTGCTGAGTAGTAAGTCCTGAAGGAATACCATAGATTATGAAGGTATTTTAAGGTTTGATATTCACATTTATCTTCTGAGGGTTAGAGACTTAATTCAGTCGATATTGCATGAGCCTCAAGCTCCAGATATTCTATTCACCCTATTACATCTATGGTGTATAGATATTTGAGGTAGCACTACTGGTGGAGTGGCGTGAGGAAATATGTGGTGGAATTTATAGATTGTTGCCTATGTTTTTAGTAGGTGAAGGTCGAGCATCAAAGTCCCGGTGACTTGATTCAAAGATTGTCCATTCTCGAGTAGAAGTAGGAGTGGATCACCATGGACTTTGTTAGTGGTTTGTCTTAAACCTCATGTAGCTTCAATGGTATTTGGGTCATTGTAGATCAATTAACCTAATCGACATATTTTTTTCTTATTTAAGTGTCCTTTAGTGCTGAGAGGTTAGCCTGATCTATGTTTGTGTGATGATTCGAATGCATGGAGTTCCTATATCTGTTATTTTAGACCAGGGCTTCGTATTCACTTCTAGCTTCTAGAGAGATTTTAAGAGGAAGTTGGGTACTCAGGTGGATCATAAAACTATTTTTCTCCCTCAAATCGATGGATAGTCAGAATGAACTATTTAGGTTCTTGACCTCTCAACGTATGTTATAGATTTTGTAGGTCAGCGGGAGGGACATTTAGCAATGGCTAATTTTGAATATAATAATAACTACCCTTAGAGTATTGAGGTGTCACAATTTGAGGTACTATATGGTAGGAATTTTGATCTCTGATTAGATAGTTTGAGGCCTTCAAGGTTAGAACCCATGGTACTAACTTACTTTAGGAGTCGTTGGATAGTGTTAGGGTAATTCAAAATAGGTTGAAGTAGTTCAGAGTAGGTAGATGGCTTATGCAAATTGTAGAATTTGTGTCATGAGGTTTGGAGGTAGAGATTGGGCATTCCTTTGAGTATCACCCATCAAGGTTTGGGAGAAAAGGCAAGCTAATTTCCATATATATTGGACCTTTTGAGATCCTTTGAACAGTTAGATAGGTGGCTTATGAGTCAACCTTCACCCTATATTTTCTATTGTTAATCTAATCTTCTATGTTTTTATGTTTTTGCATTATATTCTGATACATCCTATGTGCTTTTATAAGACTAGATTTAGTTGGATCTGATGTTGACCTTCTAGGGAGATTTAACTGGTTAAGGTTTAGTAGAGACACCGCCCTATCTAGGTGGCCACTTGCGAGATCGAGATTATGATAAGGGCCTAGTATCCTCATCTATTTGAGCCTTCAGGTATATCCAAGCCCTTTACTTTTGCAAATAAAAGTTCATATAGTACTAGATACTGTAATGACTCTCCAGGCCATTTTCTACATTTCCATAAATTCTTGTCATTTAGATCTTTCCTGTAGCTTCCCCAAGTAATTTCTGAGTTGTTGGAGCTAACAGTTCAATTATCAGGCGATTGTTTTATTTTTAGAGTCAATTCTTGATCTTAAAGTCTTCGTTAATTAGTATTGGCTATCAGAAATAAACTTTATTCTAATGAACTCATATTCTAATTCTGACAGTTTCATCAGCTCTAAAATATTGATTTTAAGCTGGGTGATATTTGGTTCGTCTCATACGACTTCCAGACTTATTTTGGGCTATTGGTCGAAATTAGGTGAAATGGTCCTTAGGTGTGGGGCCCACTTTTTGTCAAAATGACCCCAAATGGAAATTTTAATTACATTATTGAGTTGATAATTTTGAATTTGATAGGGTAACATAGTTTATTTGCATTCATAGGATTCTGAATGAATCCCGAAGGGTTGGTGGAAAATTAGAATTTTTCTAATTTTCAGTTGGTACATCCGCTTAAGCGGAGGACACCACTATGTTGGAATACACTGGGTTTGTCGTTGTTGTTGTTGTTGTTAAGCGGAGGTCATCCTAAGGTGGAGATCGTTTAAGCGATCCATGGACCGCTTTAGAGGTGACCACTTAAGCGGTCAAGTGGCGGCTTAAGTGGCACCTGGAGGTTGTTAAATTTCCTTCTTACCCAATTTTCTCCCATTTTCTCATATGTATCAAGAGACAAAATCCTAAGAGAGTATAGAAAATTTGGAGACTAATTATTAGGACATCTTGGTGTAATTTTGAGCTAGGAATAATCATTTATTCATCAAAATCTTTGTAAGTTTCCGTTTAATTCTTCTATTTAGATTCAATTCCCTAAATTCTTGTTGAGTATATTGTGGTATCGTTTGGGTTTGAAATTTACCCATTCTTGAGGATAAATATTCCTTGAGCATAGAGGGACATGTTGATAGTACTGAAAGTGTGATTCTGCAAGCTGGCCGCACATAGGATTTTGACTTTATTTGGGCCCGAAGCATAAAAATGGAATATGGGTACCATTGTTCTCATATTAAAGCATATATTAGCATTTTTATAGTATGGCATCATTCGAAATCTTCTCGAAAGGGGAAATTTTTTATTTAACAGACTTTATCAGGCTTTCTTCAGCGTCCAGGTAGGATAGACTTACTTTTCTCTTATATTGGGCTTAATTGTGGTATCAATATGGTATGATGCTGTATTTGGGATGGAAATTAGCACTTGGAGTTATATTTGGTGTGAATTAGATGATTAGCTAATTTAGAGGCCGTAATTAGGAGTAATTGACTTAATTAATCATTCTTTAGGTAGATATATTATCTTACAACCCAATCGGACTTATTAGTATCTTGTAGTGGAAATTGATATGATAGCCTAGTATGGGTAGAATATTGATAGGTCATTAATTTAAAGATTTTCTAGCACCTTTTAGGCCTAAATTACCATGCTTTTCCATTGATTTAATGTTCATCTCTTATCTAATGCTTATTTATAGAGAAAAAGTTGAAAACCAATGATGAGCAAATCATTCAAGTCAAAAAAGGTTAAATGTGAAAGAAAAGAGTCAAATGCTAGAAATCAAGCCTAAGAATTGACCATCAATTACATCAATCGAGGCCTGAGGGTCGAGATCATGACCAGTCAACAAGTCAACTGAAGGGCAATCATGATATGACTACCGCAATCGTAGGAGTCACGAATGTGGTGAAAAGGTAGCGATCTCAGTAGGGCGAAAAAGTTTCAAGGGTATTTTTTTAATATTTGGAAAATATGGAATTGGGGCTCAAATAAGGGTTTTTAGCTCATTTGTCACAATCTTTATCCTATCTTTGATCTCTACTTTTTATCTCATCTCTTGGGAGCTTGGAGCAAATTGTTGTACTAACCTTGAGCTAAGATTAATTAGAGTAACTCTTAAGTGACGAATTAGCAAATTTCTGTTGAAGATTAATTGGAATTTAAAGTGTGGTTTGCATTCTCTTTATTTTTCATGAATCAAATTGATAGAGATTTTGGTATATTTTTATTTATTATCTTTATGAGTTTCTAGTTCTTCCTCTTGGGATTATGTCAAAATAGGGTGCAATTGTGTGTGGATTGTGATGTATTTGAGTATATTATAGTTTTTTTATGATGGGTTTCACTATTGCTTGATTTAATTAATTGGGATTTATGGGTGAAAATCCTGAACACCCAAAATGGGTTTGTAGGTGAAAACCCCAAACTCTTGAAAGCTCACATCATCCTTGAAAGGGGGATGTAGGAGAAATTTTGGAACCAAAGGCATCCTTGAAAGAGGGTTATGGAGGACAAAGCAATAGTGGACTATAATGGATATAGTTTACTATCTTTTTTCTATCTTAGAAATAAGGGTGAATAGAGAGTAGACTATTTTTGTGCATCTTCCTAGAAATAGGATGCCCAATTGAGGTGTTGGCTGGCTTTAATTGACACACTCATTAGGTATTCGAAAGGGTCAATGACATCTTTGAGACTTTGTTGACAAACTAACCTCAAGGACTTTCAACCTAGCCTACCACAGCATTAATAGTTAGAATTTGCACCGAATCATCTTGTTCCTATGCATAACTTACCCATAGGAAAGCTTAATCCCAAGATCCATTTCTAAGTGTTTTCTCTCTGATTACTACTAATCTAGATTTAGTCTTTGAGAAGCTTAAAAATAATTATATCTTTGAAAACATTCAAAATCCCCAAATATTTTTATTCTAGGTTTGAACTTAGTAAGTACTTTTATTTTGAACTTACCCACTAGCCACTCATATTGTTCCTTGTGGATTCAAACACGACTCTTGTTGGGTTTAGATTAAAAACAATTGCCTTGCACTTAAATTGACGTGTAAGTTGAGCGTTATCAAAAATGGCGTTGTTGACGGGGAATAATTTGGCATATTGAGTTAGTTTGGAATTTCAGCTTAGTTGCTTTGGTTCAAACTTGTCAATATTTGATTGTGATTTTCTTTTGTTCCTTGTTTTAGGTAGATTTTTATTTTTATTTATTTATTACTATGCCATCTTGGAATGAATATGAGTTTGGTGGTTGGAAATCTTATCTTGATAATCTATGTCCATATTATGGTGGACCCCAATTTTGGCAAGATTGTAGATATGCTCTCCGGAAAGAGATGTGTGCACCATCTCGATCCTCTTAGTAGAATGATTGTTCCTTAGGTGGTGGTCGAAATAGACATTGGAGCGATTGTCTAAATGCCCATTCCCCTGGTTATGCTAACCCAAATGCTAGTTCTTCTTATGAGTTTAATAGATTTAATAATGAGAAAAAGGAAGAACAACTTGCTGATATAATAGTGTTAAAGCTATACTTCAAATTATCTTGGATTGGGAGGAAATAACAGGAGATAAGATTAATCTCATGAACCAAGCGTAGGGGCATGTGAAAATAAAATTGAAAGGATAGAAGAAATGGGTAATGAGTCCGACATCTCAAAAACCATGAACAGGCCCACTCTTCAAAATGACGTTAAAGAAGAAAATATGTCAAGCTACATGGATTATAACAAGCTTGAAGTGAAAAACCTTCAATAATTTCCCAACCAACCGAACCAACCATAGAAATGATTCCAAAATTAAGGAATTGGCAGTAAAACTGAAAGAAAAAGACAAACAAATCCTTAGTGAAGGCTCTAGTTCATTTTAGGGTGAGAATATCGAGAAGGATGTGACTCTGAAATTAGGATGAAGACCTCACTCATACTACTTTTCAATATTATGCTTAGTGGATGTGATGAAAGTCGAACTACCCATGAAAATGGTGGATTTTGGAAATAGGGAGAAAAATCCCAACATTTTGAAGTTTGTTATTCCAAAAGGGAAAAATGAAGCCCCTCACCTGAAGGCAAAAAAAATTCAAAATGCGATGTGTGACAAGATATTTCTTGATGTTCTCATCGATACCCAACAAGCCTATTAGGAAGTTTGATATGAAGTTGGGTAAAAGGTTCAAGTCTTCAAAGTGGCAAGATAGAAAATATTTCATTGTGTCCTCACCTTTTACCAAAGTAACTCAAAGATGTATTGATCTAAAGTTGGGTCATCGATTCAAATCTTCTAAATGGAGACATAAATTATAGTCAAAATATGTCATGGCGCAACTTTAACAAAAGCCGCTTCTTAGGAGGCAACACAAGGAATTTTTCTCAATTTATTCTAATGTTTTTCGTTTAATTTTTAGCTAGTTTTTTGGTGTTTATAGGTGATAGCACAAGTTGGGATGGATACCTCAAGAATGAAACACCGAATAACTGTATTGGACTTTCATTACATCACTTTTTCCTCTTTAGTAAGCTTACAAGGTATGATCTTTAAAATAAAAATGATGATCACATCCATGGTTTCTTTTGGTTTGAATTTAATTCATTTGAGCTTACTTTGACAGAATGTGGTTGTTGGGATGAAGATTTTTGAATGTGTGCCTTGTCTCAAATGCTAAATTGCAAAATTATTGTTTCCATACACTAGTGCAAATTGTGTGTTTGATAAAACACCAACTTGAGGTTTGTTTTCTTAATCGAGTGGTGGGTGATTTAATTTTGTTAGTATAATTACAAATGGTGTGTTTGGTGATGAATTGGTTCATTAAAATTGTTCCCATGTGTTGTTTTTTAATCTTTTAAATCTCTTACTTTTCATGCACACATGTGTTTGCTAAAATGTCAATAAGAGAGAAATGCCTTATATGCTTGTAAAGGTTAATGTAAACTGTCTTAGGGCTTTTTGTGATCATTTTTGGAGTATAGCTTTGAGTCAAACTGGTCTTAAATGTGGGATAACTGGTGGTTTTTGGTTGAAATTATTTAAGAATGTTATGCCCATGGTAAGAGAGACATGAATGTTTGTATTTCCCTATGATAGATTAGGTGACGCCATTCTAATGGGTATTGGGTCATTTGTGTTTCTATTGGTGTTTTGAGTATTTTATGATCTAATGGGTGATATATGAAATTGTGAGCAAAGAATTTCATAAAGTTTAATGATAATATTGCCTTGCATTTCCTTAACTTTTTCTTTAATTTTTTAGGAAGAGCTAAAATTTCAAAAATGCTTTCTAAATGTTATTGGCATGATATGAAATGATTTTGAGAAAACCCAAAAAAAATTATAGCTTTCTTTGTGAACATGATCAAGGATGTTTTTGAACTTTCTTTTTAATGATACCATTAAATTCAATTTTTGGAATTTTCCATACAAGGATGTGTCCTTTACTTGGAGTAACTTATTAAGCTCAAATTGGTTGGGAGATAAACTTTTTGATCTATGAGTACGATGCCATGTGTGGTGATATTTTTGAATAATTCTTGTATATATGTGTAGTCTAAAACTTTCCCCTAGTGTGTTCAAAGAGAAATTCTAAACAATCTTGATTTGGAGAATGACCCGAGGCCATTTTTAACCTGTCACTTATCCAAATTCCCACCTTAACATTGTTTCCTAGTTAGCCGCTTTGAGCCTTTTTGCCCATTTTTCTTTCTTTTTGTAATGATAACCTTTCTAACACACCTAACCCATTTTAAAATTTTCCTTTTGGTACTTAAGCCCCTTTGATGCATTGAATAATTAAAAGTAATGAAATGTAGGTGAAAGCATAAGTTTGAGGGGTTTATGTAGTTGGGAGAATAATGTAAAGGTAGTTCAAACTCCAAGTTTGGAGGGATTAATATGATATGCTAAGATGAGCCAAGAAAGGTGTATGTAAGATGGTAAAATCATATGCTTAAGAGACAAGAGACATACTTAAGGCTAAATTTGTATAGCCTAGCCCATAGAATTTGAAGAAAAATAGGCAAATGAGGGGGGCTATGAAGCTCTTAAAGTTAGAAAGTCTCTTGAGAAATCCAAGAAAATAAAGATAGAAAATGGTGGATTTTAATTGTTTTGTAAATTATAATAAAAAGGCAGAGAAATATGAGAAATAATTTGAAGGAGAATAAGGTGGATAGTTTGAATATTTTGAGATAGAAAGGGTTGAGGAATTGCATTGAAGGAGGTATTTTAGTCACTTGATCAATTATATTCCTTCCCACATCTTAAACGTTCATCTTGACCTACAAGAACTTGGTGATTCCAAAGTAGGTAAGTCTACATTAGTGGCAAAAAATACAACGGGCAAGCCTATTGTTCTACTCATTGTACTCTAATTTCTTTGCAAGAGTGAGTGTGAATTCTTTCATTATTTGAGCTCCTTTAGAAATTTTAATGTATTTTGTGTGTGGGGGGCTAACTCTTTCTTGTGAGAGACATCGATACTTTGGGGTAGAGGATGAAGTCTTAGTCTCGGTTTGGGTAAATAGGTTAATTAAGTTGCATAGGGAAGATTGAGACAATCTTTGAAGATTTGGTGTCTCCTCTTAAGATGCATTTTGGTTCACTTGGTGCCATGACATATTAAAGTCATTATAGATCTTTGTTAGCTTGTTCCATTAGTAGAGCTTTATTTTGGGTGGATTTGAGTTGAATACCCCAGCTCGTTGAATTGTTCTTAGTTGCTTGAGGACAAACATTAGTTTAAGTTTGGAGGTGTTGATAAGCCATCAATTTAAGGATTTTCGAGCACCTTTTAATCCTAAATTACAATGATTTTCCATTGATTTTATGCTAATCTCTTGCTTAATGCTTATTTGTGTAGGAAAATCTTAAATGAGAAGATGAGCAAGTCAGTCAAGTCAAAAAGAGGTTAGATGTGAAAAAAAAGATCCAAATGCTATAAATCAAACATAATAATTTACCCTTAGTTACTGTTATCGCGGCATGAGGATCATGATTGCGACCAGTCAAAAAGTCAATCGGAGGGCAATCATAATATGACAAATACAATCGCGAGAGTCGAAAATGCAGTGAAGAGGTGGCGATCACGGTAGAGTAGAAAAATTTCAAGGGTATTTTAGTAACATTTGGAAAATGTAGAATTGGGGCTCAAATAAGGATTTTTAGATTATTTTTCACCATCTTTATCCTATCTTTGATCTTCACTTTTTATCTCATCTCTTGGGAGTTTGGAGAAAATTTATGTATTAACCTTGAGCTAAGATTACATTAGAGTAACTCCTAAGTGAAGAATTATCAAATTTCCATTCAAGATTCATTGGAATGTAAAGTGTGGTTTGCATTCTATTTATTTTTCATGAATCAAATTGATAGAGATTTTGGTATGTTTTTGTTTATTGTCTTTATGAGTTGTGAGTTCTTCTTCTTGGGATTATGTTAGAATAGGGTGCAATTGTGTGTGGGTTGTAATGTATTTGTGTAGATTCTTATTTGTTGATGATGGGTTTCACTATTGCTTGATTTAATTAGTTAGGATATATGGGTGAAAATCCTAAACACCCAAAATGGGTTTGTTGGTGAAAATCCCAAACTCTTGAAATCTCACATCATCCTTGAAAGAGGGATATGGGTGAACTTTTGGAACCTATGGCATCCTTGAAAGAGGTTTATGGGGAACAAAGCAATAGGAGACAATAATGGATGTAGTTTACTGTCTTTTTACTATTTTAGAAATAAGGGTGAATAAAGAGTAGGCTAAGTTTTGGGCATCTTCCTAGAAATAGTGATGCCCAGTTGAGGTGTTGGGTGGCTTTAATTGACACACTCATTTGGTATTTGAAAGTTTCAATGAGTGACATCTTTTAGAGTTTGTTGACAAACTAGCCTCAAGGACTTTCTACCTAGCCTACCACATCATTAATGGTTAGAATTTGAACCAAATCATCATGCTCCCATGCATAGCTTGCCCGTAGGAAAGCATAAACCCAAGATAAATTTCTAAGTGTTGCTCTCTAATTATTATTAGTCTTAAGTTAGTCTTTTAGAAGCTCAAAAATAATTATATCTTTGAAATCATTCCAAATCCTCAAATATTTGTATCCTAGATTTGAACTTAGTAAGTACTTTTATTTTGAACTTACCCATTCGCCACTTACATTGTTCCTTATGGATTCGACTCCGACTCTTGTTTGGGTTATATCAACAACGAACGCCTTGCACATAAATTGACGTGTAAGTAGAACATTATCAAAAATGGCGCCATTGACGAGGAACAATTTGGCATATTGAGTTAGTTTAGAATTTTAGCTTACTTTCTTTGGTTCAAACTTGTCAATATTTATTTATGATTTTCTTTCGGTCCTCGTGTTAGGTAGATTTTTATTTTTGTTTATTTGTTACTATGCTATCTTGGATAAATATAAGTTTAGTGGTTGGAAATCTTATCTTGATAATCCATGTCCATATTATGGTGGACCCTACTTTTGGCAAGATTGTAGATATCCTCCCCGGAAAGAGATGTGTGCACCATCTCGATCCTCTTGGTAGTATGATTGTTCCTTATGTGGTGGTCGAGATAGACATTGTAGCGATTATCCAAATGCCCCTTCCCCTCGTTATGATAACCCAAATGCTAGTTCTTCTTATGAGTTTGATAGGTTTAATAATGAGAAAAAGGAAGAACAACTTGCTAATATAATGGTGTTAAAGCTATACTTCAACTTATCTTGGATTGGGTGGAAACAACGGGGGATAAGATTAATCTCATGAACCAAGCCGTAGGGGCATGTGAAAATAAAATTGAAAGGATAGAAGAAATGGGTAATGAGTCCGACATCTCAAAAACCATAAACAGGCCCACTTTTAAAATAAGGTTATAGAAGAAACCACATTGATTATAACAAACTTGATTGTGGAAACCCCTCAATGATTTCCCAACCAACTGAACCAAACATGAGAGATAATGCCAAGATTAAGGAAATAGCAGTAGAACCAAAAGAAAAAGCCCAAAAAATCCTTTGTGAAGACTTTAGTTCATTTTGGGGTGACAATATTAAGAAGGATGTGACTCCAAAATTAGGAAGAATACATCACTCAAACTACTTTTCAACATTATGTTTGGCGAATGTAATGAAAGTCGAACCACCCAAGCAAATGATGAATTTAGGAGATGGGGAGGAAAATCCCTACGTTTTGGAGTTTGTTATTTCAAGAGGGCAAAATGAAGCTCCTCACTTGAAGGCAAAAAAAAAAATCAAAATTTGATTGTGAATTCTTGATGTTCTCATCGATACCCAATGAGCCTATTAGGAAGTTTGATGTGAAGTTGGGTAAAAGGTTCAAGTCTTCAAAGTGGCGGAATAGAAAATATTTCATTGTGTTCTCACCTTTGGCCAAAGTACCTCAAAGATGTATTGATCTAAAGTTGGGTCGTCAATTCAAATATTTTAAATAGAGACATAAATGATAGTCAAAAGATGTCGTGCTGCGACTTTAACTAAGGCGCTTCTTGAGAGGCAACCCAACAAATTTTTCTTAATGTATTCTAATGTTTTTGGTTCAATTTTTAGCTTGTTTTTGGGTGTTTGTAAGTGATAGAAAAAGTTGGGATGGGTACCCAGATAAGTATATTGAAATTTCATTTCATCACTTTTCCCTCTTTAGTAAGCTTACAAGGTATGATCTTTAAAATAAAAATGATGATCACATTCCATGCTTTCTTTTGGTTTGAATTTAATTCATTTGAGCGTAATTTGTAATAATGTGGTTGTTGGGATGACGATTTTTGAATGTGTGCCTTTTCTCAAATGCTAAATTGCAAAATTCTTATTTCCTTACACTAGTGCACATCGTGTGTTTTATGAAACATCCACTTGCGGTTTGTTTGCTTAATTGAGTGGCGGGTGAATTAATTTTTTTAGTATGATTACAAGTAGTATGTTTGGTGATGAATTTGCTCATTGGTCTTGTTCACATGTGTTGTTATTTTATCTATTCAAGCTCTTACTTTTCAAGCACACTACTTGTTTGTTAAAATGTCAATAAGCGAGAAATGTTTTATATGCTTGTAAAGGTTAATGTAAACTTTCTTGGGGATTTTTGTGATCATTTTTGGAATCTAGCTTTGAGTCCAATTGGTCTTAAAAGTGGGATAACCGGTGGTTTTTGGTAGAATTTTTTTAGGAATGTTACGCCCATGGTTAGAGAGACATGAATGGGTGATATGTGAAGTTGTGCGGAAACAATCCCACGAAGTTTAATGATAATATTACCTTATGTTCCCCTAAATTTTTCTTTAATTGTTTAGGAAGAGGCAAAAGTTCAAAAATGCTTTCAAAATATTATTGGCAAGAAATGAAATAATTTTGAGAAAAACCAACAAAAAATTATAACTTTCTTTGTGAACATGATCAAGGATATTTTTAAGGTTTCTATGGAATGATACCATTAAATTAAATTTTTGGCTCTTTCGTTACAAGGATGTGTCCTTGACTCTGAGTAACTTATTAAGCTCAAATTGGTTGGGAGATTAACTTTTTGGTCTATGAGTACGATGTCATGTATGGTGAAATTTTTTGAATAATTCTTGTACAAATAAGTAGTCTAGAACTTTCCCGTAGGGTGTTCAAAGAGAAATTCTAGACAATCTTGGTTTGAAAAATGACCCAAGGCCATTTTTAACCCATCACATAGCCAAATTCCCACCTTAACATCGCTCCCTAGTTAGCCCCTTTGAGCTTTTTTGCCCATTTTTCTTTCTTTTTGTAAATATAATCATTCTAACAAACCTAACCCATTTTAAAATCTTCCTTTTGGCTCTTAACCCCCTTTGATGCATCAAATGATTAAAAATAATGAAATGTAGGTGAAAGCCAAAGTTTGGGGGTTATGTGTAGTTGGGAGAATATGTAAGGGTGGTTCAAACTCCAAGTTGGGGGGGTTTAATATAATGTGCTAAGATAATCCAAGAAAGGTATATATAAGGAGGTAAAATCATATGCGTAAGAGAAAAGAGACATATTAATGCTAAAGTTATATAGCCTAGCCTATAGAATGTGAAGAAAAAAAGGAAAATGAGGAGGGCTATGAAGCGCTTAAAGTTAGAAAGTGTCTTGATAAATCAAAAGAAATAAAGAAAGAAAAGGGTGGATCTTAATTGTTTCATAAATTCTAAAAAAAGGTAGGGAAATATGAGAAATGATTTGAAGGAGAATAAGGAGGATAGTTTGAAATTTTGGAGGTAGAAGGGTTGAGGAATTGCATTGAAGGAGGTATTTAAGTCACTTGATCCATTATATTCCTTCCCACACCTTAAACCTTCATCTTGACCCAAAATACCTTGGTGATTCCAAACTAGGTAAGTCTTCATTAGTGGCAAAAAACACAAAGGGCAAGCCTATGGTTCTACTCATTGTATTTGAATTTCTTTGCAAGAGTGAGTGTGAATTCTTTAATTATTTGAGCTCCTTTAGAAATTTCAATGTCTTTTGTGTGTGTGGAGCTAACTCTTGCTTATGAGTGGCATTGATAATTTAGGGTAGAGGATGAAGTCTTACTCTCGGTTTGGGTAAATGGGTTAATTAAGTTGCATAGTGAAGATTTAGACAATCTTTAAAGAATTTGTGTCTCATCTTAATATGCTTTGTTGATTTGGAAGGTTCATGTGATATAAACTTCCATCCTTGCCTCATAAAGATGTCCTTATTGAAAAAATTTGGTTCACTTGTTTCCATGACATGTTAAAGTCATTATAGAGCTTTGTTAGCTTGTTCCCTTAGTATATTTTTATTTTGGGTAGATTTTAGTTGGATACCCAATCACATTGAATTTTCTTAGTATCTTGAGGACAAGTATTAGTTTAAGTTTGCCGGTGTTGATAAGCCATTAATTTTAGGATTTTTTAACACCTATTAAGCCTAAATTACCATGCTTTTCTACTGATTTTATGCTAATCTCTTACTTAATTCTCATTTATGAAGGAAAAGATGAGATGGGAAGATAAGGAAGTCATTCAAGTCACAAAGAGGTTAAATTTGAAAGAAAAGAGCAAAATGCTAGAAATCAAGCCTATGAATCGACCCTCAGTTACTGTGATCATGGCCTAAGGGTCGCGATCGCGACCAGTCAATTAGAGGGCGATCACAATATGACTACCATAATCATGGGAGTCATGAACGCAATGAAGAGGTGGCGATCGCGGTAGAGCAAAAAAGTTTCAAGGTTATTTTTGTAATATTTGAAAAATATGGAATTGGGGCACAAATAAGGCTTTTTTAGCTCATTTTTCACCATCTTTATCCTATCTTGGGTCTTCACTTTTTATCTCATCTCTTGGGAGCTTGGAGCAAATTTTTGTACTAATCTTGAGTTAAGATTACATTAGAGTAACTCCTAAGTAAAGAATTAGCAAATTTCCATTGAAGATTCATTGGAATTTAAATTGTCGTTTGCATTCTCTTTATTTTTCATGAATTAAATTGATGGAGGTTTTGGTATCATTTTTTTTATTATCTTTATGAGTGTCTAGTTCTTCCTCTTGGGAATATATTAGAATAGGGTGTAATTATGTGTGAGTTGTGATGTATTTGTATAGATTCTAGTTTGTTGATGATGGGTTTCACTATTGCTTGATTTAATTAGTTGGGATTTGTGGGTGAAAATCCTAATCACCCAAAATGGGTTTGTGGGTGAAAACCCCAAACTCTTGAAAGCTCACATCATTCTTGAAAAGGGGATGTAGGTGAACTTTTTGAACCCATGGTATTCTTGAAAGAGGGTTATGGGGGACAAAGCAATAGGGGACAATAATGGATTTAGTTTACTATCTTTTTACTATCTTAGAAATTAGGGTGAATAGAGAGTAGGCTATGTTTTGGGCATTTTCCTAGAAATAGGGATGCCCAATTTAGGTGTTGGGTGGATTTAATTTACACACTTTTTAGGTATTTGAAAGGTTCAATGAGTGACATCTTTAAGACTTTTTTGACAAACTAGTCTCAAGGACTTTCAACCTAGCCTACCACATCATTAATGATTAGAATTTACATCGAATAAGTATATTCCCATGAAAAACTTGCCCGTAGAAAAGAACAATCCCAAGATCCATTTCTAATTGTTTACTCTTTACTCTTAGTCTCGAGTTAGTCTTTTGGAGGCCCAAAAAATAATTATATCTTTGAAAACATTCAAAATCCCCAAATATTTGTATCCTAGGTTTGAACATAGTAAGTACTTGTATTTTGAACTTACCCATTCGCCACTCACTGTGTTCCTTGTGGATTCAACCCTGACTCTAGTTGGGTTTATATTGACAATGATCGCCCTACGCTTAAATTGATGTGTAAGTTTAGCGTTATCAAATATGCCTTAGAATAGATTATCGGGGTTAAAAGTGGGCCTTTCTGTCCAACCTTAGACCAGGATTGCGATTAGTTTCTTGTAAAATTAATGGGCATTGCATATTATTCTAATTACATTATTGATCTCGAAGAGATTTTTAGAATATGATGGTTCATACTAGATTGACGCTTGAGTGATGATATTAGTTTTGGTTTAAGTCCGGCGATTTATAATTTTAACACCTGTTCGATTCTGACATTATTGATGATATCAGTTTTTGTTCAAGTCCAATTATTTATGATACTAAGACTAGTTCAATTCTAGAATTGTTGATGATACTAGTTTTGATTCAAGTCCGGTATTAAGAGATTAATCATGACAGTTATGGGACCAATGCGAGTTCAGCATTTACGGTATGAGAAGATCCTTAATCTCAATTTTGAGATTTAAATAATTGGTATAATTATAGCATTACTTCTCCTTGATGGCACCCTTCGATCTTATGGGTGCCCGTCTTGGGTTTTTACTTTATTTGCACCTTCTAGGTTAATGGGGCCCAAATTAAGTAGTTATAACAATGTTTTAATGATAGCAATGTTTTCTTTAATATTATTGTGCCAGTTATTTACTTTCAATATTTGGAGCATTATTCTAAGTTGGCCCTCTTTCCTTAACATAGCTTATTTATATCACATTTTATTATATATATACATATATATTATGATTTTGCTCAGTCGGTTGATGATGCTTACTAAGTACTTGTGGCTTTGGTACTCATACTACACTTTTATACTTTTTTTGTGTAAATTCGAGTACTAGATATGGCTGTTGATGCTATGATTTTGTAATTTAGAGTTCAAAGATCGGGTGAGCTCTCAAAGCTAGAGTTGACCTTTTCTCTATCATTTCTTTTTTGATAGTCTTTTTTATTTTTGAGATTGTTGTATGTTGACTTGATAGTACTAGTATTTTTTGTTAGAGTCTCTTGCACCGACTTTACTAGGTCATGGGATGATATTACTTTTTTCTTATTTCTTCTTATTTATGCTATACTTTTTAAGATTTATGTCTTGTAATTTAATTACTTGCATATTTTCTACATTTATTCCATTTTCCACCATCTAACCCGTTACTTATAGTTTTGAGCTACAGTTTGGATTACCTACTAGTGGAGTAAAGTAGGTGCCATCATGACACGGGACATCGTATTGTGACAGTGATTCTAAAACTTGTCTTCTGGTTGGTAAGATTTAAACATTTCATATCCTCCACTATATAGCCCATTTATGAGGTTAGCTACTTTGTGATCCATTCTTTTGATTCAGCTAGTTCATCGTCCGATGGTGGTCTTAATTTTGATGTCGGGAGGTCTTAGGTTGCCTTTCAGTTTTGCTGGGTTCATCTTCTGGTAATATTATGATCTTGGTATTAATGTGGAGTTGGATACTTTATTCTTGACATGATATGGTTCTTGTTATAGTGGAGTTAAGGGAGGTGAAATATGTGATCTTTTCTATGACAACTTCTTCAGTTGGCAAACTGGAAATTCATTATCTTAAGTTGCTTGGTTCATTATTTTGTAGTGGTCTTGACTTTGGCAATGATGCTGAGATTGATGACCTATTCCGTTGTGATGTCATTAATAGTGTAATTAAGTTAAAGTTTGAATAAAATGGGGGAAATCAAGAAATCCTCATTTCAGCATATTTTTTAACTAATATGACTTAGCAGAGTGCTTCTCCTTAGTGATATGTGCCTATGGGTATTTGTTGCTTAGAACAAGCATAAAATTGACCAGTTTTTTTACTAAGGTTGGATTTATCCGAATTGGTAGAGTTTTGATTATTACTAGTATAATTTGTAGCCATGGGGAGTTCTTGGGTATGCTTTGATGATTCATGCCCTTCAATAGATATAGAGTTGATTAAATATGATTTCATCATGTGGTTTATCCTGCATTATGATTTTTGTAATACCTCGGGAAATTTTTCAATGAAATTTTGTGCATAAATGTGTTGGATTCTATCTTCTAAAATGAATTACAAATTTTTCATGTGTAATGTCTTAGATTTTGACCCACCATTACGTAGATTATCGAATAAGCTTTCCAATGATATGTGGATCATACAAAACGGACACTCGAGCGACGAGTTATGAACATTCCGATCGAACCGTGAATAGTAGTGAACAGTAAAATGTGCAGAAAAAATACTGAGGCCTGGCGTATTTTTGCTCCAACTTTAAAT
The DNA here is from genome assembly GCF_002878395.1 of Capsicum annuum. Taxonomy (NCBI): domain Eukaryota; kingdom Viridiplantae; phylum Streptophyta; class Magnoliopsida; order Solanales; family Solanaceae; genus Capsicum; species Capsicum annuum. The sequence goes on from NC_061120.1 coordinate 127,294,438, forward strand.
GACCATAACTCCTTGTACATAATGATCTGGGTGATCTACTATATATCAAAGGAAAGCTCTGCGAGTCCTCTTTCCGATGAAATTGGTTTCATCCAATTTGTCTATCAGAACAAAATGTTATGGTCGATCTACTTCAGCCTATCAAAAGCGAATTTTTGGGTCAAATTCAAACGATCATAACTCCTCGTACACAATGATTTGGGTGAGATACTATATATCAACAGAAATATATGAGAGTCCTCTTTCTAATGAAATTGGTTTCATCCAATTTGAATATCGGAGTAAAATGTTATGGTTGATCTACTTCAGACTGTCAAAACCCACTAAAGGACAGATTCGAGAATTATTTGATTTTTAGGGGCATTTTGGTCATTTTCCCTCACCAAAAATCCGTCCAAACCCTTTATTAAATCCATTAGAAGCATTATATGTTATATTTCATTAAATTCCCTCAAAAAGAAAACCTTAAGCTCCTACATCCAACTTCAAGAACCTTCAAAGTTCACCATTAATTCTGCAAATTTATTCAAGATTCCAAGTTCCTAGTTCAAGAACTCCAAGAACCATCATTCAAAGACACGATTAACATCTCAGAAATGAGTATCGATCTAAAGTTCATCATTCAAGGTAAGTGGGGTTTTTCAACAAGAACTCTCTTTCGTTCTTGTGCCCAAAAGTAATTTTCTTTACAAAGGCATGATTTTTATTTGATTTTTTATGAATTTGAAGCATGAACCCATATCTAATGATGATTATTATGAAATCTTGATGTTTATGATTTTGAAAGATGAATTTACATGTGTGGAGATATAAAGCATGAATCTTAAATGATATTTATCATGATTTTGATATTTGGGTCGTGAATCTCCATTGAAAATTCTATTTTTTTAGAAAGTGTGTGTTATAAGCACGTTGATGTTGAATATTTGAGATATTTTGAATGATTTGACCTTTTGGTCTTAATGGAGTTGTTTTGAACTCGAGTGTGAAAGAAATCCACAACGTAGTTGATTTTGAGAGATGGGAAGCATGATGGCTCCCGGTGTATATTTATATATTACTGAAATTGTTTTGTTGTGGATTGTCTTTAAAATAATCTGAGCTAAGTCTGGGAGAAATCTTTAGTACCGAGTGGGAGGTATAAAGCGACCTTATGTTCCTAGAACTACGTGCCCCCATAGGAGTGAGCCTGAGGCTAATTTATATAGTGATCAGTAGTTTGTGTGGATTTGATATTGATAGTCCTACTCCGATGGCAAGGATAGGATGACTCTTCCCAACGTGGGTTGTACATTGGACTCCATGTAGCTCACATGGTGTATGTCGGTTATAGGATCTCCCAGTGTGTGTGTGTTTCCTTGTGTCTATGGTGAATGGTGAAGTGATTTGAAAGTGGAATTGTGAAAGTTATTCTTTCAAAAGAATTAAATGATATTTACATTATGAGAATTGATATTCTTGATGAACTGAAAGTGATTGACAAATTATATGATGACTCACATGTGTTATTGTACTTATTTCATCCTCTCATGATTATGATGATTTTCTTCGGGCTATGTGAGTCTTTCATACATCCTGCATGTTTCTTATAAATATTTATGATGATGATGTTTATACAAGTGCATACACCCCGTATACTTGGTTCCTTTTCATGGTACTGACCCATATCTTTGGATGTGGGCTGCATTTTCTCAAAATGTAGGTTCAGGTGCTCAGTTCCAGGTTCGACAGTGATTCTTCGGGCACGCTATTCTACATCCTCTATTGTGGTGAGTCCTCATGTTCCGAGGATGTGATGTCTGATGTTGGTTTCACGGAATTGTTTACATTTGATAACTGAGTATGAGTCAGTTGGGGCATGTCTCAATGGCTCGCTGGTTTTATTGATTTTCTTAGAGGCTTGTCAGACTAGTATAGATGTTGAAAGTTGAATAATAAGTCGTATTTTGTTATCTTTATGAAATTATTTTATTCTTGGATGATGATTACTCTTTTGATATTTGAGGGTTATTTATGGAAACCCCATTGATTTTTGTTGAAATGAATGAAAATGGCTCAAAGGGTTAGCTTAGGGCTACTCGTAGCCTCAAGCACCGTGTGACGCTCAGGACCCATTTTTCGGGGCATTACATTTTGGTTCTCAGCTATATTTCAATTTTGATTCTTACGGGAACTATTATGATATGTGATAGTGAGGTTTACTTAGGTGTTTGCTCTTGGTTCAGACTTATTGGATCAGGTTTAGAATCTTGACACTTTTGAATGGCGGCTTGGGGGTTATGATAGATTTTTTGCATGTGGATGCTTAATCATCTGTTGGATTGGTTCATATAGTTGAGACTGAGCGGTTCAGCTTTGATGTTGAGGTTTTAGCTGGAAGTTGTAGAGCTTGGGTGTATCCTTAATTTTCAGATTTATGTCAGTTCATCTACAGGCTGGATAAGACTAATCGTTGTCTACCTATTTGATTTTCTTCAATTTAGATAGATTATGGTCAGCAGAAGTTTGGATGATAGCCATTGGCACTTGATGACAGTTTCTTCTTCTCTTAACCTTGATATTCATATTTATCAAAATTTTGGATGGCCTTCTTAGTAGAAGAAGTATGCTCGAGTTGGACTTAATGTGGTTTCATCCTCAATTAATGGAACATCTTAAAGAAGATTATTTGTCTTTGAGAGCTTATGTTGTAGACTCCTGACTATCAGTATCAAGGGTTATCCAAACCAGTTGTAGCATTGGTGATAAATTACAGACATTAGTCATCACCATTTGTGTGCCCAGGTAGCTCCGTATGGGCTTATCCTTGTGCACACCATTATGGATTTTCATGGATCAAATTTAGTTCTCTGAGTTTAGTGTGATAAGGTTGCGCATATAGGACTCAAATGACTATCTGCTTGGTTTGGAGTAGATAACAGATTTGGAAAGGCAAAAGAATGTTATGTTTGGATATTGTAGTTGGTCACAGAATTAATGCCTTGGATTACCTTTGTCTTGGATGAGTTTTTTCTTAATTGTGCTAGTATCGATGTGGTATCAGTGTGTTATGGTTTGGATTTGCTTGAATCAGCCATCCTCAGTTTAGATAGAGTCCAGTTGGTTATTGAGATCGAGTTATGGCTATTTGGGAAGTGAAGTAAGAAAATTTTTTGAAAAGGGATACCTACAGAAAAATCCCCTTGGAAGTGTTGTTTCTTCTTGGAGGTTATATAAGAAGTTTTTCTTGGATCATGTGGGCCCAATACCTCATCCCTTAGAGCTTTCGTGGTCTTTCCATCCAGTGACTTTTGTAGATAAAAGCCCTTTTCGTAGTGGATATTGTAATGACCCTCTAGGTCATTTCCTTAATTTTTGCTTATTTCAGGAATTTTGAGCCTTCCTAAAGTGACTAAAGGTCATTCATGACCCATCAAAACTATCAGTGCGATTATCAGATAGGTTGTTTGGGTTTAAGGCTCTTTTTTGTATTTTGGAGCTTTTGATGTAAGGAAATTGGTCTCAGACCAAAACTCCTAGTAAATGACCTTAGATGAGAATTTTGATAGTGCCATCAGCTCTAGAACATTCATTTTAGGCTAGGGGGACCCTTGGTTCAGGTCCTAAGGCTTCCGAACTTATTTTGGGATATTGAGTGGATTCTATGAAAATGGAACTATAGGTGTGGGCCCTATATTTAGTCGAAATAATCTTGGATAAAAGTTTTAATTGTTCCATTGAGTCTGAAATGTTGAATTTTTTATGTTAGCATAGATTGTTTATGCATACGGTGTTGCAAAGAAACAATGAAACTATAGGTATGGGCCCTATATTTAGTCTATGGGTATGATGGGTTTTTTGGTATTTGTCAAATAAAGTTTTGGAGAAGGGAAGTGTTGAAAATAGGACTTATAGAGGATCAAACGAATGAAGTCACAACTGTGAGATCTGACCACGATCGTACAAAGGCTATCATAATTAGAATTTGAGAAGGTGTCCCCAAAAAGTGATCAGACCAAAATTTCCCATGATCATATATTAATCATAAGATTTTACCATCTAATCATGGGAAGGATGAATGAAAACATGCTTTCAATAGTTAAAGAAAGAAGATCAGATAGAAGCATCCCACAATCATACATCAAACCAATAATCGTAGCATGAGGTCGTAGGTAGGAAGTTTAGAGTTGCAAAGTATGATTAGACTATAACATAGTACGATCATAATTTCATACTATATAGTTGTAATAAGAACCATACAGGTGTAGATATGAAGATTAAAATCCATGATCTAAACAACAAGCACCAAAGGACGATATGTGTTCTAACCACAACTGTACCTTTGCAATATCCGATGCCACTGACCCAGATTTCCTATTTAGTTTAGGATAGGATTTATTTTTTCTATAAATACTCTTATAGGATTACTTTTATGAGGGTTACACATTATTTTATATTTTACAATATTATATTGTAAGATTCTAAGGCATATTCTTGGTATTTTTCACAAATATTGATTTTAGGGCTTTAACTCTAGTATATATTTTGGAGTTTTCTTATTATTATTGTAAGTTCATAATTATGTCTTCATCTATTGATTCTTCTTATGTTATTGAAATTATGAATAGCTAAACACCAAAACTAGGGTTGTGGAAATCATGACGGATTAACAACATAGGGTTCAATGTACAAAGTGATTCTCAAAGGGTAGTTGGGCATGTATTGTTATTTCTTTAGCTTTGGATGCTATATAACGAGTGTACACATTGGAACTTTTTCTATCTCTACTCTGTACTTATCAAGGGTAATCAGATAGAAGTAGTAAGTCAACAATAAGACTTGGAGTTATCTTCATTTAATCAGCCTTAAGCCAGTAAATGGGAAAGACTACATTGAGATCATAGATAGGGGTTACTAATGCAACATCCATGATACATGAACCTTTGTTCCTGGGGATATTTACCTAAAATATGCATAATCTAGTCAGTTAGATGATACATAACCTATCAATTTTACATGCCAAATACTATAAAAGACTACTAAAGAAAAGAGAGCCTATGGAGTTATAATGTTATCGGGAAACAAATTCCTAGTGACTTTCTCATATTGGGTACAAATCAATACTTGTTACGATTGCTATTTTGTTACACAAACAACCCACCCCCCCCCCCCCCCCCCCGCATTACTTACTTCCCAATTACTTGTACAAATACTTGATTAGATTTTGTCCAACTCCTTGTGGATTTGGTCCTAACCTTATATGGTTTTATATTTGATTTAATGATAGCTTTATACTTTTTGCATGGCGTAATTTGGGAAATATCAAGATCACTCTATAGAAAAGGATCTATATTTTACAGTTCTAAATTATACATTTTAAAATGGTTTGTATCCACAACTTTTTCTTTGTTGTTTTTTAGATTTTGACATGATTTCTATAACTTGCTTATTACATTGTATTTACGTTTGAATGCAAGATTTGAATGTTTCTAAATGATTTTAGTATATCTCATAGGTTTAATACATTCAAAGTACTGACAAAATACCTTTCTCTTGAGTTGTATCCTTTTATGATATAGATTTTGGTACCCGTTCTCAAACTCAATTTGGATTTGCATACCAGCCAACCAGCCAATGGACTTGATGAGTCCTCAGAAGAGGAAAACTTGCAATTTTTGTTCATAATCTTACACATTTTTAATTTTAGTTTATTTTGAGATAGTTGGGTTTCTTGTTCCAATAACTCATCTATGATTAGTAGAGGCATTCATACAAAGACAACCAGGCATTCTTCAAGCTTTATTGTTATCAGTTGTTTAAAATAGACATTCCTTTTAGATTACCCATAAATCTGATAAAAGTGCTTCCATTATATTCAAAATAAGTATTTGATTTAGTAGCATGCCAGTACCAAGGGTTTGCTTAGGATCACTTGTGATTCTACCTATTATGTCTTGTCCAGGGTGTAGACTCAAGCATGACAATTTAGTATCAAAGAAATAGGTTCAAGTGTCTGAGGATATATAAAGTATCCACATTCAGTATAGTCTTTTTTATGGGTGTGAAATATGTCGCACTTATAAGGGAGGGGCTACAGGACATTTAGGTAACATTTCCTTCTTTTATACTCTTGATCCTGCAATAAAGTTTCTCCAAAAGAACTTATATAGATTAGTCTGTTACTTTGAATTCCTTATAATATGCCTCATACATGAGGAAATAAAAGAATTAAAGCTTTGTCCATATTGATATGGTATTCTCATAGAGAACTATAAGACACTTTAAAGACTGTATAAAGGGCTTAATAGGATCCCATTAGTATGTATTAGTTTGTTGATAAGAAAGATTTTACCCTTATCTATATGAATTGGGTTGATTACCCAGAATATGATGTGTATTCATTCTCTTCCCTAATCCTTCATTACAGATAACATTAATGAACAAAAAGAGTTTGTATCCTAATTCTTGAATAGTATTATTGTTCGAAAGATAGTGTGATTTGGGATGCTATGAGTCTTAAGTAGTATAATGACATTAGAGTTAAAAGTATTTATTTAGAAGTGTTATGGCAAAAAAGATGGGTTAATATTTGATTATGGTTAATAGATAAAGTAAAATATCCATTAAGTTAGTAATGTAGTGATATGCCCTTATGTGTTTTCTTAGGTGTAATAATTTTTGTGTAGATTTATGGTAGTAAGTACAAAAGAGATGGTTTGGTAAGATAACTCAGAATATGCTTGAACCAGGGGAGGATTTTATGATGGCATGTAATTGTTTTGGAAGGGAAAGGTTATGAATAGGTTGTGAAGTAGAAAGATGATATAGTTGGAGTTGTCGCTTTTTTATATTCATAGGGCCTGTAAGTTTGGTTTAGTCATGAGAGATGTATTAAATGTGTAAGTGTAGCGATGTCATGAAATAGAAATATACCTATAGGTTTAAGTTAGATAGGAGGTGTGGTTAAGGTTGGTTGCTTTTTTTTAAATGTTTATTAGGATAGTGCATCTTGATTTTCCATATTGTATCTATAAATATATGCGATATGTGAGAAGTTGTGTTGCTTTCTATATTTAGTACAAGACCCAAAATTTGAATTGTGGATGATGAGATAGAAAGAACAATAGTTTGGGGATGCTGATACTAGATTTATGGAATTGATCTTGTAGGCTTGACATAGCGTATGAAGAAATTTAAGTTGGCTAGCTTATACTAGTGAATGGAAAAAAAACACATCGGCCCAATAGTATGGACAACATCATTTTTGTCAAAAATAATAGACAAGCGACGCATTCACTTGCATCATAAAAAAGGGCGTTGTTTTTCAAAAGCAACGAACAGTGTCGCATATTTATGATAAACAACATTGCTTTTTGAAAAAAAAACTTTTCCAAGAAAACAATATTGTTTGTCACTTTTGTTCGACGAACAATGTCACTTTTTACAAAATTATTATCTTTTTCCCATAAAAGCGATGTTATCCGTCTTTGTTGCTTTCCTAAATTTTTCACAAAAAAATAGAAAAGTGATGGACTAGAGCATCACTGTCCATTGTTTTGTTCTTCATATGAAGAACTAAAATGATGGATAGCATCGTTTTTCTAGAAAAAAATCTAGAAAAGTGATGCTGACATTTTTGAATTTTTTTTGAAGTGGAAATCTGCATTTTCGGCATTTCACCTTCCAAATAAAAATTTATATAAAGCCCCAAGCAGCACTCATTCCTTCTAAAGTGATCATATAATACATAATACACTATATTATTAAAACACTTAAACAATCCAAACCAACAACACTTAAATAATCAATCCAACAACATCCAAAACACTTAAACATTCCAAAAAATATTCCAAAAGTTAAATAAACATTCAAAAATATCTAAAAGGTTTCTAGAAGAATTAAATCTAACAATAATAAAGAGTAACCCCAAAAACTCGTCACTCTCGGTATATTCTACCCTTCTTGGATCGAAAGATGGAGAATGATGATGACGATGAGACATGATAATCACTTGTTACTTAAGTTCCTTGATGGTCTTGCATGTGTCCATTTTGAGAAATTTATTGGTCCTCGAACTGTGACAAGGCATGCGTAAGCTGTGCAATCAACTATGATATAATAATAATCTGAATATTATCAATTGTTTCATCCTTGCATGAGAAACCAACACCTTGATATCCTTACTAAATCTATTGCAATTTTTTAGAGCTCATCCCATCGACTTTCTTCTTTTATCTTTTACCCAGCCACTTTTTCTATCTAAATTTGAATAGTTTCCTCCTGTGTAGGCTTAGTCAAACCAAAATAAAACAAGTAGTATTCAAAATTATTCTGTATATTAAAAATAAATAATATATATGTGTATGTGTGTGTAATAATAATATGCTATAATTACTTTGAATGTAAATTTTTAAACTTACATAGGCATTTTGAGCCCTTGGTTCAACACATACATCCGACACTGACTCTATTGCCTTCTACCTTATATTTGTTCGTTGGAAGATATCATTTTGTAACACCATCAAAATATTGGGGGTTTATACCCCTACCAATTTAATAATCCATATCATAATCTACAAATAATGATAGATACTTAATTACAAATTAGCAAGATTCATTATAGCACTACTTAACTATTTCAAGTCACGACTTCACAATTTTAAGTCAATATTACTTCACATTTTCAAGTTACTACTTCACATTTTAAACTTACTACTACTGTATCAGTGAATCATGACACATTTTATGCTTTTAGCCAAGAATAATTATCAGATTTTAAGTAATGGGTGTTAGTTTTGATTTCTTTTTGTCTTGAATTACAGAAAATTTAACCAATGATAAAAAAAGAGTAAACTAATGCTAAAACAGTTGTATTACAGCTCAGTTAACGAACCAGTAGGACCTAGGTGAGTCACCGCACCAATATTTAGGCTTAGATAGAATTAATGCTCCAATGAAGCTAGGTGACGGTTAAGAAGGTGATCCATCAGAGCCTTGGTGAGCTTTTATTTAAATTGCCAAGTCAAAATAATTTATATCTAATACACCTCAACTGTGATCAAAAAATCTGACAAACTGCAAGAAATCTGACAAATTATCAGTCCTCCCATTAGAGCTAAATAGAATTGATGTCAAGATAAAGCCAAGTGATAATTCATAAGACGAACTGTCTCACCCCTAGTGAACAGTTATAATGGAGGCGACATTCTGAGTTCAAATTTAAATTCCCAAATTCCTAGAGACTATAAATACCTTGTCTAGAGTTTATAGTAGGCATCTTTTGACACTTGGAATATTTTCTACCCTTTGTTTTCTTTGGAGAAACACATTTGGTATTTCTCAAATGCGACTTCTTGAGTTTTTTGACGAATTGAAGGATTAAATTTCATTTTTATAAGAATATATCTTTGAATTATGAAATATATTTCTTTCATTCTCCTAAATAACTAGATTTGTGTAATCCATGGTTAAATAATTATTTTGCGGTTGATATTTGTATGGATTTGTGGCATACATGTAAAGTTGTGGTTATTTTTTCATCTTAACATATTTTTAATGGTTTCAAACTAGGATAATCCTTAAGTTTAACTTGCTTGAAATAAGAATTTAAAATCAAAAAAAGAGTTTAACAACAAAATTCGGAGTTTCTAACCTTCGTCTGATGAGTAATGCTTTATCGAGATTAATCAACTTGAGGTTGAAAGTGATTTTATGATTTTCACCACTTTAAGTTTTAAATAATAAAATGGATAGTTACCTAATTGGGTTGAGAAATGTTTAGGTAATGATTTAACTCAATTTTCCTTCATCCACTTGTGTTAAAGCAAATTTATTATAGACATTGCTCGATAATAATAAAAATCCCTGGTGAGCACAATACTAGTCCATCTTCTCTATTGATTATCATTTTCAAATTTTAATGTTCATTACATAAAACATATTAGACATTGAATCAAATTTAATTTACTACAAAACCCCTCATTTCATTGAAACTAATGACTAATAGACACTTAAATCGCATACGACTTAGCTATCACCATATTTCTTGTGGAATTTCACTCCATCTTTTGCTGGGTTATATATTTGACAATGACCACTTAAACTTCTTAAAGGATTTGTAATTTGGATGTATCAAATTTTGGCACTATTACCGAATAATATGGTTTTCAATTAAGTTATGGTCTTTATTTGACTTTTAGTCCTAACTATTTAAACAACATCCTGGAGGGTTTCTGAGCTAATAGCCAAGGAAACCAAGGTCAAAACTATTAGAGTGATGACTATTATGTAAGGATGGCTACAAAGATTATGAATAGGCAATTATAAAATAAAGAATAAAAGAAGTGGTTTATATATACCAATAGGAAATCAAGATTAAACTACCAACACTCAGGGAAGTCCAAAATGGAAGAGGTGATAGTGAAGGTACTTAAAGGGGTGGAATCTACTGAGTTAGGGGTCAAATAGATGAAGAATGACTTATCTTTAATGAGTTATCTTGTAGACTCTTACTCTACTTTAATCAATCAATTAAAGTACCATATGGGCCAGGTGTCTGCAACTTTCAAACAGTGGAAGGGTGGCACTTTACCTAGTAACTCTGTTTAGAATCCTCAGAATGATAGAAGTTTTATTTCTATCACCACTAGGTGTGGTAAAGTATTATCAGAACCCTATTTTATGGTACAAACATATGTGGAAGATGTAGCCACTAATTATGAAATGGTGGATAATAATATTTGTGTTGATAAAAATTCAGCCAAGTCAGAGAATATTGATGATAAAAGATAAGATGCTAAAAAGTATACCTCTGTGAAGTATGATGTTATAGTGAGCAAGCATAAGCAAAAAGCAGTTGTGAAACCTGTAACTCAAATCCCTAGACCTCCTCTTCTATTCCTACACTAAATAAAGAAAAAATGGAGAATGGTAAGTTTAGCATGTTGCTATCGATGTTGAAGCAACTATCGGTGAACATCCCATTGAGAAAATGTTAGTATATGCTAAGTTCATGAAGGACTTAGTTATGAAAAAAATACTGTAAGCTTTGAATCAAAAGGTAACATTCATCAGTATAGTATGATTTTTTTGTGATTATTGGTGCAAACCAAGGTAGATTTGGGGCCTTTACAATTCCATGCATAATTGGTGTAGTTACTTTTGCAAAAATATTATGTGACCCTGGTGCTAGCATCAATATTATATCCATACCAATTGACCAACAATTTGGCTTCAAAACCCTCAAATTGATGACAATATAACTATTGATGGCTGACTCTTTGGTTAAAAGGCTAGAGGGAGTACTACATGATGTTGTTGTGAAAGTTGATAACTTTATATTTCTGAAAGATTCTGTGATTCTTGATTGTGATGTGGTTCTAAAGTACCCATAACTTTGGGTAGACCATTCTTATCCATCGAAAGAGTATTGGTCGATATAGTGTACAATGAGTTAAAATTTAAGTTGAACAACAAAGAGGTGAAGTTCAACATATGTCAGTCGATGAACAAACCAAGAGATATGAGTGTTGTCTTGGTCATTGACATTATTGATGAAGTTGAGATTGAGGTACCTATTAAAGAAAGATTTATAATGGAAACATTAGCTACTATGATGATGAACTTTGAAGGAAGGATATAGAAGATTAAAAAGAGACAATAAGTGCTTTAAATAGAATGGAATCGTACTCTTATGCCCCAAAGAAGTTAGACTAGGATATGAAAAATATTCCAATTCATCCATTAAATCCATTAGTAGAAAACTATATATGTTATATATAAAGTAATTACCTGGTCATCTATGATATGTATTTTAGGTGAAAACAGCATATTGCATGTGATCATAGCTATTGTTTGATAAAATGTCAAGTGGAAGCACTTGGCTTTGTGTTAAAAAAAATACAAGAAAGCAATTAGTTGGACGGTTCCAGATATTATTGGAATTCTACCATCCAGTTGTACACACAAGATTTAGCTTGAGGAAGATTTCACACTCATAATTAAGAATCAGCAGTGGCTAACCCACCATTGCAAGGGGTGGTGAAGAAAGAAACAATTTAGTAGCTAGATGCGGGTGATTTTTGTCTCATATTAGATAGTAAATGAGTTAGTCTCATGTAGTGCATCCCAAATAAAGGAGGTGTGACTATGATTTCTAATGATAAAAATGAGTGATTCCATTAAGGTCGGTCACTAGTTGGCCAGCATGTATGGACTTCAGAAAGCTAAATTCATGGACTCTTCGAGATCACTTTCCAATGACATTCATGAATTAAATGCTTAATAAGTTGGAACGAAGTAGTTGGTACTTCTTTTTGGATGGTTTTTTAGGCTATAACCAAATCTCTATTGCACCTAAATATCAAAAGAAGACTATTTTTACATGCCCCCACAAGACATTTTCCATCAAAAATATGTCTTTGGGGTAATGTAATATCTTCCAACCTTTCAAAGGTGTATGATATCAATTTTTTTAGGTATGGTTGAATATACTTTGGAAGTGCTTATGAAAGACTTCTCTATGGTAGGTGGCACTTTTGGAGACTGCTTGGGAAATCTAAGCAGTGCCTTGAAAAGATGTGAAAAGTTCAATCTTAAGCTCAATTGGGGAAAATGCCACTTTATGGTTAAGAAGGAACTTGTGATGGGACACAAGATTTTTGAATAAAGAATTGAAGTAGATTGTGCTAAAATAGAGATGGTTGAAAAACTACCACCGTTAATCTTGGTGAAAGAAGTTGGAAGCTTTCTATGCCATGCAGGTTAATACCATAGGTTTATTCCAAAATTGCTAATCCATTATGCAAATTATTAGAGAAGGAAGCTAGGTTTATGTTTAATGGTGAATGTGTAAAGTAATTTGAGTGCCTTAAGGAGAAGTTGGTAGCTTCCCCTATAATTATTGCCTCAAATTTGTCTCAACCTTTAAAAGTTATGTGTGATGCGACTGGGGTTTCTCTTGATGATGTACTTGGAAAAAAAGGAGAGAAGCTTTCATCATATTTACTATTCTATCAAGGCCTTAAATGGGGCATAAAATAATTACACAGTTACTAAATTGAAGTTGCTTGCGGTTGTCTACTCCTAAGAGAAATTTTAGGCATACTTACTTGGCACTAAGGTTATTGTACATATTGATCATATTGCACTAAGGTACTTAACAGAAATGAAATATACCAAACCTTAGTTGATTAGATGGGTGTTTCCACTTAAATAATTTGAGTTTAAAGTCAAAGACCAAAAAATATGTCAAAATCAAGCTGTAGACCAGCTATCTAAACTCGAGAACAAAGAGAAGAGGTTGGATGAATTGCAGATTGATGGCTTATTTTTGGATGAACTGGTACTTGCTGCCTCCTTAAACCTATACCATGGTACGTTGATTTTGCTAACTATTTGGTTAGTGACATGATACTAGAAGATTTGAGTCCCAATTAAAGAAAGAAATTTCCTCATGATATGAGCAATTACTTCTAAGATGAGCCTTATCTGCTTCGACTCTCTATTGATAATATTATTAGATGATATGTGCCTGATACAAGACAAAAATACATAAATAAAAATGACACGGAAATAAAGGAAACACACTACATACAAAATCACAAAAATAAGGAAATAAGGTAATGGAATAATAAAGTAAAAGATAGATAGATTGACATAAGTCAAAAACGAGAGGACAACCAAGGGTATACTAAACCCTAGACCTTTCTATCAATTATCGATAACACCAATCTCTTATGAGGACACAACGAAAATGGATTCCAAGCACCCACATTTCTAGAAAACCAAAGAAACTCCTAACAAGTTTCAATAAAAACACTCCCAAATGTATCTCAATTCATCATCCATCAACTACCTAAAAATGAAGAATGTCCTTGATATTTATAGGCCAATAGGCCTTTATTAAAACTTGGGGCCAAAAGTGACCCTAAATGAAACTTGGGCCCAAAAGTGACCCAAGAGCCAAAACAATGTAATGGGTGCCCATACTCTCTCGAAGCCCAAGCTATCGTCCAAATGCGGTGTCTCACATTCCTTCCTTGGAGGATATCATCAAATATATCTTATTTCCAAGCTTTCCTCCACTAAAGTATTGGATCCCCTAAAATGACCAAGTCTTGGATCCATAGATTGATCCTTGAAGCATCGATCCCAAATGAGTGGAGACCATTGAGCTTGTATCAGTGCCAGAGGTAGAAACGCAAGATATTTTATAGGCTGGTCACACATCCCTTATGGTGAACAATATGTGAGTGCTTGCATAGAAAAATAGAAGCCACAATATGGGAATTATTGGCCTGTCGTCCATAAAGACACCTAAGACTTTGCCAAGGCATATTGTCAATGTCATAGGCGGGGTTCAATCTTCCTAAATCAAGAAATTCCTATGTCCAAGATAATAGAAATGGAGTTTTTTTATGTGTGAATCATTTAGTTTATAGACCCATTTGTGAGATCTTATGGTCACAATTACATCTTAGTAAAAATGGATTATGTATCCAAATTGGTAGAAGTTGTGGCTTTAGAAGACAATAAAGGTAATAGTATGGTGATGTTCTTTAAAAGAACATTTTCTATTGGTTTGGTACCTCTCGCACTATCATAAATAATAGAGGATCCCATATTTTTAACAAAGTATCCCACACAGCCCTAGACAAATACTTAGTGAAATAAAACAAAGGGGCAACTCCTTATTATACACATACTAGTGGGAAAGTGGAGTGTAAGACCCTTCAAAGTTCCCTCGTAGTCTAAGCCTTAGAGCGTGTCAAGCGAAGTGTAATTCCAATACTAAAGAGATTGGGAAGTCAGTTTCCAAATAGTTGGTGTTTAAACCATATTTAATTTTTTTAAATTTAAATTTTTTTCATGTAGAGAATTGAATTATCTTTCCAACTATATCAATTTTGTCCAAATCTGATATTAGGGTGAGAAGTTATGGCCATTTTAATAGAAGTTGTTGGAGCCTCCCAGGTACGACGGACCATCGAGTCTGTGATGGACCGTCGCTCGGACCGTCGCAACCAAGGCAGTAACTTCCTTTTCTCACCCAAGTGTGACGGCCAAAATTACGGACCGCCAAGGCTAGACAACCATCTCTGGGACCGTCGCGCTCAGGCAGTGTGGCCTCCTCCTAGCCAACGTGCGATGAATAATTCAACGGACCACCAGACTTGTGACAAACCTTGGCTTTGACCGTTTCTTCAAAGCAGTGTGACGGACGACCCAACGGGCCATCAGGATTGCGACGGACCATCGCTTAGACCGTTGCAGGCCCCGTTCAGTGTTTTTAACTCATTTTAAGAAGGGAATTTTCGGTCCTTACACTCTTTTATCAACTAGATATATTCCAAGTGAATCAAACAGCTTCATTCATTATTCAAAACACAAAAGATCTAGGGTTTCTCCCTCAAGATCAAATCTAAAACCCCTCTCCAAGAAATCTAAGAACTCACCATAGATTCAATGAATTGAGTTGAGATTTGAGTTTCCCAAGTTCAAGGGTTGCAAGAACCCTCTCTCAAGAGTAAGAAGAAGAGCTTAGAGCAAGCTTGTTCATCCAATTTCATAATCTAAGGTATGTGGGGATTTGTTCAAGGGTAATCCTTTCACCCTTGTGTTCAAAGGATTATTTAAACTATAATTCTCT
Organism: Capsicum annuum; assembly: GCF_002878395.1. NCBI lineage: Eukaryota > Viridiplantae > Streptophyta > Magnoliopsida > Solanales > Solanaceae > Capsicum > Capsicum annuum. Next base: position 127,310,066 of record NC_061120.1, read on the forward strand.
AAAATTTATGAAATTTTACATGAAATTGAATTGGGGGTTTTCACCCATTGTTATTGGTTGCAAGCTTTTGCGGTTTTCCTTGAATTGAGAGTCTAATGACATAATTTTTACATATTTTCTTGAGAAATTACAGCTGGGTCTATACCTCATGATTTTAATCCTTGAGAAGTTAATCATTGAAATGTTTGCGATATTAAAGTATATGAGTATATTGAAATTTTGAGACAAATTGCTGAAAATTTCCAGATTTCTACATGAGTTATGAATCTATATGCTATCTATTATGCTTTTGATGAGTTGTAACTTGAGAATGAATTATGGGTTATTGAGCCCTACTTGAGATTTGCTATTTTATGAACTCTTATGCTATAAGCATCCATGATTTGGGTATTCTGAGATTATTGAGAAATATTTTGACAAATTCACTCTACTACATGAGATTACAGATTTGATTATTGGGTTCTTATTGAACCATGAGATTATTCTAAAGTAGATTTTCATGAGATGAGTGAGATAAACTAAAGGGAGTAGTATATAGCACCAAGCGGATAAGTTACTACGGTTTCATACCCCTAAAGCTACGTGCCACCATAGGTTGGGCCTGAGGCCGAGTTTATGATTATCATTGGGCCTAAGGCCGACTTGATATTGGGCTCGAGGCTAAGTTTGTTTAGTGATCACTAGACCTAGGTTATACTCTCTAGCAATAGTATGATGCCTCTTCCCAACATGAGGGCTCTTCCTTAGAATGATAAAACGTTGGACTCCATGTATCTCGCATGGTTTATGTCGGTTAAGAGAAACTCCCTAAACTAAAGTATTTTTCATTGAGATAAGATATTTTCTTTTAAAACAAAAATACTTTCCCTTGATATGAGTATTTTTCCTAAAGCTTGAAATGAGATATTTTCCTAACGTGAATGAAATGCCTTCAAGTATGTTCCATAGTTATATGATTTTGAATTCCAAGTATTTGAGTTCAAAAGAGTTATAAGTTCTTGAGCATTGAATAAGTTTTACTCTCCATGAGACATATGAAAAAGTTTAAAGTATTGATTAAAGTTTCCTTTAGCCTATAGGTAATGAGAATAAGAGAAGATTTTTGATTTCAAAGTTGACCTATGATAACTCACAAGATTTGTGTTACATGCTCCATTTTACATGATTCATGAGCTTTACATTTGATACTTATTCAATCCATGTGAGTCATTACTTATTTCATGCATGATTTGATTGAAGAGTATTGATGTTTTATATAAATGCATGCACCCCTGGATACTCAGTATATTCCTAAGTGCTGATCCACATATACATCTATTGCTACATTATCTTATAATGTGGGTTCAGGTGCTCAGTCCTGCCTCATCAGTGACTTCCGAGTACCTCTGTCTACATTCCTGCAGTGGTGAGTCCTCATCATTCGAGGACCTATCTTCAGACATTTCAGCTTTTAAGAGACTATGTTATTACTTTCAGTTCATTTCGAGTTAGTTGAGGACCTGTCCCAGTGGCTCTTTAGTTCTTTAGTTCATGGATTTGTAGAGGCTTTGTCATACTAGTTGTCAGATTGTGATTGTGTTGAGAATTCCAGTATTGTGGGCATTTAGACCGAGTATTTGCTCTGTATTTCCCCTTCATATGATATAACTATGCTAGTGTTTGAATTATTTCATCTTGAAATAAGTATTATTGGTAGAAGCAGGCTCAAAGGGTTAGCTTGGGGATACTTATAGCCTTAATCACCGTGTGATGTCTACAGAGGAGATTTTGGGTTGTTACATGGAGGTGTCAAATTTGAGAATTAAGATGATATTGGCAAAGTCTGTAAATTCTAACCACAACATTGGTTCGTAACTTACTGATGCAATGTGGGCTTATTATACTCCTTTTAAATTGCTAATGATTTTGTTTCCTCACCAACTCATATTTGGTAAATCTTGTCATCTACTCATAGAACTTGAGCACAAGGCCTTTGTGGGTCTTAAAAAGCTAAATTTGAGTCGGAGTGAGGTTATGGATTTGAGGTTGGAGCAACTAAATGAGCTAGATAAATTCTGACTATGAGTTTATGAGAGAGCTAACCTTTACAAAGAGAAAATAAAGTTGTACCATGATAGGATAATTGAGACGTGAGAGTTTAAAGTTGGTGACTTGGTGTTGTTTTTCAACTCAAGGTTCAAATTCTTTTCAAGCAAGCTAAAATCTAAATGGTCTAGACCATCCAAAGATAATCAAGTATTTCCATTTGGAATAGCAAAGTTGGAATTTAAGTGAATAAGAAATAGGTCAAATAATATATTGGACTGTAGGAAGAGGTAAATCATTACCACTGGTGTATCTTGATAAAGTCTGAGTAGTAAAGATACCTGAGTCATGTCGCAATGTTAAATCAGGTGCTATTGGGAGGAAATCCACACTTTGTAACTATAAAATAAGATAGAATAGTTTTTAGTCTTGAGCATGATTGATTCAAATGTTTTAGTGTACAGAAAAATAAAGTACATGTGAAGGAATCAAGGATGACAATTTGGTTGAAATTGACGATTCGTCTAACTAAATGTCAAAGCTCTGATAAACCATCACCTTATGTCATCACAATAAGCATGGAAATGAGTCATCCTAGTTAAGGGTTTATGTATCACACAACCAACCATCAAAGCTCTGGTGATCTATCACCCTGAACCATTAAAAGAAGAAGTGAAATAGGTCATTCTGATTAGAGATTACATATATGGTGACCCGTCAGATGGCTGGCAAACTATTGCTTTGACTTTCCAACCTTAGGTCCCTATTGTTATATTCTTATTAAGTATGATGATTCGTGTGTTGAACCATCACTCTTTTTGTGACTCATCAGCCTAGTGGCATCAAAGGTCTGTCTAATTATCTTTTTTTATTTTAAGTGACCCGTCCCAATCTAATAGCCAAAAAACCTTAACCCTAAAATTCGACCCAAAACGTATCCAAACCTAATTCATTTAAGAGAATCAATTCAAATCTGGTGTTTACTCTTCTATGTATTCTCTGTTTCAACGTCAATTACCCACCACTAAAGATGTTACTTTTTCACTCAGCCAAATCTTCATCCATTAACTCCAATTACCCCCCTCTATCTCTACACAAATATTTTTGTTCAATAACTCAACCTTTACCAATACCAAGTGCACTTCTATCATACCTTGTATGCCTATGCTTATTATACAAGTTACCTCAAGTGTTCTTTCTCTTCATCATCTAAATTTGAGGTATACTCTTGCTAAATCTTATTTTTAGTTTAATTCCTTTATGTTTTAATTCAATTGAATTGGAGACAGCACAAACCCTTATTTTTTTGTTGTTTAAATTTGAAATAGGAGTATTGTTCTTATATTTGATTTATGGGGCAACCAAATGGGTAAATACTAAGTAACCGGGATGTACCAAAATGAGCATGTGTAATAAGATATATCAAGTGAAAGTAAACTCAAAAGAGTAATCACAGAACAAAGGTTGCAAGTCAAGTGTTTGAAAAAAATGCCTCAATGAGGAAAATCTGAACTAGATAGTCCTAACGGCTCAAGTGATGAATCGTCAGAAATGTGACGAACAGCCAAAATAAACCATCATAAGAAAGAAATAATTTGAGAATGTCTTTAGACATTATGGCTTATTTGATGATCCATTAGGCTTGTGACAAACCGTCAGGAAATCCATTGCATGCGACCCTGAAAAGTATTGATGGTCTGGGTTGACCATTACAACGATGATGAACTGTCACTGAAACCCATCAAGTAAAAAAAATATTTAATCTTAAGTATTGTGATTAAGGTCTTCTATTGTTCATAATGACTACCTTTTTCCCTCCCCAAGTACCATGACTCAAAAATATCCCATATCACCTGGCAGAGCACAAAAGAGGCAAGATAGATTTTCCTCGATCCTGAGACATGAGATGAACTAAATAATATGGTCGAGGAGATTGAAACACCAGGCTACTACAGTAGGCGAATTTCAATGAACCATACTTGTGCCTCCTAGTTTAATGAGAGGGTGAATCCTTAAGTAAGGAGTCTAGTAATTTTGAAGAGAATAGTGATAGCTTGAGCTCAAACCCAAATGAAAATAGTGGTACTGAGGCCACCAAAAGTCCAGAAATAAAAGTTAAATAGGAGAGGGATGAAGTGATCAGCACCAAGGCCCCAAGGTTTAGAGAATCCATTTATTGGAAAGTTGAGGAGGCAAAAAAACATTACCAAGTTGGTATCCTTCTGATGAAAACAAGGGGTTTAAGAGACCCTTTGATGGAAAAAACTTCAAATTATCACAACGGAATTACTCAAGTACCTAGACATATATTGTAGTTCAATAAATATAGTTTGGTTTGATAACAACACAGCCTAGAAAGTACTACCTTACTATGGTTTGTGAATTCTATGCAAACTACTTGGAAATCCTCAAAAATAATGAAAGAAACGACAAAAATTTTCTTATATAATATTATAAGTAAGGTTCCTAGTTCATGGGATATTAGTGGGTATCTCTGGTCATACAATCAAAAAATCCTTTTTGACCAACTTTACAAACCCCCAACAATCACCCAGAGTATGAACACTAAATAATGTCAACATCTATGAGTAACCTTAATTAGCACAAATATTAACACAGAATGGTGAATCCTCATGGTTACAAAATAAGAAAGAAGGGCTGGCCAAGTCCTTATTGAACTTTATAGAAAAATTCTAGTGGGCAGTGATCTAGTTATGACTAATGCCTATAGGAGGATATGCCAATGTAAATGAGATCAGGGAAGTTTTGGTTATGAGTATGATGGAGGTTTTCAAATAAAACTTTGGCCAACTGATTGCAGATAAAATACACATAAGGGCTTATAAGACTACTACATAATCACCATGTTCTTGTCTGGTAATCGAGCTATGTAGACTTAAGAAGGTACCTATTCTAAGTAGGGTTGATGATAAGGTGATAGACACCAAGACTTAAGACATTGATAAGAAATGAGATGATTCAAACTTAAAGTTGAGGGCCCATAAATTGGTAGCATTTGGAACTTAGGCATAGACTAGTGTAGAGGAGTTAAGAAATCCTTCAGGTACACTTTTAGCCATATTGCTACTGATTCACAAGGTACGGCTTCTACATATGGGATAGGGGATCATACCATAACTTTTAAGATGGATGACAACATTTATGCCACTTGCATACTCAGAGTTCTAATTAACCTCACAAAGTTTTATGAAAATGGTCAAGAACCAAAAGAAGTTCGAGAGGCAATTACACGAATAGGTTAAAGAATTTAAGCCCTTTATGGAATGGAAAATCAAAGAAGCACTAAGGTCATATGAATATTTTTATACCCATATGGATGATATGGAGTTGCAGGTAAATAACAAGTTGAGGGAGATGTCGATCTTAGATTTGGCTAAATTCACGACCAAACTAAATACAGCCCAAGATGATATCACTATACTATAAAAGGCCCCCTGTTTTGGGTTTTTTTGACTTAACAATAGTATAATCGGAGTAATATTAACCTATATTTGATTTGATATGGAAACACCTTAAAGCTAGCAATAAAAGACCCACTGAGAGTGGTGAGAAGTAGAAGTCAATGGAATGAATGAACTATTGTACCCAAGAGGACAAAAATACAAGGAAGGCATCAAAATAATCTAAAATAGATAAGGAATTAAAGCAAAATCCTGAGCAAGACTAGTTGGTGGGAGTTTTTTCTTGCTAGGCACCTAGAGTTGGGCCTATACCATAGATAATGCCCACTCCCAGTCCAGCAATGTTATCATCCTAGATTTTGAGGCCACAAAGGCCTTCAAATATTTCCCAAATTTCAAATCCTAAGGGCTTCACCAACATTCCTTTCTCTAATCTTTTATTTATCATATTTATGCATTAGGGAAAATAAATATTATTTTGATGAAGTTGGGGTACATATGAGTCTATAACCACTAGAAGGTTTTTTTTATTGTGTTTCTCTTCCCTCGGGTGAGCTATCTAGTCGAACCAATATGTTTAGGTTTAATTTTTTTGTATGTTTTTAAGTTAAACTATTAGTAATCAGTGTCTTGATTTTTGTGATTTCCTATGGATTTTGTGAGAAATATAGACCTATCCAAAATTAACTTTTCTTTAGCATTGATGGTATGGTTTCATATTATCGACCTTTCGGATCTCTGAATGTAATTGTTTATATGGATAAAATAACATTGCTTAAGCTTAATTACAACCATGATAGTAAGTATTTACAAGTTTTCTTTGGTGCTATGTGTGTCTGAGCCTATTTTGCATTTTTTTACTTTGCGTATGAATCTACAACTTGCCTAGTCTATTCTATTTAAGTTGTAAGTCATTGATTAAAAAGGGATCACAGGCCCTACTAAATATAGTCCACTTAGCCTAAGGCAATTGTCTAACTAAAATAAATAATTCCCTTGACCCTTGTCTAGAGCAGTTCAGAATTCTTTGTTCAACAAATACTTACCATTCCTCTTGGCCCTGGTCCCTCATGGACATCATTCACCACAACTCAACCAAATTGCCTAAGTTGAGGGTGGCTACTTTAGAAGTATATACTAAGTGAAATAGGATATGAAAAGAGAAGGTGTGGATAAACAAGATCCTATAAGTGTAGAAAAAGAAAAAAAGAAAAATAAAAAGAATGAAAAAAAGAGAAAATAAAGGAAAACAAAGAAAAAAAGGTGAGCCAGAAGAATTGATTCACTTAAGAATGGGATTGATTGAGACAAAAGATGAATAAGGGAAAAATATTAAGTTAGGTAGAAATAGAGCTCGTTTATATCAAAGAGGTCTAAGGCACAGATCCCAAAATGTATCCTACCAGTACCCAAGTCTTCATTACAAGTAAATAAAAGTCTTGTAGTGATCCCGATCACTATTCTAAAAGAAACTAAATTAGGATAGTAAGGTCAAGCCAATGCATTTGTATGTGCGTGATTAGAATGTTTCATATAAGTATGAGGATGAATTTTTCAAGTCTTTGGTTATATTTGTTATGTATGTTTGACTTCTATATAGCGAGGACACCATAAACTCATTGTTGATTACTAACTATTAGGATAGAGGCTCTTATATATGCAAATTGTTCGTTGATATCATAATGAAATACTTAGATATGGAATTATTGACATATTGGATGACTGTTATGTGCTTTATTGAAAAATTTTAAAAATGGGGTGAAATGTGGAAGGAACTAAATAATGCCAATTGATTTCTACAGTTTAGCGTAGTTGTCTTGTGTTTAAGGTATCATCCGGTATAGCTTTATTTGGTTGCTTAAGGATAAGTAGCAAACATTATAAGTTGTGGATGTTGATGTGCCGACTAATAACAACATATTTTATGCTTTTAACAAAGACTAATCATGAGTTTTTAGGCAACCGATATTAGTTTTGATTTTTTTGTCTTTAGTTCTATGAAATTGACCCAAGGACAAAAACAGTGACTATGTGTTGAAAATGTTGTGTTATGGCTCAGTTGAAAAAGCATGCCTTAACTGGTCATCACACTAGGTGACGGCTCAGCTGGCGATTCGTCACTTAAATCGCCTGGTCTAACAAGTTTTTGTCAAATACACCTCAAGTGTGACAGAACAAGTTGATGAACTACCAGGAGGCTGGCGAACTGCCATCCCTCCTGTCAGATCTAAATTGAATAATGTCAAGACAAATCCAAGTAATGGTTTAAGTGACAAACCATCATGCCCCTAGCGAGCCATTAGGTGAGCAGTCACAATGGAGGCAGCAGTCCGAGTTCAAATTTTAGTCTTTAGATTTCTAAATCCTATAAATACTTCACTATGGTTTAGAATAGGCATGTTATGGCACTTACAAGATTTTCTATGACTTGTTTTCTTTGGAGAAACAAGTTTGGGATTTTTCAAATGCTACTTCTTGTTTTTTATTAAGAATCAAAGGCTTGAATTTCAACTTTGTTAGACTCCATATTTGAATTATGAAATATATTTCTTCCATTCTTTTAATGACTATGAATGGCTCAAAACCTTATAATTAGGATTGTGGAATCCATCACTAAATAATGATTTTAGGGTTAATGTTTTTATGAATTCATAGCATACATGTAAATATGTTGTTATTGTATTCGTCTTGTCATATTTCTAATGGTTTCAAACATTAGGATAAGCCTTGGATTTAACATACTTGAAACACGATGATAAAATCAGTAAATGAGTTTAACAATGCGGATTCAAAGCTTCTAACCTCTATATAATGAGTAATGCTCTAACAACATTAAGCAACTTGGGGATGAAATTGAGTTTATAATTTCCACCACTTTATGTTAAAAGAATTGAAGGTATAGTTACCTAATTGGGTTGAGAAACGTTTAGGTGAATATTTGAGTCAATTGCCCATCATTCACTTCTGTTAAAGCAAATTTACTATAGACATTAGCCCGACGGAAATAAAAATCCATGGTGAACATAATCCTAGTTCATATTCTCTATTGGTTATGATTTCATAATTTTAATGCTCATATGTAAAACAAATTAAACATTAAGTGAAATTTAACTTTCTACAAAAAAACCCATTTCATGGAATCTAATGACTTATAGTCACCTAATCGCATTTGCCTTAGTTATCACCATATTCCGTGTCGAATTTGACCCCAACCTTTATTGAGTTATATATTTGACAACGCCGCTTACGCTTCTTAAAGGAGTCGTGATTTGGGTGTGTCAACTACTTAAAATTTTTAATGTACTACTTAACTATTTCAAGTCACTACTTAGCATTCTAAATTTATCACTTTAAAATTTTAAGTCACTAGTAAACATTTTCAAGTCAATAGTTTACAACTTCAATCCAGTAAACACTTCACAGTTTTAGGTCGCTAGTTCACAATTTTAAGTCACTAGTTAGCATTTCCAAGTCAATAGTTCAAAACTTTAATTCACTAAACACTTCATATTTTTAAATCACTAATTAACATTTTTGAGTTACTAAACATTTTCCACAATCACTAGTCCACAACATCAATTCACTATATTTTTCCTATTTCAAATCACCACATAAAATTCTCAATGCATTGCTTAAATATTTCAAATAACTAGTTAACATTTTCAAGTCTCTAGTTCACAACTTCAATTTACTAAACACTATACATTTTTTAAATAACTAGTTCACAATTTTAAGTCACCAGTGAACATTTTCAAGACTTCAATTCACTAATTAAACACTTCACATTTTTTACGTCGCTAGTTCATAATTTTAAGTCACTAGTTGACATTTTTATGTCAATATTTCACAACTCCAATTCACAATACACTTCATATATTTAAGTCTCTAGTTAACATTTCAAGTCACTACTAAATATTTTCCATAACACTAGTCCACAACTTCAATTCAATATAGACTTCTCTATTTCAAGTCACTACTTAACATTCTCAATTAATTACTTAAATATTTAAGTCACTATTTAACATTTTCAAGTCACTAGTTCACAAGTTCAATTCACTAAATACTTCATATTTTTAAAGTCACTAGTTTACAATTTTAAATGACTAGTTAACATTTCCAAGTAACTAGTTCACTACTTCAATTCACTAATTGAACACTTCACAATTTTAAGTCACTACTTCACAATTTTAAGTCACTAGTTATTATTTCCAAAAAAGTAGTTCACCACTTAAATTCACTTAATACTTTCACATTTTTAAGTCACTAGATAACATTTTAAAGTCATTATTGGGTTCTAGTTGAAATATGAATGGATATTAGAGGGAACAAAGGGAGGGAAAAAAAGAAAAGTGCCTTCACTTTATAAAAGAAGTGTTCTCCCACATTGATGAGAGAAATAAATATTCTTATGCCTAAATATAGAAGTATTACTCCATGTTGTTAGTGAGGTAAAAAGATGACATGCCTCACATCATTGTCGTTGTTGCTCGGCTCGGCTTCTGCTTCAGAGTTGGATTAGGATTTAGATTTAGATTTGGATTTTAATTTGACAAACAATCAATTGAGAGTATATTTTTTGAAAAATTTATTCAAAACTTAATTGTTTAATATTAATTAATCCAAAAATTTAATCCAATATTTTTCTCCATTTTGCATTTGTGGATGCATATCAAAATCACATTGAATGGACACGATTCTTCAGTTCAACTATTTGAATGATGAAATCCATAGGTACCATACTATCCCCCAAGCCTACATTACAAGACGAATAAAGTCCTATAGTGGTCCTAGCCTAACTATTTGAAAGCTTAGATGGATAAAATAAGGGAAAGTCTATGGTAGTTGATGCACATTGGTGGAATTTGTATTGTGAGTGTGAGTGTCTCTTGACAGTCCCTATATTAACATTCATGATTTCATATGAGTGTGTGGGACCTTCTTATTGTAAGGGCATATGGGTTGTATGGATAGCTGCTTTCTTGTTTGGGTTGTGTAACTTGTATATATGCATGGTTCTTTGTTTCTAATATGTTGATTCCCTTGTGTCATATTGCTATGCTTTATGTATACACACAATTGGTTTAAAATTGTTTAAATATGAGGGTATAATATTCTTGAGCTTAAAGTGATGATAGACTATCGTAGATAGCTTAGAGTTCTCCTAGTTAAGCGTCATTGTTTATTTTGTAGTGTTGTGTTGCCTGAAGTCATGAAAATGTTCTAAGTTGAGGGTGTTCATATGCTATGATTTTGTATCACTTTCGATGCTTAAAACGATGAAAAAATACAAGTTACTTAGGTCCTTTTGTTAGATATGATGTGTTTTTGATATGTTTTGCAGGAAAATAGTTTTTGGAACTATTCTAGAAAAAAAGTGAAAGTTCAAGTTTTGTACCATTGAAGTGGGCACCTACGGCCTGTATGTACTACCTATGGGGTATAGGTGCCAGAGTATGTGTCAGAAAATGAATTTCGGAGGCTTGGAAGCTAAGAAAAGAAGACCATGCTACTTACAGAGGGTACGTACGGACTATATGCCACCTACAATCTGTAAGTGATAGAGTAGTTGTCAGAGGATCAAAATATAGAGAGTTTTTAAGATCTTTTGGAGTAGGGGCACCTACATGGGACCACCTACTGTCTGTAGGTTCCACCTCCGACCCGTAGGTAGCCTAGAAAGTATCAACCGACCTTGATTTTCCTCTTTTGTTCAGGAATGGTTTCCTAGGGTTTCCTTGTACTCTATATATACACTTTTGATGTTTTTTAGTTTTTTTACACACTCTTGATACTTATAAACATATATTTGATTCTGAGATCCAGTTTGATCTTGGGATTACTTTGTTCTAGATTTTGGTTGATAATTCAGTTGAAGACTTTGGTTTTATTCGTTGATCATTATGATATTATTTAATGTTTTCAATTATGAATTTCATTGATCATTTCACAACAATGAGCAGCTAAAGCTCTTAGCTAGGGTTGTGGGAACCCTAGCGGATTGATGAAGTAGGGAAAGTGCTAAGTTGTTCTGAACTGATATTCTTGTATGTATTGTGGTAACCTTTAGTTTAATAAATTTCTTAGTGGTTGGAAACGTTGAGATCGCACCTAGTATATCACTACATATTTCACAAGAGTAGTAGAAATTAGGAAAAGATAATCATAATGTTGATTTGAAGATTAATTGTCAATCTAAGCTAATCAGTAGCATCTACTTAAGATAGTTATCCTTCATCTAATAACTTGAGGCTCAAAAGGTAATAGTTAATTGGGATCTAGGATAAGGGTTAGTAAAGATACAACCTAATGCTCAAAAAGGTAAAGAAATAAATCCTTCAAGGAGTCCACAAGACATTTGATGGTACATAACCTATTAGATTTTGCATACAGGATATTGGGTTGGTTCAACAAAGCACGATAAGCATACTAAGTTGAGAAGCTAGGGAGAATATAGTCCTAGTGTTCGTATCCGATTGATTACATCTAAAGTTAAGTTCTTTTGTAGTTGACTGTTTACAACTATAAGTACCCCATTTACTTTCTAATAATGCCTATTAGTTATTAAATCAATTAGTTAATAAGATATGGTTAGCTAATAAATAGTGGTATGTGATTAACGATGATAAGATTGTTAAATGATGGTATCATTATCGTATATTGGTAAATTATGGAGAGATAGGTTAAATGACAATGAAGGTTAGTTATAATGTTGGTTGATTGCTTTATTCTATCTTAGAATATACTCTCCAGGCGTATAAGAGTCTGTGATATGTTATTTATTTTATGCACCAATTGGCGTATGAGAGCAAATTTTGTAGTGATAATATATGTGTTGATGCTTTATGTTATATTATTATTCCATTTCAATTATTAATCTATGTACAGCAATGTTAGAGCTAATTCAGGTTTGTCTATACCTTAACTTATGTTATGTTATCTTGTGTTTTATCATTCTTATATCATGATTTATCGAAGTAGGTTGATGATGCCTACTGAGTACCCATTGTTTTGGTACTTATAGTACACTTTTAATCTTTTTTGGTATAGATATAAGTACTAGTTATCATCGTTGATCGACGTTCGTATAGTGATTGATTTCTAGAGATAGGGTGATCTCTTAGAGTTCAACTCACCCATTTACCTCTGTCTTTTACATTCAGTCTTTTATTTTTTAGACAAATGTTATTGACTATTCTATACATTGAGTTGTATTATTATTAGATGCTCTTGTACTGGCTCTACCAGGTCATGGGATGGTATTTTGTATTGACTGGTTTTATCTATTTAGACCACTTGGTTTATTTATATATGGTGTTCTTAAAATTTGCCTATGATTAGGAGTTTCTACCAAATTAACCCATTTTCTTAGTTTTGAGTTATGGTTTGGATTACCTACTAGCGGGATTTAGTAGGTTTCATTATGAATCATAAATCAGGTCAAGACAAATTGGTATTAGACTTAGGTTTCATCGATATTATTGATATAGGAGAAAGTGTCTAGTAAAGTCCTAAAGATTGGAATAACGATGTTTGTTTACTATCTTTGTGAGGCTATGGGATATTCTTAGGAGTTCTTCACTTCTTTCACTCATATCTTGCTAAGAGTATAAGTTGGTTTGTAGAAGTAGTCCTTTGACTTTACTCTTTCACAGATGTACAGGACACGTGCTACTACTACATGATACAAGGGTCCTAAGATCGATCCTAGAGATCCTGCTACTTTTCATTAATGACTTAGAGGTCACGTATAACTATGAGATGTGTCCCCAGCTAAGGATCAGGAAAGGCCACCTTCCCCAGGTTCTATTCTCTCTCCTGAGCCAGTGATTCTTACACCCTAACCAACGGTGGGACAGAGACTAACCCAGGCTCTACCAGGGTTTATATCTTCTTCAAAACTCAGAGATACGTTAGTTCAGCTTTTAGGGATAGTTGGTGGCGTATTGTCTGATGGTGCTCAGTCTATATAGAATAGTAAGCGGGGGCATAGCTTATAGTTATGGCTAACAGAGTTGAGGTTCCTCTTGCATCGATAGTTGCTAAGCCACTAGCTGCTAAGCCTACTATGTCTTTTGAGGAGCATAGAATGAAGGTTAGATTCTGGAGATTAGCTCTACCTAGGTTTTCTGGTGCTTCGGGAGAGGATGCATATGAGTTTCTGATTAATTGTAAGGATAAACTCTATAATTTTGGCCTTGTTGAGACTCGTGGTGTGGATTACACTATATTTCAGTTAGATTTGGTTGCTCGACATTGGCGGAGAGGTTTTATGGATTCTAGGCCAACTGGATCTTCTACTTTGTCATGGACTCTATTCTCTGAAATGTACTTGGATAAATACATGCCTCGCAGTATTAGAGATCATATGAGGATTAGTTCTATAGATTGGAGCAGGGCTCCATGACAGTTGCAGAGTATAAGGATTATTTTCACAAGTTGTCTAGGCAAGCGACTTCTATTCTGGACACTGAGTATGAGAGAGTTTGTTGCTTTGTTAGAGGGTTGAGACTCCCTATTAGTATGTATACTTAGAGTTTGGGTGTTATGGGTAGGTCTTTTGCTAAGGTTATGGATCATGCTCGAATGATAGAGGATATGCATCATGAGGACCAAGAGGGCAATGATAAGAAGCCTGGATATCAATGCAATTTTAATGGGAGCCGTAGTAGTTCCTGATTCAGAGATATTAGTTATTGTGATAGGTATTCTCTACATCCATCCTATCAGCCTCAAAGTCATCCTAGTGGACATATTCAGGCAGCACTTCAAATTACTGACGGGGGTCACTCTAGTGCTAAAGAGCGCTTTGGTCAAAGTGGTACTCAGTCATCGAGGGGTGTATCTTTTAGTCATTCAAGTCATGATGGTTACTCTGAGGCAACAGGTCTGTTGGTTCTGCTTTAGCTTAGGACTCATGTTATACTTATGGTGCTCCTATTCATTATATTTTAGAGTTCCTTAGTTAGGGCGATTATTGTTTTAGCTTAGGGTGCCTTTAGAGCAGTTTTCCCTCAGCTAGAGGTGGTTCTCATGGTTGTAGGGGTGGTTTTAAGGGCATACAAGGAGGTTCTCAGGTAGGCAGAATAAGAAATCGATCAGATGCCCAACAAGGTGGCGGGCGTGGTCAGTTATATGCATTACCTACTAGACCCGAGGATGAAACTTTAGATGTTATTATTATAGGTACGATTTTGGTGTGTCACCAGTCGACTCTTATTTTATTTGATCCGGGATCCACTTATTCTTATATATCTACTTAATATACACCAAGATTGGAGTTGTCTTGTGATTTATTATTTGTTCCATTACGTGTATATACTCCCATGAGTGATTCTTCAATAGTGAATTAGGTTTTTAGATCATGTGTTGTGACTATTAGAGATATTGATACTTATGCTGATCTTATTATTTTGGATATGGTGGATTTAGATATGACTTTGGGCATGGAATAGTTATCCACTATCATGCTATCATGGATTATTTTACCAAAACCATTACCTTATCTATGCCCGACGTACCCCCAGTCATGTGGCAGGGAGCTTCTAGTCGCGAACCAATAAGGATTATTTCTTATGTTCATGCTAAGACATGTATTTCGAGGGGTTATAAGCTTTATCGCACTTATATTTGTGATACTAGTATGGAGATTCCATAGCTGGACTCTGTTCCTATAAATTATGAGTTTCCAAATATGTTCCCTACCGACCTGCCTAGTATTTCCCCGGTCTGTAAGATTGAGTATACTATTGATCTCAAACTTGTCATCTGACCTATTTCTCTAGCACTTTACCGTATGGCTCCTGCCGAGCTTAAGAAGTTGAATTCTTATCTTTAAGAACTTCTTGGTAAGGGTTTTATTAGATCGAGCGTGTCTTCTTGGGTAGTTCTTGTATTGTTTGTAAAGAAAAAAGATGGCTCCATACGTATGTGTATTGATTATAAGCAACTTAATAAGGTGATGGTGAAGAACCATTATACTATGCCTCACATGAAAGATTTGTTTTACCAGCTTCAGAGTTTAGTGGTTTTTTCTAAGATTGATTTGAGATCTGATTACCATCAGTTGAGGATTCAGTCTGAGAATATCCCAAAGACATCCTTTAGGACCCATTATGGTCATTATGAGTTCTTAGTGATGTCACTTAGGTTGACTAATGCCCCAACCGTATTTATGGATATGATGAATCAGTTTCAGGCTTTATTTAGATTCCTTTGTGATTGTGGTCATCAATGACATCCTTGTGTATTTGAGGAGTAGAGAGAAGCATACACAGCATTTAAGAATTATGCTCCAGACTTTATTATGAGTTTTTTTCCAAGTTCTTTAAGTATGAGTTTTGTCTTGAGTCGGTGACATTCCTAGGACATGTGGTGTCTAAGGATAGTATTATGGTAGACCCAGCTAATATAGAGTTGTTCGTGTTGGGATAGACATATATCTCTGGCTGAGGTTTGTAGCTTCATTAGTTTGATCGATTATTATAGACAATTCATCGAGAGTTTTGCTACTATTTCAGCCCCTATGACCATATTAACTCGGAAGGAGGTTTCTTTTTGGTGGTCTGAGGAGTGTGAGTCGAGCTTTGGAAAGCTCAAGGATTTTTTACTTCATATCCTATTTTAGCTCTTCCTATTGAAGGGAGAGGATTCCCCATGTTTTATGATGCTTCTAGTGTCAGTTTGGGTTGTGTATTAATGCAGCAAGATTATGTTATTGCTTATGCTTCTAGATAGATTAAGGTGCATGAGCACAAATACCCCACTCATGATTTGGAGTTGGCGGTGGTAGTTTTTATGTTTAAGATTTGGAGGCATTATCTTTATGGTGTGCATTGTGAGATTTTCACCGATCATCACAGTCTTTAGCATCTTATGATCCAGAGGGAGATTGATATTAGGCAGTGTAGATGTATGGAGTTGCTTAAGGACTATGATATTTCTATCTTGTAACATCTGGTCAAGGCAAATATGGTAGTAGATGCCTTAAGTCGGAAGGCAGTGAGTATGGGTAACTTGTTTTGTATTTTAGTTTCTCAAAGGTCGTTAGCTCATGACATTAATTCCTTAGACAACTTGATGATTTGCCTTGATATTTCAGATCCTAGGAGGATTTTTGCAAGTTTGGAGGTGAGGTCCTCTCTATTTTATCAGATTTGAGACGTCGGTTTAAGGATAGTAAGCTTTGCATCCTTCGTGATCAGGTGTTGGGTGGTGAGTTCAAGAGGAACACCATTGATTTTGAGGGTGTTTTGATATTTGATGACCATATTTGTGTTCTGAGGATCGGTGAATTTATTTAGTTGATTTTGCATGAGGCTCACAACTCCAAATATTCCATTCATCCCAGTACAACCAAGATGTATAGAGATTTGAGACAACATTATTGGTGGAGTGGTATAACCAGATATGTGGCAGACTTTGTAGCCTATTGCCTATGTTGTCAGCAGGTAAAGGCCAAGCATCAGTGACCAGGTAGTTTGAGTCAGAGGTTGCTTATTCTTGAGTGGAAATGATAATGGATTACCATGGATTTCATTAGTTGTTTGTCTCACACTTCCTATAGTTCTGATGGTATTTGGATCATTGTAGATTGTTTGACCAAGTCAGCATATTTTATTCCTATTCGGATGTCCTTCAGTGCTGAGAGGTTGGCCCATATCTTTGTTCAGGGGATAGTTCATCTGCATGGTATGCCCATTTCTACCATTTTAGTCCTTGGTTCTGTGTTCACTTTGAGATTTTGGAGAGCATTCGAGGAAGAGTTTAGCACTCAGGTAAATCTTAGTATAGCCTTTCATCCCATATGGATTTTGGGGCCATTAGAAGGAGCAATTAGTCTTCGCAGAGTTTGCATATAATAATAGCTATCATTCAAATATTGATATGGTGCCTTTTGAGGCTTTGTATGGTAGGAGATGCCATTCTCTGGTTGGATAGTTTAAGACTTCTCAGGTTAGGCCCCATGGTATTAATTTACTTCAAGAGTAATGGGAGAGAGTTAGAGTGATTCACGATAGGTTGAGAGTGGCTCAGAGTAGGCAGAAGGCCTATGTAGATTGTAGGCTCCGTGCCTTGGCATTTAGAGTTGGTGATCGGGCATTCCTCTGTGTATCACCCATGAAGGGTGTGATGAGGTTCGAGAGTCCTAGATATATTGGATCTTTTGAGATTCTCCATGTAGTTGGTGAGGTGTCATATGAGTTAACTCTACCTCTAAATTTTTCCTTTGTTTATCTAGTTTTCCATGTTGTATGCTACGATGATACATTGCTGATACATTCTCCATGTTGTATGTTGCGTTAGAACTTTGTAGAGAAGCCAGTCTCATTTTGGCTAGTGATGTCAGGCGGTTGCACACTAGGGAGATTTATGTAGTTAAGGTTTAGTGGAGGCACAACCCAGTGAAGGAGACCACTTGGGAGATAGATATTGAGATGGAAACTCAGTATCCTCACCTGTTCGAGACTTCAGGTACATCCAAATCCTTAACTTTCGCGGACAAAAGTTCCTTTAGTAGTGGATATTATAATGACCTTTCAGGTCATTGCCATATTTCCACATATTTTAATCGTGAGAACTTTTCTATAGCTATCCCAAGTTATTTATGACTTGCTGGGACTGGCAGTTTGGTTACTGGGCAGTTCATATGGTTTTTAAAGTCATTTCCCAGTTTTGAAGTCTTTGTTGGTTTCAAATAGCCATCGGGTGAAAACTTCAGCAAAATAATCTCGTATGAAAATTCTGATGGCGCTAACAACTCTAGAATTTTGATTTTAGGCTAGGTAGACCTTTGTTTTGGGTCCCGAGGAACCCGAGCTCATCTCGACCTATTGGTCAAAAAGTTAAGAACATGAAATATGAGAATGGGACCCGCATTTGGTCAAAACAAACTCGAATGGAAAATCTGATTATTCTATTATGTCTGAAATATTCAATTTGTTATGGTCACATAATTTATTTGCGTATACGAGACTCTGGATTAATCCCGAGGTCTTAGATGGGATTTTGAAATTCCAAGTCCATTGTTGTTAGGTTGTGCACCGTAATAGCGACTCTTTGGGCTGTGATTGTGACTCACTAAGCAAAGGAGATACCGTAATCACAAAGGGGTGTCACTATTGCAACTTATGTGACAAATGAGAGATACCATGATTGCGAGCTGCGGGGTCGCGATAGCGACCGCTGAGGACCAGGACTGGGTATAAAAGGACCCCATTTTCATGATTTTGGCCATTCTTCATCACTTTCTTGAGATCCAAAACCCTAAAAAGTGTGGTATCTTAAATTGAGACTTGTGGGTGACTTCGAAGCTTGATTAACATTAAATTTTGCAATTATTTCCGATTTGAAGTAAGAATTCACCTTTTTCTTGGTGGGTTTTAGTGATTCTTGCTCAAAACCCCAAAACCTTTAGGGCTTGATTTTATCCCTAATTAAGCCTGGATTTTACCCATTTATGAGGGTAATGATTCCTTTACCTTGATATTATGTTGGGTTGGTTTTGAAAATGTGATTTTCGTAAGTGGGACCCATATGGAGGTTTTGATGTGATATTTTGCCCCAAAGCACAATAGTGCAATATGTGTATCGGTATTCTCATATTGATGAGCAGAATGTGTCTTTGATAGCTTGGCATCTTGAGGAGGCCTCTCAAAAGGAAAAAGTGGTGGTTTAACAGTTCGTTGAACTTTCTTCGGCGTCGAGGTAAGCTAGGTTTATCCCTTGTTAGGTTGAGCTATTTCATAGTATTCTTATGATATTGTGTTAGACTTGGGATGGGTTTTAGGTATTTGATGGATGAAATTCAATACATGGTTTAGTTAGACTGTTTAGGCTAAATTGAAATCGTAGAGTTGAAATACTTAGCTTGTTTCTTTATGCCTTACGTTAATTGGACATCATTACTTATGTTTAGCATGAGTATGCATTAGATTTCTCAAGATTGAGTAAAATGCTCTAACTAATCATGCTTAGGATAAGTTTGGCCTTAGTTGCTTACACTAATGAAGATTGTCTTAGTTTCTATTTGACTTAGTTAATGTGTTTGGGAAGAATCTCTACCTTAGGACCAATGGTATCTTGTTAAATATCTAAAGGTGGATTTAGATACCTTAAACCTAGTTTGGATAGAATTTTTCTAAAATGAAACTCAAGGATTAATAGTGGACTCTTAACCCACTTTAGGCTATGACACATGTTAGCACTGGTAGAACCTATTTAACGCTTATTAGATTATTGGAAATGTGTATTGAGGCAATATTGAGAAATCTTGATACTTGATGGTTATGTTTGTTAATGTGAGGATTGACGCCTGTTGATTATGTTATCATTTATGCTATTGATGATACTCCTTATGATGTTGATTTTATATATATATATATATATATATATATATATATATATATATATATATATATTCGATTTTGGAAGATGATTATGCTATTGATTATATACATATACCTGATTTAAGTCCGAAGGATGATTATGGAACTATTGATATTACCGATTTGAGTCCGGTTATTGATTATATTTACCAGTTCGAGTCTGGCTATTGATTATTTACTGGTTTAAGTTTGGCTATCATTATTTATCGATTCAAGTTCGGCTATTGATTATATTTATCGGCTCGAGTTTGGATATGCATATTATGTTATGATGATATATTTTTTATGATTAACGATATCAGGGTGTGAGATTGAAGGTGGCAATTTGGCTAAGACAGAAAATAAGGACATAATTATAATGTGGCATGATATAAATGGAGTCTAGTGGTAAAATGACTAGTTGACAAATGATGGTTAGTTGATAAATGATGACTAGAGGTTATTTGATAGCTAGTTATTAAATAAATTAGTTAATAAGAGATGGTTAGCTAATAAATTGTGACTAGTGAGCAATGATGATAAGGTTTTTAAATGATGGTATCATCATTGAATGTTGGTAAATTGTGGAGTTATGGTTAAATGACGATGAAGGTTAGTTATAATTTTAGTTGATTACTTTATTCTATCTTTGAGTGTACTCTCCAGGCATATGGGAGTCTATGATGAGTTATTTATTTTCCGCACAATTGGCATATGTGAGCCAATTTTGTAGTGATGACAGTATGTGTTGATGTTTTATGTTATTTTATTATTTTATTCAATTATTTATCCATGCATAACGATGTCAGAGTTAATTCAGGTTTGGCTAAACCTTGACTTATGTTGTCTTATCTTGGATTTTATCATTCTTATATCATGATTTAGCTCAGTCGACCGATAATTCCTATTGAGTATCCATTATTTTGGTACTCATTCCATATTTTGTACCTTTTTGATGAAGATCTGAGTACTAGTTGTTGTCGTTGATCAACGTTCATGCGGTGATTGATTTTCGATGATAGGGTGAGCTCTTGGAGTTTGAGTAACCCATTTCCCTTTATTTTTTACATTCAGTAATTTATTTTCCAGACAGATATTATTGACTATTCCAGACATTGGAGTTATATTATTATTGCATGCTCTTGTATTGTCTCTACCAAGTCGTGGGATGATATTTTGTATTGACTATTTTTATCTATCTAGAACACTTTATTTATTTACAGATGGTGTTCTTGAAATTCGCCTATGATTGGGCAATTCTTACAAACTTAACCCATTGTGTTAGCTTTGGGTTATGGTTTGGCTTACCTACTGGCGGGATTTAATAGGTGCCATTATGACTCGTAAATCGGGTCATGACAATCCTTTTTAAAAAGGTCAGGTAAAAATTCAAAAGAGTAACTTGTTAATTATATGACGTTGCGATTCCATCTATGTGGGCTGATTTATGGTTCAGATAAAGTAGTAGCAGAGAGAATGAATACAGAGGATTCATGCATCAAAGGTGTGGTCTAGTCATCAATGAAGTGGGTTGAGAATCATAATGTTTCAGGATCAAATCCCAACAGGGACAAAATTTTAAGGGTTTCTTCCCATATATCGTAGCCTTAGTGGACAAAGTTACCTGATAGCTGTTGTTGATAAAGGTGGCAGCCGACAAGTATTTGGTCAAATTAGTTGAGGTGCACCAAAGTTGTTGTCTCTACTCTTTGTTTATCGAAAAAGATAAAAAAGATAGAGGATTCATGTAGCACACCTCAACTAATTTGGGTTTGAGGTGTAGGTATTGTTTATGATCTTGCTAGAGTAAGCAAATGGTACTGAGGAACACTAGCAATGTAGTGGATTTTATTGGTGCTAGTTGGCTATTTTGGGGAGATAGAATGATACTTTTATCATAAACACAATCAGGATGATATGAATTGATTGCTAATACTGACTAGAATTCACAAAGATAGTTTTATTCCTTAGGAAGGCCATTCTGGAATAGTAGAAATATAGGAACTTTTGAACTTAAAGCTAACTAATATGTGTTATGATAGTGTAGGGAAGATTTCTACTCCTTTCAATAAATGGTGTGGGGAACATATCAAGCTGATTTTATTTATGTTAATCACATGATAAATGGCATGAATTAACTGTTGTTAATGACTAGAATTAGCGGTGATAGTTACTTTCGTCAAGACGAAAACATTAAGAAAAAATAAAAAATTGAGAATTTTTTTTAAAAAGAAAAAAAATAATAGAATCATGGTGGGTCCGGGGCTAAGAAACTCGGGTGGATCTCAAAAATAGACCTAAATAGAGGTGGCTTTCAAATTTTAGCCCCAAATAAAAAAGTTTTCTTAAAATAGCTTTTACCTATTAACTAATATTTTTTTAATAAAATTGCCCCTGATCAATGGAGTAAATTACATAAATGATCCTCATAATGAATAATAACTCCATATTTATATCTTTCAACTTTTTAATTTTACTTTGATTTTTATTTTTTATTTTTATTTTTATTTTTTTAATTTTTATTTTTTCTCTTTTTATTTTTAATTTTCTCAACCCTTACTTTTTTCTTTTTTCCTCTCAACTTATTTTTTTTCTTTTTTATTTTATATTATTTTATTTTTTTCTTTCCTCCTTTTTTTTGTTCTTTTTAGTTTTCTCAATCCTTACTTTTTTTTCTTTACATCTTTCAACATCTACTTTTATAAAAAAAAACTTTTTTTTATTTTTCTTTGATTTTTATTTTTTTTGTTTTTAAATTTTTCTCGACCTTTATTTTTATTTAATTTTTATTTTTTTATCAACCTTCATTTTTTTTCTATGCTCTTTCAATTTCTACATTTTCTTTGATTTTTATTTTTGTTAATATTTTTCTTCATTTTTTTCCTTTTCCACATTTTTATTATTTTTGTTCTTTTCTTCAATTTTTTCCATTCAAGTTACATCTCATGAGCAAGAGTTGACACTATTACATTATAAAAGCAAGACTTACGACTTTCGAACAATAAGCTACGTTTCATGGGTAAGAGTTGACACTACTACATTGTAGAGGCAAGACTTATGACTTTCAAATAACAAGTTATGTTTCATGGTGTCACAACCCGATTTCTCAAGTCATAAGAGTGCCTACCTTAACCCCTAGTAGGCAAACCAAGCCATAGCCCGAAATAATCAGTAACAGGCTAACAGGCAAAAACCCAAAAGAAGATCACCACATGATAGCAATAACAATATAAAGTGAGAACTCAGAAGGGAGCATATATAATATATCAAAACGAAAGGAGGAAAAAGAACCGAATGTACAAATTAATCCCTCCCAAAATCTGATAAGGATAGTACTAGAGCCGGAGCTTTGAATAATCAAATATTAATTTAATGGTCAAGCGGTGCCAAAAATATTATGGCCCAAAACCTTTGCTACAAAGTTTAAGTAAACGCACAGTATATGTATAAGAGCGCCATGGTTGCTTTTGTTAAAAAAAATTTATTGTATATCACCACTACCAAGTATGGTTTTATCTAGGGGTGTACATAGGTCAGGTTGGTTCAGTTTTTATTAAAAAAAAATTAAACCAACATGTCGGTTTATTAAAACTATAAACCAAATCAAACCAACATAAAATTGATTTTTTAGGTTTACGTTTTAGTCGGGTTTTTCGGGTTTTTTGGTTTTTTGGTTTTTTTTTTATTTTTTTTATAATCTTTAGTTTTTACAATTATATTGTGATCGAAGAATAGACCAAATATGTTTTCACTCATGTGCTAATAAAAAACCATAATTATGAAAAAATGAGGAGCGGAAAACTCACTTGAAAGTAAAAAAGTGAGATGAAGAGTGAAAAGTTTAGGTTTTAAGTTTATATTGGGTTTTCGATCATTTAATTAGCAATTAATGGACAAATATTACAACTTAAAGGCCCAAATCTAAATATATATATATATATATAGGGAAAAATTCAGAAATGGCATACTTATCCCCTTAATTATGAGTTTCATAGCAACAGTTTCATAATTACATAATATAGCAAGTTGTATTTTATATTTTTGCAAACTGTTGCTACAAAAATGCAAATACATATGATTTTTACTGCCCTTATGATAATATGTATTTTATATTTTTGCAAACTGTTGCTACAAAAATACAAATACATATGCTACAAAATGTAATTTGATAAAAGTGTTGCTATTTTTTGTAATTTAATACTTAAGTATGCTACTTTATGAGCAAAATTCAGAAATAGCATACTTATCCCCTTAATTATGAGTTTCATAGCAACAGTTTCATAATTACATAATATAGCAAGTTGTATTTTGTATCTTTACAAAATGTTGCTACAAAAATACAAATACATATGATTTTTACTACCCTTATGATCGATATGTATTTTGTATTTTTGCAAACTATTGCTACAAAAATACAAATGCATACAAATACATATGCTACAAAATGTAATTTGATAAAAGTTTTGTTATTTTTTGTAATTTAATACTTAAGTATGCTATTTTATGTACAATATTATTAATACAAACATTATTAATCCAAACATTATAAATACATTCTATCAACATTATTTTTATACACTCTAACAAACGACTCCACGTTTGAAAAGAAGGAGAATATACAAAATCAAAGTTCAATAAAATATCTACATAAGTATGTTTTATCGTGTTCTCCAAGTCAAATAATTTAAATTAATATGAAAGATGGTTCTATATAATTTTTGAAACACTTAAAATTTGAATTCAAAATATTAATTTAGTTTAACTTGAAAGAACAAGTTGACAAATAAAAGAGAAGGAGAAAATGAAAGCAAATGATATTTATGGCGGCTTAGTAAGGGAATACAATGCGGGTTATTAACTGCAACTTACATGTGATGTAATATACAATGACTAGATAACCTTTTATCTTTTTCAACAATTATTCTTTATTTTATACAACAAGTGTCAAGTCTTATGTATCAATTTTAATCTTATATTTTCTACTTAATGTAGCAAATCTTAATCATGTGATTAAATATATAGACTTCTATATGCATCGAATTTTATTATTTATATGAGTAAGTTATACATAATTATCTTGTAAGACTTGACTCCTTGAAATATACTACCAAGCAGTTAATACGTTTTGTCTATTCATATTTTATAATTCATAATTCGAACTAATATCAATTAACTTACTATACATAGTAAAAATATCTTAACGTTGGGCCCGTGCTGACACGGACCATACTCCTCTAGTATTAAAAAAAAAAAGTAAAGACCTTTCCAAATGGTCAAAATATGTGACAAATGCATGGTTGCCAATTAACACCATGTTGTTGTCCACATCCCTTCCCCCGCGTGTGGTGACATTGCCACAACTAATAATTTTTTCCTACACTCCGTATATATTCAGGTACTGTATAAATTCGCAGTAAAATAATTATAATATTTTGAATATATCATAATTAATAAAAAATTATTTCTAACAAAGCCTCTATTATATAATAATAATAATAATAATAATAATAATAATAATAATAATAATAATAATAATAATAATATTTTAACATTTCTAGAATCACTATCTCCGATTAAAAATATTAATAAATCATAAAAGTCTATTATAAAGTGATATAAATATATCATCATTTAAAGAATTTTATCAATATCAAAAATATTCTAGAAGAATACTAAATTATATTTCTACCAAATGCCAAATTAAATTAAATAATCCACGATACATTTATATATTACTAAAATTATATGAAAATACAAGAAAATGATCGTAATGGTCATTACACATGGCAAGAGTTGACACTACCACATTGTATTTTGATTTATGAGATATTTTATAACTCTTACCTTAGAGGTAAGACTTAGCTCAGGGACTTTCAAACAATAAATTATACCCCACGGGCAAGAGATGACTCTACCACGTTATGTTTTCATTGAAATATTCTACAACTATTGCCTTAGAGGTAAGACTTAGCTCAAGGATTTTCAAAGTACAAATTATGCCTCACTGGCAAAAGTTAACTCTACCACGTTATGTTTTCATTTATGAGATGTTCTACAACTAGGGTCTTAGAGGCAAAACTTGGCTCAAGGACTTTCAAACAACAAATTATGCCCCACGGGCAAGAGTTGACTCTATCATGTTATGTTTCATTTATGAAATGTTCTACAACTATTGCCTTCAAGGCAAGACTTGGCTCAAGGAGTTTCAAACTACAAATTATACCCCGCGGGCAAGAGTTGACTTTACCACAATATATTTTCATTTTTGAGATGTTCTATAACTATTGTCCTAAAGGCAAGACTTAATTAGCTCATGGGCTTTCAAACTACAAATTATGTCCCACGGGTAAGAGTTGACTCTACCACGTTATATTTTTATTTATGAGATGTTTTATAACTATTGCCTTAGAGGCAAGACTTAGCTCAAGAACTTTCAAACTAGAAATTATGCCCCATTAGCAAGAGTTGAGACACTACTACGTTATGTCTTCATTTATGAAATGTTCTACAACTTTTGCCTTAGAGGCAAGACTTAGCTCAAGGACTTTCAAACAATAAATTATGCCTCAAGGGCAAGAGTTGACTCTACCACGTTATATTTTTATTTATGAGATGTTTTACAACTATTTCCTTAGAGACAAGACTTAGCTCAAGGACTTTCAAACAAAAAATTATGCCCCACGGGCAAGAGTTGACTTTACCACGTTATGTTTTCATTTATGAGATGCTCTACAACTATTGCCTTAGAGGCAAGACTTAGTTAGCTCAAGGACTTTCAAACTAAAAATTATGTCCCACAGGTAAGAATTGACTCTACCACGTTATGTTTTCATTTATGAGATGTTCTACAACTATTATCTTAGAGGCAAAACTTAGCTCAAGTACTTTCAAACTAAAAATTATGCCCCACGGTCAAGAGTTGACACTACCACGTTATGTTTTCATTTATGAGATGCTCTACAACTATTGCCTTAGAGGCAAGACTTAGTTAGCTCAAGGACTTTCAAACTAAAAATTATGTCCCACAGGCAAGAATTGACTCTACCACGTTATGTTTTCATTTATGAGATGTTCTACAACTATTATCTTAGAGGCAAAACTTAGCTCAAGTACTTTCAAACTACAAATTATGCCCCACGAGCAAGAGTTGACACTACCACGTTATGTCTTCATTTATGGAATGTTCTACAACTCTTGCTTTAGGCAAGACTTTGCTCAAGAACTTTTAAATAATAAATTATGTCCCACGTTCAAGAGTTGACACTACCACATTATGTTTTCATTTATGAGATATTCTACAACTCTCGCCTTAGAGACACGACTTATCTCAAGAATTTTTAAAGAACTTTATAACAACAATTCATGCCCTTAAATTTGCTTTAATGTCAAAAAAAGAAAATTCTATTGTGAATTATTCAATTTTTTATTTATTAGCAAAATATAATAGAAGTTGAGAAAAAAGAAAAAAAATGATCAAACCAAATAGAGAATTTAAAAAAAAGATTGAGAAAAAAAAATAAGGAATTAAAAAAATTGAGAAAAATAAAAATAAAGTTTGAGAAAAATAAAGGGAAAAAAAGAGAACTGAAAAAAAAGAAAAAAACAATCAAACAAAATAAAGAAATAAAAAAAAGAGTGAGAAAAAAAAAAGGCAAGAAAAACATAAAGATTAAGAAAAAGGCGAAGAATTAAAAAAATTGAGAAAATAAAAAATGAGAGGAAAAAATAAAAATAAAGTTTGAGAAAAATGAAGAAAAAAATGAACTGATAAAAATCAAAAATAAAAAAAAACAAAGGTTAAAGGCAAATGAATTAAAAAGGAAAAAAAATAGATAATGCTTGAGAAAAAAGAAAAAAGAGAAAAAAATAAAGGTTGAAACAAATGAATTAAAAAAAAAAAAAAATTAAAGAAAAAAATAAAAAGTAAAAATAATAAAAAATAGAATAATAAAATTAAATAAAAATGAAAAAGTAAAAATAATAAAAAATAGAATAATAAAATTAAAGAAAAAATAAAAAATAAAATTTGAGAGATAAATGAGTATGAAAAATTTTAAAATATAGTTGAGATATAGAAAGACAAAATTATACTTTTAGTATATTAAAAAGTAAAGAAAACTATTTTTATAAAATATTTTTATTTGGGATCAAATATCTAAAGTTACTCATATTTGGTTCATCACATGCAATTTCCTCAAGAAACTCCCCCCAGGGTTTTTATCTTTTTGTTAATAACAAAACAATATTTACAAGGAGAGGAACCAAACCAAAACTGCCACGTAAAGAAAAGGTGGCACATAAGCTAACTAGTCTAATATGAGCATTTAGCTTAACCCCACCTACATAAGGACCTAAAAACTAGGTAGATAAACTATGATGAACCTCAATAAAAAAGATCTCTTCTAAAAAGTTATACTCAAACAAATCATAGCCTAATAGAAGAGTTAAAACAGCTGCAAAAACCAAGATAATCAGTTGAGAAAATTCAGAAAATAATAGGTCATGATCCTCCAGCAGTTCTCAAAACCAACAAGTCAAGAGCCCTTCAGTTTCTGAAGATGACCACCTATAAAACAGAAGGCACTGCACATGGTGAGGACAAAATCTAGCTTGAGACACAAAATGAAACCTGAAGCTTTCAAAAGATTTTATAAATTTGTCAAAAATCTGATGATGCTGGGCACATCTTTGCTGCTGAAAAAATCAAACTTTGAGATGTTAATTCTGCACATGAATAAGGCTTACAGATCTCTACTTTCGAGACCTTGTGAAAGGTCTGATTTTGGTAGAAGTACTGGTGTTATCCTTATGATATGGATCCTTCTGCTTATAACTTTTGGTGATAATCCATTCTTGGATGAGATATGATGCACTAATCTAAAGGCTTTTTCCTCCTGGTCATCTATAGATTGATTATCATTGTCAGGCTCATCCTCTGAATGAATGACCCTATACTCATCATCCATATCGTTAGAATTCCTAGAAAATAAACTGAAAGTGCATTTGTTTTTGGAACTTGTAGGTTTTCTCACTTGTCTTTGAAGAGGGGGAAGCTGAGAATCCATTTGTTCATCAACCAAAATAATTTTCTTCTGCCCCTTGTGTTGCTTACCCCTCTTCTTGTTCTCCTGTTTTTCAAGTTATTTTGATTTATTTTAACAGCTTCCCTCTTTTTCCTGCTAACTAAATCTGAAGATTCGGGATCTTCACAAGCTTTACTAGAATCACTTGGTTGAGGCTGATTTCCAGTTACAACATCTGCAAAAGAGGGTGTTCCAGAAGCACCAAAATTACTCTACAACACCTTACCATATTCTCCTGCTCACCACCTCCTGCTCATCCCCACAATTAGCATATGAAGCAGTAGAACAAGTTGGTCCTACTCTCTTATTTTCCCCAGCACAAGTGCAGCTCTTTTGAAAACCAGAAACAGTTCCAAAAGAATCAGGGATGACCTGGGTATGGGGGCATTTGTAGGATCCTTGTGAGCTGACTCATGCTCAACTTGGATCAAATTTTCTACATCTCTGGTAGCCCCATGCATTAACTCATTGTCATCCTCTTTAATACTCTCCATTCCTCCAGAAACTTCAAGTTCATCACCTATGAAAGTATGGGCAGGCACGGGGTTTGGGAGTAGTTAACTCAATGCCTGACACCCAATTTTCAAGTTCTTTGTTTCCTTCAGTTGCATTTTGGGACTTCTTGAAAATTTATCTACTTTGTTGTTGTTGTTGGACTGCGTTGTTGGGTTCTTGTGGAGCTTTTGGCCTTTAAACTTGTTGTTGAGTGACCTTGTCCTCATACTAATGTCGTTTTTTGATTTTTTTGTTGTTGAAAATACTTTTTACCCTTTCTCCTTTGTGTCTGCAAGTGTCGAGCTCCTGTACTTGCTCTTGCACTCTTATGGTTGCTCCTTAGTGATCATGTGATCCTCATTTTGTGGCTTGGGATTACTGGAATACCCTATTTTATTTGCTTGTTGGATCCTCAACTCTTCCTGCTCCTTCTTTCTCTTATAGTCATCGTCTCTCTTTTAAGTATACAGACCAAAGCATTATGCCCCTGATGCGTGCAGTAACCACAGTACTTTGGTACACCCTCATATTGTATAGTTTGCCACTTGCCATCCTGTTTTCATCTTCATCAAAGCCTATCCCAGACATGATGGGGTCTAGTCTTGGTGATCAATCTGAATCCTTAACTTGGCTACACTACCCCTGGTCTTCTTGTAAGTGGCTAGGTCAAGGAACAAGACTTTACCATTAAGTAATAGCAAAGGAGCCACCACCTCCATGCAATAACAATGCTAGGGTAGCTCAAGTAGGATAGCCCAAAGAAGAACCAGTGGGGTTTCTTCTTCAGTCTTGAATGTTGGAGTCCATAATTGGAATCTCATGAGTTGACCTTCAATGTACATCTTTCCCTTTGACCACACAGTAGCATTCATTATCCAAGTCAATATAAAGATGTCTTGCATTGAAGTGAGTGAGTTTAACTCCACCTTTGAGTTCAGCTTGCAACAAACCTCTCTCTTATTAACCTCCATCTTAGGCATAGTATTACAGACTAAGATGAACTTGCCTATTAGAGTGAATTTACATCTCGCAGCTAATTTGCACATATAATCCTCTTTTTTGAAAACAACAGTAGGAAAGCCTTGTTAATGGCATGGGAATGATTTTCATAGCTACTTGAGCTCTCAGCTTTGTGACCATGGTTTGAAGGACTACCGGAAGTGGAGGTTCTGGGAGTTTGATGTTTTTGGGCGTTGTGGGGTTAAGATTTTTGGGAGCAGGTTCAGTATGTTTCTCTAGATCAACTAGAACAGGTTCACCTGACTTAGGTAGGATTTGGCTTATAGGTCTCAAATTTGTTTGCGACTTTCATGGGATCACTGTTAAGGCTGTAGGGTTTTTGGTTGGTGTTTGTGGGTCTTTGTTTTGGTTTTGTTGCCTAGGTTTGGCTTTTCTACTATCATTTTCATCAGGTTCGGTTTTCCTTCTCCTGTGATCAACACGAGATAACTTTTCCTCATTTAAAGGGGCATTCTCACGCACTTGATCATTAAAAATATTAAAAGTAGGAGAACCACCATTAGTCTCATCAAGGGCCATATTAGAATGAGTTGGAATTATCCTCCTCCGAGCAGCTTTGATCCCCAGAATTGCCACAATTATCTTGAAGAAGACTACCCCTCACTGGAACCCTAGAATTCAAATTGGTTGAGCTTTGGGGATAATTGGATAGGGCTTTTTGGTTTTTCAACTTTCCCTTATATTGTTAAACTCTCGAGATTGAGTAGTTGGATTCACTTTCATCGGAGGACAGTCTCCGGCCAAATCTACGTGCACTGTGTTGAAATCTTCAAATTGGATGAATTTTCCATATCATTTGATGGGGCTTTTGGTTGCAAATTGTTAATATCATCATTTATCTTCAATTGGCATGGGTAATTAGACAATTGACCCATCGGAACTCCAATTTCATTCAATTTCTGAGAAAGACCTAGAAACCCTAATTCCTAAATTGGAAGCGTTGGGACCAGAAAAATTGGGCCTTTTTTCATTAAAACGTTCATCTCACCAATAAAAATCGATTGGCATTGGGTTTTGGTGAAAACTCTGGCCACCGTTGCTCAACTTTTCCAGTTCTCCGGCAACTTTTCCAGTGCTCAATGAGCTTGAATTTTGTTGGAGAGATGCGTTTTGATGTCCACTACTAACCCCTGGACTCAAACTTGGACAAATTTTGTCAAAACCTTGTCCATTTGAAGGCGTGTCTCTAGCAACTGAGTCGCGATTTTTCCCAAGTCACCATGATCATATCTCTCAAATGGGACGACGGGTGTTGTAATTATTGGAACACTAATAGATCTTGAGATGCTAAATCATCTACATTACTTGGAATTACTCGAATAGCACCAGAATTGACTCGGCAAATAAAAGATTGAACCCAACTCCATTGTTCTACAGAAATCGCACCCGGGATCGCATCTTCTTTCTTTGATTTCTCAATGGTGAAGGGTGAATTGGAGATAGCGTCTTGTTGGGTTTTGTTGGGGACATTAGAGCGCCCCTCTTGGGGCTGGTCCGGTGGGCGAAGGAGGTCTGCCGGTGGCTTTTCAGCCACTCGGGCAGTGGTAGCTTTAGAATCGTGGAACGTTTTTAGCGAGAGAAAGAAATTGGGGAAAATGAATTGTGATACTTGAGAACTTACATTTATCTCACTGTCAAGAAGTTTGACTGGCAATAAAGATTCAATGTTGGTTACATTTCTATGCAAGAGTTTAGAGTAATGTTAAAACTTCATGGTCTTTATTTTGTTTTTATACCAAATTTGAATATGCTAGCTTAAACTTTAGGATTTCACTAGCATTTCACTTAAATGAAGGGATTGGGCACATGGTCAAATGCAAGCACTGTGATCTATTTGGCCAGTCTTTTTAACTTAGAGCAATGTTAGATGATTAAACTGATTCTGGTGAACATTAGTCTTTTCTAGTTCCGGGGACTGAGATGGGCCGCAATGTGAGTTATATGATTGATAATATTATGGGCAAAATTCAGAAATAGTAGACTTATCTTCTTAATTATGAATTTCATAACAATAATTTCATAATTACATAATATAGCAAGTTGTATTTTGTATTTTTGCAAACTGTTGCTATAAAAATACAAATACATATGATTTTTACTGTCATTATGATCGATATGTATATTGTATTTTTGCAAACTGTTGCTATAAAAATACAAATACATATGATTTTTACTGTCATTATGATCGATATGTATATTGTATTTTTGCAAACTGTTGCTACAAAAATACAAATATATACAAATACATATGCTACAAAATATAATTTAATAAAAGTGTTGTTATTTTTTATAATTTAATACTTAAATATGCTACTTTATGTATTTTTTTTTCTAATATTATAGAAGTAGGGGAAGTGGGTTATATTTACTCATTTACCTGCTCGGTAACAATAGTTTTTCTAAATAGTTAAAAATAAAAACTACATCTGATCTTTAGTCCATAGTCCAAGAAAGAAATAATGACCAATTATTATAATGTGGGGAGGTTTTTTTTAAAAAAAAAATTACACAAATACACAACTTATATTTTCAATATTACAAAAAATTTCAACTCCCTAAACATATTACAAAAATCCCAACATATACATAGAATGCTATGTATATGTCGGCTATGTTATGTATATTAATAGGGAGAAAGAGTAAATTAATTAAAAAAGTGAGAGAGAGTGTAATTACTTCCAAAAGGATTGGTATTTATACTTTTTTTTTAGCTCACTGTGTGTCTGATGTTGTACTTTTTAACCTGAAATGCTGTCTTAAAATCGTAAAACATCTGTTCGGTTGCTGAAAAAAAGAAGATTATTGAGAAGTTCTGCATTTAATTGATCAGCTGCATATACCACATTACGGGAAGATAATACATGTGGAATTTGCGTCATAGATTTTTCTCAGCCACAGTTGAATTTTCTTCTCGACAATGCTCTGAATCATTTCTACCATTTGTATCATGACAAGAAGATTCTGATTTCCTCTGTACTACTAATTTTCATATGTCATTTTCACATGCTTATCTCCTTAATCCAGTAAACAGGTCAACTGTTTTTATTTTATCAAGGAAAATCTATTTTTGCTTCCGAAGAAATCCACTAGTGACAATTAAACCAGTCACTTCCACCATCTTCAAGTCCTTTACCATAAGTTTCTAATACGACAAACACAACCTGTTTTCTTATGTCGTTATAATTAGAATCAGTGAATCTGCATTGATGTTAAATGACTTCGTGTCGGCTTCTACAAAAATACTTAGACTGTAGTTTGACTTGGTCATCAAACTCCCAATCCTGTAACTATTGGGTTCATTTGGTGTGAACGGAAAATAGAGAAAAATTCTTGAAGGGAAAGTGAGCACACTTAAAAAAAAAAAGTGAACTCATTAAAGAAAAGTCTACTTCTCCCACATTGGTGGGAGAAAGCAACTTTATTGTGTTCTTATTAAGAAACACTTCTTCAAGTGGACAGTGAGATAAGAACCAAGAGGTGTCTTGCACTGTTGTTGTTGTTGCTCACTTGGTTTCGCTTCGGATTAGATGTGTCAAATGAGATTAATTTATTGGACAAATTTTATTTGAAACTTGGGAAAAACAAGTGATCCAAAAATCCATGAAGAAATCGAAAATAGTTTTTCTCCATTAACGTGGATGCATTCTGCATGCAGAAACGCTGAAAGGTTTCTCGAAAAGGACACAACTCTTAGAGTGAAAGACACATATTTTGAAAAAAAGGGATGACTGTTAAGATGGTTGTGACTGTTTGAAAAAGACATATTATTTCGAATGGACAGACATAACTATTCTGAAATGATACACCTTTTTGATGAATCATTGCCTCCCTTTCGAAGGGGTAATTCATGTCTATATAAACCTGCAATTTTTTCCACACGATGAGTACGAAATTTCTGCATAGCAAAAACATTTTTGTTGCTTCTAAAACTCTGTGTGATTATCTCCCATTGAGTGAGTTTGAAAAATATCAGAAAGTTTGAGGTACCATGATACGGGTACAATCATGAAGATGGACGTTTTTTAGTGTGTTGAATACAACCTACGGAGTGTATGAGTTGGAGTGTGAAAAGGACTCAAAAGTTGTCCCTCTATTGCACTCTATAGGAGCCATTTTGTTCATTTAACACTAAGGGGCACTTTTGTTATTTTGCCTATTATTGTAATAAGTCTATAAATAGAATATGTTAGGGTTTATCTTAGGGGGTTGCTGAATATTGATATAAGAACACTTGAGAGAAGGCTCTCTAGGCCGAAAACTAAGGCATGGAAAGTGTGGAAACACTTGTAAATGCGTATTGCTTGGAAACGTTGGTGCTTGAGCGGTGGAATCCCTCTCGTGTCTTCGTAAGAGTGTGGTGTTGCTATTGTAAGTTCTAGGGGTCCTTGGATGGAATATGTCTATGGGTTCTTGGATCTTATTGTAGTGTATGTCTTACTTCCTATCTTTACATTTCATGTTTTAGTTTGTGTTGTCTAGTGAACCATTTGTTCTTGTTGTTCTTGTAATCTTGTAACCGTTGGTTCTTGTTATCATAGTGTTGTTTCTTCCTATCATATTGTTGATTATCTCTTGTTTTTGTTTCTATTTTTGGTGTCAAATAAACCTACATATCTTGTATTCTTGTTGTGTTTGTGGAATCTGAGAGAGGTCCCCATTTGGTCCACGATTTATTGTGATTTGTGGACTGTTTTGGGGTGTGATTTCGCACCCTTGCTTGTTCCATATCATTGATACCAGATGATATGAGAATAATCACGAAAATAGACTTATGTGGGTGTGCATTGAAAGCAACCAAGTATATGTGCAAGAGACGTGTAATTAAAGGCCCAAATATACACCAAAATCGTCCACTCCATACACTAGAGGGGCAACCGATTCTTGAAGGGCCTTTTTGGTCATTTTAACTTCTATTTGTTTTGTAATATATAAGGAACATGTTAGGGTTTATTCACTTAATTTTTGAATGTTGAAAATGGAAGAACACACTTGAAACCCTCAAGTTCTCTCTCTTGTGAGGCATGGCCGAAACTAGGTTACCACATTAGAGTGGAATCTCTTTTGTTGTTTGTTTACTTGGAACTTGGGATTCTTGAAGGATTGAGGTCCTCTCTTGTGTCTCTTTGAAGAGTGTAGGTGTTCCTATTATAACATTAAGGGTCTTTGTGTGTCATCTACACTTAGGTTCTTAGTCATTATAGTAGTTTATGTCTCACTATCTATCCCTTTGTCTTTTGTAATCTTGTAACATTATATCTTGTTGTTGTGGAATTTGAATCTGGTTATTCTTGTTTTCATCTTGTTCATCTCGTTATTGTTGTGTTATTGGCTGTTTTTGGGTGTCAAATACACCCTTGTTTCTTGTATTATTGTTATACTTGTCGAATCCGAGTGAGGTCCCTTTTTGGTCCACGATTTTTCTTGAATTTGTGGACTGTTTGGGGTATGTTTTGTGCTTTTCCTTGTTTGTCTTGTATCATTTGGTATTAAAGTCATCTTTGGTGTTGTTCTTACAATACCAATCTTCGGCTTTCTTGCTAAGAAAAAAAAATTTTTTGGTGTTCTTATTGTTCTTGGCCTTGAAAGTATTGTTCTTGTTGTTCATCTTGGCCGAGGTTGCTTGTAGCGTCTATATCTAGTAGTCCTTTGGTGTGTATTTGTAATACCCCGATCGTTCCTTAAGCCTAAATTGGTCTCCCAGGTGAATATGGGTGACTTCCAAAGTGATTGATGTTCAAACCATGTTGTATTTCCCTAATTTCTACTTTTTGACATGTGGAGAATTGAATAAGCTTTCCATCGATATAAAATTCGCTCAAATTCGACACTCGGGTGAGGAGTTAGAGCCATTTTAGTAGACAGTATGCCAACTGACACTTCAGCGCATTGCGGAGTCAGCCAAAATGGCAATTGTCATTTTTCAGTGAGCCTTCGCAATTTCACCACGTCGCGCCAAGGCTTAATTTTAGAGTTGTCAAATTCTAGTGCACCAACGCGATTCCTCCGCATCGCGGTGCCCTTTTAGGTCACGACCAAGGTGGCAAAAGTGACTTCACCGCGTCGTGCCACTATACAATTTCCCAATTTTCAAAATCTAATGAAGGTATGTGATTGTGGCGCATCGCGCCAGGACCAAAAATCGAGCTCTAGTTCTAGAATTTGCTCAAGGGTATTTTGATCTTTTCATCCGTCCTTACCCACTATATATATACAAATAGAGGAGAAAATCCTCATTTTCCTCTTCCATTCCATCTAAAAAAAGGCTAGGGTTTCTCTTTTCCATTTCCAAATCCAAATCTTCTCTAAGGAATTTAAGAAATCTTCCATATATTTCACCGAGTTGTTTAAGAATCGAGTTCTCCGAGTCAAAGGCATCAAGAAATTTAGCTCAAAGGTGCGAGAAAGAAGTTTATATCAAGTTTCTTCGTCTCCAAAATTATAATCAAGGTATGTGGGGCTTGAACAAGAATATCCTTTCATTCTTGTGCCCAAAGAATTGATTTTTACTATTGGAATTTCATGATTTTGCAAGCGGGTTTATATCCAAATTACTTTATCATTGATTTATGAGAATTGAGCTACTCAAAATTGATATACATGACTATTTCGTTGTTTTATTTCTTAAATTGAGAATTTATGCTATGAATTGTATATTGCAACTATGAATTGATGATTTCCAGGAGATAGATGATAAGAGTCATGATTTTAAGATTTTCCATGAGAAGTTGATTATTGAATATATATATATATATATATATATATATATATATATTGAGCTTGAGAGTCAAGAATGAGTCCTATGATATTTCTTGAAGCTTTTGATATTTGAAATGATTTGATAAGCAAGTGTACTTGATGTTGAGAAAGATTATTTCGATTTTGAGTCGAGTTAGGAATCCACAGTTGTATATGATTTATAGATGAGATATTTTTATGTTTTGGTCTTTATGATAGACCATGAGTTGATATTGATTAAGGTGAATTTCCTAACGCATTCTGAGCTGAGTCTAGGAGGAGTATTTAGCACCGAGCGGAAAATATGGTATTTTCTCGGAACTACGTGCCACCATAGGATTAATATTGATAATTGTGGGCCAGAGGCCGAGTATGATCTTGTGATCACGAAGTTGAGGTTGTACTCCGTGGCAAGAGCACGACGCTCCCGCCAATGTGGGATTCTCTCCTTAGGAGGGCAAAACATTGGACTCCATATGGCTCACATGGTTTATGTCAGTTATAAGAAACTCTCAAGTCCATAATAGTCTAAGTTTCATGAGTTACCGAGTCACTCTAAGTCATGAGTCAAAGAGTTTGAGTTGAGACCAATGATTTATAAGATTTATGAAGCATGTGTTACTATTGATGATTTATGAAAATTACGTTTTAGGTAATTCAAGTGAAGAGAGTTATTATTGTCAGCATGCATGATTTTCTTACACATTTATGATATTATTTAAAAATATTGTATACACCTCCAGATACTCAGTACATTCCCAAGTACTGATTCCCATACTCTTCTGTGTTCTATATTTCCTTGTGATGTAGGTTCAGGTGCTTAGTCTCAATAGCGACAGTGATCTTCGAGTACCTCCATCTACATTTCTGCAGTTGGTGAGTCCTCATGGTTCGAGGACCTATGTCCCTGATTTTGTCTTGTTAATAGATGGTTGTTTCCTTTCTGATCAGTACGAGTCAGTTGGGGGATCTGCCCCAATGGCTCCTCAGTCTTATGTAGTAGAGACTTTGTCAGACTAGAGTACCAGCATGTGCAGAACTTCAGATTATACAGGATAGTATCTCTTCATATTCCAGTATGTTCATGGCATGATTATTCTTTCTTACTCTAGCTTGATTTTCTTCGTAGAGAGTTCTAAAAGTGATGATAGGCTTAGAGGGTTAGCTTGAGGCCATGTGTGGCCATAAGCACCATGTGACGTCTCGGGATAGGTTCTCAGGTCGTTACAGTATTATTGTTTCTTGTGTTAGTTTCATGATTCACTAGCACTAAAAGGTGTCTAGATCTATATTTGAGCTTGAACTTGTTAAAGTTGTGTTGTGAATAAGGACCTAGGGAGAGAATTTGTGACTTGTTGTGGCCGGTTGGGTCTTCAATTCGTGATTATTGTTGTTGTTCTTGAAGGATTGTTGTTGTGTTCATCTTGTTCTTCATCTCATCTTACAACTTAAGACAACCAAAAGTGTAATATAGATTCAAAAAGGTGAACCTACAAGTTGTAAAGTTGTTTGTGAGAAGACTTGAGCCATCACTTCCTTACTTGACATCTACTTTTCAACCACTTTTCCTTGTTTCAAGGGACCTTGTTTCAAGGGAATTGTACAAAGTCAAGTCTTGCCTTTTGAAGATTAAACTTAAAGAGATTCAAGACATATACTTTCTCTCCAAAACCAATTATTTCTATTACATAGTAATTAAAGTTTGTAAACTTCAACTAGTGACTAATTGTGGGGCCGTGACCAATGGTGTGCTGCCACGTTACCCAAGTTACTGTTCACACAAAAATTTTAAGCTCAAATTGTGATCTTTTAGTTTCATTTTGTTGTCTCATTAGTTTCATTTGTTGATTCCAATACTAACTTACAAACTACTGACAATTTACTAGATTGTGAGTTGGTTTTGAAACCATTTTTTCCATGTTTACGTTCCTTTATGTGTTTTTATTCTTTTGAATCATTATACACACTCGATTCACCTCTCAACGTCTCATGGATTACAAGTAAACTTACAATAATTATAAGATCAAAAGTGAGAAAATTCGAGGGACAAAGGATTAAAGAGAGAGTGTGAGGACCATTCTTTGAACAACTAACTTGTTTATTGTTTTGTAGGTAACTTATTGGCTACAATGGACAACAATGCTCTTGATTCTATCTTGTAAATACTTGAAACTATCAACCGAGGAATGGAAAGTATGCTCACGACTATGTCCTCAATCTGAAGAGAGATGTCTACTATGAATGAGAAGTTGGATCGAATGGAGAGTCGAAGAAAATCTCGTGCTTCTACCCCTCGAATCCATGTTTCCTCAAGTGGTCATGACCAAAAACCTTCCATCACCATTGCTCCTGAGACTTTTCCTACAAAAGTCAACCCTCCAAGTTCACCACAAAATGCCATGATCCAAGTTATTAATTAACCTCAAAATCGAGAACAAGGTAGATCACTTCTCCCGCAAGTTAATCAAGTCCCATAAGAAGGAATTAGAGGCCCATTCCCTCCCATCCAAGCTCCACAACCAAAGCTCCACATTACCAAAAATATCCCCCTCAACAAAAACTTCATTTCTCCAAAACCGATATGTCCATATAGAAGAGTATGGAAGAAAGGGACACGAAGTATATAGAGTCTACAATGATGCTTATATGATGGAAGGAGACTTGAGTCAAATAATATTGAAGCCAAGTCTCAAGATGGAGAGGAAGCCAAGGTTCAAAATAAAGATGTTGGCCGAGACTTGTTCATATTAAGCTCTTAGGTTCTTCATATTTTGCGGACTGTTTTGAGTGTTTTTTTAACTATCTAATTGAACGAAGTAAAGCTGTGAATTTGTGGGCAAATTCTTCTCAAGATGGAGAGGATGATACGAGCGTAATCACAAAAATAGACTTATGTGGGTGTGCATTGAAAGCAACCAAGTTTATGTGCAAGAGAAGTGTAATTAAAGGCCCAAATACATACCAAAACCGCCCACTCCATACACTAGAGGGACAGCCCATTCTTAAAGTGCCTTTTTGGTCATTTTCACTTCTATTTGTTTTGTAATACATAAGGAACATGTTAGGGTTTATTCACTTAGTTTTTTAATATTGAAAATGGTAGAACACACTTGAAACCCTCAAGTTCTCTCTCTTGTAAGGCATGGTCGAAACTAGGTTACAACATTAGGGTGTAATCTCTTTTGTTGTTTGTTTGCTTGGAACTTGGGGTGCTTGAAGGATTGAGGTCCTCTCTTATGTCTCTTTTAAGAGTGTAGGTGTTCCTACTATCATCATTAAGGGTCTTTGTGTGTCATCTACACTTAGGTTCTTAGTCATTATTGTAGTTTATCTCTCACTATATATCCCTTTGTCTTTTGTAATCTTGTAACGTTATATCTTATTGTTGTGGAATCCGAATCTGGTTATTCTTGTTGTCATCTTATTCATCTCGTTATTGTTGAGTTGTTGGCTATTTTTGGGTGTCAAATACACCCTTGTTTCTTGTATTCTTATTATACTTGTCGAATCCGAGTGAGGTCCCCTTTTGGTCCATGGTTTTTCTTAAATTTGTGGACTGTTTGGGGTATATTTTGTGTTTTTCCTTCTTTGTCTTGTATCATACAGCTACATTTTGATTGTGAAGTCATTTTATCCTGGGATAAAAAATTTCGTAACCTTGGGTACTTGAGGAAAATTAATTCCTTTAGGGCACTCCGTAAATTCGGAGGACTTGGCTATATTTCTGTTTCATCTTATTTCTTAAAAATAACACACTTCTTTGATAGTTCATATTTAAATTGTGTCGAAGGTATTGAAAAACTTCGTAAGTGTTCTTGATATAATATTGAACTTGTATTGAAGTGAGTTTTGCAAACATACTGATTGTGTACCCGGAACAACAATCTTAAAGAATTAATTTTTCGTAATCTGTATTGTTTGATTTCTAGAGATTAAAGCTTTATGCTTTCTACACTGTTTGAAATTAACAAGTGATTTGAAGAAATAAAAACTTCATCACAAGTTAAAGCTCATTCGGTTAACGACTGGAAGTCATAAAAACTTCATTGTAAAACTAGAAATAAGTAGTGATTAAAGTTGCTATAAACTTTTAATTAGTATTGTGATATTCTAAAGTTGACTGTCTTTTTGTGATAGGAAAAATTACTACAGACAGTCATGTTGATGGTGTGACAAGTGTGGCAGCAACTAGTGTTGCTACAACCAGTCGCACAAATGCGACACCCGCTATGGCACTAGCGAAAAAGCCTAGAAAATTTTCTAAAGTTGATTTTAAGCGGTGACAACAGAAGATGTTCTTGCATCTTATAACCTTATATCTTCAAAGGTTTATATCAGAAGATGCTTCAGAAGTGCCTGAAGAAACTTTGAATAAGGAGCGATTTGTTGTAATAGAGTCATGGAAATATTCTGATTTCCTATGTAGGAATTATATCCTAAGTGGACTCCAAAATGACTTATACAATGTTTACAGCTAAATGAAGACATCTAAAGAATTATGGAATGCACTAGAAAGAAATATAAGACTAGGGATACAGGAACCAAGAAGTTTTTGTTGCACGATTCCTTAAGTACAAAATGATTGATAGCAAGACTGTCATTTCTCAAGTACAAAAATTACAAGTCATCATCCACGATACCCTTGCTAAAGGTATGAATTTAATGAATACTTTATTTGAGCATACTAAAAATGTTCTTAATGTTCACATAAACTTTTTTGTAGGTTTGGTTATGAACTAGTAATTTCAAGTTGTTGCAATAATTGAGAAGTTGTCACCTTTGTGAAAGGACTTCAAGAATTACTTGAAACATAAATGACAGGGGATGACAATCTAAGACCTCATTGTGAGGTTGCGCATTGAGAAAGACAACAAAACTGTAGAGAGGAGGTCTAAAGGAAATTCTTCAATGAGTGGAGCAAATATTGTAAAGACGACCCTAACAACTCAAAGAAGCAGAAGAAAGCTGGAAAATAAAATAATCATCCTAAGAAAAAATTCAAAGGGAAACACTTTAATTGTGGCAAGATTATCCACAAGTCTACAGATTGCCATGTCCCAAAGAAAGGCAGAAAGAAGGATCAAGCAAATATGGCTGAATCTAAGAACGAAATGGACGATCTGTGTGCCATGTTATCTGAATGTAACTTGGTGGGAAATCCTCGAGAATGGTGGGTGGATTTTGGTTCCACCCGCTATATTTGTGCAAATAAACAGTTGTTTGTTGTGTTCGCTCTAGCCCAAGGCAAAGAGAATATCTATATGGCAAACTCCGTAACTACAAAAGTTGAAGGGACAGGAAAAGTATGCTTGAAAATAACATCAGACAAAGTATTGGCTCTCAACAATGTCAAGAAAGAACTTGATTTTCATATCACTTCTTGACAAAAATAGATTCAAATATGTATTTATTTTTGGAAAAATTATAATTAGCAAAGGGGAAGTGTACGTAGGAAAAGGCTACCTCACTGAGGGCCTATTTAAGATGAATATAATGACTGTTGAAATCAATAAAAGTTCTATTTCTTCTCACCTGATTGAGTCTAATGATTTATGGCATGAACGATTAGGACATGTCAATTACAAAACTTTACGAAAACTGATTAACTTAGAAGTGTTGCCAAACTTTGAGTGCAATAAATCAAAATGTCAAACGTGGGTGGAATCAAAGTATGCTAAGCATCCGTATAAGTCCGTTGAAGGTAATTTCAATCCCTTAGACTTAATACACACTAACATTTGTGATATAAAGTCAACACCATCTCATGGTGAAAAAAAGCATTTCATAACTTTTATTGATGATTGCACTAGATATTGTTTTGTCTATTTTCTAAACAGTAAGGATAAATAAATAAAGGCGTTTAGGAAATATAATACAGAATTTAAAAATTAGTTAGAGAAAATGATCAAAACAATAAAAAGTGATAAGAAAAGAGAATATGAATCTCTCTTTGTGGAAATATGTGTAAAGAATGGAATTGTCCATCAAACTATGGCCTCTAATCACCTCTCTTTGTGGAAATATGTGTAAAGAATGGAATTGTCCATCAAACTATGGCCTCTATTCACCTCAATCTAATAAAATTGTGAAAAGAAAAAACCAAACCTTAAAGAAAATAATGAACGTTAACTTCGTTTGGATTGGATTTTATAACATTTCTCTTAGAAAATGAGCCTCAAATATTTAAAGAAGTGATGTCATCTTTAAACTCATCCTTTTGGAAAGAAGCAATCAATAGTGAGATTGAATCAATCTTGAGCAACCATACATGGGAGTTGGTTGATCCTCCTCCAGTAAATAAACTTTTAGGTTCTAAATGGATCTTCAAAAGGAAAAAGAAAGTGGATGGTACTATTGACAAATACAAGGCAAGACTTGTAGTAAAAGGCTTCAAACAAACAGAAGGTCTTGATTACTTTGATACATACTCGCCTGTAACAAGGATAACGTCAATTTAGATGTTAATTGCCTTGGTGGCGGTATATGGTCTTGAAATCCATCAAATGGATGTGAAAACAGCATTCCTAAATAGAGAATTGGAGGAAGAAATTTACATAGAACAACTCAAGGATTTTGTAGTTCCTGGTAAAGAAAAGAAGGTATACAAACTAGTTAAGTCACTTTATGGACTAAAACAAGCACCTAAACACTGACATGCGAAGTTTGACCAAACCATGTTGGCAAACGGGTTTAAGATAAACGAATGTGATAAATGTGTTTACATTAAAGACACTCCAAATCACAAGGTCATTATCTGTTTCTATATGGATGATATGTTGATCATCAGTAGAGACAATTCTGATATAAATGCTATAAAACGAATGCTTGAGAGCAAGTTTGATATGAAAGACCTTGGAGTTGGGGATGTGATCTTAGGAATAAGAATCCATAGAACTCCACAAGGTTTGGCATTGTCACAGTCTCATTAAATTGAAAAAGTAGTTGACAAGTTCAAGTATTTGGAATTTGGGATTGGTAAGACTTCATTGGACGTGAGCTTTGCACTTTAAGAGAATGAAGGTAAAAGTGACTCACAGTTGGACTACGCAAGTGTGTTGGGATGTTTAATGTATATCATAAATTGTACACGGCCAGACATAGCATGTGTTATTAGTAAGCTGAGTCGGTACACGAGTAATCCCAATAAAACTCATTAGATGGCAATGAAAAGTGTTTTGGGGTATCTTAAATACACTCAAGACTATGCTTTGTATTATAATAAATATCTCGAGGTACTTGAAGGATATAGTGATGCAAATTGGATCACCGAATCGAATAAAGTAAAATCCACGAGTGGATATGTATGAGCAGTCTCTTGGAAATCGTCTAAATAGACATGTATTTCTCACTCCATAATGGAATCTGAGTTTATCGCACTAAATAAAGCCGATGAAGAAGCATAATAGCTTCAAAATTTCTTGAAAGATATTCCTTATTGTCCCAAACCATTGACACCAGTATGTATACAGTGTGATAGTCGCGCAATAAAAGGTAGGGCAGGGAGCATGATCTACAACAATAAATCTCGTCACATAAGATGGAGACATAATACTGTTAGAGAACTTCTCTCTAATAGGATTATC
Source organism: Capsicum annuum (assembly GCF_002878395.1). Lineage (NCBI taxonomy): Eukaryota > Viridiplantae > Streptophyta > Magnoliopsida > Solanales > Solanaceae > Capsicum > Capsicum annuum. The sequence continues at coordinate 127,354,792 of NC_061120.1, forward strand.
ACTGTTGACTATGTGAAGTCAAGGGATAATGTGTCGAATCCACTTACAAAAGGACTATCTAGAGAGAGAGAGAGTTGACAGAACATCCAAGGAAATGGGTTTTACGGCCTAGGATAAGTCAACATGATGATAACTCTACTTAGCAGATTAGAGATCTCAAAAGCTAGGTTTAAGAAGATCAAACAAAGTTGTGTCTGACAGGTTCAACATTGTCAATATACCCAACTCATTCTCATATGTAGACAATGTTTAGTAAATAAGGATAAGACTTATGGTGTGAAGTCTTTTAATAATTTTCTAAATTTGGCAGATTTGATCAAATAGTTTAATCTATAGGATTAAACGTTTAGAAATCACCTATGTGAGGGTGAAGTGAAGCCGATTCAAGGAAAATATTAGTTAAGGCCTATTCTCTGAGCTCTCATGAAATCGAGACGTATTCATGGCTGAAATGAACAAAACTGCGAGAACCATAAACGGTAAAAGGATGGTTGTCTGACATGTGTTGTCTAGGTGTACATTAAAGCTCGACGGTTCAAAGATATCAAATCTATCGATTGAATAAGCGCATCCAATGCATGTTCACTATGGAAATTTCAAAAGAAAACTCACTTATCCAGATATAATTAGTCTTTGCTTGATGATCACATACATGTTCATAAAAATTTTTACAAAGAGAAGTCATTCCCCATTTATGTGGGGGATTCTTGGGTTCATTTGGTGTGAATGGAAAATGAAGAAAAATTCTTGGAGGAAAAGTGATCATACTTAAAAGGAAAGTGTACTCACTAAAGGAAAGTCTGTTTCTCCCACATTGGTGGGAGAAAGCAACTTTATTGTGTTCTTATTAAGAAACACTCCTTCAAGTGGATAGCGAGACAAGAATCAAGAGGAGCCTCGCGCAGTCGTCGTCGTCGCTCGCTCGTCTTCGGCTTCGACTTTGGAAAATGATCAATGAGGTTAATTTTTTGGACAAAATTTATTTGAAAATTAGGAAAAACTAGTGATCCAAAAAACCAAAAATATTTTTTCTCCATTAACCTGCATGCATTTTACATGCAGAAACGCTGAAAGATTACTCGGAAGGGACACAACTCTTCCAGTAAAAGACACGCTATTTTGAGAATAGAGGGAAATTCTTGGAGGGAAAGTGAGTACACTTAAAAGGAAAGTGTACTCACTAAAGGAAAGTCTACTTCTCCCACATTGGTGGGAGAAAGCAACTTTATTGTGTTCTTATTAAGAAACACTCCTTCAAGTGGATAGCGAGACAAGAATCAAGAGGAGCCTCGCGCAGTCATCGTCGTCGCTCGCTCGTCTTCGGCTTCGACTTTGGAAAATGATCAATGAGGTTAATTTTTTGGACAAAATTTATTTGAAAATTAGGAAAAACTAGTGATCCAAAAAACCAAAAATATTTTTTCTCCATTAACCTGCATGCATTTTACATGCAGAAACGCTGAAAGGTTACTCGGAAGGGACACAACTCTTCCAGACACGCTATTTTGAGAATAGAGGGAAATTCTTGGAGGGAAAGTGAGTACACTTAAAAGGAAAGTGTACTCACTAAAGGAAAGTCTACTTCTCCCACATTGGTGGGAGAAAGCAACTTTATTGTGTTCTTATTAAGAAACACTCCTTCAAGTGAATAATGAGACAAGAACTAAAAGGTGCCTCACGCTGTCGTCGTCGCTGCTCGCTCGGTTCGGCTTCAGCTTTAGCTCCAAATGATCGATGAGATTAATTTTTTGGACAAAATTTATTTGAAAATTGGAAAAAACAAGTGATCCAAGAAACCAAAAATATTTTTTCTCCATTAACGTGCATGCAGAAACACTGAAAGGTTGCTCGAAAGGGACACAACTCTTTTAGTAAAGACACACTGTTTCGAAAAAAGGGATGACTTTTCGGATGGTTGTGACTATTCGAAAAGACATACTGTGTCGAATGGAGGACAGACATGACTATTTCGAAATGATACACCTTTTCGATGAATCATTGCCTCCTTTCCAAAGGGACACTTCATGGTTATATAACCTACATTTTTCTGCTATATTCTGATTGTGAAACCATTTTATCTTGGGAGAAAAATGCCGCAACCTCGGGTACTTGAGGGAAATTAATTCCTTAAGGACACTCTGTGAATTCGGAGGACTTGACTATGTTTCTGTTTCATCTTATTTCTTAAAAATAACACACTTCTTTGATAGTTCATATTAAACTTGTGTTGAAGGTGATGAAAAACTTCATAAGTGTTCTAGATATAATCTTGAACTTGTGTTGAAGGTGTTGAAAAACTTCATAGTGTTCTAGATATAATCTTGTACTTGTGTTGAAGTGGATTTTGCAAACATACATATTGTGTACCCGAAACAACAACTTCCTTCTAAACGTAATGTTCCAGGTTGTGCCATCTTTATTTGAGTGACAGTTGAATCTGGATCCTGGCTATGTGGAAAAAACTTGAGTGATCATCTATCAGGGAGAAGTTTGGGAAAATTGATAGTAGAGAATGAAAGTATTGGGAAAATTGATAGTAGAGAATGAAAGTATTGGGAAAATTGAGTCTGGCGAAATTGTTAGAGCAAATGAAAGTGATATGTTCAGTAGAAAAGTTTCTATGTTTAACGTTTTTAAGAATAAACAGAAATTTATAGCACATGCACAAGGATTTAGAGGGAATATTATGAAGCTTCAATGGTTGAAGGTTTCACTTCTTAATCTCAAGCTTGAAAATAGTATCTTGCATCCATTGCAATCCTTTTTGGTGTTGCTTGCTTTCCCTTCTTTCAAGTTTTGTGATGTGTGTGTAGGGAGCTTTGTTTCTGTTGCCTACTGTATCCACCATTCCACACTTGGCCAAGTGAACTGCATTTGAGGTGATTACCATTTGCAGATGAAATCTACACATTTAATTGTAAGATTTTTTTTTTGAGCCTTGAAAAGTCATTTTTTTGGTGATGGGGTAGCTACAGAGTTGGGAAATCCATCAGAAATATTTGGAGGGTGATTCCACAGTGCATATATAAAATATTTAGAATAAGAAGAATCAGAGGTGTTTTGATGGAAACACAACTTCACTTTATGCTCTAAAGTCCAGATGCTTACTAAACCTTTTTGCATGGTATAATCTTTTTGATGTCAATAATTCCCTTATGCTTTTAGATTTTGGCAGTTTCATTGACGTTTAGTTAGGAGGCCCAAGGCATTTTCAGGACTTTACTACTCCTTTTGTAATCAGCTGTATCCAAATATGAATAAAATCTGACATTATTACCCGATCAAACAAAAGAAATTCATTCTTTGAGGTATGAAATCTTCTTCCAAGGGAAAATTATATAGCAGGATAATTGCTTGAAATATCAATTTGTTTCTTGCTCTTATATCTTGGTTCTTGAAGCATTGTTGTTGGGACTGGCAGATGCTATAGTTTTGTGTGATTCTATGTATTTTCTTTTTGCGAGTTTTCTTCACTCTTCTTTTGTTAACAAGCTTTATTCACTCCTCTTACTGCCAATTTCCTGCATATGACCTTTCAAAATTGCTTTAATTTGTAATATTGACTTTCACAACTGCTATCCTGCTGGTCTTTATAAAAGGAGGATTTTTAAGCAGAGTTTTCTTCACAAACTATGCCGACTTGGCAGGGCTACAATCATCATTTTTTTGTACCTCTCTATGTGGACTACACCTTTAAGATAATGGTTGCCTTCTATTGAGTTTCTATTAGATTTTTCATATACTTGATGTGAAAATTTGGCAGGTGTAAGTGGAGAAGACCATTGCTAGTTGCTGCACCTTTTTTTAATCTTATTCTTCGGACTAATGGTTAATTTGACATATTTCCTTTGCAAAGAGTGCTTATGGCATAAGAGAATGGATGAATGCCCATAATGATTCTTCATTCTTGGTTTGACAAAGCCAAATCTGGTCAGGGACCCTTAATGCCAAAAATTACTAAATTGTATTATATTCGATAAATACTCCCTCCCTTTAAAAAAAAAATTGATACGGAGTTTAAGAAAATAAAAAGACTTTTGAATATTGTGATCTTACATTAAAATTATGTCAAATGTATCAAAATATCCTTTTATTTTGTGGTTTTAAATATCTTATGTGGAAAGTTGAAATTAACGAATTGTAAAAAAAAAGGCTTATTCTTTTTAAATGAATTTAAAAAAAAGTAGTCATTCTTTTTTAAATGGAGTAATAATAGTAATCGTGTTATGCTCTAGGCAAGAACTGACCTTTTGGAACTCGTGATTAAAAAAAAAGAAAAAAACTACAAATTGCAACTTGAATGTTCATTACTCTAGTACTAACAATAATGATTTATAAAAATATGATACAAATACTTAAAGAACTACATGATAGATCCGCTGATTGAGCTTTTCAATATATCTCAAAGAAAGAAACTAAAGGATGCAGGATATACCAATATAAAAAAAGAAAAATAATGTGGTGAAGTAGTAAATTATGTGAAAGAATACATTGTTTTGAAGTAAAATTCAGCTCTTAATTAATTCTTTCAGCAAAATGGCATCTATAAAAAAGCTGAATTTCAGCACATACATAAGCATACACACGTATTTCATATATAACCTGTTGTAGATTCTCGATTTGTCTATCAAACAAGCCAAGTGTTCCTTCCTTTTATCATCCATTGAGAGGAGCAAATTGAGCAAATATAGCAGTCCCCGAATTCTCATCAATGGCTTGAACCTCTGTAGGATCTCTATGCTGCTCTAATGAAGAAATGTGTTGGTTATCAGCAACAACAGCAACATGGACAATTGTAGCAGGAGAAATTGGTGTAACAATTGGTCTGTTTTCATCCTCGGCCTTTCCTTTTAATGAGGCTTGTTGCAGCTGCAACGCGTACTCCAAATTCCACAAAACATCACCCATAGAAGGTCTGTCAACACCATATTCAGCCAAACACTTCTCTGCTGCTTCTGCAAATTTCTTCATCGACTCTGGATCAATATGTCCTACAAGTGTCGGATCAATGATCTTGTCCAATAATCCTTTTCTTTTCCACTGCATTGCCCATTCTGCCAAATTCACTTGCTCTCTTGGTAATGCTGGATTAATAGCAGGACGAGCGCATAAGGCTTCAAGAAGTACCACCCCAAATGAGTAGACATCAGATTTGTCTGTCAGTTGCTGCTTCCTAAAGTATTCAGGATCCAAGTAGCCAAAACTTCCCTTGACAGCAGTGCTCACATGAGTCTGCTCCGTGGTAGGGCCATCTTTTGATAGTCCGAAATCAGCCATCTTGGCAATGAGATTTTCATCAAGCAAAATGTTGGTGGTTTTGACATCTCTATGTATAATCCCAGTAGATGCACCTGTGTGGAGGTAATGAAGCCCACGGGCAGCACCAACGCAGATATCTAATCTTTGTTTCCAAGATAAAGGTGGCATATCCTTTCCATAGAGATGATCTCTCAATGGACCATTTTGCATAAACTCATAAACCAATATCATTTCAGCGCTTTCATCACAATACCCAATCAACGACACTAAATGGCGATGCCTTAGCTTAGATAACATTTGAATTTCAGTCTGGAATTCATTTATGCCTTGTTCAGATTGTGGATTGCCTCTCTTGACAGCAACTTTCGTCCCATCATCAAGTTCTCCATAATAAACATTTCCAAAGCCACCAACTCCGATTATTTCACTAGGTTCCCAGTTTCTGGTGGCGTCTGACAATTCAGCAAAAGTAAAGTATTGACCTAAGCCCATATTTTTTGATGAGAAGAATTGGCTCCTGCGCGATGATGATGACATAAAAGTCATATCGCCAGCGTGAACTGGAAGCAACCAAGATGAAAAACTATTCCTCTTTTGCCAATCTTGAGGTCTCTTCTGCCATTTAACAGCCATTGCACCCAACCCCACAAAGGCTCCAAACATCATTGCAAATCCAACATAAGCCACTGTTTTGCTTGGGCCATTTTGTTTTTTTCCATCAACACCATATTCCCCATCTAAGCTACCCACTGAGTTATTCATCCGAAACACCTCAAGGCCATTTAAAATTGCATTTCTAAAACCTTGGGCATCTTTCACAGGAGAAACACGGATGACGAGTGGGTTTGATACCATGGTGGAATCTACTATAAAATCCTTGTAAAAGGCTGTAGACAAATGGTTTGTCAATGATGACAGATCCAGCCCAGAAATGGCCATCTTTTCATTAATGTACACGTTGAAATAGAGTTCATGAAGCGCTTTGCTAATAATATCGCAGAAATGTAGGCGAATCAAGTGGGGAAATACTGTGTCAATGTCCATAGTCCATGATATATTAAAATTGGGAAGTGTAGTTTCTGAATCTCCCATCTTTACAGCAGAGCTATAAACTGCAGGTGGAGCAATCAATGGGGAACCTCCTGATGATTTCAAATATTAATAGAAGATGGTTGTGTAGATACCTCTTCACCTGTGGAGTTGTTTCGAAATTGTGCATCAGACACCCAATTTCGTCCAAGAGTATCATTAGCTGAATCCAAAGCAGGACCCCCCCAACATTAAGCCTATACATAGTCTCAAAGTTACTTTTAGAAAGATCAAATTTTTGTGATACGGGAAAAAGTACAGGTACAGAATAATCAAGCATCTTGGCAGGGATAGTAACAAATTCGATGGCATTAACGAATGCCGTAGACCCTTTAGCTGGTTCAAATTTAATAGCATAACGCTCCTTGGTGACATTAACAACAAACTCTTTGACAGTAGCCTCACCTTTCCCGATTTGGAAGTCACGGATGAGGACTAACATATCCGTTCGAACAGAAAATTTAGCTGTTTCGAGATCGTACTCATTGTACTTAAAGGGCCAAAAATGTAATCTGATCCAATGCAAACCAGGACTACTAGCATGAAACGTGTACGTAGCTTCGGTTGTGAAGATTTTTGCATTAAGGTATATAGTTGAAGGAACGTTAATTTTTTCCGAAGCAGATGCTTGAATGTCCTTACCACTATAAGAAAGATATTTGGCTGCATTTTGATCAGGTTGAAAAACTTTGTTCCCAGGAAGTGTGATAGGGGAAGTGGCACCACAATCAACAAGGTAATTGTCTTGTGGGGTAAAAGATGGAAAAGATCGTGCAGATGCAGCATCATCATGAGCAGAGACATGAAGAATGACATGGATTTGTGATAAAGAAAAAGAAAAATACCAATAAAATGTGCATGCCTGAAGATAGTGACATGATAGGGGTAGGGGTATGGTGTAGGGGTGGTAGTTTATGTTTCCTTTTCATCTCCAGCCCCTTGATGATTTTCCCCAAACCTAAAGATATGCAAAAAAAAAAAAAAAAAAAATGGAAGGGGGCTGAATGTGAGAAGTTTCAATTCTGTCTGGTTTGGCCAATATTATCGCCAGGTTTTTTGGTGGAACATTTTGCCAAGGCTTTCTTTCAGTTTTTGTTGATGTTGCTACCTTATTTTATTACGTCTACATATTTTAGTGGTTGAAATGGTCATCTAGCGTTGTTTTCTCTCTACTCATCGTTTTTACTTTCCTTTTTTAGAACTCACAACCTCGTTTTAGACATTGTTTGACCATTTACACTCTGAAGATCAATAATCATTGGAAAAAGGCCAAATGACCCTCAATTGTGAAAATTGTCCCTATTTTGATTTCGCTCCCAAATATTATCCTTATTGATGGATTCGTTCAGATTATCCCTCACCTATCAGAAATAGAATAAATTTGCTTTTGTTTTAGTTTAGTCTCAACTTACGCTTATCATGAATGGACTTGCTCATATTTGCCCCTTAAAACTAACAGAATTCAAGGACATAAACACGATTTCTCTCTCTAAAAATAACAAGAAAAAGAATAATAAGTAAAATAAATAGAAAAGAACATGTAGAATTCTTTTTCACAATTATAAATTAAAGCGATTCATAAAATATTTTGTGCTGCTCAAGGTACAAACAAAGTCTTCTCTCTTTCAGTTTCTTCTTTGTGAAGATCAATACTCCTTTTCTTTTGTAATTAAAACTATATGCATAAATAATTTAGCTCAAAATAAGGTTGACATTTTAAGAATTTTGTTCTTTCTGGCATGGCATCACTCAACATTTCTTCAGGATTAGAACTTGCTGTTAAGTGTACATAATAACTTCCTACAATTTCTACGCTTACTTTTAAGTGGTCTATAGGCACCTGTTTTGGGAAAAAAATAATTTACCAACTCAATAATATTGAGGTGTATTTTAATATAAAGCCAATGATAATTTAGATCGGTAAAGAGAAATAGATAGTTAAGATATAAAATTCTCGAAAAAAGTAATAGTTTAGGTGTTTTTAACTATCAACTCTTTTGATAAATCTCACATTTGATAGATTATATCAAACTAGATGGCTTAAGTTTGCTTCTCTACTAATAAATGTTGTATTTTCTTTTTTTGAGGGCATGTGTTTCGGTGTGGACTGATCTTGGGGCTTTGCTTTGGGGATTGATAACATTAACTTGGTTCCAATTGAAAAAAGTTGCCTTGGTGATCAGAGTTTTCACTACGCGTCTTCTGTTTGCACATCTGCTAACAAAGGGAAAGTAACCATTCTGACAAAAATCTTCGTTTTACTGCATTTGGAAAACCGTATTTAATTATTGTTGGACAATAAAATTTTGAGACCGAAAAATAATAATCGAGACAAGAAAATATTGTAACAATCGTTTTATTAATTTAAATAAGTGAATGTTACAACCTCTATGAATCATTTGATTCACCTTTTCAAATATAAATTCAAGAGTTTCGAGCTTGATCTTGAATTTGAACTTGATTTGGAAATTTGACAGACTAGATCTTGACTTGTACTTGGGTTTTGGGCTTGATCTTGAATCTTGTGGTCACCTTTTCAAATATAAATTCAAGAGCTTCGAGCGTAATCTTGAATTTGAACTTGATTTGAAAATTTGACGGACTTGATCTTGACTTGTACTTGGCTTTTGATCTTGATCTTGAATCTTGTGGTCTTGATCTTGAATTCTGATGAACTTGAATTTGAATGCTTGAGTTTTGTATAGAAATTGCGGCGTTTGATCCACGAGCTTTCTCTTGCTTTTTGTTATAGTTGTTCGGCCTTTTTCTAAATTATGAGACCCCAATTTATATTTGTGTAAAAGGAAGAGTCATGGTGAAGGTAAATTTCTTTTGACCAATCAAATTTAAGTGATGTGACACTTTTATGGGCTTTTGATTTCACTAAGCCTGCTGCATCATTTTGACGTGTGGCATGGTTGTATTGGCTCTTTCACTTAACTTCGCATGCGACGTTATTTGACACGTGGCACTCATTTGGGTCTCTAGAATATGACAATATCCTGAGTTTAACAAAGTGGGTTCATCATTTGTAGCCCAAATCAATGAGCTAACCTAATAAAATTGGACTTTAATTAAGTTCATACATGTTTGAACTTAAATAATTAATTCAAGGAAAAATGGTCAAGAATACCCCTCTACTCTGATTAATTGGTCATGTTTACCCTTAATAAAATTATAGTATACCCCTACCGTTAATAAATATAATACCCCGTACTTTTTCCTAGCTTAATTTCGTTCCTAGAATGTTATGGGTTAGCTTAAAAAATGAACAACATTTATTCCATGTGGAATTCTCCAGATCTAGACCCTCCATTGTGTAGATAATTGAATAAGCTTTCCATCGATACCAAATTCGCCTAAATTCGATACTCAGTTGACAATTTATGGCACTTTTAGTGTTGACGGTGTGCCATCTGGACTAGCACCGCGTCGCGGAGAGGGGTCAATTCCCATTTGTCAATTTCAGTGGATCTCCGCGATTGTACCGCATCGTAGAGAGATCCAATTTCTCAGTTATCCATTTCCAGTAGGCCAAGCGATGGCGCTGTGTCACACCGATGTCCAAAATGGCATTTCTATAGTGCACCGCGATTGCTCCGCATCGCGGAGGTCTTCCAGTTCCCACTCGTCATTTTTCAGTGAGTCACCACGATAGTGGCGCGTCGCAGTGGCCAGCCAAATCAGAAAAATGTTGCTTTTCTAGATCTGATTAAAAGTTTTAAAAGGGCACTTTAGTCAATTCCCAAGGCCCCCAATCCGTCCAAAAATATTAGATTAGGCTTATTTTCATCTTTTCTCTCTCAAAGCAAAACCCTAGAGCTCCAAAGCTTCTTCTCCAAGAAATCAAATTCCATCATTGTTAAAGCTCTAAATTGAGGATTTCCAAAGCAAAATAATCAAGAAATCATCTTCAAGAACTCAAATAGGAATCAATAATTAAAGATTCTTCAGCTAATAGTCAATTAAGGTATGCGGGGTTTATGAACAAGGATCTTCTTCCATCCTTGTGTCCAAAACCAAGTTTTAATTACTAATTCATATGATTTTGAGTGAATATACATGAGATTTGAATTAGGGTTCATACCCATTTTGCTAATTGCAAGATTATGAGTTTTTGAGAAATTTTGAAGTTGAATTGCATGCTTAGCTTCATATTTTCATGTCTATTGCAGTAATTTCCAAATTTTGAGATGAATTATCATTGTTTTCATTATCAAGCATGAATTTTATAATGTTTTTACATGAACTTGATGCATGGGTTATTAAACCCTAGTTTTTATGTTGATATTTCAAAAAAGATGATGCTTTAAGCATCTTATGATCAGATTATTTTTAGATTATTCAGTAAAGCTCTAATCTTTTGATCCTCAGATAGGATTTGAAATCCACTTTACAGATTTATTACAGATTAAAGAATTCAGATAAACTTTATTTACAAATTTAATCAGATAAATGCATGATTGGTTTTAAAATAAACCCCTATGCTAGTTTTAAAGTGGATTTCCAACAGAATGAGCCCAGCCTAAAGGGAGTAGTATTTAGCACTGAGTTGGAAGTGTGGGATTAGCGTACCATATGTTCCATAGAACTATATAACCAACGTAGGTACAGATTATCAGATTATTCCCACTTCTACATGGATGACAGTTACATATGTGATCACTTAACTCAGGTTATACTCCTTGGCAAGAGTATGACACCTGTCCCCATCGTGAGATTTTCCCCTTAGCAGAACGAGACTTTGGACTCCATGTTAGCTCACATGATTTATGTCGGTTAGAAGAACCTCCCTTGCAGAATAGTTTTCCCTAATAGAAAAGAATAATAGAAAAGCTTTTAGAAAATTAAGTGTAAAGGCTCACAAATTTACTCAGATTATGCTATACAGAAAGATATAGCTATAATTTCAGTTTTCAAATTTCAGATATAGAAGTGAGTCCTTTTACACTTAGACAGTATGATTTACAGACAGAACATTAGTTCAGCTTATAGAAACTAAATGTTATGAGTCACTAGATTTATAAAGTATGTTTTGCTATTCATGATTACAGATTTTAATATTTCAGGTATTCCAGCTTATGTGAGTCATTTACATTTAGTATGCATTGTTTTACAAATTATGATGATGAAATGATATTTTACTTATGCATTCACCCTCATATACTCAGTACATCCTCAAAGTAATGATCCACATATACGTCTATGTGCTACATTATCTCATAATGTACGTTCATATGCTCAGTATCAGTAGCGTAAGTAGTTCGAGTATCTCCATCTACATCCGATAGTTGGTGAGTCCTCATAGTTCGAGACTTAGTCATTCAGATATTTTAGCTTATTAGTTTATATGATTCAGTATTTTTTTTAGACAGTTCAAGTTAGCTGGTGGTTTATCCCAGTGACTCTCTAGTTATTAGTAGTAGAGGCTTGTCAGACTACTAGATATTATTCAGATTTACAGTATTGGTTTTCAGACATTATATTCAGATTATTCTCAGATATTTTAGTCAGTTTTCCGCATTTAGTATGAATTTTATGTCTATATTTTCCTTGTTATGAGATTTAGACTTAGTAGAAGGCAGACAGGGTTAGCTTAAGGCTACTTGTAGTCTTGAGCACCGTGTGACATCTCGGGAGCGGGTTTCGGGGTGTTACAGTAAAGTTATCAAATATACCCCTTATTTTAATATTTTTCCATCATGGCAAGTTAAGAGCCATGTGGCGTGACATTTTGGGTGAGGTGGCTGTCATGTGGCGTGCCACCTCAGCGTGCAATTTTTCTTCTCTTTTTCATTTTAACTTTTATTTCCATCAAACTTTTATGAATATATTTAATATTATAAATTTCAAAAAGAAAATTAAATTATTAAAAAAAATCAACAGCAGACCCCTTTTCCTTTACCCGTGAACTTCCATCACTCCACTGCACAACCACAGTTCCACCAGCCACCACCCATCACTTTAATCGTTCTGTTGAACCTCACCAGAGAAGTCATCTCCCCTGAATGAAACAACAAAAAATAAAATTAATAACTCTTATACCATTTAATAGGACAGAGATAAAATTACACGATCATTGTATTTCATACATCATTGTGTATTTTTATTAATTGACATATAAGCATATATAATCCCCATGGAAGTGATAGAGGTCCACCAAGCTGATAGCACCAGAAAGAAAGTTATTGAGTGACCCATTGTACAATTTGTAACACCAAGCAAAAAGAGGAAGAATTGATATGTAAAAGGCCATATGTAATTTGATAAAGGTTTCAAGATTGAAAAATTAATACTACTAATTATTATAACTTAACAACACCGGGGGGAGGGGGTCTGGACAATAAGTGGATATATGAACAACAGACATTTGATCTAAATATGCACATCATACTAAGAAAACATATTAGTTGGAAAACTTCAAGCAATGTAAAAATTCGAAAATGAGGAAGATGGAGAAATGGAAAAGGAAATAGCAACTGGGGGGTTTTATTTGTTGTTATTTTATTATTTCGTTCACCGGAGATGACTTCTCCGGTGAGGTTCGACAAAACAACGAAAGTGAGGGGTAATGGGTGGTGGAACTGTGGAGGTGCAGTGGAGTGGTGGAAGTTCACGGGTAAAGGAAAAAGGGGCTGCTGTTGATTTTTTTTAATAATTTAATTTTCTTTTTAAAATTTATAATATTAAATATATTAATAAAAGTTTGATGAAAATAAAAGTTAAAATGAAAAAAATAAGAAAAATTGCACGATGAGGTGGCACGCCACATGACAGCCACTTCACCCAAAATATCACCCCACATGGCTCTTAACTTGCCATGATGGAAAAATATTAAAATGAGGGGTATATTTGATAACTTTACTAACGGTAGGGGTATATTTGATCCTATAATTTGACTAAGGGTAAACATGACCAATTAATAAAAGTAGAGAGGTGTTTTTGACCCTTTTCTCTTAATTCAATTATATTAATCTACAATATTTATTTGAGACTAATATATTTTGAATTTAATATAATCCAAATTTCGTACAGATTTTAATTTATTAAAATTTCGTTGTCCACAAATGCCGCCTACTTCAAGTCTTATCGAAAAATTTAATTTCTTCAAAGAGTGGACTTGAAGTATTTAGCTTATTTTTGAAGAATAATATGTAAAATTTCAATGGTGCTTGTTCTTATGCACTAGTACTATTAGAAAGAGAATTATGCATTAAAACACGTACCAAAAAAATTACAACATAATTACAATCATCATTATATTTGTTATCAAATATAAAGTAGAGAAGAACAAGAGTATAGAGAAAAAATAGAGTAATTCTCATATCTCTTGAGGTTTCTCTTGGGGTGCTTGAGAATGATTTACAATGAATAAAACCCTCCTATTTATAGGAAAAATTACTCTTAATTTCTCTCTAAGTGATAGACATTTCATATCCTGATAGATATCAACCAGATCTTGATAGATCTTATCTATATTCTTGAGACATTCATTACAATGTAAATTCATTTATAACACTCCCCCTTGAATATCTAATTGATAGATAATGTACCTCGTTAAAACCTTACTAGGAAAAACTCTTTGGAGAAAAATCTAGTGAAGGAAAAGAGTACACATCTCTAATAATACGCAGATAGGCTGCCTCATTAAAAACATTACAAGAAAAATTTAGTGGGACAAAACCTCGTAAGAAAAAAAGAGTAAAATGCGTATTAACTCCCCCAAATGAGAATATACTTGAATCTTTGCATCCTAATCTTGTACACCATCTTCTTAAAAGTTGTAGTTGGAAGAGACTTGGTGAATAAATCAGCCGCATTGTCACTTGAACAAATCTGTTGCACGTTAATATCACCCTTATTTTATAGCTCATGTGTATAGAAAAGTTTTGGCAAAATGTGTTTTGTTCTATATCCTTTTATGAATCCTCCCTTAAGTTGTGTTATGTATGCTGCATTATCTTTATATAAAAATTATGGATAATTCGTACATTTTAAACTGCATTTTTCTTGAATGAGATGTATCATGGACCTCAGCCATACATATTCTCGGCTTGCTTCATGAATAGCTATTATCTCAACATGGTTCGATGAAGTGGCTAGATAGACTGCTTTGTATATTTTCAAGATATAGTTGTATCCCCATATATGAGCACACTACATGTTTGAGACTAAAATTTATGCAAGTTAAATAACTACCTAGTATCAATATAATTAAAAAGATCGGGACTGCAATCTTTAAAATAAAATAAGATCATGTGTTTGATCCTGTTTCGATGTCTCTTAGTAGGAGCAGAACAATACTTTGCTAAAAAGTTAATCGAAAAGGCTATATTAGGCCTTGTAGTATTTGCAAGATACATAAGTGCATCAATTACACTAAGATATGTTACTTCATAACCAATCCAAATTGGTATATTTCTCATTTCAGCAAATAATCTATTGCTTTTGAAAACTCTCCAAGAGTTCCAATAATATTCAAGCTATAAGCTTATACAATATAAGGATTATAAATAAGTTTTCTAGAAACATTTATATGCTTCAAACATTTTGAATCCTTACAAAGTTTTAATATATATTTTTTTCAAGTGACAATATTCAACATTTCATGAGTGACATCTTCAAGTATCTGAACTGAAAATCAAATAAACGTCATGGTTACCAAGATGCATCCTTTCTCCTCACTTGATAAATATTTTAACGTCAGCATACTTAAATAAACATAGAATTCGGATCCTCGAATCTTTCATAATATTGCACCAATATTGTATCAAAGATATTGATGATCTATCATTTCGTATCGATTCACAGTGTGATAATATTTTGAGATCTTATCACTTTATTATTTTCAAGTACCTGAACCTTTTATGAGGTTTTATGAAGTGTTATGTCGTAGCCTCTTCAAGAGCACATCACCTTCTTATTATGATTATTTGCTCCTTATCCTTTTCAAGGATTATTTTATTTGGAACTGATTGGTCTATCACCCTTCACATATGCATAGACTTTGTCCTTTTGGGACACAAAATAAGAGCACTTGCAACTTAAATATGAGATGCTTTCGGCAGTTGACTTGAATTATCTTTTTAATGAAAATCTGATGATAATTTCTAGCATATTTCATAGCTTCTTATAATCTCCCCCTTGTTTAGGAAAACTAACATACATCCTCTATCTTTTTTGAGGAATTCATCTTTGTGCATCATGGTATATTCATTAATCATATACCGCACATCAAAAATTTTTAAATGAAATATTTGATTCATGACCTTGAACCAATTGAGAGAAAAAAAATAATCATAATCTACTGGTCTAATGCATACAAGTGTTATTGTATGCAACATATCATATTTTAGACCAACACATGAAGTTTTTTTCTTATTATTAGTGGTTCAGCTATCTATCAAAGGCATTCAATGCTAAACCATTATCATCTAGATGAATTATATTTATTACATAAAATAAAAATTATATTCTTAACTCAATTTTACTGAGCAAACAACTTTATGAATATCAAACTGCAGGTTGACAATAAATTTACATGTAATTATCTTATTGATGCATCTTTTCAACATATCACATGATAGGTGAACGAGCTCTTATTCACCTTTTATACTTTTTAGATTTTAAGGGATCTATTCCCAATATTAATTGGTCCAACCAACTTATCATGGGAACAAGCGACATAAACAATTCTTGAATAATCTTCTAGTTCTTCAATACATGTCTAATAATCAATATGCACATCTTCGAGATGTCACAATCGTTCATATCAACTTATGAACTCATTTATAGTAGTAAACACAAGTTTAGCATGACATGTATATTTTTTTTCTTTATTAAATTTCAAATTTACTATTACAAGAATAAATTTTAGATTTACTACTTTGGAACCATATTTCAAAATAACTCTTCTCAGTTATTCTTCCTCTTTCGAACGTGAGTTGTGATACTATCACAATCAAGTGCACATTTACATTAATAAGCTTCTCATTCCCCAGGAATGGAATATAATCATGCCTTAATCCTATCAAATTATGATAGCTTATAACCTCTTTTAAGATATTGCTAATTCGGGAGCAAATTGAGGCATACATATGGTTGTAGGGAAATTTACTATAACATATCATATAATCATAATAAGCGTATAAAAATATTATCATTTTTGATGATTATTTTCATATTGCCCCTCCACGCTTATATTTGTGCATTCAATCACTTGTCTTCTTTCAAATATATTATGTACTGCTGCCACATACACTTCAAGAATGAAGTAAGTTATCATATTTCAGACTTATCAAATATTACTACCACATGAACTTCATGGGATGGAGCATATTCAATGAGTCAAATTTCATGACTTTTCACCAAATACCCATTATTTT